>NC_044281.2:18898404-19511975 GCF_004027225.2 Strigops habroptila | reverse complement strand
TCCCCTTCAGTGCTCCAGGTCACCACTAAAGCAGCACCAACTACGAGAAAGCCATATAAAGTCAACCTGTCTATGGAGAGACTATAAAAAACCCACATGCAACAAAACTCATATTTTGCCTCACCCAAAACATTTTCTGGGGCACAGCACTGGCATGTGTTAGCAAACTGGGAAATCACAGCTCTCCACTGCAGGGAGTACAGGAGTCAACAGAAAATTTACATCCCTCTGATCATTATAAGAGAGCCCTGACTCTATATGAACAAAGTGTAAAAATTATTTATTAAAGATGACATTTTTCATTCATGTAACAGTTGAAGAAATACACTTGACAAAGCCTGGACAGTTTCCCATTCCATCCTGCTCTGCATCTCCCAATTCTCCTCCCAAGCTCCAAGAGGGACTAGAATAACTGAAGTCTGCAACAAGACTGTGAGTAAATATGGTTTGAGTTGTGACTTATTTTGTAGGCATTTTTGATGAGGGAAGATCAGAGACCTAAATCTTTTTAATCTGTTAGCAGTGTAACTTACACTACTTCTCATTATTCGGTTTGCCCTGTAACTTCTACTTCTGCAACTTCCTAACTCCAAAATGCTAGTGGTAACACTCCTACCGCTTGCTCACCAAGCCAGGATAAAAAAACCCAAACAACATATATATGGTTATTATTAGAAAGAATTCCAAAATCTTACATAACAGGAACGAGACGTGGTATTTTCTCACAGCTAATTCTGACAACAAGTCTGAACTTGAATCTGAAGATTTGCTACGGGGGTTTTGTTGTTTTGTTTGGGTTTTAAAATTTTTGTACAAAGAGTGAAACTGACAAAATCCTCCCTAATGCAATGCCTCAATTTTAAACAAATTAAGGCAAGTATTAAAGGTCATGTGTTTGTATCTATTCCTAAAAGTTTAGCATTCCTGAAAACGTCCTGTAAGTAAAATCTCAAGTTTCGCTACGCTATCTTGTGAAGCTGCTGTGATTCAGAAATCACTTGTGACTCATTCATGAATTTTCTGAGCAAGATAAGTTAGTTTTGAATAAAAGCCATAAACTTTTAAAGGGTTTTTAGAGCTTTGCAAAAAGAACGCCAAAAAAATGTATTCTCTGGGTAATTCTGACTGCAAAACTATGAAGAGAAGAAAAAAGAAGAAAAAAACCCAAAAATTCAAATGTACTTACCTTGATGGGAGCTGTTGAGAACTTGACTTTTCGGTCTGGCTGCGGATCTTCCTCTTCAGAAAGCCCAGGAAACTCCTCATACTCACTTTCATACATACACTCCTCCTCCTCTCCCTCCAAACTTTCTCTGCCTTCAGGCCCTTGGTTTTCTGGCTCTGTGTCCCTGTCATCATCAAAAGCCGCATTCTCTATTCCAAAAGCACTGAAGTCCTCACTTTGCTTTTCCACCACTTGCTCTTCTTCTTCAGTATCCCCTTCCTGCTCTAGAACATCCTGAACTCGTGTAACTGGACCATCTCTGACAGACATCCCATCCCTTTCTTCTTCCTGATGGGTCTCGCTACCTTCCGTAAACTCTTCTACCACTTCCAAGCAGTAGTTGCTCTTCTTCCCTTCCTGTACTTGACGTGTGAGCAGCTGATCCTCTTGAACATAGCGATCTTTCTCCAAACCGTCTTTTTCATGCCCTGAGGTTTCATCTTGTGTAACCAGCTCTGCGCAAGTCCCCTCCACGGGGGAAACCCTGGAGAGAAAACCATCTGATCTCCGCTGAGCCTCCTGACCAGATGCACTGCCCATATCCCACAGGCTTCTCTCAAGTACCAGTTGCTCTCTTTTGTCTTTTCCAAGTGCCTCGCTCAGCTCGTCTCTGAGGATCACAGGCACTTTGGTGGACACAGCCTTCTCCTGACATCCTTCAGCAACAGCAGATGAATCCAAACTGTGGTGGCCTCTCAAAGGGTCCTGATTCGGAGGACTAACATTTTTGGAAATTTCTTTGGATTCATCAGAATCACTGTCACCTAGAAAGCTTTCCAGCCTCCTAGAAATGGGCCCTGCATTCAGGAAGGAGGATTTGGAACCACTATTGGGATGTTGCTGCTTCAACTCATCATTACCTTGATTTTCAACTTTGTCCAGCATAACTGGAGGACTTACTTCTGTATTAAAACTGCAGTGGTCCACCACACTGCTGCAATCAGAAGCTGAACTGCGCCTTTTCTTATCCTCACTTCTTTCACATTTGCTGGGGGAGTATCTGTCCACCGAGCTCCGCTGTTTTATATTTCTCTCAAATAGCTTCCTGGTCTCCGAAAATTTTTCTGCCAGGGCAACTTTGTCCAAGTCTGATTCATCGTTGCTACGGATGACCTTGTCGGCAGCAGAAGGCACAGACAATGAATCCACAGGACTGCTG
Source organism: Strigops habroptila (assembly GCF_004027225.2). Taxonomy (NCBI): domain Eukaryota; kingdom Metazoa; phylum Chordata; class Aves; order Psittaciformes; family Psittacidae; genus Strigops; species Strigops habroptila. The sequence goes on along the minus strand of NC_044281.2, from coordinate 19,509,591 downwards.
CAGGGGCTGGTACTTGTATTAAGAAGATTATTTTTTTTGACAATAACAAAAGATGGGCTACCTGGAGAAGGTCCATACTCTGCTGCTGTGGCCCGGCTGATTAATTTGGTCTCAGCAGGTGGACTGCTTTCACAGGAGGGTGTAGAAGAAGAGCCTCCCATTTGCAGAAACATACTTTTGATCTTGTGTACCCTATTGCCATAAGTGGCAGCTCTGCCTCGACTGTGTGGGTCATTTCCCCCTCCATTGGAAGAGGTGCTCAGCTTCTGATGCAAGCCTGTTTTGTTGGACGTGTTTTCGGGATTGTTTATGCCATCAAAAGAGCATTTGATAGCATGGAAATCAGATTTATAGGCATTTCGGTGTGGGGAAGCACTTCTTAAAGTCCTCTCCCCTTTGCCTTCGGTTTTCATCATCGTCAGAGAGAAAGCTCCCTCGACTCCTCAAGAAGAATGGGAAGGAAGGCTCCCAGGCACAAAGCTTCCACCCTTCAACGCCAGGCAGAGCAGAAGATCTGAAAAGCAGCTTTTCACTCGGCCGGCCTCCCCGCTCGCATTGAAATGGAGCACAGGGGAGTATACGTGGAGAGAAAGAAATCAAAGCGCGTAAATGGCCACATCGGGTATTATCCCCAGCGCGGATCGCCGTATCCGGAGAGCCATCTGCAGAGAGACAGACACTTCGCATTAACGGGGGGCCCCGCCGCCGTGTGACACGAATCCGAACGGAACTCGGGGTGGGAAACGCCGCCCGAGACCTCCCGGCGGGATAAAGCCCATTGTGTCCGCCGGGACGCGCGGACCCAGCTGCTCCCGCCCGCCCGGGCACCGACCTGGCGCTTCCAGCGGGGGATGCGGCTGCGGCAGGCGGCCCCCCCGCCGCTCCCGCCAACAGCCGTCCCGGGCCGGGCCGAGCCGAGCCGAGCCGAGCCGGGCCGGGCGGCGGGGGCAGCGCCCGGCCCTTCCTGCCACCTGGGGGAGGCCGGGCCCGGGCCGGACCCGCCGCACGCACCGCGGCTCGGCGGGGCGGAGGGGCCCTGGCGCCCGGCGCTGCCCGGAAGGGGGGAAGCCGCAAGTTTTGGCCCGAAGTTGAGGCTTCCCCGTGGCGGCGCCTGTGCGCCGGGGGCCGCCGCGGCACCTCGCCCCAAACTTTCCGAGCCGGCCTACCTGGAGGCGGGGGTCCCGCCAGCTCCTTCCCCTCAGCGCTGCCGGCCGCCCAGCGGCCGCGCACCCCACGCCATCATTATCCGCCGCCAGCCGCCCTCCTTCCTCCCCTCCCTCCCGCTCCGCGATCCTCACTCCACCTTCCTCCGTCCGCCCGCCCCTCACGGCGCCGCTCCAAACCGCCGCCCGCCCGCCCCGCTCTCACGCTGCATGGGCGCCCTCCGCCGCGCTGTGTCTCGGGCCCGCCCGCGCGCGCTCCCTCGCTCGCACACAAAGAGAGGGAGCGGCGGGCGCGCCCTGGCTGCGCTCGGCGTGAGGGAGCCCAGGGGCTGGGGGCGGCGAGGGCAGCGCCTCCCGCGCTGGGATATACCACGCCGCGGCGGGATGCGGGTTTCGGGTGATACCATGTCGGGGAGGCGGCGCTGCGCGGTCCGCTCTGGCGGGTCGCTCACCGGCCCTAAGGCCGGGTGAAGCGCCGCGGCTGCGACTGGGGCTGGCGGGGCGAGGGGCGGCGGTGGGCGCTGAGGCAGCGCGAATGCCGGGGTGCCGGCGCCGGGGAGCTGCGCGCTATTTTCAGAGCCTGGGCGGGCAGCGGTGCCCCCGGTTTCACCGCAGGGCAGCGCAGGTCCCGGGTCGCGGCAGCTGCCACGGCCGAGGATCTGACAGTCGGAAGTAACAACAGCGCCAAACAGTCCTTTTTTCCCCCCCTTCCTGTAGAGAATGCCGTTGTGTTTAGCCCCTCCCGAACAGGTAGGTACCGGAGCGAAGGTACATGGCCGGGGCCGTTGCCTCGCCCTGGGAGACACTAGGTTGGTGGTACGCCGACATGCCCGCGCAGGCCGACGGGGCGAGCCTGCCGCGTTCCCTCGCACGCTCCCCGGGCTCCCCCAGACTGCGGAAACGACGCCCGTCATCGGTAGCCTCAGGCAGTGATAACTGCTGTTTTGCAACCTCTATTGCGTATATCCAGGTCTTTCCTTAGCCCAAATAAAAGCACTGGCGTCAACCTATTTATTGATTAAAGGCAGAATTCGGATGACTGCCTAGTTTCTAGTGTACATACTTCCACAGAGCATATATAAAAACCACACAAAGTCATTAGGAGAGCGCTGGTAGTTACCAATTATTTGGCAACTGTCATTACCAAGTTGTGTAACATTTATAAGTCTAAGCACTCTTCGAAAATAATTGTTTCATCCGTCGTTACTCAAATCAATCGTGAAATTTATACGTTCTAGACACCCCAGTTGACTCTGCCTTAACTGGGAATCACAATGCCCAGAATATTTCACAGCTTGATTCAACATCTATGGTACAGTTTCAAATTAGCCTTAATCAAGATTTTGCAATAAAAATAACAATGTTATTATTGATACATTTATGTAATGCTTTGTTTTTCTAACACAAAGCAAGGGCAAAATTGTTGAGACATTGTTCTGTGTTTTCGGATATCCCAGGGACAATGACATTTCACCAAGACCTGTCACTACAAGTCTTAGGCACACTTGGAAACACCATTTGGAGTAAAACTTTTAATACAGATATTTTCACTGTAAGAGCAACAAATGTTTCTTACTTTGAGAATAAGTAGGTCTTACCTACAACAAGTAGTGGTGATTTTTCTCCCACATGCTCCTGAGATAGTCCTTTATATAGTGTTGGTAGATTGGGTTGAAATTGCAGGACTTAATCACCACCTTGCAATAAATAGGGCCGCAAGGGAATACCAAGCAAATGCTTCTTTGACAAGCCAAAGGTAAATACAAGGTTGCTCAGCAGCCTGAACACTGGGCAGAGAACGTTCTGCACACTGCTTGGGGAGCCTGGCAGTACGTAGGAGACTGTTCAAAGACAACAAAGGCACAGCTCTGGAACAATATAATAACAAAGCCCAAAGCTGCTCTAAAGAGTGCCCATGGAAGCCAGAGGCCTTTGTACTGCGTGCTGGCTACAAGAGGCTGGAGCAGGAAGGTACTCTGATATTCTCCCATGCTTGAGAAAGCAGGAATTGTAATTACAGTTCCTGAAAACAGATTTAATTGCATCAAAGGACTCTTTATTTCCTCACAATTTCCCATCCTCACTAGGGAAACATACAGGTTATTTTGACTAGCCGTGCTGCTTAGGAAGGACAATATTTATCAGGGTCAAATGATGTCTAGTGAGGAAAGACTCTGAACTGCATTCCAGGTGAAATGATATGAAAGAAGTAATAGAATTGTTCACAGAAACAATGACTTAAAAGACCAGCAGAATTCAAGATAAAGACCTCTGGAATTCGAGCAAGAAGTCTGGGAAGGTGACGTAGTTTATGATTTCATCATAGTGAATAACTGCAATAAAACCTGGGAAGAGTAGCTTACATGGTTTCCTTGAAAGATGGTGAAACAACAGTGAGTAAGCAAATGGTTTGCACTGAGCAACAAGCAACTATGTTTTGTCATCTCAGCTTATTTAAAAAATACGAGTTTCAAGGGGGACCTGGGGAGCTCAAAATCTTCTTGGGGGCAGAAAGGAATCAGTGTTGCAGTATATGAACTCATAAATCTAATGAGGACAGGCACAGAGGAAAGCATTTCCAAGGAAAAAAGTAAAATTGAGAGTACTTCTGCAAGCCGAGTTTTTCAAACTGCCACGGACGCACAGTGTTTATTTCAGTATTCATTCTGATTACAGAGGCATATACATGCAAAAGGAAACCATTTCTGTGGTCATCAGAGAGTGATTAAACGTCTTCTGAATGGAACAGTGTTCCTGTCACTACTCTCGTCTCAACTGTTTCAAAATCCCTCTCCTATTGCACACATGTGCCTGTGCACATGTTTGGGGGTAATACTGACAGAGGAACATCAGACTTTCCCTACGAGTATATCAAAAGATTGTCTAAAACAGAACTGAGCAAGGAAAAGTATGCTCAGGAGGTTTGGATGAAAATGACATTCTGTTACTGGTGTGAAATTATCTTGTAAGAAAGATCCAATAAATATGTAAATAGGTGAGCTTAGATAAACTGTCACTGCTTACATGGCTTATATTCTTTCAGCTTGTAAGGGCAGCCATCCTTTTAGACTTTAGATAAATGATTAATGTAGCTAAAATGGGGCATGTATTTAGTGGTCCGGGTTAGTATTTATTGATACTGTTGGATTCAGTTGCTGCTGTTCAATCAAGATGACTGTGTATAACCATTAAGCACATGTTCTACATCAAACAAGTTCGAAACTGGTATCATCACCCCATTAACCTACTTTAATCAACTCTTAAAAATTCTGCTCCCAAGTCTTTTTAGAAACTAAAAAGCTTGAGCAAGCAATGCTTTGGCTGGGGCTGGATGGTAAAACTCCCTCTCTCCATCGCTGCGTTATTGATCTCTACAGCTGACTGGGTAGAACACAGCCGAGAAGGAGTAAGTGCCTCCCAGAGCAGGGAGAGCTCAACAGCTCCTGTAACAGTTCAACGTTGTTACAGCCAGTCACAAAGCCATGTCTCCAGCATTCAGCGCAAAACTTAATTCCCTGAACTTTTACTCTTTAAAAGTTTTCTGCTTTACCCATGTTTTAGTTTTATCATTTGATTTGAAATGCAGTCTCAACAAATTTTTATTTAATCTGTTTAACATTTTAAGTAGAACAAGTCAGTGGGGTTTTTTATACTTTTGCAAAAAGCCAGGAAGAGAGGGAATAATTAAGCATTCAGAGTTTCATGACTATTTCTGTATATTTTTAAAGTTATATTTTAAGAAAATATTTTTCTATCATTTAGGAGTAATTAAAATGTTCTGGAAATATTTCAGTCATACTCAGTATAATTCAAACAGCAATTTTGAATCTGAAATAGAGCACCTTCTATAAGTTTGGTGGGCAATTTTGTGATGTTTATCATTAGAATTAAGAAAGCAATCTGTAATTTTAGAAGACTGTACTTACGTTAGATACAAAACTAAAATGGTAAAGTAGCATTTAAAACTCATTACTTTGTAGCACTTCACAAAAATAGAACTAAAGTCTAAATTGTATTTAATGGTCAAGAACATTTGATCAATGAAGGAGAAGCAGAAAGTTTCAGAGTGGATGAGGAAACGAATGATTTCATAAAGGCAGTGCAGCAATGACTGTGGGCAGATATGAACAAAAATCTGCAAGAAAAAAGCTCAGTCTAAATATGTTCAAAGCTATGAAGGACATTTCCAAGGCTTAAGGGCTGGACCAGTCAGGCTGCCATACAGTACCATGTGAAATAAGGATGTAAAGATACCCTAGAAGAAAGTGGCAAATCAAAACCAGACCACCACTAGCGCAGGAATTACAGTATGCAATGGTAAACTAGGGCAGATTTTGGAATGGGGTTCCCCTAACAGCTTGCATTTTGTGTAGAACAGTACACTTGCACAGCAGGACCTTAAAGACTGCAAGCACTGTGGGTGAAGAAATGCTCTAAATACATGAGATTATTAAATTTGACTCAGTTCTATTCAAATTGTGCTGGATAATGGGGCAATTACCTACTGCACACCAGCAGCACCACAGAGAAAGCTTGAGACATCACTGTGTCTGTCTTTGCCATTGCAGATGATGTTCAATATGTATTTTCATTTCTAAAAGTGGAGCCACAGTGTTTTGGGTAAGTTAATGCCTGCTCCAAGTTTTGTTTCTCTTTCCTCAAAGTGCTCCCCAGCACGTTCAAGAAGCAGTTGGTAAAATACAGTAGTTCAAGTTGAAGTGGCTAACAGCAATGCCGTAATTCTACAGCTTTATTTTTGGTTTCTTCCACTATTGCCACCTCAGAGCCTACTCCATTTTCTCATTCAACTGAGCCAAGTTATAAAGAAACAGCTCTCTGAACAGAGCTGTCCTTACTAGAGGATGATGTTATTTTATAGGCCTAATGTGAAATGCATATCCTATAACTAGCACTTCAATGATGAAAAAAGAATACTATTAGTACAAACCTTAACAAGATTTATATTTAGCGTAAGTAAATAAATGATACTGTTGCAAGCAAACTTTTGTTAGAAAACTATCATACTGAGCAGTGCTATTAACAAGGTTTCAATATCCTAGGCTCAAGCCCTTAGCTTGCCTGGTTCTCTCTCATTGCAGTAATATTTATGCCACAGTAAACTTTAAACTGTGGGATCTGAAGTGGAATTTTAGAAATAGAAGCAGTTCCAGCAAAGGAGGGCTGCCCTCTCTCATTCCCAAACATGTCTACTATGAAAAGCTCAAGGGAGGGGCCATTCCGGTGAAGAACAAATAAGCGTCCATCTTGCTAGATTAGCTTTCATAAATCAGTATTTTCTTTGCTGCTTGTTCACTATAAGATAGGTTCTTCAAGGATAGGGCTGTCTGCTGAAGGGTGAATTTAATTAATGACTAGTTCTATGACTTCTACAGCCCACCCAGGATGCTGTTTGCCAGAAATGCTCTGATTTAATACCCTGACCACATATTCTGGCCACAGAACCACAAATGTTAAATGAAGGTTGGTAGAACATCACTGAAACCTGCATTGAGTGCAGCTGGCTTGCCAGTACGCATTCCTAATGGTCTGTGATCTAAGGAGGGTTCCGTACATTACAGCTCCAAGACACACTGGTGATAAAATTAGAAGAATATCTTAAGTCTTGAGTCTCCAGAATCTCAAGGTAAGCCTTAAGGTAAAATATTGGCAACTGAATATCATAGTTGCATTAAAAAGAAAAAAGTCTTTATTCCCAGGAAGGCTGAACAGAGGACACTTGAGACTTTCCTCACCTTACAAGCTCCACTTCTGAAGTGTCCAAACCATGAAAGCCACTTGCCACGTTGGCAAATTCATGAAAGAAAAAGAACAGGGGAGGGAAGAAATTACCTTTTTGTAGAATTGTGTGGGACAGTGGTTCAAGACCATGCTGGGTTTCTCAAGCACAATAAGCAGATGTTGGTGTGACAAGGACGCCTTAATAAGAGCATCCCACCAAAAACTGTTGGAACAGAAAAGTCCATCACTCCATTTTTCAGCCTGATAACTGGACTATATTGACACAGCTTCATAGGATTTACAGGATTTTAGAAAGTGAAGTTTGTGGCTATTGTTGATTGTACTGATTTCCAATGCAAGAACACTTATGCAGTCATACTGTCTCTATGTCTCTGAGTGTCTCCTACTCTTCAAGGACTTTTGAAAACTGGCCAACTGGTTTGATCAGATTTGACACAGGCTGAGAGTTTTCAACAATAATGATGTTACTTCCAGTTCTGTAAAGACAGGCTGTAGAGAGAGAGAGGAGAAAGAAAGACCTTCCAAGACAAGGGAAAGGTTACAGCAAGAGATCACCCCTAAGAACCCACTAGACAATCCCATATAAGCTACACAAGACCAAAACCTGATGAATGTATTAGTCACAAGAAAGGCCTTATTTTGAAGTTGCATCTCTTTCAAAGCCAAAGTCAGCCAACCAAGAGACACACACTGGGAGGGTAACTGGCTTCTAATTCTGGAGTTCACAGCACAATTTCTTATTCTGACGTGCTAGTTTCTGTCTGACCAAGCAGTTTTATACAAAACCCAAAGTGCTTCTATACAATAAAAGTGCAATCCCTGATCTGAACTGTAGTCAGGAATGCTATGAAAATCATGTGAAATAAATCCTGTTCACACGCAACGATGATCACTTTTTTAAAAAATTAAATAACATTATACATCTATGTTGTTTCATAGCACTATTAAAAATGGCCTGTTAAAATATCTATATCACAGTTACACCTATCTATGTATACATAACACTTATGAATGTATTTCTCAGTTATAACTGTAAATTCTTTGAAATTAAGTCCCTATAAGGTATCTAAATTTTATTAGTCAGATTCCCCAGTCTTAAAAAAAACCCTATAGCTATATATAAGCAGAGACAAGTATATAGAGATTAGAGTTTAGATTACTATATAAAGCTAAACCATTGCAGTTTCAAAGCAAATCAGAAGCATTCTAACTGCTGAAGCAGTAGTAATGTTAAATAGGAGCAAATAGGAGAATGATCTTACACATAGGTGAGCTATTTCCATCAATTACCAATAATTTCAAATAAATAAGGCAGTATTTTGAAATTCTGTCAGTCCAAGTATTGCTTGACATCATCTAGGTTTGTTTTTTTTATATACATATATATACACACACACATATATACATATAAAATAATTCAGTGTTACAAAACCAGAAAATATGAAAGAAATTGAGCTTCAAAATTCAGTTATTTTTTAAATAGGTAAGTCTGAGCGATGATTGTGTCAAAATAAAAACAAAAGGAGGAGATAAAACAGGACATAGAATTTAGGTATATAATATAAATTACATAACAAAGAGAATAATTTTAATCTGATACTATCAGGACAATTTCCATGATGATTCCTTGCCACATAGTAGGAAAAGTGCATTTTGCAGCCTTATGTAGACAGAAAATAAGAATCAATCCTCCACTACTCGATGTATCAGCACTTATGTTGGAAATGTGAGGGAAAGGCATTAAAAAGGCATTTTATGCAAATATTAAATCCACATCAACATTTTCAGAGAAATAATAATTATTTTCCAAATCTGTGAATCTGTAAAATAGCTTTAAGGGTAAAAATAAGTCAAATTTAGAGCTTATTTTCACTTCCCAAATCAAAGCATGCCTTTTTTATTTTGAAAATAAAGTTCTCATTTAAAAATATTTTAGAGGACAAAATAACTATAAAGTGAAACATCCAGGCTAAAGAAAATATTTCTCATTAATAGAAACCAATTTTAGTTTTTTAGAAAAATAGAAAAAACTGTGTTTTACTTGAACTAAATCTTTTTTTTTCTCCCCTCGTTTTTATTTTAGCTTTTGAATCCAATAATACATTGTCCAGATGTACCAAGAAATAGCAAACTTATGACTGGAGTCTTTCCTACCATAAGCCCTAAAGCAAGTGAAAAAAAGAAACCTGAATTCACCAAATACAAGCAAACAAGTGATCTATCAGAAACAATCATCAAGTTTTGTGCAACTCTAAGATGACTGAAATAATAGTGCCTGGTGAATAGAAGGCATTAACTCCATCTGCACTAGAGAAAGACCTGCCAACTGCCTGGGCAAGAATCTGATCTAATTTAAAAATTGCTATCAGATCTTTGCCTTCAAGTATCACTTTAAAAATAGCTTTAAGAACGTCATTAGCAACTGGTGGATTGTCACTGTTTCAGCAACTACTACTAAGGGATTCACTTTGACAGTACATTGAACCAATTAGACATATTTAAGATGCTTATCAGTACTCTCTGGAAAGATAATCAAAGTGTCTGTTCCTTTTATTGAGAGGCTGAAGTTTCTGATTTCATAGGAGTTGAAACCAGACTGGCTGATTTCCGAGGCATCACAGCTGGAGCTATTTCGGAATTTGCTTCCTAGGTTTTCTGACTGCAAAGCTGCCAGCTTGTTTTGCACTTCTTATTTTTGGAACAGAAGGATGAGAGGCTATTCACAGTAACTTGTTAATGTAGGAAGTATCATTGAGAGGTGACTACTAAACTGAGGACTAAACAACTAAATATGCTTTAGAAACAAACTGTTTTCACTCCTATTATCATTCTTAGTGTCATTCTTACAGCAAAAGTCAATGGGGATGTACCCATATAAGTACAGTGAAATAATTGAAAAACCACATTCCCTCTGAAATTAATGCACTTTTGATGAGGGCTTAAACCACGATAGGTTCACAAGTAGAGTCCTTAGCCATCCTACATATTCACTTGGTGTATCTGTGCCTCCTAGCCAGCACTGAGGCAGTGGTTTACCATCACTGTGATATCATCTATAGCACCAGGCTGGCAAATCCAGGGCCTTCCACTGGCCCTCAGAGGGCAAGTCTCAGATTCACAGCACAAGAAGCAAAACTGGGCAACTCTCAAGTATGGCTATGCTGAATCACAGGAAATCAAAGAAAGCTTTATTTTCATTATAGATTTTCTCCACACTGAGGTTTAAACCTCTAATAGCAGAGTAACAGGCTGAGCCTGAAAAGTTGTACTTTAATCTGGTCATAACAACTGCAGGTTAGGTTACAGAAAAACTGATTACAGCAACTTGGGTAAACATGAAAATAAAACCACAGAGCTGCTCACATGGATGTCTTATGGGATGAATAGATGAGTACAGCAAAACATCACAAGACATAACAGAAAGGACAGTAGAATCAAGAGAATATTTGCCTTGAGGCACAAACTAGCTCTGAGAGATTTCTTATACCTATAGCTCGAGGTGTATGTTCATATACTAAACACCAGAGAGCTGGAGATCTTAGCCTTGTGGTAAAGCCTGCCGGCAAAGTAAATTATGCTGTGTTTGTAATCACAGCTTTCCAAACACTGGTATCCTAATGAGACTTTGGAAGCGTCTGTCTACACATTAACACCTACTAGCAAAAAGCAAGTCCTTGCATGCTGCTAATGTGTCCCATTTCCAGGTCACACATCAACCTGGCATGCCTTTGTAAAGCCTGGTTTGGAGGCATGGATGTGCACTGGATGATTCTGACTGTGAACCTTCCCACCAAGTCATTCCCCAGTGCTCAGGCTCACATTCCAAACCACTGAGCATTTTTAAGCAGCTGCCCATTTCTTAGTGTCAGTAATAGTCAGAAAATATTTCTTGCTTCTTAGCTCCTAAGTTTCTTCCCAAAATTACTTCTGAGACGCAGACTAGGCAACATTCAGCTCTATAGTAATAAAAGCTCAATGACTTGTCTACTTGTGCTTTACTTGTTTGAGAAATAGGAGGGTTTTTTCCTGGCCCAAAATGCTCCCCAGTACAGCCTAAAATTAAAATTTTAAAAGAATAAAACTTATGCAGAGTGGGTTGTTTTGCTCTCATTGATTTGATCTTTTTTCTCTGTTGTGAGAGTTTTGCAAAAAGGCCTAACTACCCATATTTTCAGAAAAAATACAATCATCAGTTCCATATACATAGGAACCCCCCTGAAAACTATTCCAAAAATAGTATCTTTCAAGCATATATGAAATATACAAAAGGCATGTGATGTGGAAAAGAAGTTGAACTGAAATAAATGGCAATATGCCATGCTCTACTAATAAATTAAATTGATTTACTTAACATTCAATTCACATTAGACTTTACAAATGTTCAGAACATGAGCAAGTTAACTCTACTAGAACTAGACGCTGCAGAGTTGGCCTCACCATGGAGTAGTGCTCCTCTATGTGCCACAAAGACTTAATACACATTTCACAAACCAAGGCAAAAGTGTTGTGCTGGTTATGCTTGGTGTTTCCTTCACACCCATCTCAGGTTGGCTCTGCCAACACTGGAACCACACTCATAGACATTAGGGAGAAGTTTGACCCTTCCTTTCTGTGGTATAGGGAATTTTAGAAAAAGTACACAATGGGAGTGCAAGAGTGAAGCATTCCCTTTAAACTTGTTTGATTGCTGTCATAGAGGGATATAAAGCTTCTATTAGATGTCACTCAGTGAGAGCTACATAGCTTGTTCATTGTTCTCCTTAGCTTATTCCTAGACAATAAAAGCTTATAGTCATAAAAAGTTGGTATTGTGCTGCGTCACAAAGTTTCTTTTCTACTTTAATGCAGACTTACATAGCCTGCCTATATAAAAAAGAGGAATTAGGAATTCTTTGAGACATCTCCTCTTAAATAAGATACTTGAAAAAAAAAAATTAAATGCTCACCCATTTGTCATGATGATGTCCATGTGAAAAAACCTGTAATCGATCACAGCCATGGCCTTTGCTACATTTTCTGCACCTTGTAATCTGCCCACTAACCTCACCTCTCTGTGGGTTGCTTCTCATGCTTCAAGCCCTGACCTAGGCACAAGGACAAAAACAATCAGAAAACATTTTTCTTCTTACTTTGAAATTAATTGGAGACATAAAATAAGAAACTTTCAATTCATAATGATCTGAATTTTTGGATGATTAACTGTTAAGAAAAACTTCAATCATCAAAAGAAAAAAAAATTACCATCTCCCCATAACAGTTATTTCTATCCATGATTTTGCCACTACTTAAGGGAAAAAGTTTTGGAAAATATCGTTGCAAAGGAAAGCATTTAGACACACACTTAGACTAGATTTAAAATCAATAGGTATATCTGGCTTGTCTTTGCTGGGTTTATGGACTATGGAGCAGATTCATGGTTTGTGTAGATAATAAGTCCGAAAATTTATTCCACCCTCTGTTTTACCCAGCAGATGCAGCCATCAAAGTGGCCTCACCACATCTTAATGAAAACTATCATTCTATGCAAAGTACTTAAATTTATTGTGTAAATTTATTATACACCCCATAGCTTCATTGTTTATCTTCACCTAATTCTGTATTTTATCCTATTTTGGAGGCTTCTTTCAGTTATGCAGTCATGTCGTTAGCCTGTCTAGACCACAATGTGAGGTCGTCATCATACCATCTGTTAAACTTGTCTGGGTGAGTTTGTCTGCAACTCAGTTCAGCTCAAATATTATTAGAACATTCCCAAAAAGGAGGGTAAGTCAGGCCAAGTCATATTTCCCAAGCATACTACAGGTAATAGCTATACTATTACAGGTAATACAGCTAGTGTTTTGTTGTAGGTTTATTACAGAAGTATTTAGAAGACATTTCAAGCTAATTTTGAAATATTTTCATCTGAGTATCAGAATTCACATAAAAAATAGCATATTTGAATGGCATAAAATTACTTAATTTATAAGTACTGGTACAAATGTGTGAAAAAAGCCTGAGAACAGATATCAGAAAAAAAAGCTATATATTGATATTCTGGCTGATACTGAGTAAGACCTTGCACATACCAGACCATGACCTCAGTCAGATGCTGGGGAAGGGAAGGCACCACTTGGTGTGTAGTAAAGATATGAGTGTGGCTCCTCCATATGTGGCTCCAGTGTTTCAGGGAATACAGATTCATCAAAGACAAAACTTGCAAACTTGTTAAGTTTGATGTTAACAGAAGCAAAACAAATATTGATAGAGAACTTCTATTTCAGCTTACCTGCCAATGAACTGCATTGTCGTGCCAGGAGCAAGTGTTCACATACATGTGTTGCAGAAGGTGGTGAAGAAATACACAGTGAGGGCTTCTTTATCACACCTTGGAGTCCATCAAGGTGATTGACACCTTATTGTACAGAGAAATAAAACATTTGAAGTAAAACATTATTTATAAACTATTCTGTCAATGTAGAATACTCCAAGTCAAGAACAACTAAGTGATATCTGTGAATACTACTGTCACTAAAAGAACATTGTAAAGAAATACCAGTCAAGTTTTAAAACAAAAAGAGCAGTAGCTTTTTTTTCAGTGTTCATTGTATTACATATTTTTTAAAATTAGATTTTTTTAATGAATGCTACATGCAGAAATATTGAGTAGCACTAGATAGAGTATATGTTGATTTTCTTATGAAGTTAATTTTTTTGAGGTAAACACTTTGCAATCATTGCTGCTAGCTGTATGATGTGCTTGTTTCCAAGGAAACCTAGACTTTATTTACTTCCATATTTTTGCTATACAACTGTATTTAGTTTAACATTCCTCATATAAACCATATTCTCATAAATTAAAAAAAAAAAAGAAAAAGAAAAAAGAAAATCTGCCATAAGTTTTTACCTGACTGTTGAACAAGCAGCCCCAAATGTATCTGCAGAAAGGAAAATGCATTTTAGAAAGAAAACAAAAATATTGCTAGATGTTTGCACCTAAGTCCACAGGGGTTTTTTAATCTGTATTTCCTTAAATGTTTTAATTTTACTGACAGTTGTGGAACTCTGTCTTGTTAGGCAACTTTTGGTAAAGTAAAAAGTATTCTCAAATAGTCTCAAGTGCACTCAGTGCAATTCACATCTGGCTTTTTAGAGTACAAGCTCAATTAAGCAATTGTTTCACCCTTGTTGCAAAACTCAGTGCGCTATTAAGAGTTAGAGAGGAAGGTAAGAATGACCACAGCAACATGGACTTCAATGATAATGGAACTACCTGGGAATTCCTTGTCTTGGCAGGGACGAAGCACTAGTGCTAGGATAGGCAACTTGGCACGTTGCCTGTGTCTGTCTGAAAACACCTGTGTTAGGGCACCATAAAAATAGTTTGCTTCAGTGCCCCAGGGAATGGAGAATAACAGTGCTTGCAGTTGTGAGGGAATGGGGATGTCTTGGCTGGGTGGGGTCTCCTTACTAAGAAAATCTGCTGAGGGTGCACTCAATCCTGTTGTCCATGTCACCAGCAAAGATGTTGAACAGTGCCGGTCCTAATACCAACCCCCGAGGAACACCACTTGTCACCGGTCTCCACTTGGACAATCAGCCGTTGACCACAACAATTTGAGTGTGGCCACCCAGCCAATTCCTTATCCACCGAGTGGTCCGTCCATTAAATCCATGCCTCTCCAGTTTAGAGACAAGGATGTCATGTGGGACAGTGTCAAAGGCTTTACACAATTCTAGCTGCAACGTCAGTTGCTCTTCCCTTATCCACCAATGCTGTATCCCCATCATAGAAGGCCACCAAATTTGTCAGGCATAATTCTCTCTTAGTGAAGTCATGTTGGCTCTTACCAATCACGTCCTTATTTTCCATGTGCCTTTCACGTGTTTTCCCAGGGGTGGGAATATACATTGACCTCTGCATCCTGTTCCTGAAACAGTTTTTTCATTGTGCAAGTTTAGCATTTGAATTGTGTAGAGTTACACATCAGCAGATATACCCTTATTTAAAGGGCAGAAAATTCCCAGTTTTACTAAGTAATATGTTCATTCATTTTCTAACAAATCCTATTAGTTCATTTCAAAATACCTTCATCTTCTTAAACTACACTAATGCCATTCTGTTCTGAGGGCCAGTATAACTTGATACCATTTTTTGGGAGGCTGTGATTTTCAACTGGCAGGAAATGAATGAAATCAAGGGGAAAAAAAATGTTGATTTTGTGCCAGTGCGTGGGCTATCAGTTCTGCCAATTGACTGTCATCCACTACTAGCAGATGTGCTATAAAAGGAGATGAAATTCATTGTTAGCATGTTGCTTGGCGGCCAAAGCCAATTACAGAATGAAGAATGGAGCCTTTCTAATAAAAGAATTTGCATATGGAAATTACATATATTTCCATATAGTGATAAGTATTTTCAAACTGCTTAAAGGAAGGCTTGACTAAACTCATTTTATGTTACTATGCATTAGCATAGCTCCTTATTTCATACACAGTACAGAGGGTTTTTTACTATTATATTTTAGTAGGATACTTTATTTGTTGCTGGTCATAGTCCTTACTCTTTGTAAATGTCTTCCAAGATAGAATACATTTTGGTACCTCACGTTAAAAGTGTACAATGATTGTCAGGAAGAGAAAAACTTTTTTTTGCTACTCACAAAACATGAGTTAAAAAAGCAGACTGAAATGGGTCGTTAAGTCTGGTGAGGATAGACTCAAGGGAGACTTAATAAGTGTTTTCAAGTATACAATAGTTTGCTAATTTGAGGAAAGCAATACACTCTTTATTTCTTGCCCTTTTCTTAGTGGATACTGTAATGTGCTTAAAATAGCAAGGGAGACTTAGATTACATGCTATGGAAAGCTTTACAGATTGCGGAGCACAAAATGAATTGTCTAGGCAGATTGTAGCATCTTTACTGTTGGAAGTTTTTTAAGAACTTTTAAGTTCTCTTAAGTGTTCTAGGCAGAACTGATCCTGCTTGGGACAGGAAGTGTAACATATGACTCCTCTGGGTCTCTCCATTCTTTATTTCTATAAATACCCTTTCAGTAGCCCCAAAAGTTTCCCACTAAATTCATATTGTAAACTATTAATTGTAAACTTGTCGTACAGCTGCAACTACAAGTAGTATTGGGCATTATATTGACATTGTAGTAGTACTACCATTCTAAACATATATCATACCAAAATTGCTAGGTGCTATTTGCATGTTATCTGCAGAACACATCTTGTGCTCTGCTTTAGTTCTGTGGCATTAGCCTCCTCCCATGTCTTGGCTCTGTTTTTTTCACTAAAGAATGACAGAAGTTCATCTAGTTTTTAGAGTAGCAAAGAAAATCTTGCTTCTATCTTAAAGTCTTAGACAAGATCCCTTGTCCAAAAGGCTTAGCAGCAATAAGATAGTAGTACCAGTGCCCAGTCTTTTTAGTGGTGTGGATATCATCAAAATTTGTAACTGGAGGGGACTGAGGAGATGGGGAGACTGAGACAGGGGTTGTTATAATGACATTACATTGAAACTTCTGCATCTAAAAATAAGTCCTAATTTGTACAGTAGCACCTTAAAACATTTTAAGCATTGAAGTGAATTTGTTACATATATGCATATACATATCTTTCATTTTAACTGTATCAGTGGCAATATTTAAAAGCATTAAATGAAGGTTTATTAAGGGCAGCAGCTATTAGAGCATTATTTCTTAAATCAAGCTTTGAAAACATTCAGATAGATGCAATATCTAGAAATACCTTTGCATTCTATCCAACAAATACATACAATAAATATATCTAAACAAATTTAATTTGCTTCATACTTACAAAGATATATAAATAACTTTTGTATTCCTTCCTTCCTTCCTTCCCAAATTATGCTTGAAACATACTTGATTGCTATGGATAGCACAACAGAATCATTGGCATCACTTTTTACAATGAAGCGTGAGTTAAATCTTGAAATCTTTTTACCCAGAAAGTCTCACTGACATCCATAGAAGATTTGCCTGGAGGGTAAAAAAACAACCAACCAACCAAACCCAAACTAAACCCAACCTCTTTAGATTTTTTATTTGTATGATACTGGAACAACCCAAACATGCAACCTCCCCCCAAAACTAGGTACTTAATCTTGCTTCAAAGTCCTGCTCTGTTCTTTTCTCAAATGTTAAGTAAATATTTCCTCCTGTAATAAATGAAACTAAGCTGAAGTGTACTGCAGAAAAAGAAACGGGTGTTTTGTAGCATTCCCATCATGCAAAACATTCATGTATCTGATTTAACCAGGCAGGTTAGCCAAAGTCAGTGCTGCCTCAGTGAACTCTGGTTTTCCAAACAAATCTAAGATATTCTAAACTCATTGCTAAAACTCACTGGTCAAGTCTGATTATCTCATTTCCCAATCACTACCAAATTCTCCAGCTTCCACAAATGCAGTTTTTCTCACTCTGTATGTATAGAAAGCTGCTGCAAGGGTCATTCTCCCAAACTGTTGCTTTGACCATGGCCCTCCTCCACCGATTCTCCATGATTTCAGACATACGGGATCTGTTCTCATGCCTAGGATCCTAGATTCCCCTAAAATGTAGACTGCAATTGACTGAATTCTGGTCTCCCTCACATAACTGATTAATTTTCAAGGAAGCAGATTTATACACTCTTATGCTTCTCCACATGCTGAGTGAGACCTTCCTGTAGGCATCCACAAAAAAAAATCATCTTGTTTTCTGAAATGGCTTCTATCAACTTACCTGTAATTGTAGTGCCTCCAGAAACTGGATAGCAGCTCGGCTATCAAGGCTTACTTATTTTCTCTTGTTTATCAACTGTCTTTATATGTTTGTCTACTGACTCATATTTTATACCCACAGTATGCCTACATTGTGTCTCATGGAGAGCTATGAGACTACCTGAAAGGTGTAGTGAGAAGGCTGCAGGTAGATGTACTAAGTCAGGGTTACTGCAGGAGTATATGCTGCCTTTCAGCAGGATTTACTGACTTGAGTTAATGCTGCTCCCTTCCAGCTTGGAGCTGGCTTGGATCTCAAAGGTAGGGAGTGTGGAGGAGCTTGTTCGCTTCAGCCTGCAAAGTCCTGTGAAGATCACAAACCCTGAAGCAGGGATTCTCTCTTTATTTTCTGTTTAATCATCACGATGGGTCTTTGAGGCGCTATAACGGAACGTAAAATAAACAAAACCAGTGAAATAATAATAGAAGCTAGTGCATGATTTTTTTTTTATGGGAAACTGAAGCTCATGTAGATAAAGACGTAAAGCTCATGATCTGTTTTCAAGCAATAAAAACTATTTATTCAATATCTGCTCAATGTTTCAACTATTTGCTCAATAGATGAGAACTCCACTGCAAATTGATGAAAGAATAAAATAACAAAAAATTAGAAGGAAAATATTTATTAGCTAGTCTCTGCCTGTAGGCAGGCTCTTGTGACATATTTTTGACCAGAACTAATTTCTAACAAAGGTTTCTGTTAATAACTCTAAGACTGGTTGTGGACTGGTAAAAAAGGCGAGGACTAAACATGAACAAAAAAGGCCTTTATTTTCACAGAGACAGTTTTGGATGGTTTTCAGTTTTTACTTGAAACCTTCTGTGTCTGTAAGAGACTTTTTTTTTTTAAATAATGAAAATTCAGTTTTGCAAAGGTAAGAGATACATTTTAGAAAAAAAAAGTACTTCTGAGAGTAGTCTGCCACTAAAGAACAGCTTTGATAGCAAATGTTTGACCAGCCAAAACAAGGACTCTGCTTCTCAAGGGAAACTATTTTCGTTTTCAACACATATTGCTACTTCTTTCTGCTTTGCCCACTGATATAGACAAAAATCACAGATTCCCACTCATGCCTGGGATCCCAGCTGCACCAAGGCACTGAGCCCCTGGGGCTCTTTGAGTAGCTTGAACATTGCAGCATTTCATTGAAATGGCTGCTACTCAGTTTTTAATTTCTGAGAAAGAAGAATCGTGATTTTGCTACCTAAGTATTGTAGCAGGAAAATAATATGTTCCACAAGAGGCTCCAGAAAGAGAGATTTCACTGACCAGAGCACCATATTTCATCTAGGATAACATAATTCTTTGAAGGTTTGGGAGACCTATGTTTATCTCTTGCAGAATCTTCCTCCCTGCTATCTTTGGAAAGTACCCCCTCCTATGGAAAAATATGATTTTAGAACTTCTCACTGACTTAGCCAGACACATCACATGTTCAAAGTTAATTGGAGGCCGAATGTAACAGTCTGTTTTAGCTGTGTTGTGCTATTTTGCATGAGAAGTACTGGGAAGACAGTGAACCCTGGATGTAATAGGTAGACTTGCATGTGTTCATGTCATAAATTGCATACAAAGTGGAAGCAAATGAAAAATAAGAAAAATGGCTGGGAACAGTAGGCTAAAGCAAACAGATTAGTCACTTGGAATGATTACAGTTGGTAGTCTATTTTCTGCTTCCTGCTTCATTCATGTTGATTTTTAGGTTGTAAATGAGTAATATTTGGTCTAATTTGGGAAGGTTGGGGTTAGCTCATTTTCAGGCTACTCTATGTGTGGAAGCAAACAGAAGTGTGAATTGCTGCAGCTACTTTTTATTTTGGAAAACAAAACCCAAACAATTCTTGGAAACTGAGGGGTAGAGGGGAAGTATTCCATGTATTCCATTAATCAGATTGCCATTAATAGCTTCCTCCCTGAAAAGGCTAGGTTAAAGAACAAGGTGAAAATCTTACAACTGAGCTAATTCCATTGTAATTCTACTTTTCTTGCTAACTGACAAGAGAGAATGAACACTGTTCAGAAATCTTATTTAAAAGCCTATTAATTTATTAAATGAAAATCATGCTTTCAAAGTAAGAGATGGGGGGACTTAAGTGTTGGGAAGGCCTGGGGAATACCTTGGGAAGGAGAGGTTTTCAAGAGCATCAGAATGCCTGGAAGCTGGATTTGTTGACCAAAACGTTGAAAATGTTTCTCACAGTGACTTACACCCTTAGTGACTTGAGTCAAGTTATCCCACTTTTCAGAAGAAAGTAAATTTATGTTACTAAACAAGCAGTAAGTTGCATGATAGATGTGCTTATATAGAAAAAATGCTTTCTAGGAGTTGCTGGAAAAGCAATCATTTGTGTTTCTTTTTTGCACTAGTAAGTCATGCATAACATATAGTAAAGGGGTGTGTGCGTGTATAAAATCCACAGACCTCAAACCGGAGCAACTTGCTAAAGCATGCTGCTTATGGCTCAGTGGATTTTAGAATTGGATATTTGTGTTAATAAAAGGAATTTAAGATGTCTACAATTTAACACAGATTTAGTTAGGCTTTTGTGGCTAACAATGTGGGTATTCAGAACACCTAAAACAAAAGTCTGCATGCCCAATTAATAAAAACTAACTTTGCTTTGAAGAGAAGTTTCCGAGTACAGAACACATTAGCAAAAATATATGATTTATAACCAGTTCTGATTATGTCACAGAGTTTCATAATGAAAAGGAAATGAGGAGGAAAAAAGCACAAAATAGATAACAATGAGGTAGAATCTGATCTTGTTCTGGCAAATATCCAGAGTGTTATAATTGCTTTTACTATAACTGAGATTAGAATAATTGCTTTTACTATAACTGAGATTAGAAACTCTCCCATATAGTGCAATAAATTGGCCCAGGAGATGAGAAATATAATTCCAACTCACGCCATGATGGCCATGTGATAACTCTATTGAGCTGTGCAAGAAGCTTGCTAAGCATTATGCAATGCACAGCTATACAAAAATCTTTAGTACAGCTGATATTTGATGAGGGAGATTGAATTCAATTAAATATCTTTACATCTGAGTAGGAGGCTACAGGCACAATCTCTTTCCAAACAGCTCTGGGATGCTGAATAATGCTGATGGGATGCAAGGATACTGAGCATGAAAGAAAGAGTTCTGCATTCTTTTTATAGAACATGAAGAGTAACCCAGTTAGTAATTTAATTTTGTATTATCTTAAGTCAATGGGTTAATTTCTTTTGAGACACCCATTGGCACTGAAAAATACACTGTGCATTTCTGAATTGGATGGTAGGAGGAGTGAGGCTTATTAACATCTAAATAGATTTATCTGAGAACTAAAATGGATATGCTAAGTAAATGGCTGTGCCAGGGAAAGTGATTCTACCAAGTGGACTAAGAAGACAAAGGATCATCTAATGAAGATTATGAGAGTCAGCGTTCAAAACCAGTAAGAGATCGTGGAAGGAACTATCACACACCATTTTAGGTAAATGGTGGGGCATCAGTAATTTATATAAGACAGAAGAACAGCAATTGTAAATGTCAAAAAAGACCCTAATTAGGAGAAAAAGGCACACACAAGAAAGGGGAAGTCTAACCTAAACTGAAAAAAAAAAAAAAGCTCAGAGTGGCACCAAAATGGGAATGTGGAAATCTAGAATATGTTTTCAGTTATTTCACTGTTGCTGCATCAGCTACATTTTCTGGCATCTGCACAATTCTTGCTGCTATCATGTCTCTGAGGAGGGAAACTGAGAGAAGAGCCTCTAAAGAGGGAGACATCTGGAAAATCTATGATTGCTGATATCCTGAGGAAGGGAGAGCATGTACCTCCTGTGGCTGTGGGTCAGCTATCCTCCGAGGTTCCCCTTCTACAAAGAAGTAGCAGATAAAGCTGCAGGAAGCATGACAAGACATTAGAATCCTCTGAGACCAAGGGGAGCATATAGAGTTCTGCCACGCTGAGAGCCAGGTGCAACAGCCCAGGGTGCTTCTGCCAATGAATGCTTCACCATGGCATGGGACAGATGCGCCAGGACATTTGCAGTTGAGTGCCTTCCCCTCATAGAAAAGTGATCTAGAAGTCTAGCATCATGCAGTCTAAAGCAAAGACATGCTAAAGTAAAATCTTTGTCCCCAAAGGTGTATTTTTCCCCTGTAAGAAATACACAGCAGAGATCTATGTGTAAATAACATGGACCTATGAATATAAATAGCATAAGCAATAGGGTAAAGAAAGTAAATCTGGGCAGCTTCAGAGCCAGGCTTAAGTAGAAATAAAGGGAAGGAAGTATGACCAATGAAGAGAGATGAGGCAGTTATTCCAGTAGAAGTGGAAAACTGCCAAGCTGCGACTTGCCACAACAGGCATTGGAAGTCTTCAAATGAAAAGGCCTGGGAAGCACTGCAATTACTGCGCCTCGGTTCATCTCACATGCTGCACATTTTAGAAAGCTAAATGCCTATCACATGTTTCTTGAATAGCATCCCTCGTCACAGAGTTCCAGAACTGTTTCTAACAAGGAAGCTCAGAAGTAAGTTCGTATGCTTACTAAATCACCAATTCTGCTTGATTAAGGGGGAAAAAAAAAGCAAGCAAAAAACCCTTCAAAAAACTACATTCATAACATCAAATGGGTTTATTTTTGGCTCATAAAAATACTGCATAAGCTCTTCAAAATTAAAAAATAACTGAAAATAAGCCTAATTTCAGTTTTGTGAAGGTAAATATTTCAGGAACAATGTTTTTGAGTATGTTTGGGGCATTTAGTAGTATTAATGTTTTTCCTTGGTAATTTTTAGATATTGACAGCAATATTAAAAGTTTAACAGTTAAGGACTCAACCACTAATGTTAGTAGTGTTAGGGCACTTAGCCAAAACAATTCCACAGATTACGATCTATATGGTAGATTGCAATACTCAATTAGAACATCTTATAAAGAGAGCTCTCTAAGAGCTCGCTCTTTATTAAAAATTGCCCAGAAAATTGCTCAGAAAATAGAAGAATGAATTTCTTTTCCTTTTTAGTTTAGCATATACTACTAAATTATAATTTATAGTTAGACAGTTAGGCTAGGAAGACTATTCTTTAGTTTTCCAAAATTGTCTTTGTTCTTTGGAAGATGTTGTTTTGTCAACAGAAGACTATTTGAATGCTTCTGTAAGGAACGAAAAGAAAGATTAACACATTTTCGTCATTTGTACCTGCAAAGCTCTGATCCAGGGATTTAAATGTTTGTTTTCTTGAACAATTAATATATTAAGATACTATCTACTCTAGTGATGATTAACATAAGACTTGAAAAATATTTCTCACCAAGCAGTCACCAAGAGAAGACAGTTTAAGAGGTGAGTGTGATAGGGTAGCTGGGCTGCCATACGAGATCTATCTGTTTCCCTAGGAATCACACCCAAACAGAGGACTAGCTTTGAGTACATTTTTAAACAGGGCATAGACTTTTCCAGATTGCCACTATTTTAGACAATCCCTTGCTAAATAAACAAACAAATCTCTGAACTGAATTATTGTATTGTTATCATATGCTTACTAATCCTTAGGAAGAGTTGAAGGACCTAGGTAATTCAGTATTAGTCACCTACCATTATTAAATCTTTCTGATATTCTATGGTTTCTTTCTGGATTTGTCTATCCTAAATAATGTTAGTTTTCCTCATGTTTCTTTTTACTGAATCATGAATACACGGAAAAATACTGGTTGCCACATACAGTTATCTGGAACATCAATATCTATTTGCTCTGCTTATTATGTTATTAGAAGATTCATAAATGGAGAAAAAAATCCCAGTTCATGACAGGTATTTGGTCAACAAATTACTGTTTGTATACAATAATCTATGAGCTAATTTCCAGATAACCTTTACTTCTGTAGGCAGATGGAAAAAGAAGAACCATTGGGATTTGCAGTAGGAAGAATTCTAACCAGGCATTTATTTTGCTACAGATGTCAAACACAGAGGTGCTTCTAGGTTATTTCCAGCTTGAAGACTGCAATGATTGATTTAAAGTACTGCTATACTTACAATGAGGAGCTTTTTGACTATGATCTGCATCAAATTAAAATGCCATTCTTTGGCCTTCCATTTACAGAAAGATTTAATTATACTTGTGAGGTTTTTAGAAGCAAGAAACATTTCCAGCTATGTTCCTGGCTTCCTGGCTGTGCTGCAGCTGTTTACACAACTCTGCTGTTGCATACCCAGAAGCCAATATAGCTGAACGTGGAGGGATTGTCTGTCACCAATACCGGCATAGGGCTAGCTTTCTAAATGGGTCAGCTTTGTTTTTACGCTATAGTCCTCTAAGATATGGAGCATATCCATCCTGCTCTAGGATCCTTGCACAGCTGCTTTGAGAAGGCTTTGTGAACACTGCTAAAAAAGCTCTGAGGACCCCTTCTGGGTCAGCACTTTCATCCAGGAGCATGGCTGGACAGAAACACCAAATTTGAGATCCCTCAGGGGCTTGGCTGACATACAACCAAGCATGCATCTGTCCCACTAGCAGTCAGTATCTGCTGCATACAGGTACTGCTGAGTAAGAAGCGTAGGCATAAGGTCATGGTATACACTTCAAGCAAAGAAAACAACATTGTCTCTAGATCAGGAGTCAGCTGTCCCACTACACAGAATTACGTAAGAACTGCCAATAACAGAGAAAAATCTTTTTTCCCAGCTTGTATTATGCATTGCTTATTTTGTAGAACAGTTGAAAATAAATACATGAAAATAAACCTTGATTATTTAAATACACTGATAACTCTCTTTTCCCTTTGTCGTGTGACATAAAATATGGCTAGAAGATGTGTTGATTCTTGCAGGAATCAGAAGTAAATTTATTCCATCTGGAAGAAGTGGAAAATACTCAGAATTAAGTTTTTACAGTTTATGCAGCATACACGGTACCAGTACTTGTATGGCTTGCTTCGTGTCACACCCAAGCACTGCACTGAGACACTAGTTTTAAAAGACAATAAAGTTCTGAAAGCGATCTAGGTTCATTACTGAGAATAAGCTAAACCTTCTTTATTCTTGTGGTTTCAAGTTCTAGAAACAAAACCAGAAAAGTTTTCTGTTGTAACTGGCTGAGCAGACTAGGGATTGATGTGGTTTTGTGGTTTCCTTAGTTGTACGAGGAACTAACCAAAATACGCACTGGTCTTGCTGTGTCATTCTCTTCATTAGTTTTCTTGAGTCATTACTATGCACTACAATATGAAATGGGAACCTCTTAGATGCTGAGTTGTTTTTTTTTTTGTTTGTTTCTATTTTCATTATATTTAACTTCTCTTTATTGTGGACTTCAAGCTTGCAGTGTATGGATTTGTTTTTTTGGATTGTTCAAATGTCATTATTGAGTCATAATTCAACATGTGTCATAGAATTGTAAGATGTTAAAGATTAATCTCAGTGCACAGTTTGGCAAGATAAAGGCATTAGTTCTTAAACACTCATCTCTTACCCTTATGCTATCTTGGTTTGAATTTAATGGTGACTATGTCTCTTTATGGCACTTTCCTCATGCAAGTAGGACATTTGAAATGGAAGAAAGGGAACTAAATTAAATTTTGCTCCTTAAAATCAGTTTATATTTCCAGTTTCATGTATCAAAATAAACAAGTAAATTGTAGGTGAATTGGAAATTATTTAATGTTCACAATACTCTTGGTTGATGAGAGGGTAGTCTGGGAAAACATTACTAAGGTTTTGCCCTGTTTTATTCTTCTCTAGGCATTTGTTACTAGTGATGGGATAATAAGCTAACACAAACTGTTGATCTGAACTAATATGACTTCTGAAGAGGTGAGAGAGAACTTCAAATGTTAAGCTGAAAGAAAAAAAAGACTCATGAAAGAGAGTCTGAAGTAAACACAACTCAAACACAACTCCTACATTTGGAACAAAAATGTGAGATACTTCAGAAAGAAACACAAATCTATGAATGAATCCAACACTAAGAGAACTTGAGAAAAGGATTTTAGATAGAAGACAAAAAAGGATGCAAAGACACCATATCTATGAAGAGCTCATAGATATACACAAACACCATGTGGGTAACATTTCTGGCTAGCTAAGGTTCTGATAGAATGGACCTCCTCCTCAAAAATCATGAGTGTGAGTTAGCCGCGCAAATAACCAGTCAGAAATGTTGAATATATTTTGTAAAACCTAAGATATTCCATTCTTGCGAGACATGTATACTGCCATGTCAGATTATTTTTTCAAATTTCCAGTAACAGGGAAATTTTATAATTTCCCAATAAAATTTCCAGGGAAGAGAACACAAAGGAACCAACGAAACTTTATGAGGTTCCTAATTGTTCTTGGCCCAAAGCTAATACAACTCTATTTGAATTAGACAGAAAATAATACCCTGTATCAGTAGAGCATAGTTTACATATGTGAGTAGCTGCATATTAATACTACATTGGGAATCCATCTGTTGTCACTGCAGGGTGGCCATGATTCAGTATATTCTGACAATTCCCAAGTGGCTCATTCTTGCACTTTGGTTTCAAGCCCACCATTTCAGAGTCAATTATGAGGACTTAATAGAAGGGGCCATACCAATGGCAAATAACTAATAGGGCTCTATGAGATTAAACAAAATTACTTCTACATAACATTGGTTAAAATAGTCAAATACACTTCACAAAGCTTTATTAGTATCACCTGCTTGGGAATTTTGTGGGATGAAAGACAAAAAACTTAATGGCAAAATTTAACAAGCTCTGTGAGTGAAGAAAATTATCTCTAACTAAACTTTAGGTGAAGCAAGTAAAGAAAATACTGCAAGAATACCAAAAGGCTGACTTCATACCAAGTGGGAAAGAAAAATTCACAACAGAAAAAAGCTGGCTGTCTCTAAGGTACAAGATCATACCAAGGCAGTTTGTCATATACATTTTTTAGAGTCTTTCCTATAATAGGAAGAAAAATAATTGAACAAACCCAAAGCGGGCCTTGATTCTGTCAAAGAGAACTTTCTGGTGACAGATGCTCGATGTGCTATGGGGTCATAAAAAAGCTCCGGCTCATCGATCCACCTCAGTGATGAAAGAAAATACCTTTCACAAAAGAGTTCCTTCTGCACACAATAGCCATGGAGGTCCTAGAGAGAAGATCAGTAAGAGAGGTAAGTAATTTCCAAGATCCAGTTAAGGGAAAATATTTCATCTTATCATCACAGAATGATTTGGGTTGGATGGCCCTCAAAGATCATCTAGTTTCAACCCCCTTGCCATGGGCAGGGACGCCTTCCATTAGACCAGGTTCCTCAAAGCCCTGTCCAACCTGGCCTTGAACACTGCCAGGGATGGAGCATCCACAGCTTCCATGGGCAACCTGTTCCAGTCTCTCTCACAGTAAAGAATTTCTTTCTAATATCTAATCTAAACCTACCCTCTTTCAGTTCAAAGCCATTCTCCCTTGTAGTATCACTACATGCCCTTGTAAAAAGTCCCTCTCCAGATTTCTTGTAGGCCCCTTTAGGTACTGGAAGTTGCACAAAACAGGAAAATCTGTGTTGACTCTTCCACAAAGACCTTCAGTGATGGTGGCAGTAGTGCTGAACACTGCCCACCCCAGCTCTGGTGAGCTGTCCTGTGTTTTGTATACAATGCAAACTACGGTTTCAGGGGTTTTTTGCTCCTCAATACCTTTCTATCTCCTTTTAAGTGAAGGAAATAAACAGCACCATTTCTGCAGCTAGAATTCTGTTCCAGGACTGTATGAAAAATATTTTAATTCCTCATGCCGACTGCCTGGTATTGAGACACCATCTCCCTCTAACCTGAGTTAATTTATATTTAAAGTTTTGTTTTGCCTTTTCAGCCTTTTAAAGCTTTCATTAAAAGGTTTACCTAGTTCTCCAAATTATGTTAGTAAATCAGCATAGTTTGTTTGTAGAAAATCTTTAGTAAATGAACAAAAAATGAAATTTGTTTCATAAATGAAGAGAGTCTTTTATGAAGTTAATATGAATTCATACCTCTCTCTGTCCAGCAGCAAAATTTGACTGACTCAGATGGTAAGCATTTTCCACTTACCTTTTTTACATCTATATGTACCCTTTATTTATTATTTAAAACCAGCTCCTTTGCAACTTAATCAGGTTAATAAAATTTTATTTGTAAAATTGGCTACAGTTTCAGTTTTTAACCTTTTCATGTTGCTTTTTCCACCCTGAAAATCTACAAAATTTTGCTTTTTTAATGTTTGCCCTTTCATCCACTTAAACAATTCTTTAGACATTTGTTTCAGCTCCACCTCTGTTTTCACCTCCTTCCAATAATGCCTGAGTTCTTGTAATTGCCTGTTTCCATCCCAGGTGCACCTTCATGTGACGAGCCTGGCTCAGACATGTGTGTTTAATTGGCTGTGCAGGTGTACTCACTTGGAGTCACCCACTGTTCCAAGCCAGCAAGCCTTGTAGAAAGGTCAAACAAATCAGTTCAAAGGGAAAGTATATTTTAGAAGTGGCCATTATAGAAGTATACCTGGGTTGTAAAGCTGAATTATTCAAGTGCTACTTTTGAGTGACTTGATTGCGTGAAGATTTTGTGATCTGACTCCTGTTTCTTAAAGTGATGAAGCGCTCTATAGCGCTATACAGAATGATAAACTCATAGAATAGTTAGGGTTGGAAAGGACCTTAAGATCATCTAGTTCCAACCCCCCTGCCATGGGCAGGGACACCTCGCACTAAACCATGTCACCCAATGCTCTGTCCAACCTGGCCTTGAACACGGCCTGGGATGGAGCATTCACAACTTCCTTGGGCAACCCATTCCAGTGCCTCACCACTCTCACAGTAAAGAACTTCTTCCTTATATCTAATCTAAACTTCCCCTGTTTAAGTTTGAAGCCATTACCCCTTGTCCTACCACTACAGTCCCTAACGAAGAGTCCCTCCCCAGCATCCTTATAGGACCCCTTCAGATACTGGAAGGCTGCTATGAGGTCTCCACGCAGCTTCTCTTCTCCAGGCTGAACAGCCCCAACTTTCTGAGCCTGTCTTCATACGGGAGGTGCTCTAGCCCCTTGATCATCCTCGTGGCCCTCCTCTAGACTTGCTCCAACAGCTCCATGTCCTTTTTATGTTGAGGACACCAGAACTGTACACAATACTCCAAGTGAGGTCTCACGAGAGCAGAGTAGAGGGGCAGGGTCACCTCCTTTGACCTGCTGGTCATGCTTCTTTTGATGCAGCCCAGGATACGGTTGGCTTTCTGGGCTGCAAGCGCACACTGAAGCCGGCTCATGTTAAGCTTCTCGTCAACCAACATCCCCAAGTCCTTCTCTGCAGGGCTGCTCTGAATTTCTTCTCCACCCAGCCTGTAGCAGTGCCTGGGATTACCCTGACCCAGGTGTAGGACCTTGCACTTGGCTTGGTTGAATTTCATGAGGTTGGCATCAGCCCATGTCACAAGCGTGCCAAGGTCCCTCTGGATGGCATCCCTTCCCTCCAGCGCATCAACCGAACCACACAGCTTGGTGTCGTCGGCAAACTTGTTGAGGGTGCACTCAATCCCACTGTCCATGTCGCCGACAAAGATGTTGAACAGGATCAGTCCCAACATCGATCCCTGAGGGACACCACTTGTTACAGTTTTCCAACTGGACATTGAGCCGTTGACCGCAACTCTTTGCGTGAGGCCATCGAGCCAGTTTTTTATCCACTGAGTGGTCCATCTATCAAATTGATGTCTCTCCAATTTAGAGACAAGGATGTTGTGCGGGACAGTGTTGAACGCTTTGCACAAGTCCGGGTAGATGATGCCAACTGCTCTGCCCCTGTCCATCAGTTTCATGGCTCGATCATAGAAGGCCACCAAATAGGTCAGGCAGAATTTCCCCTTAGTGAAGCCATGTTGGCTGTCACCAACCACCTCGTTGTTTTTCATGTGCTTTAGCATGCTTCCCAGGAGAAGCATGCTTCCCAGCTGCTCCAAGATTTTGCCAGGCACAGAGGTGAGACTGACTGGTCTGTAGTTCCCTGGGTCTTCCACCCTCCCCTCCTTGAAAATGGGGGTTATATTACCCTTCTTCCAGTCATTGGGAACTTTACCTGACTGCCAGGATTTTTCAAATATGAAGGACAGTGGCTTAGCAACTTCCTCTGACAGCTCCTTCAGGACCCGTGGATGGATTTCATCAGGTCCCATGGACTTGTGCATGTTCAGGTTCTTAAGATGGTCTCGAACCTGATCCTCTCCTACAGTGGGCCTAAGGTCTTCATTCTGACAGTCCCTGCATCTGCCTTCCAAGACTTGGGTGGCGTGGTCAGAGCATTTGCTAGTGAAGACTGAGGTAAAGAAGTCATTAAGAACCTCAGCCTTCTCCAAATCCACGGTAGCCAGTTGTCCTGATAGCTTCCGGAGAGGGCCCACGTTGTCCCTAGCCTGTCTTTTATTTGCTACATACCTATAGAAGCCTTTCCTGTTATCTTTCACATCCCTTGACAGATTTAATTCTAACTGGGCTTTAGCTTTCCTAACCTGGTCCCTAGCTTCCTGGACAACGTTCTTGTATTCTTCCCAGGCCGCCTGCCCTCCTTGAACAAATTTAATTTCATTCCAGTTCGGAATGTTTCTGTCAACTGGGTGGCAGATGTTTAAAGACTGGCCACAATGAAACAAAATAACTGTAACTAAAATTTCCATTTCAACATGACCAGGAATTCTCAAAAGAAAAATACTGTCAACTCTGGAGAGCCAGGCCAGGTGAAAACTAGGTACTGTTCTTCCCATCTTATTTGCATAGTCATTTGTTCTGTACTTCGTATCTTAATTCCTAAAGAACAAAATATTGCTTTTTTCAAGATAAACAAAACTGGAAAGTTATGTACATACAGATCCTTGTTTGTTGTTGCTTTCTCTGGTTATTTTTCTCCCCTCTGTGAAACAAGTAGAAAAGGAGCAGAAGCACTATAAAGTCAGGGGTTAGCATAACCAAATCAGAAGAATAATTTATTGCTTTGGTTTGCATGGATCTAATACCTAGTACGCATGGAGTAAAGCAAAGAATCCTCTTCGTCTTTCAAACAGGGGTCAGGCATGCTAATACATGCTAGGACAGTGGTAGAGTACATGCTGTAAAATGGTAAACAGCAAATAAAAAAGTGGGTAGACTTGCTTGTTTGGTATGCTTGAGGATAGCATAAACACCCCATTGCTCTCATTAGACATGCTTTAACTCTGCTTATTTGCATTTGTTTTCAACTAGATCACACTGTACAGACCTGGCAGAAAACACTGGAGTTAATAAAACCTAAACAGTATTATTCAAATACCCTCTCTATATACAAACACCTGAGAAGGTATTTAGCATATAATACATTGCTGTTTCCTAGAATTGTTCCTGTAGCCCAATTTACTTGCAGAAGATCAAAGACTAGTAAAATGTTAAAATAGTTTTGGAATTATGGAATCATTCCTCCACTCCCTCCACCTCTTTCTGAATCACAAACAAATAAAATATGTTTGGTTTGAACAAATGCGTGGAAATGATTTGCTATAATGAGAATATGGGAAAGGTTTTGAGTTTGCCTCACTCTGAACAAAACCAAATGCAAGAACTTCAGATGGTCGTGAGGTGGAACGGCAGCTCTTCAATCCATTCCGTGCTGAGCAAGGCCTCTTTATGCACTCCAGCTGCCACGCAAAGGGGTAACTGTGGCTTGCCTGAGAGAGTGCCCTTGAGCATGCATCAGTATAGCCATACCCTAGAGTGGTTTGTATTTATGTTCATATATTTAAAGATGATGGTGATGGGCTTAGGTAAATTTAAAATGTATGTGTTCCAGCTTATGCATTTGTATAGCATACTTTATATGATAATATATAAATATTATATAAATATATTTATATAAATATATAAAATCTTTATTCAGGCTGGTTGCTGTCTATTTATATTTTCTGTTTTAATGGACTTTTATCGGAAATATTGTTAAGACCATGTTCACTTTAGGCTCTAATTGCAACTGGAATATATTTTATACAGAACAGAAGATGCACGTTTCCCTGGCTTTCCTCTTCAGTACAAGGTCTATATCTCCTTTAGCCCTGTTCTAAATACATACAATCTCATTTTTTAAAAGAGATCAAGCACTTCTTACAACATAAGAAAAAAAAAAAGAGGTAGTAGCCAGTGTTATCCTAATGATTTAGAATTATTTTGAAGTTAGTCTTGATTCCAAACTTGTTAAAGTTGATGGGAATAAGTTGTTTTAGCTGGCTTTGATCAAGTCACAAAGCTTTAATTTACAAACATACACACACAGATCTGATAGGACTTGGACCATGGGATAGCCATAAGTTCTCCATAGATGCTGAGGTCTGTTGGCAATCGGTCCATGTTGTTGAGTCCATGTTGTTGATTTTTACTGAAGAACATGGGGTACATTCTTCCCTTACACTAGAAGGAACAAATAAAGTGCTGGCTTGTAAACGATCTCCCTTTGACATTTGTCTGCAACTGTATCTCTAACTTTGATGGCTGTTCTATCATTGCACTGCAGAATTGAAGAATGAAATATAGTAATGGGTGAATTATGCCCAGCTACTTCACTGTAATTCCATTAGCATTCTGCTCTCATGTCCTCTGCAAGAGATGAAATATTAACCCAACACCTGCGTCACCAGGGAAAAAAAAAAGGGAGAAGTGTTCTCATTAAATAAACAAGGGAGGAAAATGTTCAGCCCATTATCCTGGAAGCTGCATACTACAGAAGCTGCAGTCAATGCAGTTTGCAATTTCAGTGTGTAATATATAATCTGTGTTGCTGAAGTATTCTGCTTTTGTGTGTTATTTCTTCTGAAACCTTTAACCAGTTCTTGTTTCTTGTTTCTGTGTATGTTATACAGGCCTAGGTAATGAAATAAGTTTTGATAGAATTCCAAATGTATGTTTTTTCATTTATTATGTTAAACAGAGTTTCTTAAGCAGTTTCTCAAAATTAACAGAATCTTCCAGTTCTATCTAATAAATATCTTTAGAGTGAAAAATAAATACTATCATAATGTTTCTGTCTAACTCAAATGTTAACACCTGATATTACAGAAAGGTTATACATATACAAAAGCACCTTCAGCTTGGCAAGTGGTTTCCTTCACCCTGAAGCTCTTCTATGCATGGAAACACTCAGCTGGGATTACTCCATTTCCAGTGAGAGAAGACCTTAATCAGAGGACTTGGCTGCAACAGTGCAGGTGTTGATCTAGTTTCCTTTCAGCTTCCTTAATCTATGGTCCTGTGCGACAACATGTAAGTTGGCAACTACACAATTGTCCTCAGGCTTTGGACAGTTTTTTTCCTTTTTTTTTATGTTCTAAGCTGTTAAATATACTGTTGAGTGAATGTTTACTGACAGAAAAAGCAAGCAATAATACAAAGAAGTACTGTGATCTGGAAGAATCTTGTGATGGGGTAAATAACAGCTTTTAAAAGCTAAGATCATAAATGGAGACCTGGTATTGCAGAGTAACGATTGATAACATTGCCACCTTATTTACATCCCTGCATACTCTTTACATTAGTGAATTCAAACGGAAAGATAGAACAGACTGGGTGTGAAGAGAGACCTGGGCAAAGAAAGGCATTTAACAGAGCCAAGCAATGTGAGCTTCATTATAGAAGAGAGATAGCTATTTAAAAAAACAAACAAACAACCCTTCCCTCATCAGGTTTTATCAAATTACCTTAATGTTTTTGAATAAGGCGACAAACTTCTGTCATGATATCGAGATAATAAGCAGAGACTTTTGTAAGACTTTTTTACTTGTGGCATCTTGATCAATAAAACAGAATAACGAAAGAAAAGCAAACACAATGAACATCAAATGGACTACAACTGTCCCAGTGATAATTTTTAACACGTCATTGTGAGCAGCATGTCAAGTGCTGGAAGGGGAAGAAAGATTAAGGGATAGTAAGGCTTTCCCTCTTACCTCTCCTCCCTCCTGCTCTGAGCACTGGAGCAGCAATATCCCTGCTTTTGGTCATGTAAGGCTGTTTGTTACAAATGCTCAGGACATTTCAAATACCCTTCCTCCATTCACTTACAGTAGGGGAATCAAAAGACCTAGAGAGCTGCTATACTCGAAGTGGTACAAACAAGAAGTAAAAGAGCAATTTAAGGGCTGAAAAACAGCAGCAGAATCTTTAATGAAATTCACTCTATTTAGCTCTTAAAAGATGAGGTGCTTGATGACAATATATTAAAAAAAATATGGAAAGTACAGAAGTTTTAGACTAAGGATCTTCAGCCTATTGCTCAAATATAAAATAGGAAATTGTAGGTAGACCAGAAACAAAAGATATATCTTCAATGGCTACAGTGATTAATGAACTGGTAACCAAACGCTGTGGCTACCAGCGGTTCTGGTAACCCTCCATTACTAGAAATTATTGAATCAAGAATGGATATTTTAGGAAAAGTGAACTCTGATGCAAGCACAGCTATTGAAACTGAAGCAGGAATCAAATCACCGTAGTCTGTTTAGTGAAATTGAGACTAGATGAGTACGTTTGTCCCTAAACCTTTAATGATGCCCAGCATTCCAGGTAGAAGCCATAGAGCTTCCTACAGAGGTATTTGAGGATCATGGGACCATGGCTTCTCACTGTGGGATGAGACATATCTGGAATTCGATGAAAATTCATACATTCTCTTACATGTGGTGTGTACAAGCCCAGTAATAGGACATGATATGCAAGCAGTCCTGCTGAGTGATCCAGAACACTTACGAATTCCTGCAACATAATAGACATGCCCTCATTACAGGGCCGAAGGACCAGTTTTAATCACAATTGATGCATGTGTGCTATGGAGGGCTATGGCTTCCTCAGGAAACAAGAGGAGGAAATAAGCGATATGCTCTGAGTCATCACATGCCTGTCTTTGAGAAGGCCAGGAAGGACACAAGGTGCAAGCTGCATTGATTTCACTGGTAGTGTGTGGATTGGGAACTCCTGCCTGTATGCATGAGAGTAAAGATTTCGGAATCTCTTCTTGATTCCATCACTGATTTATTGCATAAGAGAGGTAATTATATATGCTTTGAAGATGCAATCTAACATTAGTACTATAGTTAATATCTGAAAACTTTTCTGATGTATTATTGTATTTCAAAAGTATTTATGATCAGTGTGGTTTTAAGTGATATAGGATGATACTCTGATCTAGTTTTTTAGAAAAGTTGCTGACTGGTAATGGCTGATGCATTTTTTGGAAGCCAAAGAGCAATAGTACCTTCATCCTGCAGAAAGAGTCGGACTGAGATTTTGTAGGTAAAGAATACTTGGGCCAGAAAGATGTTGAAGCAGTCTTGTTTATCTTCACCACACACATTTTTCAGTAAAGATTTGCGGTTGGAAGACTCAAAGCACTCAAAAATAAGTAAGCATTTTACAAAATGATTAAAAGCAAACTCTATTGTCAATATACAGTTTATAATTTCCCCGTGATTCATTGTCCTTATTCATCTTACTTGCTTGAATCACTTACTAGCTTTTCTGACTCAGTTGTGATTTCCCGCTGCCCAGTCTTCCTGTTTTCAGCTTAGTTCACAAATTTCTGGTGCACTTCCGTGTAGTAGGCTCCAGGGAGACCAAAGTAAAACATACAAGTAGGTGCATAAAATCCAAACTGTTCCATTGCACTTACCATAAGGCAAGACATAAGCAGTGGCTACTGATATAAAAGCTTTTAGAAGAAAGGTAGAGCTCCTTGTAGTGACCAAGGTGTTGCAGGACAGGAATAGAAGATTAGGTAATGTAGTGGTATGTGATATTTCTGTTGTATGTTATGTTTGTCTTGTATGATACTCAGAGGAGATAGTAATAATAGATGTAGCAGGAAGGCACGTTTCCTGACATGAGATTAGACCCAGTGAGGCCAGATACTCTCAAATGGGAAAGAAAGATTTGTTGTCCTGAATGTCCCCTTAAGACTAAATAATTCTAATGGCTTTTTATGTTTGAGCTCTAAAACCATATGCTTTTATAGTATCCAATTTATTAATATAAATATACTGTACTTCAATAGTATGTAACTAATACAAAGAAACATGCTATTCTTAATGAAAAAAAAAACACCTGGAGTTACAGACTTAAATAAAAGGAAGAGAATCGGGGCATACATATTTTGATTCAACTGTGTTTGAGAAGGGTTTGGAAAACTCTTGTTCCTGGAAACAATGAGATACAACCTGTTTGCATAGTCGATCTCCGGCCAGAAAGGATTCCTGTCAAGTGAAATATTAACCCAAAGGAATGCAGTTTTCTCAGGGCAATGAGCTCTTGGCTTCAAACAAATCTTTAATGCAGCGCTAAAGTGACCATTAAAAAACATATATGCATCTAAAGGATTGGATAGCTGTCAGACCAGAACAGGATTATCCTATCTTTTAGCTATAGCTTACGTGTTTGTAACCAGCCTGGTTCTGTAGTGCTGCGAAGTAATTTCTATCTATCTGTAGAGTGGCCACATGCCTATTACTTTGCTTGTGTCATTGCAACAGGCAAGTGTTCATATTATACAAACTATCAGAGCAGCTGGGAGCTCTATCAGTAATCCTAACGTTTCAGGATAGGGAGAGCTCAAGGAATATTTCCTCCAGTTTCTCTCCTGGGGAGCAGTCTCTGCTCGGAATGGTGGCATTCCTAAGCAGGGTCAAGTTTACGCAGGATGAAAAAAGCATAAAAAATGCAGCAGGAAAAGCTCTGAGCCAGCTGAGGGTGATAGGTGTAACGTCCCAAGCCCCATTCCTTTGCAGCGTGATGTGCTAGATCTGATAGTGAGTGCCAGGTTCAAGCTGTAGACATTGAACCCAGCAAATGGGTAGTTGATGCTCCAGGAAATGCTTTTTAGGCCCTGGGAGGCATTTGTGCTAAAATGACAAAATACCAGCAGAGCAACTCTTTATTCCTCCTGTCAACTGAGAAAGGACTCAGCCTCTAAAGCACAATCCAGACCATAATATTCATGCTAAACTGGGTGTTCCCTCTTTTTTTTTTTTTTGTTCAGAGAGCCATGTGCAAAATATAACTTTCTGTCCATGGGCTCTAATGCACTCTGATGTGCTTTGCAGGTGTTCCTATGTACAGCTGGGGGAGACCCAAATGTGCTGGAACTCACAACTATGTAATTATATAAAAGAATATAAAATCTTTGTTTCTCTGCAGAGTGAGTTTCTTCCCCTAAGTACCCTTCACTTCCCACTGGCTTGGTGGCACTCTGTAGATACTAACAGTAGGACTGGTTTGCTGCTTTTTGTGGTGGGTTTCAATCCACTCATTCTTGTAGATTACTCAGGACTAGGCCCTTCTTGACTAGGAAGTTATGGGGAGGGGAGATGGGAGGAGGTAAGCATTGCATCCCAAATCCTACCCACTTGGGAATTTACCCATGAAAGTTATATGACCTTGCAAGACAAATGAAAGACTTTATTAATAGAAGTGTTAAAATTATCACTGCTAGGAAGCTGGGTTAATCCACTCAGAAGAACGGGGCAGCTCCCTCTGCTGAGCTTTTGTTTTCTGTTTTTCACAGGGTAATTCCAACATTCATTTCCTTTGGATGACTTCACAGTCATAGCAGAAAGAGTAAGAAAATATTTCCTCAGGAGTTTCTTCTTACGTTAAATATGTGACTATAGCCTCAGAGTAGGACTGTTACGGACAGTGTCCACGAAGTGTCTCAGCTATCATTAAACACAGATCATTAAACGTATTGCATGAAGAGTCACTGTGGCTGTCACATATAGTTAAGTCATGCTTCTGCTGATACCACTATGCAAAATGCAAATGTTAAGTTTTAGTGTCATTACAGTTTTAACCATAAAAAGATGGAGAAAATGAATCAAAGCAGCCATTTTGCTTTCCCTAGCTCCTCCTTTTATCTCATACCTGTTAACATTGACCCATGGAAGGATTTCACTCCTCAGCAAATAATTTGGTCAATGGCTTACGGGAATTGGCTGGTTGAAAACTCTGGCTATGTGTATTTGTGGGTCCATAATTTGTGTTTCTTTCAATGATAAGGAAACAAAGACTTCTAAGGGACTAATTCTTTGAAACAATAAGCATTCCTGGCAAGGCCCTTTGAGTAGAAAATAGGAACCTGATCATCTTGCAGTACCAAAATGAGTGAATGTTCCTTTAAAAAAGAAAAAAGAGAGAAAATAAAGCCTTAAAGGAGATTTGTAAATATCTTCCCAACAGGAGGGACTACAGAACTCTTCTGGCAGCATTCAGAGTTTTCATAAGATCATCTTTCTTTTGGAGGTATATGGAAAACATAGTGCCTGAAACTGTACCCTGTGCAGTCAGTGGTAGAATTGCCACTAAGTCCATGGACAGAAAGTATCCTGATGTAATGGAGATCACTGCTACCATTTTTAGTCTATATTTAAATAGCTCCAGAAGTCTTAAGCAGTTCACATCTTTACCCTCAGCCCTATCTCAGGAATATTTGTTGTACTGTCAATGTTTGTACAATGCATATTGCAGCTGGGATGCAGCCTGGTTCAAGCTTTCTTCCAATGTGCTTCTGGTAATACAAGAGCAGAGCATTCAGTAATCTGTGATCCAAGTACACCTGGTGGTTAAAGTTATTGCAGCCTAACTAGTAAGAAAAGAATAAACTGAGGCAGGGACTGTATGTTTGAATGGACAATCTCCTTCCTTAAAAAAACCAACCAACCAAACCCCCCCCAAACTCCTAAGTCTCACTGATTCTATGTTCCATTTAGCTAGTTGTGCCTTTATGTAAAAAAAAAAAATTGCAACAAATAAAAAACCCACCTCAAAACAAACACCTCCCCCAAAGCCCCCAACTAAGGTGTTAAGGTGATTGATAGATAAATTAACTAATTGGATTTCACCTTGCTTAGATCTATGTGATAACACAGACCTTGTAACTTGGAGTGCCAAATATATGTAAAATAAAAATAAGAAAATCTAAATTTCAAAGAGAATCTGTCACCCCAAAATTTATGGAAACGGCATTTTGTTATTTTGTCTTCATTATGATACAAGATAAACAGATAATTTTGTGATCCAAATAGAAACACGTTCTGGCATCTGTTCTATGCCAATAGTTGCTCTTGCTATGAACATGCTTACATTTTACTGCATTGGGCTATTTGCCACTTTATGTAAGCTACAGCAGCTGCTCTTGCACAACAGATTACTGTGTGCAGCACTCTGGTCTTCCCTAAAGCAGATAACACTTCGTAAAATCTGGATAACTAAGTCTCTAGGAAGTAAGTTATATTAAAACTGTAATAACCGAGCACAGAAACAGCCTTGAAGAACTGTACTGAAAAGCTGCTACTTCAAGGGAAGATGGTGGGGTTTTAGTGTGCCTAATGTATGTTCTTACATTCTTTTACCTACTACACTTTTTCTAGCACTTGCTGCTTTCCTTAAAATTTCATCTATAGCACACCGTGATGACAAATATTAATAATAAACACTGAATAATAAACACAAACTTCTATTTTTATTTTTATGGCAATGAAATACACTGAAACCAATTCAAATCTACCTGAAAATAAAGCCCCCAAATCCTCTTTGTTGCATTTCAGTGACAGGTTTTATGCTCTCTTTTCTTGGCAACCTTCTGCATAGGAAAAGCAGCGTTATGCAGATAAAAATTCAAATGCCAGCCACAGTGGAAAAATAAAACAATTTTTTTGACATCCTGGGTGATACAGTTCAGACCATGCTATCAGAGAACCGAGTTCTTTTTCTCAGGTGTAAATCCTGCCTCAGCTACGTTTTAAATCCAGTTTTCCTATGATTTGGATGCAGCATGGCCACAAAATCATATGAATTCCAAATTTACGACTGCCATGCTTAAGCAGTAGTTGAACTTTGCTGGTTTTGACTAGGGGTTGGTGATTAAAGTGCTCAGAAGGTTGTGTATGCACTGCTGCTGCAGGAAGAAGTCAAAATATAATTGGTCTGAGGGTGTGGAGAGAAGCAGCAGGAGATGCTGGTAGGGATAGTAAAAGCTCAACAGGGTTACAGAAGTCTGCCAAATCTCCATTCCCACTGCAGAGAGCTCCTGCTGCTGCCAGGGAGTAAGGAAAACAGATGGCTGTTCCTTTTGAAGACACTAACATTAATTTCTGTGCCTGTTGTGTATTTTTCCTCCTTTCCCTCAAGTTTCCAACTCCCGCAGTAGCTCCTGGAGCAACCAGGCATTGGCAGACATGTTGGAAGGCAGCCATGCAGGCGGGTGAGTTTCAGCTGAAGATGATGGTTGCTTTGTTTTGTTTTTCCTTTTCCCCAAGCTGCCTCCACAATTTGGCAGAGAGATGTCAGGATTAGAAATAGCGGGATTGGAGAATATGCCAGAATCTATTAGCGGGAAAGAAGCAGCGCTATAGAAAATGGGGAGATGGAGCAGTGCCAGCAGAGTGTGGGCGTGGGGGTTTGGATGCAATTAGCACAGCCGGCCAAACATACCCTAACATGGACATTTTACAGTTACGTGCTGAACAGTCCTCTATATTTGTGCTTATTTTCATTGGGGTATAGCTGATACCTGTAGATGGGGCCTTGGTTTTCCCTCAAAACTACCAATATGTGGATCCTGGTTAAGACTGTAGCATGCATCAGCTAGAAGTGGTTTCACAGAATGCTCTAAACCAAATCTCTGTATCTAAACCAGAAAAGCATGAGATGGAAAAGAAATTAATGTTTATGTTTCCATTGTATCTCAGCTACTCTCAAGGACTGTAAGACCTTTCTTTTCCCTTAGCTTTCTGGAACTTCTAATGCATTTGTATGCTGTTGTAAAGAGTAACAGAGCACCAGTTTGAAAGAAGACAGAAATCCGTAGAATGTTTAATTTCAGTTTTAGAATAACAATAAAAGAGCTCAAAGAAAGATGCAAGTTTGGGCTGAATTAGCAATTAAATGAAATATATGCATAGGTTGACATGCGGAGTAATGATGGCATATGACTGACTTGTCACCTATCTGAGGGGAAAAATCTGCCCCTGGGCAGGTTTCTGACTGTTGATCTCAACCAATGAGTGATTCATGCTTTTAACAGATGTTTCTGATTTAGGCCAATGAAAGCTTAGGGGAGCTTTTTCTAGTCTCTGAGGACAGAATGCCAGCCCAATCAAACAAGCAAATTTGAAGCTTGGCATCTGAATCAACTAGAGAAGCTGATAATTTCCTCTTGCAAAAACTGTGTGCCATCATTATTGTATGACACCCTAAAAATTTGATAGTACTGACTTATTTTTGCCATCTCCTGCATTTAATCATTTAGCCACTATTGCCATCTACCAAGAAAGACACTAAAGCCACTTATTCAAAAGGCCTGTCTGGCTTGTCCAAAATAGCACACAATTCCCAAAACAGCAAAATATGATGCATACAGCTGTCCTAGCTATGTGAGTAATTGTAGAAAATATTTCTAGATGCACAGCCACAAAACAAACTCAAGATGGCTCTGTGTTAGCTGATATTTGCCTTTTCAATTTTATT
Organism: Strigops habroptila; assembly: GCF_004027225.2. Lineage (NCBI taxonomy): Eukaryota > Metazoa > Chordata > Aves > Psittaciformes > Psittacidae > Strigops > Strigops habroptila. Next base: position 19,468,368 of record NC_044281.2, on the reverse strand, counting down.
GCTATTGTCATTAACATCATACAAGCAAAGTAATGGGACTCTCTGGTACAGGCCAAACACAGCTGAAAGGACCTTGGTCACTAACATAATGTAACAATAAAACCAAATTCATCATTAGAAACTGCACCTTGAGTTTTGTCAGCTACACGGTTACTGCAACTTTTTAACAAATTTCATTTGGATGGTACTCAAGTCAAGTATTTCTTCAATTTTTAGTTTGGCAAGGCATAATGTCTAATTTGTTTCACACCTACCTTGTAAAATAGCCTGAGAATCAGTGACAATTCTGGAAGACACAGTTTCATAATATTGAAAAATATATGCAGTGAATCATCCTTCTCATTAGAATCTTCAAAAGTGACTTGACAACAGAGTTTTGGCACAGGATTAGTGGGAGTCCCAAGGGACTGTGATGCCTGTCTCCCCATCATGCTATATGACAGTGTTGCCAGTTCATGGGAAGAGAGAGCAGTTTCCTTCATTTGCTTCCTCCACACTGCTGCTGCATCCCACCCTGAATCTGTCACTTCAAGCACTCAGAAAACAATTCCAAAAAAAAAAATTAGGTGTCAAAATTTGTATTTCGTGAATTTCACCAATGTCAGTCACTATGTCCATAACGCCGCTTTGCATGTGTGAATATTTGGAAGACAAGCTGAAACTAAATGTAAGGTCTTTAAGGCGGATCAACAAATGAAGGGAGGGACATAATGAGGGGATCGTGGAGAACAGTTATTGCTATGGTCAAGGATCTCCAACAGGAGCATCTAAATCTTTGACATATTTATATTCTCTTACATTTATCTGTGATGGCATAGTTTATCATCATTCTTTTGTCTGCTCTGTGGTTTATGAGCCTCATGTGGGAAAGCTAAATATAGCATAAAATAGCCATAGTGCATTAAATCACAAAAAGAAAAAAAAATCACATTAATAACTCCTATTGAGATGGGACTTATGACTCAGTGCTAAGGTACTTTAGAGCTATAGATCAATATTTTTCATTAGTGCTGTAGAACATGCTCCATCAAACTACCAGTAAGTATATATGAATAGATTAAAACACCTGTAGACATTGATAGAGTCTACTTAGAACTGAAATTATCGTGCTGTAAAATACATAATATTTCTCAAGAAAGGCTGTAATATAGGTGTAGATCCTTAATTTATGGTTTCCACTTAGGGATGGTCTGTGATTAAAGCACTACATTATTTCTTTGTTGTAGCCCTGAGTAACCCTGTCTCCATTGCAGTCTTTGAACCAGCAAGCCGCTGAAGGATCTGATGCAGGGTGCAGAACGCCAAGGAAAATTTGAAAATGAGCGGCAAGGGTTTTCTTGGCTCATTAATATTAACACCATTGCCTCGTGGAATTAGAAATAAGAGAGGCGTTGCTTTGTTACTCTCGGTTCTCAGCAGTCTTGGAGTTTTATTTTTTATGTGCTGTAGATGCAGGCTTTATTCCCCTGCAGAGAGAAGTGACATTTTCTCCAAGCCCTTAACTTACGATGTGGCATAGTGGTATATGGGATAAGAGATACTGGACTTCCTGAAGTGTATCTAGTGACCTGTCATGATGCTGCTGTTTATGTCCTCTCTCTGACCCTGTATTTTTGGAGATGTACTCATGACTTCAGTTCCCATTTTCTGTAAGCATGTTAATACATGCAAATGTGCTCTTGTTTTTTGGTGGGGTGAGATGGGCAACCTTGTTCATTACTACCAAGTTGTTGTAGCAGTTGGTGCTGTTTCTGTGCAAGAACATAATTGTTGGTTTTTGTGGCACTGCTCCTTTAACTGTCTTGTTTGTCTAAGTGTAATTTGTATATGAATTAACACTTCATAGAGGTGCTGTGTAATGCCCTGTCCAGGCAAAGTATTATTACCTGGGTGGACAGGTAGGCTTACGAAATTTGGGAACTCTGAAATGGGGTGAAAAGCCTTAGTTTTTACTTTCTTGTAGTTATCAGCTTATCCCTAGAGAGTGTAAAAAGCCCAACTCGTATATCTTTTACCCAGCAGTTGAGGAAGATGCAATACCTCACAGAGGTGGGTTCAGGGGCTTAAGGGGAATTAATTTTACCAGTCTGAAAATGTGGAGTAAATTATTTGACTCCAGCCTAAAGAGGGGGCTGAGGGAGCTGTGTGCTTTCTCACTGGTTTGACTCTGGCATGGGAAAATTTTCTCACAGCTGGGGAATTTAATAATCTCCTGTCTGCAGGCTCTGAACTGAAAGTACACACTGCTATCAGAGCTAGGTTCCTCAGGCCCTAATGTGGGATTATGGTGATAACTTCATGGTTTAATAAAACGTCATTGCTGGGATTTGAGCAGGAGCTGTTCAGACCATGCTAGCGTAAGCACTGGCCATGACAACAGGACGTGCAGCTCCTGGAACTGCTTAGAGCAGAAGGCAACAGGCCAGCAAAGAGGCAACGCTTCTAACACCTGCTGGGCTTTTAAAACTTGGAGATGTTTAAAACCAAATTTTTATAAAAGCTGACATGGTAAAGTCTTGTGGCTTTATTTACAGCTGCACTGCTTATGGTAATGAGGCACTTTGTGTAGACACTGAGACCTATTCCAGTTCCTGGGGGTGGAAGGAGAAATCAAATGCTTAATTGAGGCACTGTTCAAATTCACAATGTGTGTACAGGAGGAAACTCTGGAAATACTTCTAGTTCTAGAGGCAGGGAGTGAAATCCTGCAATGATCGCTTCAGGGAAGAGAAACCCTAAAGCTTCCAAGGTTTCTTTCCCTTCATTTCCCATGCAGAGCTAGAAATGGAAGAGAGAAACACATCTCGAGTTTTCCCCCTGTTGCGCATGTTGTGGTGTATAAGCACATAGAAAGCCTTAAAAGCTTTTGTTTCAGTCACAAAGAAAATTGTGACGTCTTCAGGGAGAAATGTGTCCATACAATGCGATGGGACTGCTTTCATTGCCTGAACCTTTCCTGCGTTATAGCTGCTTCTCATTTTGACTCAGTTAGCCAGGCAGTCCCTACTCATGGGGTAAAACTGGAACATTTTCAAGATAATGTGCTAAAATTGAAGAATGTACCAAAAGCTGCCCAGTGACCAAATGCTGCTGAACTCATTCCAAACGTTGCTTGGAAATGTTTCTTCTTACATGTAGGAAATATCGTGTGGCTATAATGGGCAGCTGGAAATGTCCTGCAAATATATCCCTCTTAAGTTTTAGTGTATGTTTATTATTAAAAATAAGCTACAGAGATTCAGGGTCACACCAGCAAACCTCCCTTCCATGCCACCCTGAAAGGCTTGCTTGTGTACTATAATCAAACCATTAGGAATTGGTTGTTTCTGAGGACAATACAGAAAAAGGACTAAAGTCATTGTGTGTATACAGGACTCTAAGAATTTCATCTGTCTATCTACTGGTTGCTACTCTCTTGGGCTGAATTTAACATGTAACAGAAAGATGAAAGGTTCTTGTACCCTTTAATCAACCCCTCTTTAACAATTCTGTTAACTCTGTAACAACATGTGTTTCTAGCCATTTTAACGGTTTGATTTTTGTTTGATTTAGCCATTTTGGTTTGATTTTTTTGTTTGCTTGTTTTTAAATAGTATTCATTAAATAACCACTTTCTGGTTACTTTTGTACTTCTGCATCTTATTTTTAGGCATGATCTGGGACAGTGATGGTGCAGGGTGCAGGTTGTTTTTCTGTGACTCTCCTATAAATACCAGGAACTTTAATATATAACCAATGACCCTCTGTTCATTTTGGTCAAGAATGTCTTTTTCATGTGCATAATCTCTCTGTTTTGTTTTGCTTTGTTTTTTTCTTTCATGTGTGTGCGCATTCCTTACATAATGTGAATGGTTGATTTTTGACTGCCCTGGCTTCCTGACAAATTGCTGTTGTCTGTATGTGAGTCTAACCATGTATAGTTTCTTTACTGTGGTTATTAGAAAAATCTGTTCTTGGGTAGTGATCAAGCTTGCAGTGAAGAGACTATTCCGATTACAACTTTTTAGCATCTGGTTCAACTCCTTACATCTTTTCGGATAGTTCAGCCTCTCTGCCTACATACACAATTCATAGAACAGCTGTTGCTGACCCCTGCAGTGGACAGATAAAGTGACCACAAAGATCATACACTCTGGGAATTTTTTTGCTTAAGAAAAAACGCATGAATGCCTGTTACAGAACATACTTTACATTGAATTGTCTATTTTGTTACCTAATATTTAAGAATTATCTAAATTGGTACTGAAAAGGAGCTTAGCAACTGCATGTGGCTGATGTGGAATTCCTGGTTATTCGGAATAGGGGCAACCTTTCACTTTATTATAGCTTTGAAATTCTATATAATGATATAAATAAATCTTTAAGGTATAGATTTACAATTGCCTTAGTGACAATTGCTTTAGTTACTTTTTGAAACCTTAGCGACAATGAAATGTCATGTGGTTCAACATTTGGTTTCCAATCAGCCAATTAACCAGGTGTCCAGGTATCTCTAAGTGTTTTCAGTGTGACACAACTGGGACCACAGTCTCAGCTGCTGAGTCTTTCTTGTGCTTCGTGTTGGGATGTATACACATGGATAGACAGAAATACTATGAAGAAATGAAATAAGCATATCCCGCAATAAATTAGCATTTCTGGTTCTGTCTGACTTTTAAGTTTGGATCTGCAAACCCTTGGAGATCAAAGGCTGAGACTTCTGTATTTCTTAATCTAATTTTATACCCCATTCTTCAAATAGCAGAAGTACTCAAATTTTTTACAGATATCAGGACATCTCCCTTCATGGAACACATCCAGGGGCATTCAGGAAATGTTATGAAGTGGTGATCACATCTGTTTTCTGCGGTGTTCTTTGTTCTTACAGTATAAATCTCACATATAAACTTCATACTAAGATGCACTGGCAACTTTTGTTCAAAGAAGATTCATGTTATATTGTCTTTTTGGCATCAACAGCTGCTTTTTATTTAAAATGTTCTCATATTGCTTCCTTTTTTGCAGCATTACAGGACAATAGTACCTTGTGGAGTTTTGTAATGAAGTGCATGAACACCCTGAAGCAATGTTTACAGAGGCTATGCTTTGTACTACATGAAATTATGTTGGTCAGAGTTTGGTAACACAGAATTAAGTGATATACATCATACAGGCTTTCTTGTCTGTCAAACTGGTGGAAAGTGAAGAAAGAGGAGTGTGTGGGTGAGGACGGCTAATCTATTGTAGCAAGCCAACTATGATACTGTAGAAATAAGGATTTATTAAGTCCAAAATGCTGAAAATTTTAATGACGTTCCAAGATTTCCCATATATTTTTTGTGAACAGTAGCTTTCCAGAAAACATTATAACAGGCATGGAAGTGACAGAAATGCTGCTAGGAGTGAAGCTTTATGTGAGTTGTCTATTTTGGCAGGGTTCAGAGTTTCAAGAAAATTAGCAATTGATGTATGGGTCACATCCCTGGTTGGCCTTAGGGCCAGCTGCCACTCTGCATACATTAATGCATACTATGACATGAGTCATCTCAGCGCCTAGGGAGGAGGTAGCTCCATGGGTTGGGGTAGCATGACAGCTTGCTATATATTAGAGCAAAGAGAGGCACCCTGCAGAAGTTTATAAGCAGCAGAGGTGGCAGAAAGTAAGGGGTAATTCCACCTTTCAAATTAAAAAGAAAAAAAATAATCTCTGGGGACTGCATGGTCCCCAGATCTTCTGTTAGGTGCAGGAAGGCTCCTGTGAGATACAATGCATCAGCCACCTAGCAGCCATACTTTGGCAGGCTGCTCTGTACCCAGAAAGCCTACTTAGTCCTCTGCAGGTGATTTATATGCTTCACTGAATGTCCACCTGCTGCATGTGTTTGTCAGCAGCCAGCTCCTGAAAAGCCATCGTGGGTGCAATTGGGTTTTGGTGTTGTTTTTTTGTCTTTGGGATAGACTTTTGGGATATATGCTGCAATTTCTTGGCTGCATACAAGGTCTAATGAGAAATTAAGCTAAGAAATTAGCCGGATAGTCTTGCTGCTTCTGATAATATGGGGTTTAAGGTTTTAGACCTACTTAGATCTTTTTTCAACACTGACTGTTAAACTTTTGTTACTAGAAGGCCAAATCGGCCTGGTGAAACAGATTAGTGCCCTATGCTGTCAGAGTAGCAGTGATCCTGAGCAGTATAGGGAAGTCTAGAAAGTAACAGCACTTCTGTTTCTTATGAGCTGTTAATTTGTATAAAGAAAAGAATGAAAATATATGAATGCAAAAACCCAATTTTCCTGTATTTTAAGAATCTCTCCAGGTCTCATCTACAGGATCTCAGTGTGGTAAGACTCCATTATTTCAGAGAAGATTTTATCCTTGCATGCAAATTATTTAGCTGCTTAATAAGAAGGCAAACAAAGGAATTTGTCAAAAGCCTTGATTTCATTTATAGTACTTCCTCTTCTTTTCCTGCTTCCTGTTTGCCATTGCTTCAGCTCTGGGTAGTGGTGGTCTTTCTACTTGCCTTATCTGAACAGTTGTAAGAATTTTCTCTGTACATTTCCATTTTTCTTTATTTTTCCCCCCCTTGTTTTTTTTTCTATCCTTCCTGATTGCTGTTCATAGTGACTGACCATTCAACTTTTGAAATATTGCTGGCATTTTTATTCTCCTATTCATTCTGCTTCTGAGCAGCGAGACCCTGAAAGTCGAAAAGCCAAGGCTCATGTGGCAGGTGGGCAAGTGCTTCTTGTGCAAATACATCCATTTGCATGTGAATGTGCTCATTTGCACACAAATACTTTGATTCATAGGAACAAAAGGATTCTCTCTATGTGCACCATTTGTGCAAACAAAAACTGGACTCATGAAACTACTCAGAAAAGTCGAAGAGAGGTCAGGTTTCCTGCCATTTTCACTTTGGTAGTATGTTCACAATCTGATAATATACCTCTGAAAAGATAACCAAAATTCTATCTTCAAGTACTGCTGACTTTTAAATTTTTTACTGCACAAGGTAGGGGCTGTCTTTCCATGGTGTGCTTACAGTGCCAGATGGTGTAGATCTAAAGTGGTCTCAATCCAAACTGGGACCAATCCAAATTTCCACAAGGAAGTACCATAGCATAAATGAAATAATAATTATAAATATGAAGAAGGTCAAATACAATTTCTTCTGAGAATGGTTGATATAGAGCAGAAACTCTGAAAGCCTTCTATCAATATGTATTTTTTAGATCTATAGGAGGTAAATTTATACTTAAGCATATGGTTTTGTAATACCCTTTACTCGATATCATCACTAGCATATGCCATCCTGCTTCCTTACTTGACTCACAATTCTGTATATGGATCACTTTTCTATTGGAAATTACCAGTCATGCCAATGCAAAGCATGGCAGGGTACCCAAACAGTATTATGTATCTAAATAATATGAGTGGTGCCATCAGCAAAGAAGCAGGCATTGGTGAAGAGATGAGGTCAGCCAGTACTTGGTAACAGACTACTGGCAGCTCTTTTTAAGATGGTTTGTACTTTTTGAATTGGATTTTAGGTGGGATGGGAGGAACTTTTGGACGAGAGCCCTTGTTTAAATTTTGGAAGTTTCCTCTATGTAGTAGATGTTGAGCTGTCGAAAGAAGTCTTCAAAAAAATTCTAAAATTACTACGGCTAATCTTTGTCCTGAGAAATCCCAGAGCCTGGAATCTTCCACTGAAAAAGATCCTCTGAAATGCTTCCTTTTGGATTCTGGTTGTCATGGATCCGCTCAAATCAAAATGATCTGACGGAGATTTTGAGGTAAGAAGAGGTGTTTCTGCTGTTTCTTAAGGCATTTCATCCCAAGACCTTGATTTTGTTCCAGTGTTGGTTTAGGAGACTGAATAGATTATGGAGAGGATATATAATTCTGTAGTACCAGTTTATTTCTGACATGCAGCCTTTAAGGCATTCAACTACATTCCTAGGTCAACCGCCAAAGACAAGTGCTGAAGATGCAGATTCTGCAAGGTTTATTAATTGGCTTTCTGTATTTTGCAGTATGCTTGTGTGTAATAATGCATCCTGAAAACTTCTACTGGTTCACTACTTGTAGTGATTTTAGAGTAGTCAGTACAGTAAGAGTGACCATAGCTATGTTACAGATGCTTCTTTTACATATGCAGATTGCAATAGAGTTCAGTAAAAGCCCATATCTGAAACTTAGAAGCCCTTCTTAAGGAAGCTTATCACCCAGAAGTTGACCATCAAGATGGTGACTACAGGGAGGCACTCGGCAGAGGTGATGTTGGCTAGCAATCTACTGCTACTTCTGGTGAAGAAAGAGCTTCTTCCACAGCCCATAATGTGGAAAGTGATGTGGTGAGACTGCCCTAAAATCCAGTTCACTTACAAAATTTTCAGAGGTTAAATATTTGCAGTGGTCTAAAGTAGAAGCAGGCATGGAAAAAGTAAGAATGTGTCTTGTGCCTTGCACCTTCTCAGAGGCACCTGGTAGCAGCGTAGAGGAGCTCTAACACTTTTATAAATCCAGCACATTAACCAGATGATTTATAGTCATTACAGTCAATATGTGTTTCAAATACCCAAGAAATGAATAGGATGGGGTTATTCCTGGCCAGTGTTTGGAAAGATGAAAAAGAAATAACAGGAAGACGTTTCACAGCTTTTTCAGAACCACAACTCAAAGGAATCATTATAAAGTGAAGAAGTAAAGGCCAATGTCACCGCCTTGCACAGAAGGATCTAAAAAGTTTTTGTATTTTCTATCTCTGATTCCATCACTCCTAATAACTCGTTTCCTGATGGAAGGTAAAGAGGCACCTGAAATATAGATTTGAGTCCTTTTAGTTAAACCTTTATCCCTTTGTCATAGCAGGTTTTTTCTTCTGTAGTTTCATTCATCTGCTCTACTGGAACTTTCAGTCGCACAGTGTTAAAATATGGCTGTTCTAAGCTAATATGCATTAACTTTTTAAAACCTGTTTTATACATAACCTATTGTATTAATATAAAACGTTAAGGCCATTTTTTCGTTTCCTGGGAATGGCCCATTACATTGTGAGCAATCTACTCTTGCTTTTTTAGAAAAGACTTTGAACTCAATACAAAAGGAAAATATAATCATGTACAACTATAAAGACTGCTTTTTTCCCTTTTGTGCAGTGTAACAGAGGTGGATGAGTAGCATGGTAATGAAGAGATGGACCGTCTTTATTAGCAGGCTCGGTGAAAAGGGTTCTTTTCAGAACTTCAACTTTTCTTATCTTCTTAGTTTTCATGACGTCTTTTTGGACTCTTTCCTTTTCTTGACTTCCTTTTAAATGTCTAACAGAGTGGCAAAGACAAGCTACTTCATCCTTCTTTCCAAAGAAGGCTAGATACAAAGCCTAGTGGTTTAGATGCATCCATAAACGTTTTTCGTATAGAGTATTGCTGTTTGCATTGCTAAGGCACTAGTTACATGTATATCTCGCAGTCATTCTTTAATTTCTCTAAAAACAAACACAACAAACCCCTTGCTATGATATTTTTATACAGAAGTTAAAGGAGGCTAATGATATAGGAAGGTTCTTTGAGTAACGAAATTGGACTAGAAATACCACTTAACCCTCTGCCCTAGAAATTGGTTAATATAGTAGATTTGTAGAGGACTATTTGATGATCTCTCGCCCTGTTCTACAATGTGCTCCGCAACCCTTTTTGATATTTCTCTGCTCCTCCTCCATGCTCCCTATTTGTCTGGTGTTCCTCCCACTCCTGCTTCAGTATTCTTTGTTATATAGACAGTTCACTTTTAATCGTGCTCAGTTAAGGAATTCCACTACAATAAAAGGAAATGGCCATACGATTGCAAAAATTCAGTCTGGGTGGTAGAACAAATGAAAACTACCTTTCCTACTGCCATTCTGGTGTGGAGGAAGTATCCCATCATCACTGTGTTAAGCTCTGAGGAAGGAACCTCAAAAATAACAACCAAAGAACAGGAAGCATTATTTCTTATCTGAGGCTGGAAAACTGGAACATTAGTTTGTTGACTACCATTCACTTATATTACTATAAGGAATGTCACAGACATATAGCCTGTGTAGTTATATTACAGTCCTCTGTGAAGAACCATTATTGTTGCATTACTCAGAGTAGAATATTCAGTCCAGGAGTGTTGCTATTTAGCATGTATATCTTCAGTGAACTAAGCTATTAATAGATCTTGGTCTTGAAGGAATATGGCTTTTATATAAAGACTAAAAAGCAAAATTAAAGTATAAATAAGAAACAAATTGTGTAGACTGAAGAGGCTGAAGGAAACAAATAATGTCATAGTAAAATTGATTCCGGTTAGATCTTAATGTCATTAGCATCTCAGAATAATGAACATGTTTAGTTAGGTTCAATAGATGATATGTTCCAAAGAAACCACTTACCTGCTTTGTAAAAGATTTCCAAGGCACTGATCACACAATGTACAGAAATACATACAAATTGTACGATGTATAGAACTAGCATTAAAAGTTGATTTAAAGTCTTTGTTGTAATGTGTGAAAAAAGTGAAAATTTGTCTAAGTGTGAACCAATAAGGGGTATTTTGATGAGAGTCACTTAGTACATGCTTTGAGAAGGAACTTGGACTAGATGATCTCCAGAGGTCCTTCCAATCCCAACGATTCTGTGAACCATAATTTTGTTCTGCATATGAACTAAATCAATGGTCATGTAAGCCTTTATATTTGATCATTTACAGGAATTTACCTGGAACAAATAACTTAAGAGCATGTGTGTATGTATATATTTCAGCAATAGCATTACCATCCCAGGGAATTATACTCCCAAAACTGACGCCTATTATTAAAATTGCACGCTTATCAAGTCAACCAATGCAAAGTGATTTACACAGATATGTGAGAATTTCTTTATATGCATATGGAAATCTCCTGTCATCACTGTCATAAGTCTGTGTTTAGCCTTTCATCAAAAGATTATTTAAGAGCTGGTTAGTGTTATTTAAATTAATTGGCTAGCGGTGGATTAAATTAGATAAAAGAAAGACAATTAAAACAATTTTAGTTTTGTTTTTAGTTTTAATCCAGAATGGTTACTATAATCTTCTCTTTGTAGCATGCATTTGTTTTCAGGATGAAAAATATTCTCCAAAAGAAAATAATTATTTATAAAGCACATTTTTGCCAAATCTTACGAATTGTTTAGGTGATCTTCATTGTTTAAAATTCTCTTTAGATATAACAACCATGTGCAGTTAAAATAGGATTTTTCTGGGAAATTTGAAATTATTTTATTGGAAAATAATTTTTCTTGGAAATATACCAAGTGTTGAATGTTTAGGCAAGTGTCGATTTTTGTTTGACATTTGAATTCATGATACATAACTAGAAGTACTTTCTGTTTCCTTTGCTGTCTTCTGCTCAGAGATGTTAAAATGTTCTATACCTAGTGATGGTGGAGAAACAACTAGATATAACTTGTGCACACCTAACATGTATGCTCATAATAGTGTAACAGGACCAGATGTGGTTATTTCAAACTGATACAAGACGTATAAAGTCATCTTTCCTTTGCTGCCTGTTCCCACTCTATTCTTCCTCAAGTGTAGCATGTATATTATTGTGTGGAAGGGATTCACTTTTTGGTACAAGTTCGTGCTGGTATAAGGCTTTTCAGGTGATTGTAAAAGCTCTTGAGACCATTTTGTTATACTGATATGGTAATTTTTGTGCCATTTAGAAAGGAATATATACATTTAGATGTGGTTTTTTTCCTAAGTTCCATATTATTAGTCCCTCATTGAGATGCAGGTGAAGAGTTCTCTGGAAGGTAAAGCAAAATCTTTTAAATGCTCTTCGCAGAGTCCCTGTTGTCCCCAAAGGATTTTCATTCATTGGCTCAATCCATGCTAAGAAGGTATCAACCTTTTTGTTAATATTTCATTTGGCAGGAGAAAGGCATAAAGACAATTTGCATAATCTCTCCAAATGCTTTAGTATCTTTTATGAGAATTCAACTATATGAAAAATTTCTCAGCCTTACTGTATTTATTGCATGTCTTTAGGTCAAGAGGTATGAATTCCTCTGTACCAAAATAAATTTAAAACTAGGAGTTGAGCAAGAGGTGCTGCAACCATCATAATATTGATATACCATGAAGATTATGAAAATAGGCTTGGTTTAGTCTGTTGGCCTGGTGAATTGGGCCTATACTATCTCAATGCAATACAAACCAATACACTTTGTCTTAGATCTATTCACTTACATTTAAAAGCATTAAATCTGTCAGTTCAAATGAACTTCAGCAAGAGCTGTTCAGATCCAGGCAGCCCATTGGGACAATATGGTTAAGGCATATCGGTTTCTGCAGCATGCAGCCAGCTTTGTATCCACCTGCCTGTTGCTCCATACAGTAAGCATTGATGACACAATAAGGAAATCCCCACATACTTTGTACTAGTCTAAACAAACCTGTTGACAGGTATACTGAAAATTCAGAAGGTAAAGCTGCCTGAAAAGAAAGTGTATGGGCATGTTCCTTTTGCTCAGAGAAATATCTGTGCTTCTGGGAATATGCACATTACACACTACAAAATGTTTAGCATAGCCACACCAACCATAACATTGTGATTCCCCTTTCCAGTAACAGTAGAGATGAAATAGGATACGATCGTTTACAAAATTACTTCAGTCATAATACAATTTATGTAGTGTCTGTCATTGCAATCTCATGTATGTCCAGTTACTTACCAGGAGAAAATTCATCTGCCTAATGAAACCACAGTGTAAGCAGACTTATCACTTGTATAGGTAAAAACCCATAAATCTGTCCTGTGTCTTTAATGCAATAGAAGCATCAGGTGGGGTTGAAGCACTACGACATAGATGAGCATAGTGGTCAGTTCTTAGTTTAAATGGTTGCTAGTTCTTGCCTACAACTGACCACACTGGTCCTTTCTAGCTAGACTAAAAGATGGTGATAGTATAGCAACTGGGCCTTATACAGGACCAGCAATTTAGATTTTCACTAAACAGACTCATTGAAGGTTCAGCAATACATTGTGCTTTACCTACTCAGATGATCCAGCATCCTCCAAACAAGTATGACTTGGCATTTGGCACCACATCAATGCTGCCTGAAGGTATTGGCTTCCAGTGCTCAGATTTTCGACTAAGAGATGAAAGGGACCCTGTCACAGCCCGTTCTCATCAGATGGTGAACGTACCCCAAGCACTGCTTGTCTGCTCTGCAGTTGATTGGGCTTGGACAGCAAATCTGTTTCCCTAAGTTGCTCGTGTGTGTGGGAAGACCTAAGATTTTAATCCTCTCTGAAACACTACGTTTAAGTTTTGAACATCGATTATCAAAAAGCTGGTAAAATAAGAAAAGGGATCAAATACAAAGCAAAATGTGTAGATTTCCAAATGAGAGGGACTGAAAATCTGGGACTGTGTAGCTTTAGGAAGATCAGCAGACAAGTAACGTAGAGATATAAAAAATAGGATAATAGATTTTCTGCTTTCAATTACTAGTTCTCCCAATCCAAGATCAGAGCAGAGATGAAACACAAATGTGATCACACATTTGAAACCTAACTTTAAAGCTGATGAAACACATTTTAGATGCAACGTGTAAATAAATTGAATCATTCACTAGTACAAGATATCTGCAAACACAATAGATTAGTGGGACTGAACAATAGAATAATTTTTAAAGGATAAGAAGAACAGCCACAAATCTTGGACAAAATGGTAATGTAAATATTAATGGATTGGGCCAGAAAGAAAAAATATCTAGAATAAGGTACTTTTTATTGTCCCTTGTAGGGTTTCCTTGCATTTTCTCTGAAATACCTAGCACTTGCTGTTGTTAGAAGCTGAATTCATGGGCTGGACAAACCAATGATTTGATGAAGAGAGACAAATGTTTGTGTTTCAGAAGAATCACTTAACAGGCTAATTCCCAAGTGCTATTTTGGCATTTTCTGCTGAAACTATTGACAAAGGTTATACCTTCTAGCAAATATCTGTTTACTTATTATTTAGAACTTAAAAGGAAACACATTGACTGTGTACTTCTCTTCAGCCACACATAGGTAATCTTATAGACATGAAAATGTTTACTGTGTGTGGACTAGTGCTGGCTTTGTGACACGCTGATAGGTTACATGCCCTTCAGGTAATTTCCAAGGAACATGGCTCATTCTGAAGGGGATGTTCAAACCGCGTGGAGGACACCGGAGGGGGAAGAGATGAATCAGGCTAAATGGCACAGGTAGGTGAACTGCCAAAATCATGAATAGTACCTCATGGCTTTTCGTGGTTGAGAAAAACAGCAAGACTTTTCTGATAGTGACTTGTTTCAATTTCTTTATCTCAATTACAGTGGTAAGTATCCAAATATGGAAATAAGGTTAAATTTGGCTCAGCTTCTGAAAATTTGAGTTTGAATTTATGCTTTAAAGTGCAGCTGCAGTGTTGCTGTGAAATATGCTGCTAAAACTGTACATCTACAATGAAGGAAAAAAAAAGCATTTGGAATTTAGTGAAAGATAAAGCTGCTGGCTGAAGGGTGACAAGCTGCTGTAGCAGCATTTTTTGGTGCTAAGCTCTTGCTTGCTCTTGTTAAGCAGTCTGGTCACAGCCTTTGAAATAAATTCAGAAATATTTCATTTGAAACATAGGCTTAGGTAAGCCATGGATTTAATCACTGTAATGATAGGATTTTGCAACTAATTTGGATTTTCATTTTTAGCTGAATGTAATACTATTTTATGAACATGTATTTCACAAAGGTTCCCTCAGACACTTGTAATAAATTCATTTATAGCTACTTGGTTACATTCAAGAAATAAACCACTGGCTTATTTTTTTGGAGAATGTGTACAAACTTCGTGTGATGTTGAACAACCACAAGATAAAAGAAACAAAAAAATGAATATGATCTGTTATTACTCTTCTCTTTCCTAACCATTATTCAAGGAGTTGAATTATTCTAGTCCATATAGGGTAATTGCAAATCCTGGATTAATCTGCTAGACTTATTGCTTTTTTAATATGAGGTCTACTGCAGATGGTATTACATTATACAAATAATGACACCTTTTTTTTTAGCCATGATGCTTGTGCAGTATTCTTTCCCATTCTCTTGGACCAAAAATTAATGTGAGTGTGTATGCTCAGCTTGGAGTTTTAAATCCCCAAAATTCTGGAGGGCCAGAAATCCTGTTGTCATTGCTGATGATTGAGATAAGCGTACTGCATCACACATGTAAACCAAACCAGATAAGAATATAACTGAAAGGTAGTAGTACCATTTTTATTTACTGGTATGTTGAATCTTAATACAAGTTCCTGGTTTCAGTGAGAAAATTGGGAAATACTTTGTGTTAAAACTAGAAGTATCTTTTTTACTGCTGCTTCTTGTAAAGAACAGAAAACACTGGCTTTCAAACAGTTCAGTGTGTTACTTGTGTGGGGTATTGTATTGCTGTCATGCTCAGACATGAATTGTCTCACCTTCTTCCTTTCTTTACCTCTTTCCTGTAGCTTGTATGTGTCATCTGTGGGATTACCAAAAATATGTAACACATTTTAAAATGTGATTAAAATTGATAGAAATTGCCTTTTCTTTGGAAAAATAGCTTTTCTTTTTCTTTTCCTTTTCTTTTTTTTTTTTTTTTTTTCCAGCATGAATATAATAAAAGGACATGTTAAAGGTAGTCATTTCTCTTGGTGCATTTAGATGAGGGTTTTTTATGCTGTCTTTGGAGATCACTGATCAACAGGAGAGCTATTATCAATAACAAATATTGTGAGATGTGTGCAGATAAGTTAATACCACGATAGGTGTACAGAAAAACAGTTAATGCTTTGGAATTGAACTTAGGAAGCATTTTAAGCACATCTTTTGTTAGTAATTTTCTCAGCCTTAGCATTAGTACACGTGTAATGAAGATCTGAACAGTACTAGTATTTTGATATCCTATCTGCTTGTATATAAGTGGTGTTTTGTGAGTGGAAAGAGAAGTTAAATTGGTGTAGCTAGTATTTAGAGTTCCTGCTTTCTTTTATACACCTACTCAACTGGAAATATTCCATAACTTTAAAAGCAAATCTGAGGTCAAGAAAAAGTCAGTTTTATTGATGTCATGTTCTAGTTCCAACAGTTCTGTATTATGATCGTTTGCTTTTAAATTGTATTTTTGCAGAGGGGGAGCACTGTTCTTGAATTTTTTTAATTGTTGTTCACCTTCTACGAAGCTTTTTGGAGGTAAGGGAAAAGCCTAATGAATGGATTAAAAAAAAAAAGCATAGGGAAAGAAAAGGGAAATAGCTATGGGCCATGCTCTATAGCATGAAACTTCTAGTGGCCCTCTATTTGGACACACTGGACAGATAAGTAGATGAAGTAGTAGCACAATTAGCACATATAATGCAATGGTAATTCAGACATTGAACCATAAATGTAATACATGATCCAATTTTCAAGCACTAAGTGACTTATTGCCTCTCCAAGGCAAATGCAAAAGATCCATTTGAAAACCTTTTATTTCAGTGATTAAACAAAAAGAGATTATTATTGATTGATGCCTAGACTCCGTAAAAACTTGTGCTGAAGGGAAACCAATACAAACTGAATGTGAGCAGAACCAGAATCTCCCCATTCGGACACGGTACACTCAGGAAATGTCACAACTTTCAAGGGAGGTTCATGTCTTAGCACGTTATTACTCCTCTCAATGAATCATGGACCCATGAGGTAGAAACCTCCAGAAGTCACGTACCCCATCCTCCTGCCCTGTAACCATATCATTTATAATTCTATTATTCCTGACATTACCTTATTTCTTCCTAAAAAAGCTCTGATAACAGACAACCTGCAATCTCTCCACGCAATCTATTCCAGTCTTTCAGTATGTGCACTGTTATATTCTCCCCCCCCCACCAATGTAAAATTTTAAACTTTGTTCACTTTACTACTTCTTGCCCTGTGCAAAGTAGACAGGGAAAATACTTAATATTATTCTCCTCTCTACAATGGCCTTCTATACCCTTGAAGACTGCTACCCTGTTGCCTCTAGTCCTCTCAGACTGAAACCTTTCCAAAATATAGTGCCCAAAATTGGACATGGTGCTTTAGCTGTGGCCTAAGCAATGCAGAGCAGAGCAGAGGGATTATTTCCTGTGCCCTGCACATTATTTTCCTCTTTATGCATCTCAAGATCATGTTGCCGTTTTGCTTTTTTAGCTTGTTAAAAGCTTTCCTTTTTTGTTTTGCTAGTGTGCTCAGATGTAGAAAGATTGTTTTCTAATGCATGCTGGATGTTGTACATTCCCAGGACAAATGTCAGTTATTTTTAAAATATGTGAAAATCAAATTCTGACTCTAATTTTAACCTTCTACATGCTGATTGTGAGCAGCACTACATGACTTGCCAAAGATTTCAGCTGCCTTTTTTGTCATTTTCCAAGCAATGAGAACACACAAAATGTTCTGATCTGGCAGCCAGAGCCTGAACGCTAATGTGTAGAACAAAGTGTATTATATTTATTTATTGTAAGGAATAACTGTGCAGGCATATATTTATATACTTTCACATAGGTTTCTGCATGGGTACACATGCACAAAACCACATTTTGTTGTATTCTATCCTATGGGATAAGAAAAGCAGAGTAAATGCAAAAGTGCTGGAGCTTGGCTGGTCTATCTTATGCTACTCTGCTTAGGCTCCATTTTCCATTTGTTTTTGTGGAATCTGTTCAGTGCCTTTTACTTTAAACAGCAGGAAGTCAACACTGCATATTTCATTCAGCCAGAAATAAATCTGAATTTTAAAGTCTTTGAACTCTAACCCCTCAGTTGGATGGTTCCAAGAAATTCTTGACTGAGTGCCATTTGTATATGGTTCCATCCACGCTGGAACTGTTTTTGAGAATGTTTTTATATCATATTCCCTTTAAAGTTTTCCTTGACCTGTGTCTCAGACATTAAGATCTACGTGGGTCTTTTGAAATCAACTGGACTCCAGAAAGAGAGACCACACTTGTTTGGAATAGATTGGCACAGCAGTGATTTACCTATATTTTATATATATATATAAAGGCTAGCCTTCACTAGATGCTATAAAGGAAGATGTTATTTCTCTTCAAGGATTTCCTAAAAATCTTTATATCAAAATTTCTGATAGACCAGAACTCACTCGATAGGCCACTACTCACTCATAACAAACTTAACATGAGTTAATCATGTGGTGCTTGACAATGTCAAAATTTTTTAACATTTATTTCATGCATTTTCAAGTATTTCTGGAAGCACAGAATGGAGTATTAGTGTAGTTATAGCATTTAGTAGTAGTGACCTGGAGCTATATGATAGGAGCGCATTACTTTAAAAGAAAGACTTATGAACTGCTTATGAAACTGTTTATGAAAATGTTCTTCCAGGAAGGAATGCAAAGACAACTTCAAGAGGGCTTAGAAATCTCTTCAGCTTATCTGCTGGGACACTTGGCTGCTCATCAGTCTCTCTTTTATACTTCTGGTTCTGAGTGACGTGTTAACTTCTAGTCATGTAAAAACAACTCCCTTTGTATATTTCCATGAGATCAGTACAGATGCATTCTAACAGTTCAGTGAAGTTTGTGTGACAGGCTATTGAAAATGTAATTGCTGAATCATCACTGCCTGTCCATTATGAGTAAATCCCTCTTACCTTTTGAAAAAGCATAACTCATTTTGAGGGATACAAAAGATATTTATTATTGTTATCACTTCTTGGCCTAAGTGGTTATCTAGAGTTTGAGATCCTGAGGACTGTTTCTGTTGGGAGAGAAGCTCATGATAAGAGCAGGGGATCTCTGTAAAGAGCTGCATTGAAGAATGTATGAAGATCTGATTTTGTGCCTATAGGAGGATCTCAACAACAATCAGCAAATTATTTTGCCTGCAGCATCACCAGGTTTCAGCACGAAATGTATGGAAGTTTTTCTAACAACCATGCTCCTAGAGCTTTTTCAGGCTGTACTTCATGTTTTCATACTATTTTTCTCCTACCTCTGTATTTTTCTTGTTTCTCCCTTATATAAATGTAGATAAGAGGTTTCCCCAAAACACCTCTTCCCAGTGCATTTCAAATCACTGCAGTCTCACACGTACCTTTGGAATCATTACACATGCTTGCACTGTGATTTGAATCCTCTCTTGTTTAATTTATCTACAAGACATTTGTTTCAATAGCCTATTGAACGTTACCCATGCAATTATTATTCTGTAAAAGATTAGAAGAAAAGAGCATGGTGCCTGTGACCATCACCAGGCCCAGATTTAACATTATTAAAATTCAGTCTCTTTTTGTTCTGTTTTAGATGTTCTGCCCCCTCCCTCTGTCCAGACCAGCAACCTTGCTATCACATCAGATTCTTTTTGTCTTATATTCAGGTTATGGATTTGTCTGTCAAGTCTATTAATTGCCCCTTTTCTGTTCACTGACCACCCTGTCTCTATAATCCCTTACAAAATGTACTTTTGAAAGCATATCAGTTCTGGTCTCCAAAAGAAAGTAAGTGTGGAAAGGAGGGAAATTACACTGCTATGAGACTTCTTCTTCAGACAATACGGAGTATACAGTGCTTTAACTGAGTTACAGATCTCTGTATTTCAAACTGCTCAAATTACATGATGGGGGACTTCATGTCAGGCCAAAAATTAGAAACAAATCCCTGCAAAACCAAAGAAGTTGTGCAGATCTGACTGGTCAAGCTCTCTATATCTATTCTGGCAGAATCAACCAGATGACCTATGCATAAGCCAAAGTGTTTCACTGCTGTACTGCTGGCTGATGAGTGCATGCACAAAGTGCTAAAATGTTGATTTTGTGTGGTAAGGAAACCACCTTCTGAACCCTGGGCCTTTTGAGTGAACACCTGCAGGTCTTGAGAGCCAAACTCCAGACAGCTTTCCCCCATTCCCTGTACTACTTTTCACATTTTCTTCCCTCTATTTTTTTACTTCCACCACCACTCACCTCTTCAATTTTCTTCTCTCATTCCCCTGCTTGGATCTCAGCTGAGCGGTAAACAAGTTCCTTAACTGACTGTGGTCTGGTCCTGTCTCCTCCCCAGGCCCCCCTTTAAGCTTTAATTTCTGTCACAATCTGTGGCACTATCATAAATAATCTGTAAAGCATCCAAGTTACCCCTTGCTCTTGTCTTCTTACCCTGTATCGCACTACTCTCACTAGCATATACGTGCTTTCATCCTCTGCCCCACTTGCTGTCTGTGAGCATTTTTCTCACTTACGAGGAGCCTGAAAGGTGGTCTAAAGAAGGCCAGGTTTGGAGATCCTTGCTTTTATCCCCTGGTGGGCTGGAAGGCTAGGACTTGATTGTGGGAATCATGAGGCAGAGGAATACACAGTACTCATATTGCAAGATGAGACAGTTTGGCCAGACAGTGGCGGTTTCCTCTCTTGTTTCAGGCCATGACTCAGACTCAGCCAGAATTGCAGAATGTGTGATGGAAATTGTAAATTGGATGGCTACAGGCCAGTTAAATCTGTAACTTGGACAGTGAGAGCAGCCCACCTGCCTATGGCAGATGATACATCCTTTGCAAGGACCTTCTGTGTTTTGTATGATAATGGGAGTCAGCCAGAATCAGACAAAATAAAATACATGCTTTTCTAAATAGCCTCTAAACCACAACTTCCTGGCACTGCTGGGGTCCTGCTCGACAGTGATAGTTACCACTTTTCAGACAGGAAAAAACCTAATGTTTTTGAGCAAATGGATGTTGAAATCCATATAAATTGTTGTTGAGCGCTCTGCTTTTTTCCCTTACATTCCCAATCCACCAGCCTGTAATTCCAGCAGAGGTAGATCCTATTGTCAGTGGAATTTTCACCCAAGGAAGGATTTTGTAATAGTGGTTTTTGCAAGGCACATTTGCAGCAAACAAATACCGACCATTCCTCTTCTCTGCTGCAGGGTAATTGTGTTACAGTGAAAGGCTTCAAACTATGAATCTGACTGAATTGCTCAACCCCCCTAGGAGACATTCCTGAAACATGAATTTCAGTCTGGCATGCTGAACGCACTGTTCCTGCAGCTGCTGCTATTGCTGACCAGATCCTCTGTAGGAGGAGAGTACTTCAAGACAGTAGAGGCAAGGCAAACCTGAGAGAGTGTGGGAAGGAATGGTGCTGCTTTGGGGCCTGAATGGCATTGATTAAAAGCTGCAGCATAGATTTTAGAAGTGGTATAATAAGTAGCAATTTTATACACTAAATACCCATCTATGTAATAAGAATTACTGACTGTCATTCTGCTGACCACAGCCTTCTAACTGCTTCACTGTCCTGTTAATACAAGTAATAGGAAAAAAACCGATGCACTTTTTAATTCTTCAGGTTAATTTCAAACCCAAAATCTATGAAGTTCCATCGTGTACTATACTACTTACAGTGATGATCAACTGTGCATCAAAGATTGCCTGTTCTCAGCAGCATTTGGTTCATATATTTATCTAATGAAAATAAGCAAGAAAAGGTGCTTAATACAGAGTAGCTGTCATAATTTTGATTTATTCTTATGAAAACATGGTGTTGGCACTAAGCTCCTGGAACCTTTCACTTTTCATCTTGATGCCCTCCCCCAGAAAAATGAAGAGGCCCTGTTGCAGCTCTAATTTTCATCTGGAAAATAATACTGAAACATACTTCAACTGATCCGATTCTCTATCTCTAAATAGCTGAATACATAAGGAAAGGACACAAGACTTAGCGAGTCTTTCTACGGATACTGTCTCTTACCAGCTCTTTATCTGATGTCAACTACTAGATTTACTTTGTGCTTTCCCAAATTGAGTTTACTCTTTAGAAAGTTCAAATTAGCATTTAAAATGCTATTGGCACAAGGAATTAGGAAGCTCTGTACTGCTCAGAACACTCCTGTCCCTGCCTAGGCTGACCACTTTCTAAACAACTGAGAGTCTTTCCAAGAATTAGTCCTAGCATACAGCTCTTTAGGTAGTAAAACACAGCAAACTGAGAACAGTGTTTTAATTCCTTATTGTATCATCTGTGTACCAGTGTGTTTGTGTGATTAATCTTTTCTTCTGTTCAGGAAGAGGCAGGTGCAAACCTAAACAAAGCAATGGGCAATAGAATACTTATAATAAAGTGACTCATCTCCTTATGGTCACTGGACTGAGATGAAAACCAAAAGGCTTCTGAAGCATCATGACACACAATCTCTGTCTTTCTCTGAGGGTATCTCAAAGAACAGTAATGCATGAGAAAATCCCTAAAACTGTCTAACAGCATCTTTCACATGATCAACTGTAAGTGCACTCAGGGCTGAATATTGTTCTGATAAGCAAAACATGCCAACACACAGAATTTTAAGGTTGTGCTGGAAGATAAATGGATGGGCAAGGGTAATTTCAGGACACTTACCCACGTTGCAAGGTCACAGAGACCTAGCAGATGGTTCATTCATCTCACAGGAACACGGGTGCCCCAACAGGCTGAAAGAGAGAAAATGGGCAAAATGACAGTTTCAGACTGGAAGTCCACAACAAAAGTGTTTGAAATACAGGGTAATAAGGGAGCAGGTTAGGGAGCCAGGGGCATGGGAAATATTCTAGATTGAAGAAAACTCATGACACTCATGAATCTGTGGCTAGACTGGGATCAAGCAAGTTCTCTATAGCTTTTGGAGGCCTATTATAAATGTAGAGGGCTTTATTCTGGTGCCGTAACTCAGGGAGGATTCATCTATCCTATGATCTATCTATCGTCTATCATACTTACAAGGAAGTATATATGTGTTTAAATATGTATGTAGCCTATTAAGGCATTTTTGTCATCTCCTCTGAAAAGAAAATCATACTTTATTTGCTATTTATTTTAAAAGATAATTCCAGAACATAGCATACATCCTATGAAAAGCTGGTTTTTTCCATTCAGATTCGGACTCTTTCAGCTTTGTATGGTAATAAACAGCTGTCATTACTGGGGTACCAGGTGTGATCTAAAGGTGTGCATCGTAACTGCATCCTTATTCAGCTTGTGGGTGAGATCTGAGCAGAGCTCTAACTTTTATGAATATAAAACCCTCAGTATTTGGGCCAAACAAGTCTCAAATCAGGAGATGGGGACTCAGATCATGTGAAATGTTGCTGACTATACCTATATACATATACAGAAGGTGTGAATCTGTTTTCAGATCCCACATGGTGAGAGCTCCAGAATTTAAAAAAAAACCAAACCAAGAATCTGTTCAGGGCTTAACACTAAGAAGATATTTGGCTTGAAAAGTTAGATTCTGAAAAGAGATAGGAACTTCAGAAACTCTTTATTGATTGGTCTGATAGACAAGAAAAGATGAAAAATGTTTTGCTACATCTCCCTTGGATAGCAAGTATCCATGTTCTGAGCTGTATGGGGAATCTGCCAGAACTCACACTTCTGTTTTCAAGCCTAGTAGGAGTGACACCTACTTACTTTTCTCAAGCCCACTGAATGACATGGGTACAGGTTGCAGCAACACAAAGAACATTCTGGTTGATGGGATTATTTAAAAAGCTAAACATGGCTCTTGTTTGAGGTAGGAGGAAGAGAACTTTTATTGGCCTGAAAACAAGTCTCCAAAAAGCTGCTGGGCTGCAACTAAGGAGAAGGACAACAGCCTGAGGAGAACACTAAGCTTATAATTCTTTTATTTCTCACTTGCACTGTTTACAATTCTGAAAGCTCCTTGTCTTGTTGGCAGGTCTCTTTCTGAGCTGAGCCAAGAAGTAGCCTATTTTGTTTGCTTTGTTGAAGCTCTTTTTGTCTACAGTATCATTTAGGGGGATATTAGCTCATAAAGGTAGATCTGAACTCTTTAGAAACCATTATGTTAGGTACCTGTCTTACAGAGGTACAATGACAATGTAAAAAAGAGCATAGAAAGGAACTATCCTCTTCCGAATATAACACCACACCACCCCACCCCCCCCTGGAACTGGGATATCTTATGGTGATATGGTGTGTGTAGCCCATGCAAATGTGATTAATACATAACAAGTGAAGGGCCTGTGTAAGGTTAATTACTATGTCTGAGGAACACACATTATCCAACAGAGAACAGAATAGCTTGATACCGCTGGAGCTCTCAATGAGCTAATCAAAATACATGTAGGTCAGCACCAATGTTGTGATTTTGCTGCCAGGACCCAAGATAGCTCAGATGTCTCATTCTGTTCTCCAGTCTCCTAAGGAACTATTTAAAACAGTTACTACCATTGGTTAAAAAGGTTTTGGTTTTTTTTAATAAAAAATATTTATTTGCTGTGAAATGCAAAATGGTACCTTTTTAATGTCTATATCAAAATATGAAAACATAAACCAAGTTCTTTAGATGGACAAAACAGGTATTTTTAATCATATTTTAAAAATGTAGGTTTTTTTTTTTAATATTTGAAACTGTGATAAACATTGGTATAAAAATCCAAACTTAGTATCTTGTCCCAGAAGTAATTTTAACAGCAAATGAAGGATTTACTTGAACATTTTTTGAATGCCCATTCTGTACCTTGACAGTTTGGGAAAAGACATACAGTATTCCTCATACATACTAAAGCCATGAAGGCAGAGACATTGTCATATTTTAATACATAATCATATGTGCAGGTGTATTTCTTTTTCAATTGAAAATCTTATCTGTTTCCACTTGAAAAAGACAAAAAATGTCTACTGGAGACCCTCAACAATTAAGCAATAGCTGTAATTGCACATTCTCATATGTGAATATATATATGTTTCCACACAAGAGCTAATTTGATGTGACATCTGTGAAAAGCAAAACAGATTTCTTTTGTGGTTTTAATGGCCTTTTGCTCTTTCTATATTTAAGCTGATATTATAGAAAACACCGAACAGGTACAACCCATAATATTGGCATTATAATTTTTCTACCTTGGACTTTGCACATCTTCCAAGGCACAACTCACAAAGTTGATAACTTCATGTCTGCTTTAAACTCTCAGGGGTAAATTTCAGGTGCAGACCCCATTTTTTCCAATGGAATTGTAAAGTTATGATACTCCTTATAAACCCACTGGTGACTAATAGCTTGGAAAGTATGTTTCACTGTGCATTGCTTACTTGTCCAGAGACAGAAGCTGAAATACTGGTGCAGATTGTAGAAATGTATAATTTCATGTGGAATGACTCATGGTAGAATTAACATGGTGTTCTTATGGAACAAGCATTATTGACCATCTGGATCTCTCTATACCTGAGAGGTGTAGAAAAAATCTGACTTCTCAATAAATGCCTGCATATCTCAGTTATATAAATCAGTACATATACCATCCTGCCTCTGAGAAAAGTTGCTTCCTGTATAATGCTAAATGCTCTTAAGAATTCCTAGCTCAGGATTGAGTTGAACAGTAGCTCTGCTTACCTTCCTTCATCCACTGAGACCCAGAGAAAGGGGAGAAAGAACAGAATTAGTAGGTATGGAGAAAGAGCAGGACAAACATTTTGCATAACACACTGCCTTAAAGTCACAGTAGATGACCACAAAAGTTCACTCTGCCAGTGCTAGTGTATTGTTGGAAAAAAGGTTTTCTGACCTGGTTCAAGTGATGGGTTACTGGGTTAGGCACAGACATAAGTCTGTGTTAATGGGATAGTAGTACTGCCATTGCCTGTGAAGGTATCCTAAACCTCCAAGTAAAAAGTCACTTTCAGTTTTATAAAGAAAAAAAAGTAACTGGAAAGCATTTCTTTAATTTATTCCTTATCTTGTTCTCTATATAATCATATGAAACTATTTTAAGTTTTTGAAAATGTTGTGACTGGATGCAGCATTATCAAACTGTTCTACTAATTTCTGTGGTGAGGATGATTCAGTTTCATATTGGCTTTTAAGATTTTTATATGTAACGTGTTGCAGATTAGTGAAATAAAGCAGCCAAGTAAATCTATACACTTTAGTTTGGGGGTGAGGAGTAGGCAGACATCGGGTAAATTGTGTTTCCGAGTCATGAATAACTGAAGTGGTGTTTCTGTGTTGCTTAGTTACAGTTTCTGTTTAGTTGGCAATGAAGTTCACTGAAAATATTTTAGCTTCTGCTCCTGACAGCTATAAACATGCATTCACATGTAATCCTCTAAACTCAAATACTGTTAAACGCATGCCTAATATACCTCCTCAAATATGAGCAATGGACAGCATTGCCAAGTTGCAGAGTCAACACTGAACAGCACAGTCATGCTCAGCTAATTACAAGAAGTTTTCACTGGCTGATCCATTTCTTCAGCTGTTAATAGTCTGCCCTGCCATATGCAGAACAAAGTTCAAGAGCAAACATGAACAATTTGCTGGTCTGGTTGGCAGAAGCCAGGCAGTACTAATGGCCTCAGGAGACTGGTGCTGACTTCCGGCCAACTTCAAATCTCTGCTCAGCCTCCCTGTTTTACCAAAAAAGCTACTTTTCCTTCCAGCCACACTGATAAGGGCAACATGCAGAAGCCTGGTATATGACTAATGCTTACCAAGTGTTACAAGGCTTGAACGGAGGGAAATATGAAACCTTGTGACCCTGACTCAGAATAGCCAAACTCCATCTGCTCTGGAGTTTCAAATGGTAAGATGCCTCTGTTTCTTACTGTGGACATGTTTGGAGGTAGTGTGAGGAACGGTGGTGATTTCAGTCTTGTTCATTTTAAGCTACAAAATTTCATTAAAATAATAATAAAAATATATATTCTTTTCTGGGAAAAATTAATCTTAAAGAGAATAACCCTCAGATTTGAAGCCTGAATGATGTGTCAGATTTAAATGCAGTTAGAAGTCTTAAATTAACCACTTTAGCTAACAAAAGACTTGGTTGTACTGTCTGAAGTTGAAGTAACTTCAGAGTTCAGACAGCTGCAAAAGCACAAAATGCAAATGGAGCAAATGGATCCATTTCCAACATACAGGCTAAAATGTTGTATTATCATGAGGGGTTGAATGACATACCACACATGCATACTGTCAGGACTGAAATATCTTTGGAATTTTAAAAGTTCTCAGGGAGTGTTCCACAACTCAGGGAGTTGCATTCAATACAGTGAAATTCCGTGAGATCCTATTTTGAAAAATGAAGAGGGACTAATCATAGTGTTTAAAATTAGTGGTAGTTTATTTTGAAAGGATCATATGATCACATTTTTATCTGCAAATGGGAACTGTGAGAACTACTGAAATATGTACAGTTGGTGAACTTGCGGCTGAGACAAACAATCATAACAACATTCTCTAACTTTCTTGGAGTATAAATCTTCTTTCACATAGTTTTACATGGTAAAATTGTGATCTTTAAAGTCATGATAAAATCAGTACTAATTAATTAATTAATTACACATGACTTTATCCAGCAGGGAAAACTCAGAAACCGCAAGTCTTGTAAAACCAGAGAAGAATGAACAGGTACAATACATTACAGCATATTTATCAGTGACTGATAGGGTTGCAGCAAAATCTGGTATGATCCTTCAGTTGGTATTCCGTGTGGGGAATCATTATGACAGATGTATTAAAAAACATCAATGAGAAATATCACCAATTCCTCCTTACACAAGCTAAGTCATCCCAAGCCACTGTCAGTACTCCTGAAGCCATGTGTCTATATCCACGCTAGAGGATGCCTGAAATCTCATTGACATTTTTTCCCTGAAATATCAATATAATGTTTCTTTCACAATGCTTACAATCACTGACAAAAAGTAGGTTTACTGATTGTAGTACCTTTCAGGTTTGGCTGTAATAAACTGTATAATAGTGTCTGAGATTTCTTCTTGTTATTTTTTAAACCATCACCTTTATAGTGATATGACAATAAAAACTTGAAGTTACAAAAAAATAGGAATAACACCCCTGATCACATACAGACTTCTGCATATGGATACTTGACTCTCCCTATTCAACTGAAATCCGGAGAATTCTCAAATGCTCTAATGCTACAAATGTGTAAAAATTTTAAGAAATGAACATAAAATGTTACTTAGTTTCTGCCCGATTTTTAAAATTATTTGTAGATCCTCTTTGACAACAGCTAGAATGATAAGTAAAACAAGAGTGTTTGGCTTAGAATAATCTAGGAATATACTTCTATAGCCCCACATATTTAAACCAGACAATTATTTCCTAGATCTGTATTTTTCCATATTCTTTTTCCTTGTTTCCACATTATTTGCAAAAGTGTAGTCTCCTACTGAAAGGCTTTCTAATCTTGCTTTTGGAGGCAGGAGAGAATGTCGGCTTTTTTTTTGATGATTATCAAGTCAGAATGTTTCCGGTGACAGCCAGAGCCCTTCTTACCTCCAGCAAGCTATTGTCCAGCAGCTTGCAAGCTGATAGGTGTATCTGTATTCAAAGAAAGTCTGATTTAGCTTTATCTAACTTTTTCAGTCTAAGAAGACTTGCTCTTTTTATCAGGAATTGAACAAGCCCTGTTTCATAAATGTAGAAAGTTATTTTCAGATACTTTGTTTTGAAGAGGATTTCTGGAATTCTCAGCATCAGCTTTTCAACACATTTCTCAGTCAGATGGTCTTTTCATTTCTGGTTTGATACATAGCTGAGCAATTCACTTAAAAGTTCCTCTGTCTACCGTCTGGAAAGCTAAATTTAATTATATTCATAGAGTAAAGAATAAAAGCATGGACCATGCACACTGGTGAATGCAATTCACTTTTTGCAAATTGTTTTTATGGTAATGTTGGAGAAGGTAGCAGGTATTCACTTTGCAGTGGCAGGAACAGGGAGAAAGTTCTGTTTCTTGCAGTGGAATATTAAACAGCAAAAACATTGATAATAATAATTATCATTATCATCATTTTTCTACAAAGCACCACTAGGGTCACCTGGCTGATAAGGTCACTTGGCCCCACTTCTGAACTAATTCACATTCAGTTCCTTTTCTGGTTTTTTAATTAATGAGAAATGTAAAAAGCTGTTGTTAAGATTGCATACAAATCCTACTTCGTGCACCGTAAGGAGATAAGTGGTTTTGGTTAAAACTAAAAATAGAAAAATGAAAATGCCCCAACCAAAGGGCAATAGTTGAAATTTCTAAACCAAGACACAGCAAAAATGCATTGAAAGCAGAAGGAAAGTATTATCAGAAGCGATACAAATCTCATAAGCTTCTTGCACTACAAATGAAGACAAGTGAAGCACAAAAACACTACTTCCAAATCCTTCTTGTATAGTGTCTTATAATTGAAGTGTCTGTTACAGCATTAAGTGTTCTAGCAGAAAATGAGCATCATTTTCACAAACTGTGCTTTCGAAATAATTGAAAATGTAGAGTACATTAGAGCATTATATTAGTTAATCTGATTTCCTATTGTAACAGTTGCAAGTGCAAAAGCACTATGCAACAGTACATACAATGAGATGTTAACCTTCTTAGAGTGCTTGTTAATAATACGAAAATGCTGGTGATTTTTGTACCTACAAAGTGAATGTGTTTGTATTTCTTGTACACAGCAGCCTTGGGGTGATGGATTACAGACTCCATTCCATATTCTCCAAAATCCCATGCAAGGTAGTGATGAGCAGTGTTGTCTCTGTGTCGTGTGTTTAGGGTCTACAGCATCTAATAGGCCACTTCTGCATAACTGCCATGGGTGTAACATTTATATTCCACTGCTACTCCAATCTTACTTGGCTTAATGGCAAAACTTGTTTGTCCCTGAGAGCTTTTTCTTGGGCTTTTGGCACCATATGGAAGCAGTGCTGCTAGCTTGGTGTGGATTGCCTGTCAGACTGCTGCTGCACACTTGCTTCCCAGAAGAATTTGGATTTCAAAAAGCTTTCAAGGTTTTCTTCTTCCTGTGCCCCATCCAGCTATTAGTTTTAAATAACATGTTATGGATAAACTTACATATTCAAAATAAGAGATGGGTACCTATGTCAGCTAGGAACATATAACAGGTTTGTGAATAGAAGTAGCTCTGGGAGGGAAGGCTGACGGCCCACTGGAGTGCTTTTTAATAGTGAGGCTATTGCATTAGTGAAGTCAATAGAGGTGGATGCTTCCCACTAAATATCTCTGCTACATATAACTGTGTTAAGTCTTCCAGACTCACCAGTGAGCTAACATAAGAGCCTTACCTTATAGGTAATAAAGTTTACTCCTCTAAAGTCACCACTCCACTGCTGCCTAAGACTGGAACTCATACGCACTTGAAGAATTAACACTAAAACCCAAGCATGTCCCCCCAAAAAGGCTGTATCATAACATCAGTGTAGCTGCACTTCATCATCAGAGATATTGTGACATCAAATATTTTCTTTGTAAAGAACAATACCAACATGCTAAACCCTGAAAATGATTCAGTAGGAAGTGAGTGTAGCGCTGCGGCATTTTTATTTTAGCTTGATCTCGCACCATGCTGTCCCTCCTTTCCTTCCTGCCCAATACTATTTTAGCAATATTCAAGGTTTTTGAAAGATCAGGCCAGAAATCAAGAGCCAGGACTTATTTCCATACTACTCACAAATGACAGCTGTAGGGCAAACACAAAATGTCAAGTGATCACAATCAGTGCCTTTTTTCCTACTGAAAAGACTCTTTTCGTATTCACATAGGGTAAACTCTAAGGAAAAGCACATAAAAATGCATTTTCTCTTCACAGTATTCCTTTGGCATGGATAAGAAGTATTTAAAGTACAGCAGATGTGCTTCTGCTGTACAATGGAAATGAAGTCTTTTATAACATCTGTTTAAATATTTTTACTTCAATACATATATTGCTGTAATTGGACAGTGGCATGTTATCCTCTTTGTCTTCTTCCCCAGAAGGAAAGAAGCCCTATGCTAGTTTCAAATATTTAAATGTTTTACAAGATTATTATAAGATGACATGATATTTCTTGGGTTATTGAGGGCAAAACCGAAAATGCCTTTAAAAAGTAAAAGTTGTACAATTTGCATATTTCCCTGGTTTGTCTGCTAGCAAATATTATCTGAAGCATTTTGGTGTATTTGTGTAATATGTTTGCTATAGAAGGAAACTGTAACCTCATCTCCTCCAGAGAGTAGGAAGCCTAGAACAAATCAGTTGAGGTGAAAAGAGGTGGGTTAGTCAGAGGCAACGTGTACTTACACATTGTACAGCCCTAAAATCCTCTTTGTAAGTAAGCCTGAAAAAGATCAACAATAGCAGTGAATCAGCACTTTGCTTTTTTAAGCTTTCCTGGGATCATGCTGCAACAGAAAGAAATGTATAGTATCTGTATCCCTAATCTGATTTTACCCTAGAAAATGTATTAGGTTGTGTAAAAGGCATAAACATAACAAAATTCCCCAAACCTTTTAATTACATTGTTTAGAAAATGTTTTGGTAAAGGTGGGCTAACAAACTAATGCTATTTTGAGGGCCTACATTACTCAGGAGAGCAACATAGGTATTTTTACGAACTTCTCTCTTGAGAGCTCTGTGAAGGAGGTAAAGGATGGGCATATATGCTTCTAAAAAGTGTCTAGGGCTCACAATGTTTTCTGATCAGCACATGGCTCATAAATTGACCAATCTTAGCCCTCATGCTGGGGCTGTGCCTTATAACTATCCCTGGGGACTATGACAACATGAGAGCTGTTGGGTATTATGAATATCCAGTGCGGGCTGGAAGCAAGCCAAGATGTTTGTCTGAGGGCAATATTGCTGGGCTGTACTGAGATCTAGCCTGTACCCCTCCTGCTGTGAAGTAAAAGGATCACAGGAAACCCTGGAGTGAACTGTCCCCAAAGATCCTCTTCCACCCCAGCCCTCTGAGGTACCCAGTAGGTTCACTTTGTCACCAGCACGACCAATGGTAGCTCTGGCAGTCCTATCCATGGGAAGTCTGGCAGGTGAGGTCCCAGAATGCTCCCTCAAGTCCTGCTTCCTTTTCCATCTCCTATGGCTGGAATAATCCAACAACTGTACAATGAAGTTTAAACTTTCTAGGAACAGTCATTGAAAACAAACTCATGGAATTTTGCCTTTCCACAGGGAGATGACTGTGCAGGCCTTGACTTGTGAACTACAATGCCTTTCAAGATCCAGGCTTGGAATAATGAAAGATCTATTTCCTGTATCTATTTTATCTCGTTTTATTTGAACATGAGCCAACAAAGCACCCTTGTAGCACAGAAAGCCGGCAGCGTTCTGAGCTATATTAGGGCGGGTATAGCCAGCATGTCAAGAGATGTGATTATTCTCCTCCACCTGGCACCAATAAGGCCGCATCTGGAGTGCCCAGTTCTGGGCTCCCAGTACAAAACATTGACTTACAGAGGAGAGCCCAGGAAAGGGCAATGAAGATGATTAATGAACTAGAGCATTTGACATACAAGAATAGGCTGAGAGAGCTGGGACTGGTTAGCCTGGGGAAGAGAAGACTCAGAAGGAATCTTATCAATATTTATAAATACTTGATGGGGGATGGAATATGCAAGACAAAGCCAGACTTCTCTCAGGGATGTCCAGAGACAGAAATAGAGACAACAGGCACAATCTGAAGTATAGGAAATTTCACTTCAATGTTAAAAAAAATAATTATTGTAAGAGTGATTGAATAATGGAACAGGTTAGATTGAAGAGAACACAAACACAGAAATCAAAATGTCAAAAAATGGCAATACAGAATGAAGCCCTGCCTTGCCAGGAACAAGTTGTGGCTATGGGAGGATAATACAAGCTGCCAGCAATTGTGCAGTATTTTGTCACTTCTCTTTCCTTTTTCAGGAACGCTTCCAAATACTGGATATTGATGAGCACTTAGGTCAATGAGGAGGTACTTCCTCGCTGCATTTCTTGGCTGCTTTTAGAAGCCCAACTTCTGCTTAGTGCCGAAGAGGTCTTTTGTCTCCTGTTACTTCCCCTGTAGTAACTTCATTTTTGCTTTATCTGCATGGAATTTTCTAAATAAGATTCTTCTCCACTGTCCTTGAGAAATTCAGATCCTGTACAAATTTGGAATCAATGAACTTCTGACCCAGCAATCTCTTTTCTTTCCAGTCTGATGCTCACCTCTTACCCTGCTTTTGTGTGGGCCTCTTGTTTGCTTTTTTTCTTAGCCTTTATTTATCTACTCTTCCCATCTTTCCACGATGAAAGAAGCATTAGAAGAATGGGCACTTCAAGATAATTTAAAAGCTGCTGTCAGGCATGAATGTTTCTAATTTCAGGCGAAAAGAAAGAATTTGAAATGTGATGTCTTTCTTCCATCAGGAAAATCAGAGAACACTGAAGACAACAGAGCATATCTGTAAAGATTTGCTATATGTTGTACAGTCTTTGCTTAAAGCTTTCAGATTTGTATAACTTTTGTCTAGAACTAATAATACTTGGAGGTGAAAAAAAACCCCAATGCTTCAAACTAGGTATTTATTGGTTTTATGCAATTGTTGTGTCATTAATATATTTCTAATCCATCCAGGTTTCCTTTTGTTTTTACACACATGAGGTAGCACCTCATGACTGCTATTTGGCTACAGGGCTGCTATAGCTGGGTTTCCTGTTACACAACTCAACAGCCTGGTTTTTAACCAACAAATGCCTGTACCAGCCAGGATGCAGCCCACAGCCATGGCAGATTCCTTTCCCACTTACCAACTGGTTCACTTTTTTTTCCCATCCAGAATACATTACCAGGGCTGCCTGTGCTGTATTCAGCTCACTCTTTAACCATTTGGTCTGAACTATTTGTGTGTATAAGCGTGCAAGCAAACTTACTGCAAGGTGTATTTTCAAAGCTATTGAAAAGAAGACTATAAACATTATATATAATCTGAGATGTACTGTATCATTTTTACCGCATAAATAGATGAGTCATTTTTTCTTTCTTGATGGATTTGCTTAATTTCATTATTTGATTTTTATGGGTGTGTGCTGGTGCCCCCAGCAGGCTCCCAGGAAAACTAAGTCTGAAATACTGTGAACCAAATCTTGCAGGAAGAATTAACATGTTTACTGTATTGTGAGGAACAGAATAGCTGCATTGAATGTATATGTAGCTGCTCAATGACTTACTATATAAACATGATGTCGTGCAAAAAAAGCATTGACAAAGCTTTTTAGAAGTGTTTGTTTTATGATATGGACAATATTTTACAGATCTCAATTTTACAAACAAGGAATCAGCAGGACAGCTAACGTTGCTCACTTCAATTTAAAAACAACAGGCAATGGGACCTAGCAAGGGAAGGCTATTGAAATTACCTGTGAACCACAGGACAAGAAATATATTTGCCAGGAATCTAACTACCATGTCCTTTTCCCTTGAAAACCTCTTAAGTCTAAGGAGAGGTGTGGTACTCACATAAATAAAACTCTACTACTAAGAGGTTGTTTCATGAATTATTGTGAAGGAGCTCAGAGGAACTGCAGTCAACTGATTTGATGCCACATGTCTCTTGAACAAGGCAAAAGTTTTATTTTTTAAGTACCTACGCATCAATACAAAAACACAATTGAGCAAATAATTATAAAGAGATATATTTGATTTTTGGAACTGATTGCTAGGAGAAATGGCAAACAGACTTTAGGAAAAATACATTTCCTTTAGCAACCAAGTCATGTTAAAACTGAAATCTATTTTAATTCAATCTGGAAAAATCAATATGAAAATAAGGGACCTAAGAAGGTTCACCTTCTACCCATTACAGATTTTCTTGCTGAGCTACCATCTATGAGGACACAGTGACCACAAGGATGTTTAATGGGTATCTTGCTCCTAGAAATTCCCAGGCTTTCCCTCAGACTCCACCCAGTAAAATGATAAAAACTAGTTATTTTATAATAACAAATTACGATAGACTAATGGCTTCAATAGAAGCTGTAGCAAATTTAGGGGCAGGCCACGAACTCATGCTCTTTCTGTATATCCGTCTGTATCTAGCAGAGAGAGCTGACACTGAGCTGTAAAAATAAAACTTGGCCTGAAAAGTTAAAAATATGTTCATCTGTATCTGCAGCTAAGCAAAACCACATTTCCTTTCAGCCTTTGATGAAAATTTGTGATTGTTGAAATACAGCAAAACTGGCAAGGAAGGATAAAGGAGTAAGGAATTACACATATAGACAATAAGAACTTAAATTTGCTTTTTTACCTTGGGTGAAAGAATGAATGAATAATTATAAACCAATGATTAATTCCATTAGCCATGGTAAGTTAAGTATGTTCCAGAGACAGTGCAGGGTGAATAAGGTACACTGGAGTTTATAAGTACATGCTGTTGCACTACAAATGAATACTTGTATGGCCAGGTCAGGCCCAGAGGCAGCACAGCTGCTTTCAGGCAGTGAGGAGATGAAATAATGTACCTGTCAGGCCCTTGTCAGTATGTGGAAAGCCAGCCTGGCACTCCATGAACCCTATTCCCATGACTGGGCACGACGCTAGACTCTTGACCACATCTGTGATTCAGCTCAACTAATCAGTTTGATTTGGGTCTGTTAAGAAGCACTGATGTGTCTGCCCTGTACTCACATAGTAAGGAGATGGCAGGCTGCGTGGGTCTAAGTGTGGCACTAAGTTCTACTGCCTCCTGAAAGTTTTACTGGAAAGGGACATAGTACGGTCCAAGTCCCAGCCTGCCTCGTATATTTGGTAACTGCAAAGAATTTTCCTGGTGTTTATAATCTTGAAATTCCTTATGTTGTCCTGAGTTAGGCATATAAAGTTATGTTTAAACACAGTATGTTGATGTGTTTGTAGATCTAACCACTAATGAATTAAAAGAACATTTATGTACAGCATTGCATCTTCAAAGAACATCATCAGTTAATTAATCTTTGCAATACTCTTGTGACTAAGAACTTGCTGTTAATTTCCATAGACTTTATTTTCCCTGCAAAATAGGATTCTGAGATTCAGCCTTCTGTTCCCAGCCCAGGTACCTAGGTCTTGACATAACTGGGGAAGCGGACTAAACATAATAGCCCCATTTATACCTTCCCCTGCTCATCTAGTTTTGTAAGACTGGAAGAATTTGACAAAAATCCTATGGAAAAAACCCTATTCCAAATCAAGTAGTTAAAAGTAAAAATATGACACCTATGCACACCCATAATGTTGTCAACATTAATAATTTGGAGCATATTTCTCTGAGTCTTTTTGGAATTAATCTCAGGATGTAGGCTGAGATTTCAGGTGTGCAAATCAAATGACCATCTGTTCAAAATACGACTCCATAGAAAGGCTTTGATATTGCCATAAAACAGAAAAATGTTTATAGCATTTCTATGCCACATGCTGCTAAACCTGTGCCAACTAATAATACAAAAGGTGATTGCTGCATCATGTTTTCTTAATGAGAAATGGTATTGCAGAATCATTGTAATTCATGCTATGAATTTGAGAGTCTTTTGTTTCAAGAAGTATAAACTAATACAATTCTCCTTGTGTTGGCCCTTACTATGATATGGACAGTGCTTTTATTTTACATTCATTAGGAAGGACAATGTCAAATAAGGATGGGTCAAATGATGCAGAATACAGCACTATACGTAGTGAATAAGCAGTCCTTGTTCAGGAAATACGCGTAACTAGTAAGACATACAAAATTGGACATATGCTGTAAGTCCAGTTACCGCTCTTGCTTTCAGGAATTTAGGAAACAGTTCTGTTCCTCCTGAACACAACAGCAAACTGCCAACTAATTTTAAAGAGCCCAGAATCTGAACTTTATTGATTCACATGAACATCAGCTCAGCGGCGTTTTCTCCACCCTGCACCTGTGCTCATGCTACTCTTTCTGTATAGGACACTGTACGTTTTCTTCCCAGTACATCTGTTTCTTACAAGTCTATCTGTATCTATTTTGTTGTTGGCAACACTGAGACCTTTTCAAGAATATCACAGTAGAGCTCATTAAAAGTGTGTTGGAAGTGTTTTCTGAATGATGGGGGGAAAGGCTTGTGGTGACAGGGAATTTCTGAAGAAGGTGCTCTGAAGGGAACTGGGGAGTTGTCCTGAATCAGTGAGGAGAACGGGAGCAAGAAAGAGATAGAACAGGGAATGATGTAGAAAGTTAATCTGGGAAGGGAGTCCTTACTTGTTCTAAAAAACTCTTTGCTATTCCATTATATGCTAGGTATAAGGATTAGCATTGGAAAGGAGAATCACTATGCTACTTACAGGGTTTACAGGACAGTCTTAATAATACATGCATTGGTTTTAAGTTTGTACATCATATCTTTTGCAGCCCCCACAGCATACGTATCCTGAAAGAACTCATATGTCTTTATTTCACTATATGCTGATTAATCCTTTGAAGTCAGTAGGTGTTGTGTATGTACAACTGATAATACATTTTGGTTCCTACAACCTTAACCACATTGAATATGGCACTGCTGGATTGTAAACATGCATCGTAGTTCTGTCAGTCTTGATCTTACTTCTAGCACTTCCACATGATACATTAGTTTAAACTATTGTTTAAGCTAATTTAGAATTTATGTTCTCATTCTGGACTTAAGCTTCTTAATTTGGATTCCATATGGCAACATAAAACATGCTTAAAATCAGCTCAAGAGACGAACTTGAGATTCCTCTAGAGAAAGCAAATCATAAACGTTTTAAAGCTGCTGGAGCTGGCCTTATCTTGCCTTGTCTCCTAGTTGTATTTTAGGACTGTAGTCAACGCCTTGTGCTATCAATTAGATTCAGTACAGTCAGTCTGAATTAGAAGAATTCTGAGGCTGAGCAATACTTCAACAGACACAGGAATCAGTAGAGTAGATTGGTGGCTGGAAGCCAGGTGTTTCCCCCAGGTACTCTTTTGAACAGAGATGGCCAGAACTGAGGACTGAGCTTCTGGGGTTTTGTGTGAGTTTGCTTTGAAATTAATTGCTTTATGATGCCAGTAGGCAGGTTATATATCCTGTATCCACTAATTCCTCACTATATCGTAACTGTAATCTCATTAGTATGGAGTATTATACATAGTATCCAAAACTGCTGTAGAAAATAGGGCAACCCCTACTATTCTTTGTTTTAACAGTATTATTGCAGTTGCTTGAAATGTCTAAAAGTTCTTGATATAACTAGTAGTATAAAGAGGTTTCCACAGTAGCCTCTTTTGTACCCTACTACTGTGTAATGCTCACCAATGCACACCTTAATTAATAGATTTAGTAATTTTTTTCAAGCTTTAACAACTGTCATTTAGTCTTTTGGATCAAGTTTTTCACAGTAGGTTCCTCTTTGAGGGGAAACTATTTTTTCAGGAAGATTTTAGCAAGAGCTCTTTGGCTGCTTTCTCATTTTCTGTGGCTTAACGGCTTCTGCATGGCCCTGTCACTCCTTTGTAAACTGTGGAAAGTTAAAAGGCTAGTTGATATTTCACATACCTCAGCTGGCAAATCTCCATTTCCCAGCAGCAATCTCCTTTGAAAGCAGCTACCATTCCAAATTTTTGGCTGCATAATCAAGTCTCACAAATCAGATTCTAAAAAGTCCCATTAGCCTTCTGTTCAACAGGGATAAATTAAACCTGAAACATTATTGTGGAGTTCCACAAATGCTGAAAAAGAAGGATCTGTTTCTGAGAAAGATATTTTCGCACCACTAGTCATTTTAATGATGCATAATCCTTTATGTTTTCTCAGGCGAAACTTCATAAAAGGCGTAATAGAAGGCATATGTAGATATAGGTGAGACTAACCATAAGTGGATTTTTGGCCATTAACAATCCTGGGTCTCAAATATCTTTGGGGTCATCTCTTTTTCATACCAGTGCATAGCTTAGAAAAGTAACGAAGAATGGGCACTATGAGGCACCAAGAGGAGATATGGTCCTTGCACTAATGAAGTGTGCTTCAGCATTTTCCTTCTAGCACATGCTCTTACTCACAGGTGAATGAGCACTTGACCCCACTAACATAAGGCTAGTACTCTCAAATGATGTTTCCTAGGCTTGTTATGGTCTAAATTCTTAAGAGTCACAGGATAATCTGCATTCTATTTGACTTGTTGTCATGTGAGATACACACTGCTTATTTGGTACATTTTATCTCAGGAGAACATGCATTGATCTGGAGCCCAGGATTTCTGATTTCAGTAGCCAGGAGCTCCTAACATTTCTGTGCAGTTTGGAGACCCTTTGTCGACACAGGCTGCTATCTGAACCAATCACATATTTATTCCCTGCTGCTAAGTTTCACTGAGAAGTTTCACGCATGTCTTAATCAGAAAGTTACGTGATTACTCATAATCCAACTACCAGAGGTATATTTTGTCTGTCTTGCTCTAATTGCTCTCTAATTGAGACACTTCTGAATGAAGTATGGATATACCCTGGGTTCCTAGCCCACTCTGGGCCTGTCTAGCTTGCACAGTCCACAAAGTGATAAACTCTCGTTTAACGGTTACTCCACAAAAAGGTACATCTCCATGTGGTGTCTACCCACAGCCAGGCACTGGAGCAACATCCCCTTTATGCCTACAGGCCTGGCATTTTTGAGAATCAAAAGCATTGGTAACTGCAGAGGGCTGTTCCAAGGCAGGCAGGTTTCTCGGTCAAGGGTAGGTTCATGAGTATCAACAGGTTTTCACAAGTTGCATCCCAGGAGAGCACTCCAAAGGTCTTGTTTGTTCAAACTCAGGCTATTTTCTCCCAGCTGTCCGCTTACCAAGGAAATATTTCTGCTTGCTACCTTTTATGGAGGCCTCGCCTGTCCTCTAGTGGTTGGGTCATTAAACATTCTACGGATGGGACAGGACCTGACAAGAGGTGGCTTGAGTGAACACTAAACAGTTGCCACTGTGGTTTTGCTGACTGAACTACGCTGTTGCTATGTACAAAACTGCTGGTACTGGTATGTGTAATGCTGTTTGTGTCAGTGAAACAGCCCGTGAGAAAAGATAAAGGCCTTCGGCTAGGAGCGATTTTTGGCTCCTTCTAAGACCTGACGCCAGTTAAGAGGAAAGAGCATCTACTGCAGCTTAAACTGGGTTGAGGGAAAAAGGGCAGTAAGGACTGCCTTTTGTGATTGCTCTGAAGGGAAACTATAATTATGTGGAATAATGTGATGAAAGTTTTATAATGGAAGCACAAAATTAGTGAGCTTTCTTGATTCATCTGTAATATACCTGGTATGTTATAAATCATTAATTTGAGAATTTAGGGTTTCTTACATTTGAAGCTCTTGCTCTGTTGGTTCCCAAACACTCACATATTGAGGAATGAATAGCATTGATTTTCCTCAAGTAAATTGATTGCTTAGATGCAAGAATTTCTCTTTTTTTCCCCAGGGACGACCGCGACGGGAGAGCTGCAGCTTTGATCTCAAACTGACTGGCAGCCTATGGTATTCCTCTGGCATGTACTTTAATTTTTCTAAGGCAAAATGAAAGAATTGTCTTTTATGACATTCTCCTCTGCTATGCCAATTTCTTAGCTGTATTCTGTTAGCAAAAGGGATTTTTTGGATACAGTTCCTTAGATTTTTTTCATCACACTGTTCAGTGTCCTGATGTTAACATTTATTTCTGTTAAAGTGCTGGAGAAGCTGTGGCAGCAATGAGGCTGTTAAAAGGTAGATGTGAAATGTGAAGTGTGCATGTATGTAAGAAAATTATGCTTGGTACAGCAAAAGAGACTAGAACAGAGGGCAGAGAAAATAGCCAGTGGAGCACTGTAAAAGGCACCGGCAGACTATCTACATCTGAATGAATACTTTGTGTCCACACTGTAAAGCAGACAGAAGTTATAAGCCTGAAGGAAGGCACAGTTTTACTTTGCTATCATCTACATGTAACCCCAAACATCCTGCTGAGATTTGTGGAGCTTCCTACCTTTCTCCCACGCTACTCAAGGCAGGTTGTGTTGACCGCAAGCTGAAGCTTATAGTTACACACAGATTACTTAGGAAGATATGATCTAGATCCTGAAATATTTTGTAGAAAATATTTCACATAGAACTTTGCAAGATAGGGAGACCAGCTACTCCGCATTCCTTCCTCTGCTCATCACTTTTTTAATCACGTATGCATTAGCACCCTTAAAAAACCTGCATCTTGAAGGCCATGCTATCCCAACAGAAGGGTGTGGATGGTTTCATCGTATACGAGACTCACCTTTCTCGTACTGCATGTTAGGGTCCTTCCAGTTGTTAAATCCTATTCAGAGGCTGTACTGCGCAGCTCTTTTTTCACCTACAATAAACCAGAGCCTTTAGAACACAGGTTTATGGGTGATGACAGGATGGACAGCAGGCTGGGGGAAGGCTTCTGCAAAATTCCTGGAATGTGGACTTCACCTTCCACTCAGCTGTTGTGGACTTATTACCAGGGGGACTGTCACAAAGGCTCCGGAGAGCTGCTAAAATACTCCCGAGCTGCTTATTATAATTAGAAAGCGTGTATTTCCCCCACCCCCCCAAACCCAGTCAAGGACCTCTCTGGTGAAGCAAGGGCACTAAGGACCACTAAGCTGGGCTCAAGTGTGCGCACTGACGAGCTCACGAAAGCCCGAGAGGGACGACTCCACCTTCCAGGAAGGGAGTAACTCCTTTCATCCCCCTCCCCGGTCGCTACCTGCCGGCTGCGGGTGCCTTGGGCGGCCGAGGCGGCGCCCGGTCGCAGCCCCGCCGCGGGCCGAGGCGGGCGGCGGGGAGGCGGCCCCACAGTCCCGCAGCCTGCGGCGGGCAGGGCGGGCGGCCGCGGGGGCCTGGGCGAGCCCATCGCGCCGTGCGCGGAGGGAGCGAGGGAGGACGGGCCGACCGACCGGCGGGCGGGCGGGAGGAGGCGCCGCCAGCCGGGTGCGCGGCGACCTGATCCCTGTCCAACATGGTCGCCGCTCACTCCTCCCATTCCTCATCCTCCGGCGAGTGGATCGCTTGCCTGGATAAAAGGTATCGGCACCTTCACAGGAGCTGCTGCGGAGGGATGCTGTGTGCGTGTAACCTGCCCCCTGCATGCGTACGTGCGTGCATGTATGTATGTCTGTATGTATGTATGTGTGTGCGCTGACACCCGCTCCCCATCAGCTCCTGCCTTACATAAGGAGGGTGCAGGTGGGAAGCAAGATGCCCGCAGAGCCGCGGCGGCGGGGCAGGATGAGGGCTCTCTGTGCTCCGGGGACGGGCAGTCCCCACTGGGATAACTGCTGACTGCCGGGCTCTGCTGCCCGGAAAATGTGCACGTGGTGGAGCAGGGGGAGCTCCAAAGCGGGGAGAGGGCGCCGCGGCCCAGGGATGCCGGCCGGGGACCCGCTGTGCGGCCATGGCACACCCGCTGCCCGCCGCGTTCGTGTCCCAGTCCGCCGTCCGCCTCCCCTCACAGCCGCTCACCTCAGCACACCGGCTCTGGCTTCATGCCGCCTCGCCTCACAGACCCTCACCTCAGCACACCGGCCCCCGCCTCGCCTCACCTCGCCTCAGCGCACCGACCCCTGCCCCCCCACTTCACAGCCCCCGGCCCAGCCGCCTCACAGGTCGGGCGGGAAAGGACAGACCCTCGCCTCAGGGCGCTCCGTGGCGCAAGCAGGCGCAGGACTGTTGGCCGGAGGGGGACATAAACACAAATATCCGCTTGGAAAGAGGCGGCCGCAGGCTCCCCTCAGCGGTGTCCTGGGGGCCTGCGGCTGAACCCCAGGC
Source organism: Strigops habroptila (assembly GCF_004027225.2). Taxonomy (NCBI): domain Eukaryota; kingdom Metazoa; phylum Chordata; class Aves; order Psittaciformes; family Psittacidae; genus Strigops; species Strigops habroptila. The sequence goes on along the minus strand of NC_044281.2, from coordinate 19,425,756 downwards.
TGGCGGCAGCGTTTGCTGCGGGTCAGGCAGAGTTGGGCGCCCAGCACCGTGTGGGTGTGAGTTAGGGCTGGCTAACGTGTGCTCGCTTCTAAAAATACAGGCAAATCATATATATATATGCACATATATATATAATATATATAAATTTGGAGTGATTTCTCCGGGTGTTGCAGCAAGAAGTCTCACAGTGTAGAGTTGGCATGGTGGGTGGTTTGAAAGTCCTTTGCAGTATTCCTACGTTCAACGCTTACTGTATTAGTTCAGAAGTGGTTTGATTTCCAAGCACTCATTGTGTCTCCTGTAATCTAGGAAAATAGCTGGCAAAATTTTAGATCATAAATATACTATACGATTCAAATAAAGTTATGGAGGGAATTCGCTTACATGGTGTATAGCAGTTTACTGAGCAGCATTAACCAGCGTTTGACAGTCAGTGTCATTTGGGGCTGCGCTGTGAGTAGGTGCCTTTGTGCACACAGAAGGAACCATCTTCTTCTCATAATTTCTCCCATTTCCAGGTAACCTCCTAGTGTTGCAGGGATGCACCTCTAATTAGTTTTTCCTTAACAGTCCAGGCAGCAAGCTGTAAGAAGTTAATGGAACTTTTGGTTTAGATACTGATCTAGATACTGATCACAGTATCACTGATCCCCCTCTGTAACATGTGACTTAAAATAAAAGTAGGCTAACCTTTTAGAGGTTAAATAATGTGTATAGATGCTGTAAGTGCTCTAACTGTAAATAGAAACAGAACTGGTGATGGTAACATAGTCATATAAAAACTGAAGTGAAGCAGAGGGCCTGATTCTCTGCTGTGTAAATTGACATTGGGCGGGTGTGAAGAAGCAGAGTGTGAGCCCAGTGTTGTTAGATAGGTGATCCTGTCATTTCTCAGGTTTCTTAAATGCAATACATTGTGAGATCTAAATTGTAAACTAAAATTCAGGGGTTCCTACTTAATGAGGTGCATAGTCTTGGGGGGTTAATGATGATTTTAGGAAACACACGTGAGGCATTTAATGTAGAAATCTCTCTGCCATTATGTTTATATGAAATTATTATGACCACTTTTATAATGGAAATTTCATTACAGCTGCTAAGATGAAATTTTTCTTCCCCTTTTGCTACTTGGTGCTAGTAGACTAATTTCTTGAGAGGAAAGAATCAATTCCAGGTGCCCTGAAGGATTATGTAGTGTTATCCTCCTTTTCCAGAAGGCAATCTGGATGTAGGACAAACCCAGGACATGAGAGATTGTATTTTTTTTCCTGGTCTCTGCCCTGCTTTGTTTTGCGATCATAGGAAATACACTTTTTGTTCTGTTTTTCCATTTAAAAAATGCAGTTAAAGTTATGTTGGAAAAGTACCATAGGAATCTAAGTACTATTAGATAAAGCATTTTTTAATTTGCACACTTGTATTTGTAGAGTGTATTTCTTTTCTCTAAATGATCTATCAGTGTACTCATTTGAATTATTATGTAATTTGTATGTATTTTAGGCCTTCTAAAAATCTTACAGCATTTTCTAATTAGGTGTGGATTCTGTAAATATAGGATCATTTAATGAGTCAGTTCTCTGTGGGATACCATGTGTTTATTAAATAATAAATATAGGTTTAACATGTTTTAGTTAGTGAATATATTTTCAGGAGGAAGACAGTTCTAAAACTGAAATGCTTTAGAATCTTAGGTGAACCTCAGCAAAGACAATTAAAATGGCATGTAATACAGATTATCCAACTCCATTCTTTAAAAAAAAGTGAATTAAACTCTAAATGGAAATAATAAAATACATCATGTACAGAAATTATGTATTTTGTATATGTTCTTCATGTTTTTCCCTACATCACATATAAAACTGGAACTACTAACATCTAAAACAGGAGCACAGACAAAAATGAAGACCCTCCAAAATATTTCTGGAGAAATGTTGTTACTGCCTAGGGTCTGTGGGCTGGTACCACCACCAGTGCTTCGACCATGCAGCTTCCAGTGTTGTTACTAACCACAAAAGCCAAAGATCAACACTTAAAATCAAATACACAGACAGTATTCATATATAAAGTGACAGTGCAAAGGTAAGGAAAAGCAGGAACAGAAAAGTTCAGAACACTGTGCTTTATCAAGAATGTATTATTTTTGCAGGAGAGAGAGAGGATCAACAGAGAGCAACTACATCCCAGTTGTACCTGGAGGTGTAAATAATTTTTCTTTTAAGGAAATCAGTCCTTTTATCTTTGAAGTAAACAGTTGCCTTACCACTGATTTCCTAGGGAGCAGAAGCATGCTTACCATGTTAGGGTTTTTCTGTATGTTGGACCTGCACAGAATTAAAAGAAGGTTGCTGATTTCTGCAAGTGTGTATAATTAGCTTAGGAACAATGTATTCTCTCGTGGTTTCTTCAACACCACAGACTGACTAACCAGGAAATTTCCATGTTGACATATCTTCACTGAATGGTAGATGAAGTTTTTTTTTACATAACTATTATTTCTCTAAACCTGATCACAGTTATAAACTCAGGTGTTTTAATTGGATTGAAATACAAACTTTTTAATGATGTGCAGCATTCACAGCAGTCAGAGATCCCAGGCTTTCATACCTGCCTCTGGGATCTTGTGTATTTCTCTGTATTAAAATAACCATCAGTGCCTTAGCAGACTGAAGGAGCACATCACAGAGCAAAGCATGTAACTTTGCTAGCCTGTTGTGCTAAGAATGTTATGATCTTTGCTCAGCGATTTATAAATTATTTAAATATGAATGGGTGTTTCAAGGACATATTGCACATACTGAGCTTTTATATCTTTGTCATCCTTGTTAGACTTTCGACTCGAATCATTTTCATCTAACAAAACCAAAATAACATACAGGATAGCATCTCAGATCTGTACCTTAAGCCAGGCTCCTATAGATTTGAGTGTAAATTCCGACTGAATGTAGCAGCAACATATTTGAATTAAATTTTAGTTTATTGTAACGTATATTTCAGATGTAAGTTATTTGTGTGTGCTTAGTAGTCAACAGGCCTTTTGTGAGTATACAGATATACTCACAGATATACTACAGATACATGGGCTAGAATGAAGAACTGATATTCTGAAAGAATTGTTGTAAAAGAAATACGGAGAATGCTTGTCATCCTCTGTAACCTATAATTATGTCAAAGATAATGGGATATAGATTTATATTCAGGTAATACTGTGAATATTTTACAATTGCTTTATGATATTTTATTTACTTTTAAAATCTATTTTTATGCAAACTTACGCATAAAATCTTATTGCATAAAATTTTTCCATAAACTTTTTGCATAAAATCTATTTTTATGCAAACTTTTTTATGCAAAGTTTTGTGGTAAAACTTAACACTGACATATGTATTTTAAATTTCCACCCTTTTTACTTGTAACAAATCCATAGAAATAACACTACCATTTTCAAGGAGTTTGGGTCTGAACAAAATTATGGACATACATGGCAGCGCCTATTGGCCTCTGTGCTTGGCATTTTCTTTCTGTATGTAGCTTGAATCAAGTCTGTGGGATATATCAGCAGCAGGCACTGTGGTGGGTGTGGAAACTTGGAGACGGAGCAGTGTAGACATAGCCTAAATGCTTTCCAGCGCTCATGCAAAGGTGCAATCTTCTGAGAGTGGTGAATAACAACAAATTTATCTTTCCGCATCATGCAACTCATTTTCTAGTCCAGTGCAAAGGTTGAGTCTTTAATGAATATTAAAAAAGCTCTTTTTCTTCCTGTATCTCCTCAGAGAGTCTGAAATAATTGTTAATATAGCTTGCCATAAGCTTGTAGGTCTGTACATTTTATTGAATATGTGAATTCAGAGTAAGTCATAGTGAGAGCAAGAGTTGCATTCAAAACAAATTGCAGCTTTTTTGTTCTCTGCTCATGGGCTTAGGCATTTCTAGTATCAGCTTCCTTTTGTTACATGTGGTTGCAGTAAGTTACACGTTTGTTCTGTGGGCAGGTATTAAGAGGAAAAGAAAGTGATTGCCCTAGCATGCCTGTGTATAAACATTGTCAGGGCCCACTGACATGTGCATATGCACATAGCATGTGCATATGCCTATTAGGTCATGATATTTCAGATTTAGTTGGTAGTCTTGTGGAGTGGCCACATGATTGGTGTGGTACTTGTGCAACTGTAAGTTTTCTCTTACCAGATAATACTGGAAACATGTCTAAACTGTCATTGCCTGAGTTATTTCTGGCATGTTGTTAGGATTTGATCTCTAAAATCCTATATTCTGAGCAGATAAGTTTATTTTATTACAAAATCTCATGTTCCATCAAAGAGATAAAACCCCAACACACCGCTTGATTGAAATCATGCCCTCAAAGTCAGGTGGCCGACAGATATTTTTTAAATACAAGTTTTTTTCTTACCCAGGGCGACATCTGTTTTCCTCTGCGCCTTACAATTTGCTGCATTTCACAAGCTCATCATTCTTACAATACTTCCTTTGTCCTGTTAGTGTTTTCTGCACTGTTTGGCGTGATCACTTACTACTCCTTTTGCTTTATCAATATCCTCAATGAACATTTCCTAAACTGACTTTCCACTTCATCTTTGAATTCAGCAGTTGTCAAAATGTATGCCAATGTAATTCTGTAGAAGTTATGTCATAGTTTCTGTAAGCTTTAAATTTGCATTAGCTGTAACAATGCAGATCCTAACTAGGTGAAGGTGCATTTAGCATAGGGTATTGGTGAATGGCAGTGGCCAGAGTTCGAATCAAAGGATATCATCACTTGTGCATATTGTTCAATTATAAATTTCATTTGCAAAGTATTTCAGAGTCTGTCTTCATATTAAAGTGCTTTTAATGTCTATTATGAAGCTACAGTGCTGGTTAATGTAATTTCATCCAGATCTACTTCTCTCAAATGGAATTTTAACTGTCCTGAGCTCCAGTTCATGTTTATGAACATTAGAGGGTTTATTCAAGTGAGGTTTAGTCACACCTTGGTTGCAAAGTATGCACTATACATAAAAATTTTCATAAATGAAAGGAAAAATTTTTCTTGCAATTTTATTTCTTCTCTTGAAGTATTTTGTCTTTTTAAAGAACATATGAAGGTGAAAAAAGTGTATTTTTTTATGTTTTATTTCCTGTTATAGCTGTATTGTTCAGGTAGTGTAGTTTAAACTTGAGACAAACCTTTATGTATATCATTAATAAATACATTTTTGCCTTTCTACTGTTCATACAGATCTAAAAATTGACATATTGGAAGGATTCATAATTTGTAGAGCAGGATATGTAAAGAAATGAAGTGCGCTTGATTGCTCTGTCTAACCCTCCAATATTTTTTCAGTGCATTGGCCAAAATGAGTTGAAGGCACAAATATAATTGAGTATGGTAATAATGAGATGAGTGTGTAGGTAAAGGAAAGTCCCCCGTATTTGCATTCTTTTGGCCCTTACTGAGGAAGACAGAACTCAGTTATTACAAATTCTGTATGTGCAGCTGTCACCCAGTTGGTCTGCATTTAACTGGCTGGTCAGTCAGTACCTGCGTAGATTATTTCTTGTGCCTTGCATAGCAGGACATGAGAGATTATCACAGGGGTTCTGAGTGGAAGTGACAGTAGTAATTTGTTGAAAACTAAGCATCAGCAGTTGTTCTTGTGTTGCTTTCTTTTTTTATTTTTTTTTTTTTTTTTTGTTAGCTCAGGAATGGTTTATATGGATAAGAATCCTAGGGAACAGGCTTTAAATAGTGTTCTATTTCCTGTGTGTCAAAGGAAATGTGAAAACTGGGATCTCAAAGTCTCACAGAATGGAAACAAAAAGAAAATAATTGTCATTTGATTATTGTTTGAAATCTTCATGTTGAGGCTTTTCCCATGACAAGGGAAAGAGGAGCTGAAATGCAAATATTGAAAACGTGGATTTGGTAATACTACTGTAACAAGTGCAAAGTGCGTCTTGGGGAGAATTGATTGCTTTCTGTCTCCATGGAAGTAATCCCTTATCTGGACATTAAGATTAAAAGTGATTTCATTTATATTTAGCATTTAAGTCTCTTACCGCAGGTCAAAGGTGCTTTGTTACACCACTGGCATCCCTGTCTTAAACTTGTCTTTCTCAAAGAGAAATTGAAAGTCAAAGAACCTGGAGGAGAGAGCTCCTGCTGTCACTCAGGGAAAACAGTATCGTGGTACTGGTATTCTTCTGCATCCTTCTGCTTTGCTCTTCAGCATATCAGGAAAGAGGAGGAGAAAGTACAGATAGCATAGAAGAATGATCTGGTTTCAATGGTATTCCTTGCTGTTTTCTCCTTGCTCATGTTTCAAAGTAGAGTATACTTTAAAATACTATTAAAATTCACCAAATGATCCATGGTAGTGGTTACTGGTACTTTCCAGCTCATACAGTTTGCCTTTGCATCTTTGAATAGATGTTTCGATTTTAACCCAGAGATGAACTAGTTTTATTTGTCTATTACATAGTGTGTTGCTGTGTTTTCTACAAACAGCCTTGCCAGTGGAACAAATACATCATATCTGACCATCCTTTATGGTCTGTTCATTGCTGTCTGAAATGCAATATTGCTCTTTTAAAGAGTTGAAAAGACAAAGGGAAAGAAATAGACGTCAGTGTTTTCATTCAGTTAGAGCAGGGTTCAGATTTTCTAACAGATGGTCTAGAAATAAACATTTTAAAATTCTAGAGTCATCTTGGCAAAGATGGTAAAATTACGCATCTTCTGTTTTTTCTTTTTCAAGTGTCAAACCAATTATGAGGAAGAACCTAAAAAAAGGACATATAGCAGAGAAAGTAATAGGTTATAGTTAGATAAACTTGATAAAGACAAAACAAAACCCTCCAACTCGTTTCTTACTTCTAGGTTAGCAATTCTTTCATAGCACACATAAACATTCAAATATTTAATCTCAACACCATCAAAATAGTTTCTTTTATAAAGCTACATGCTACACATGAACAGGAGTACTTGCCCAAAATGTGCATGTGAGGAATTGTAGCAGTTATCCTCTGTCTGTATTTAAACTTTGAGCCTGAGTAGTCTGCACTTAAAAATATGAAATAGCCTTTTGAAAATATACTTCTGGCAGATTTTTATTTTATGATCTCCTTTTCCAGATAGTCAAGCAGACATTGACAAGAAAAATTGTTTTCTCTCTCTAAAATATATGCCTAAAATCTTCACAACCAAGTAAATGAGGGGTAAAATATCCTTTAAAGAAGCCTTATTAACCTAATTAAATAGAGATGTATAACTAGCATTGATGCTGTTATTTACATATATATGCTGTGATGTTGTATGGAAGAAGTGGAAGGAGGAGATAGATGATGCCTTGTATGAAAACATTACTGCCAGATAAAACTTACTATTCTTTGAAGAGGCAAATTAGTAATAACAACAAGGAGCTGAATAAAGTGTTCAGTGGTCAAACAAAGCATAAAAGCTGGTAGGGTAGTGAAAATAAATTAAATACTCTTACTGATCGTTTGGTAGCCCTGCTTTGCAACACTGGAAATGCCCACCTCGGGCAACACTGAAGTGGGATGCCAGCTCAGTGCCCTCTTGAGGTACAAATTTAGGGACAATCAAATTGTAGACTGGAGGGAGGTTGTAGGAATGTCACTCATGCACTATCCTTCATGGTAAGGGATACCCACTGTGAAGTTTTAATTTCCAAATCAGTCGTTCCTCCTTCACGGTTTGGTCCAGATGTTTGCTATGGTCATGGCATGATACCTACTCAGTTATGGTTGCTAGGGCAGTTAGTGTAGTTACTACAACAGCTGCTAAAGCTCTTTCTGGGCTTGTACCCTGCAGACTTAAGGAAAATTGAAATGTAGCAGCAGCTACCCCACAAAGATGCTGAAAAGTTGGGAAAAAGGAGTAAAAAGCTGGGGTTTTTTTAAGTAAGAAAGTTGAAAACAAATGTAACATTTCCACAATTTGTTTTACTTAACATTTATTTTAAATTAGGTGGGGCAGCCTAGGGAGTGGGTGCTTCACTGGATAGAGTCACAGATTTTGTTCAGGAAGGATGGCTTTGCCTTAAAATACTTCTAGCTCATACCTCTACCAAACTTTTGAGAGCTGAAGAATTTTAATTGATTTAGGAGATTTGTCCACAGTTTTAGGTTCATCTGTGGTTCTATTTCATACATTGGGCTAGAGCTTTTAGAAACAGGAGTATGCTTAGGAAAGGACAGAAACTTTAGCAGAAAATCCAGTGGTATCTGAAGTCTCACTGAAATGCATTTTTTAACATCTTAGCTCATGGACATCCAGTTATAATTCTGCAGCATCAGCAGTGAGAGGACACTTCACTAGCATAACAACATCAGTGTCACAGAACACAACAGAAGGACGTCCTCACCAGCCCTAGCTTAAGAGATGGGGCTAAACTCCATGGGATTGCTCTCTAGTGAACAGCAGTGGTGCTTTGATACAGTCTCTGGAAAAGCTTTTCCAGAGGCTTTTGGAGCCATGTAGGTGGTGTAGGGAGATTCACCTCCTGCGGGTTGACTTTTGCAGCACATCTCCCTGTTTTGGGGAACGGTTCCTTTCTGAATTAATACCATTGCCTCCCATCAGTGTGACTACAGTGACATTAAATTCTTCATCTGTCATCAGTAGTACTTTTCTAATTAATAGGTTTAATCATTAATCTTCTAAGGAATATGTTATAATATTAGCCATTTAAAGATTATTCCAAACTTTACTTTTAAAAAGCCAAGTTTATCTTACAATATAGTAAGATAGCTGCAATGAAGAAGTAAATTTATGTTGTTCTGTACTCATGGTGTTCCATGCTAGGCAGCTTGTACTTAGGAAATAAAAAACAAGATTTGGCAGCATAAATAGATTCAAAAATGTTAAGTTAATGATGATCACAACGGTTGCAATGATGATAATTTTACTAAAAGGTGGTTTGTAGAAAGTGGTCAAACTTTGCCTGAGTTTTACAGGCGTCTGGAAAAGCACTTAGCTGATGTCATGGTATTTTGTTATTCTCATTATGCTCTCTCACTAAGTAAAACTGGCCTTTTGAAGCCAGTCTCATTGTCATAGATTATAAGCACTTAATAGAAATGAGTTTGAATGCTACTACTATTACTTTTACGCTGCAATCTGGAGTTTTTACACAGGCAAAATTCCATGTCCTAGTAAGGATTAATTGCGCCTCAGCTTGGGATACCTAGTGTTAGTGGATTCCTTGCTCCTAAACATTGAGGACATTTCTCAGGAGCTCTGATCAAATCCAAAAGCGTTTTGTTGTCAAAAAACTTGGATCCTAGTTTATTTGGATTCTTATTCATGATCTTAACCAAACAGCCAATTTTTACACTGGATGTTTTTCTGTGTGTCTCATTTGAGAGACAAGAAATTGTTATTCCTGGGTACAGTTAAGACTCCTTGCATGTTTCCGTGCTGGCTATGGAAATTTAGTTGCACACAGTAATATTACCCTCAGTGTATTTTGAAGAAAGGCTATTGAAACAAATGGTTTGCAGTACTGATTATTAAGCAACATTGTAGGGAATATGACAATTTTCAGATTACTACTATGCATATTACTTAGATGTTTGGATTCTTCTTTTTGTTTAGAGCATGTCTGTGTGTCCCCCTTCAAATGCCCACTTCATGTACTCCAAGTGGAAGTAGCTGTTGCTAATACAAAGTACTGCAGCTCGGCTACTTGCTACAGTAAGCCACTAGGAACACACGACTAATTTGTCTTTCCCAATAAATATAGAGTTTGATTTCTCGCTGCTGTGCTGATGTTTGCGACTCTGAAAAGCGTGATTTAGCTACCTGTGAGAATGCTTTTCCTTCTGTGATGACTCGCTTTACTGGGGTCACGAAACAGTTTTGTCGGAAGAAAGAGCTTTTCCTGCAGTTCATCTGTCTGGCACAAGATGCTCCTTGCCACACCAGTTGAAGTGAGCCCTGCTCTCACCTTTTTCTGAACTACATGGAAACTCTGTTTTTTGAGCCTTCAGCAGCTCTCAGGAAAAAAAGCTACACAGTCTATGAATTAAATCCCCCCAAATTTTGTCCTTTTGTCAGGAACAGAGTGGAAGAGATTTGTGCACTCGCATTTCAAAAAGAGCACTGAGAGAACAGTGTTGATTTAAGTTTGTACAACACGATGCATGTTGTTTGCTAACCCTGTTTGCTTTTTCCCTGTTCAGCTGCATCAAACAATTAACATTACTAAACACTGAGATCCTACAGTCAATTCTATGCAAATGAACTGATGGACTTGAACAAAGTCAGTATGAGCAGTTGTATGTATGAAACAGTCTTAGACACAGTTTATCTAGGAAAAGGAGATATTCTCAGAATTATTTCCCTTTTTCTTTTTTTTCTTGTTGCGTCTTGCTGTTAATTTTAAGACTCCATAGATTAAGGGATTTATTGTTCCAAGTGCTAGTGTAGTTTGGGTAGGGATCTCGTATAAACGGATTTTAAATTGGTTTGCAAGCTGCACATCCTAATCTTCTTAAAAGGATTTTGAGAAGAGATTTAATGCTTATTAGTACCTGTCAGCTAGTGCACAGTGAAAAAAAGAAAAAAAGGAATGGGTGAAAATCTTACTTGAAATACTTCAAAAGGGAGCTGCTTCAGTTGGTTGTGGTTTGAGGTGGCAAGAAGTTGTCACTGTGATGTAGAAGCAACTGTATACAAGGGTAAATTGGAGTATAAATAAGGATAGAGATTTAATCCCTCCTAGACTTAATTTAAGAAAGATGAGAGACAGAGATTCAATGTGAGTAGGATCTGGGCTCTTCCCTGGGCCAAATTAGATCCCTTAAGTCTTTGATTCCAAAGAGGAATCTTAAAAAAAAATTCTGTTGGAAGGAGTGCTTATACTGTGGGTGTAACAACAAGATGATAAAGATATGTATTGTGAACTTAGCCTTTGTTCATTGTAAGCTACCTGACTTCTGTTCATTTAGAAGCTCATCCACTGTCTAAAAGAACATTTTTGTTAGTAAAATTAACCAGCAGCATTTGATGATAGGTCTAATGATCACTGACAGTTGTCTGTCGTTCTGTTACCCCTTTATACAAAATGATTTCTGCATCTGATCCAGCATGATCTCCTAGGAAGGTTCTGTGTTTCTTTCTGTGTGTAGTGGTAGGCGTTTAATCTGTTACGAAAGATTGTTTCTAATGCTGTCAGCTAGTGGTTGGCTTACCTGCTGATTCATAACGTTTGATAATCACATTCAAAATGTATGTTACAGAGCTAATTCACTTTAGTTTCACAAACACGTAGTAGTTTTCTGAGCCTGCTGAACTGCTGATCCACATGCTACTTTATTGGAGCGAGTTCTACAATTTCATTTTTCTTGAAATCTTGGGGTTTTTTTAAGTTGTTACTATCATAAGTTTAAATATTTTAAATGTTTGAATTAAAACTCTTTACACTTACCAATGAACAGTTTAGATTCTTGCTTGCATGTTTAGTTTGTCCAACATTAAGAGACAGGAATTGCATGAAAGATAATGTACTTAGGACCCTCAAGTTAGTTTGTACCCAGCAAAATGCAGAAGAGAAATGTGGGTACAGGAGTTATGCTGATATGTAAAGCTTTTTCTTTTAGCCAGGTAGAGAACTTGCTGTTTTGGGCACTGATTTCACAGACCTCTTGTATGTTTGGACATCTGTTTATTTTTGTTCCATTACAAACTTAAAACTATGTATCATTCCAAGCTCTTTAGAATAAGGACTATATCATCATACATACTTTCACAGTAATTGCTACGGCAGGGCTTTGTCGCTAAGTGGGGCTTCTGGACTCTGCTTGTGTTGAAATGATAATAATCATGCTCAAGTTGATAATGGGCAGTTGTTAGGATGTTTTGGAAGGGTTTCTTTATGTATCTGTGAAATACATTTTAATTGGTTTATCTTATAGTGTAACATGTACTGCAAACATTTGTAAATTTGGTGCATGCAGGTGAGGATGTTTCTCTGATAAAGCCCTTGAGAATTTTGTCCTTTGTTTTCTTGCAGACCTTTGGAACGTTCTAGTGAAGATGTAGATATAATATTCACACGACTGAAAGAAGTGAAAGCTTTTGAGAAATTTCATCCAAACCTTCTCCAGCAGATATGTCTCTGTGGGTATTATGAAAATCTGGAAAAAGGAATCACATGTAAGAAAGCTTCATATAATGACCTATTTTATGCAGATAAAAAGGGGGATAGGCTGGGAATGTCTCTAGAAGATCAATGAGAGAACACAATCAGTGGAACTGCCATAAGAATGTTTACAGTCATAGTCATGGGGGAAGGCAGGACTAAAGTGCTGTTTGCTCTACAAATACAATGTGTAGTGGAGCTATGGTAACAAGGCACACATTATTTGATTTGGGTCTCTGCCACTGTTCTGTTCAAAGATGAGAAGCAAGTCATTGCACTTAAGTCCCATTCTTCCCCTTTAAATGTGTTATTGATCTCTTTTGTAGGTGCATTTTTGATGTCAGGGGCAGAAGTGTATCACCTAGGCATATCACTAATAGTGTGTGGTTTGCAGTCACTCAGGATAACGCAAGACAGATTCTCAGAGCTGCGTACTGCTGTGGGGTGCAACAGCTTTGTGCCTGCTCTGGCGGCCTATCTGCCACATGAAGGTAGACAGCTGTGCTTGGTCTGTGAAGCTGAGATGGAAATAAGTGATGGTCCTGTGATGGGAATGTGTGAGTTCCCAGAGCTGTACCAGGGGAATAGCTCGTGGAGACCTGTGCTATTTAGTAGAGTCTTAGGTACCCCTTGGGTAAATCTGGCAGGCTTTAGGCACACAGCACTGGGGTTTGCTTAGAATAATAGGAATTCTGATACTCTAATCATGCAATTGGAATGCCTGAACACCAAAGTCTTGCAGTTTCTTCTCAGCCAGAACTCTTACTGAAGTCAATGGGAGCTGTATCTGCATCGGAAGGTTCTGAATTTCGAAGGGACGTTGTTCAGAAAGTTTTTTTGTTTGTTTGTTTTGTTTGTTAACTAAGATAGTGGTAAAAAAGAAGCAAACTGGGAAGAAGAGCAAAGCAATTCTGTGTATTTTCATTGTTTCTATGGTGTGTCAACCAGTTTACTAAAATGTGTGATTTCTAGTGTCATTGTAAATATTATTGGAATAGTAAGTAAGTGGTCTGACATGGCAAATTCAGTCGATTCTGCCTGAAGTGACTATAGTAGTACAGTAATATGAGGGAAAATATTTGTTAATGTTGCTGAACTTAAAGAGGTAGCTCTTATTTACAAGATTTCATCTTTCCAGTGTTTCGTCAGGGTGATATTGGGACGAACTGGTATGCTGTTCTCACAGGGTCACTGGATGTGAAGGTTTCTGATACAAGCAACCACCAGGTAAAATAGATTTTTAATTGAAACCATCCAGTCAGCAGTAAAAAGAAAGGGTATGACTTATGCTGGGGTAGATAACATATATCTACAGATATTTTGTCTTATCACATGCATGTTTCTCTGAGTCTTTAGTCTCATTTGTCCTTTGTCTATGGGGGCAAATCATGACATTGATTTGAGGAAAACTGAAATGTAATGCTCTGGAAAGGGGTCTACATTTTAATATGAAGCAAGACTCCTCTGTCTTTCCTAATAGAGCCATATGAAATTAAGCTAAAGAGTTGTTAATTCATTCCCTGGAAATATTTTAATTCAGTCCTTATTCAGAAAGTTCAAACCCCACCAACAGTGCAGTCTAATAACATCATACTGCAGTCTCCAATGCAAGGATCAGAAAGTATTATAGAGTATTAGAACTGCTCCCATGTTAGACCAGAAGTCTGGAGGCAATACCTATTTAGTGTTATGAAATAGAAGAACAAGTGAAATTCCCACCAAATTACAAGCAGTTTCTCAGTATCTTGGCACTCCTGGATTTTAAAATTAGGAGTTTAGAGTAAATACAAAAAAGAAGGATGAGATATTTTTCCCAGAGGGAGTCTCCCACCTGTGTCATCTAATGTCATACTGACAAGTCATGCACTTCTCTCTGTGAGCTGAGTCTTCTGAGAAGGCATCACGTCTCATTCCCTGCTCCATGTTTGAAATCTGGGATTGTCCCATCATGTAGCTCAGCATGAGGTTGGACCTCTGACACGTGACTCTGTGCCTTCACATGAATGGTATAGCTACCCAGGACCCTTTTCCTCACCTTGATTGAATGTACCATGCGTAGGGGGCGGTGGTGGTTTATTCTTTGCCCAAAGTTTAGCTGACTAAGGAAGGTTTGCTCATAGCAGAAATTGAATTTTTCACTTTGCTAAACACTGCATCACCAGTGAAATTGGGTCAGAATGCAAGCCAGGGCAGCATGTGAGCACTGGGTCTTTCTACTTACAGTAAAATGATAGATACGAAAGGAACTTCTTTCATATAACTATTTTTAGCAACCTCTTCAGTGTAATAAGTAGAGACTGATTGAAAGTATAATTAGCCTAATTTGAGCAGTTCTCAGGATGGCCTGGCTGTCATTGATATTGTCACAATTTGGAACAGTACTGGGCTCTTAGGATACCCTTTTCTGTGCAGGTCTAAAGCAATTAGGAATATTTTCCAGTGTTTGCCAAAAGATGGCACTACACTGTGGTTAAGGACCAATGCTCTTTACTGAATCGAAAAGAAATATATCCACAAGAGTGTTCTAGATGTGGAAGTTAAATTAAGAATCTGTTTGGAGTGTTGATTTGTTCCATTAAATGGAGGTTGGAACAGTTCAGCCTTTTAAGAAATCTAATGTAAATATTTTTTTCTGCTTGTTGCGGTTCACTCAATTCACATAGTTCTAGTTCTATAAATTGTATTCTGCAGTAATTTCTTAACCCATGTTTTCCTCTCACAGGAACAATGAACTGAGTTCTTACCACTGCCTAGTTGCCATAGGATACAGCCTCTTTGCCAAAAGGACAGCAGCTCATTAACCATTCCAGTGCTGGATAAGTTTGGTGGTTGGAGACTCCTAAATACTATTTGAGTCCAATATTTTCTCTGGTTTTGCTCCACCTTGGTGTTTATACCATTTCCTTCCTTGTCCATCCTTGGTCTCCTGCTCCTTGTCCTGCCTTTAACTCCTGGGTGCCCTGTTCCAGTCTTGCCTGTACTTCCTTGTTGGCATGGTGCTGGTCATTCTTGAGCTTTAAGTGCTTGCTAGCCCGCCCTGCCTACTGTGCTCACTACAAACCCGGATGATGGAGGAAATAGAGTGTTGTTGTCAGGGCAGCCCTGACAGACCCAGTTGCCAGTGTTACGCTCCCGGCTAGGAATGTATGACCCATGCTTAAGATGTAGGGATACTTGTAACCTACCCTGGAGCACATCTTCCAGTAACAGCACCCAGGAGCCAAAGCTTCCTTTGCAAAGTCATAATAATGGTTAAGTGCTCTGCTGTTACTATTATACCATAAATGGCACTAATGCTAATGAGAAACTTCCAGCAGAGCAGAAGAGATACAGAAGTTTCAAGTTTAGTAGTTTGCAGACTGATGTAGAAGTACAGAAGGACTATGCCATCTTTTCTAGGAAGAAAGAAGCTAATTCT
Organism: Strigops habroptila; assembly: GCF_004027225.2. Classification (NCBI taxonomy): domain Eukaryota; kingdom Metazoa; phylum Chordata; class Aves; order Psittaciformes; family Psittacidae; genus Strigops; species Strigops habroptila. Next base: position 19,410,171 of record NC_044281.2, on the reverse strand, counting down.
GTATTCAGGTTCCTATTGGTTAAAAAGTCTTTAGACATGACTAAGAATCCTTTAATACTTAAGATGAGCAGGAGGTTGTACTAGACGACTTCCTGAGTTTTCTTGCAGCTTGAATTATCCTACAATTATATGATGATGCCTACAGTGTTAATGTAAATATGAAAAATCAATTCTCTTGATTAAAAATATTAGTCCCACTTTTACTAAGTGTTTATTTCTCTAACTGCGGAACTTAAATTTCGGGAAGCCTGGCAATAAATGTGTTGTGTAGCAGCTACCATCTGCTAACTCTTTGTGCAGACACCTTTGATGTTTGGTAGCTTTCTTCCATTAAAAGTGCGGTAAGTTATTGTGCACTTGATGCTTGCTAAGAATGTCCTAATGGCCTTTGCTTCTACAGAGGCATGTGGTTACATGTCTTGCAATAGAAATTATATCTAAATGCACTAATGAATCAAGACTTCGGTGTAGCTAGTGAAGTATTAATTCCTACACATTCTTGCTGCACATTAACTTACCCATGCAGCCACCTGTGATTTCTCACAGAAAATGTTAGTAATACTAATTAGGACCAAGGTGAGAATTCATATAAACAGAAATATTAAAATTAGTTATTATTTGCTATTGTGATAAGAGGAAGCATTCCATATACTGATTTAAATATTTTAGTGAAGGCAAACACACGTATTTAGGACCTCAGAGATAAAACCTTGCTTTCATATTGGTTTGGCAAAATCCTTTCTGACTGCTTGCAAAACTGTATTATGTCACAAGAGGGCAGTGTTAGAATACATAACAGAGTACAGGCAATGTTTGATACTAAAATGGCTAGTTCGAAAATCATCTTTAGCTGTTTACAATACACCTGGTTTGCAGAGTTTGACCAGAGCAGATTTCTCTGTTACTGTTAGATCTGTTCCATTGACGTGCTAAAATATGCTAGCTGCTGCTGATCATGATGGTAATTTCATTTGCCATTGAAATAGATGCAGAGATCTGACAGCATTACCCATCCAGTACCTCCTGAGTGGTGACTGGTCTGCTTTCTATAAATTATGTATGAGTTTTCACAGTATTCAACAATCAAGAAGAGACTGAAGAGGACTTTATTTTTTAGGCAAAAGGTCATGCTATGAATTGCAGTGGTAAGTGTAATGAACTGTTTTGGACTTGCCTCAACTTGTTTGTAACAAATATGATAAATATGGTACTTAAAAGTCACACAAAGATCTAGTAAGTCCCATTCAAAATAAACAAAAAACACAGCCTGTTTAGAATCTGTCACAAAAACGTCTTTACCCTCAAGTATGAACAGATTCTGAATTTAATTTTTATTTGACACTGTTACCTACCTGATGTTACAACCAAGGTATATACTAATGAAAGTTCCTCTTAAAGATATTTCTAGTTTAGTGTTGTCTTAAAAATACTGCTGACTGCCCTGTGTGTGTTTAATTTTTAAACTGTTTTGAAAATTAACAGGTTCTGAAAGATAGCTGATGCTAATGTCTCAGAATAAAGCTGCAAATAAATGCATTATGACAAGCATCAGTGTGACATCTTTGTGAGATTCTGCTACATTGTGTTTTACTGAATTACATTCTGAGCCTTTTACCCCAAATGATTAAGATTTATATTCCTACCTGGTAAAATGGATGGAATGAAGAGAAGAAAGACAAAGACCAAATAGCATTTTAATCTGCAGTTTTGCTGTAGTCTGCCAGCTGAATCATAGTGTGTGCTGGGGGCTATTACGAGTTTATCTTGCCTGTGTTTTGGTGGAGTTTTTTTAAGCTGATCAGTGTTTAAAAGCAGACCCAACTGAACAGAGGGCATTGACTTTACATGCCTTTTTTAGAAAAGCTTTAAAGGAGGAGCTGTGGGTGCTTAGGTGGTACAGCAGCATCAGTTGTAGGAAGATGCAGAGGGCTGGGGATCAAAAGCCGAGTAAATTAGTGGGGTTGCTGAAAAGAATGACTGTGAAGGAGGTTCAGACATCCACATAGGAAAGGGAAGAATTTCCTAGCTCTGATAAGATGAAGTGGAAACAAGGAAAGGGACTTAAACAGGACAGTCCTTGCAATACTGCTTTCTGCATGTAACTGCCTTTATGCATGCATGTAAATGGACACCATGTTTTGGAGATGTAATAATGTGAAGCCACGACATAGGTTTGTACCGTAGTCAGTCTGTAGTGTAGTGTAAATATGCCCAAGCTAGCTTTAAATTATGTCTTTTGAGCATGCGAACTGCTCTACCCATTGTAACACAGAGATTGGCTGGACTAATGTACTCAGCTGAGAAGCAGGGTGTGTTGGCCCATGCTGGGCTCCATAGTGTTGTGGTTGTACTAATTTTGGGTTTGAGCTTACCTTATTGAGAGTTAGTACAGAAAAACCATTTCACTTCTGTCTACTAGGAAGAAGTCCAAGACATTGCAGGTTGCTTTTAGAGGATTTGATAGGAACGTATGGAAATAATGAGTATGTTATTACCGCACAGTTAATCTGATCTGTAAATATTTTAATTAGGAACTAGAAGAGATGTTTGTCACAGTTTTTCTAGAAGCGTAATGCCTACTTTAAGCAAATCATCTGGTCTTGTGTAAAGAGGGTGACCTAACATATGTTGGCAAACTGCAATTCTGGAATGCGAAGATATTTCTGTGTTATCATTAAAAGTAGTTTGTTCAGGATTTCCTATCTGAATGGCTGAAACATACTCCAGTGGAGGTAATAGAACAGGAAAATCACTTAACAGAACAGATAGTTTACTTCTATTTGTATCCTTTGGTTTCTCTGTTACAAAAGGAAATTTTTGCTGAGGGCAACCTGAAGTGTGTGAAAGTGATAGTAAGCAAACTTTTCAAAATGCCAGCTTTCGCAGATCTCCAGTTAAACATGGAGATGGTATGGAGTCTGGAGAGACACAGGTGCGGGAGGGAGATAAAGGTACAAGGTGCGGGAAAATGGTGAAATTAAAACCAACGAAACAAAATACTGAATAATATTTCAAAGAAAAGTCCCAAATCCCTTTCAACCTAGCACTTTTTTTTTTTTTTTTTAACCTGTTTTCTTTATTTCTCTTTCAGACATCATGATTTTGTTTACACACAGTACAAAAATTCTGTTTGCCAGGGTGGAAAACAAAATGTTTTGCAAGTCAGGGAGGAGCATGGAGGGATATGCCTTGTGGTGGTGGGAGAGGGAATAAGGCAGAGCCTTGTTTCTGATGCTCATCTATTCCATAGAATGGTCTTAAAAATTCAATAATGTTTCAGATTGATGGGGGGGAGGTTTAACAGCACTTTCACTGCCTGTGTTTCACCTGTCAGTGAGAGTCAGTGAATCTGAATACGCAAACAGCATCTGATTTGAACACTACCATTTTATGATCCTTTTTTTATAACACATCTTACAGTGCGTTCAGAGGACAGATAGCAATGGAAACAATCACATCTTTTTAAGTCTCTAATACTGCCTTTTAATTAGCCGTGTGAATTTTAGCTGCTTACCAGCAGCTAAAACCCCCTGCTGTTCCTGGGATTGCAGAGGGGAACAGCAAACTGAGTTTTGAGCTGCCAGCAATCCTCCTGAAGTCTACACTGAACGGCAGGAGATTCTTGACTGTAAGGTTAACAGGTGTAGTAGGAGACGCACACCTGATTCCCCAGGAGGCTGGAGATGTATAAACAAGGGGTAGAGGGAAAATGGGGCTCTGAAGTCTTTAAGAAGACAGATGGGCTTGCTCCCTAGCTGGCTGTGAAACTACATCTTTATGGAAAGCAATAATGGCTAGGGAAAAAGCCTAAAAGAACTACCATTTGATAGAAGCCTGGACTTTAATGAATAGGACTATTCCAGCTCCTTGACTTAATGCCCCACAAGTGTTAATTTATTACTTAGGCTGAACAGGTGCCTTATCATTGTCTTAGGAAGTGATTGATTCCTTAACCAACACCCTTCCTTTTCTTCTGTATTCTGTCTTTAAAGATACATTCTTCAGGTCTGTAAAGAATTGAAAAAGGTGAGGTGTTTCAAAGGAGTTTATTTTTTTTTTGGAGCAAGGGAAGGGAGCAAGAAAGAAGCTACAAGATGTAAATATTGCTTATTTACAATATGGAAAAGTTTCTTTATCTGCCAGGTTATTTGGTTATTCTGCCCTAAACAGAGATCTTTTATCTGAACTTTCTAGGTAAAGTTGAGAATAATCTGTTGGAGATCTGGAGATTTAATTTCATATGAGCAGTAGGCACATTTTATTTGTAGCTCTTTTGAGTGCAGTTATGAGTATGGTGGCATGCATATAGTGTTTCAGATCTGAAAGGTAAGCTTGTTAAGGCAGAACTTTAATGTGTAGCCTATATTTTAGCCTAATTGTAGAGACTTCTATTTAGGTGTCCGGGTACTCATTCCCAAATATTCTTTCTTTTAGACAGTGCCTGTGCATATTTGCCTTCCTTGAAAATTTATTTCTGACAGTTGGTAAATTTTTCCTTGATCTTTTCTAAGACATAATTAATCTTGTTTTCCTGAACACATGACTTTATATGGTAATATCTGTGCAAAAGCAATTTGCTATGGTTCAGGGAACAGGACTATTATGGGCATTTGTCTTTGTAATGCAATTATAAAGCTACTAACTTGATCTTAATAACATTTGCCTATTACCACTTATTAGATGCATGAAAGGAAAACAATGCAATTTTAAACACAGAAAATGATGCTGAAATATGCTCATGCATCTCTCCTGGATTATCAGCCACAAGGTTGTAGTGGATGGGATGACAAATTTTTCTGCTTTTATTTTTGTAGGCATTTCATCAATCCTACATTTTTAGAATTAAACTATATTTCTAATGTTGTATCCAGTAAAATGAGCATGTGTTTTTATAAGTTTATCTGTATTTGTCTGTGTGCATGTATGATTTCCTTAGTAAAGTGCAGTTTGTATCCATTTAGATTTTTAATGCTGTTGCTATCTTTTTTAATTACTCAGAAGACAGACAGTTAAAGCCCAGCTTGGAAAGAGACGTACGTAATCATTCAGCTTCAAGCCAATGCTCAGGAACATAGCAATTTGTAAGCCTAAGCAGAACATGTATCTAAAGATCTTGATTCAGCAAGTTACTTAATTGCTAGTAATCTTGATTTTTTTTCTCTACAGAAGCTCATAATTTATACTAGAACTATTACAGAGGAGTTCCTGGCCAAAGAGGCTTGATTTAGACATCTTTCTGTCACTTGAATAGCATGTGCTCATGCAGGCTCTTTTCTCCATGTTTGGGGCCATCCTGAATATTCTATTCCAGGTTGTTTTGGACTTGAGTAGTTTTCTTGAAATCCCTGGCTTATGTGAAAAGACTACTGTTTTTTTTGTTAGTCTGATAGCTAATTGGCATGCATTTTAACAATTGAGAGATTTGCTGGCATATTCAACAGAAGGGCCAAGAGTTGGTTAAGCTATATGATTGCACTGGGCACAGACCTTACACAATAGAGAAATGCATTATAAATACAAGAGGATATTATAATTGGAAGTTATGTTAGCAGAGAAAACGGTAAATTTTTTTTTCTAATGAGGGTAGTCTACATAGGGCAGAAATTTATATTCCAAGATTGCATTTCCGATTCTAGTTATCTTCTTATCACCTCTGACATTTCTAAAGAATCTCATCATCACAACAGTCTTTAGAGGTAGATGGACAGAGGTCATAACATTCTTCCAAAGGTGAAAGTGACTCTTTTGTTCTCTGCTTTGCACACAGAAATGTCTAATTCAACTGATGGTCATAGTAAACAGAACTACTTGCGGCCACATTGAAGCTTCCTGTGTTGTTAATCGGCATATTGATTTTTTTTTTTTTTTTTTTTTTTTGTTGGCACTTTTATTTTAAAGCAGATTGCTGAAAGATCTTAAGGCAGTGCTATTGGTGAATGTGACATAAAGACTCTTAAAACATCCTGGAATATTTAATATGTGTCCTTTTATTTTTGATTCAAAGGATGCTGTGACAATATGCACTCTGGGAATAGGAACTGCTTTTGGAGAGTCCATTCTGGATAACACTCCTCGCCATGCTACCATTGTTACGAGAGAATACAGCGAGCTCCTTCGAATTGAGCAGAAGGACTTTAAAGCACTTTGGGAGGTAAGTTCAAGTTTATTTGCAGTTTATGCAGGAAAAGCGATTTAACCTTTTAAGTGTAATGAAATATAAGCACATTTATACTGTAAGCAAAGTAATAACCATTTTAAATTAGTTTGGACAAAAAGGAAAGTCTTTTTCTTCTTTTTAGTGCTTCGTATTCTGCATGATTACATATTCCTGCATTTCTTTCTTGTGGGCCTCTTCTCATGAAATAACTTAGGTGAAATTTCTGGTGGAATTTATTTGCGTGCAGCAGGTGTTGCTTTTTTAGCCTTAAACATATAAAACATAAAAGCCTAAGCTTTTATTGCCAGCATTTATGAGGAGAGTCTATCCTTAATATACTCTGATATTAAGAGATTAAATATGCCAGTGGTCTCGTCTGTTTTAATATATGGTACATTTGCCAGTGGTCAGAAATTTTTTATGTAGATAGTGCTTGATAAGTTCATGATGGAGGAGAATAAACCTAATTGTAGGTTTCTCAAGTAACATGTTTATAATTCACTTTTAATTGGTATAAGCATAGTTATTTCTGCTATGTATATGACTTTCCTGCTAAGCATTCAAGCTGTTGGTTTCCCATCAGAACTATTGGGGGGGGTGGAGGTTAAGTTCCTTTCTTAAAAACTTTGAACCTTCAAACATTTGAAGTTGTTTTAAAACAAAAATCCCAATGTAATTTGCTCTTCTGTCACTAGTACTACAGTGTTGTTTAACAATTTTGCTGATTTTGATGAGTTCTTTGATAGATGCTTTTGGAAAAGGTCATGTGTGTTGCAAGTACTGGGAGCTATCATAGAGAACCTTAGCACACATTTTGTGTATTGCAGGTTTTAGGAAGTTGTGCAGTAGAGCATGTCCTAGATGCTGCAGATGTCAGAGACCACAGTTTAGTTTTGTGGTGCTTCTTTGCCTTTTGTGTGCAGTTTTACAGTGAACTTTTAATGTATTCTGGTGTGCTTGCTTTCAAGGAAGCTGTGCCTGTGCTCTTAGTGAGTGGAAAATTATGCCATGAAATACAGCTTTGCTGGTTAGTCTGAGGTAGAATTAAGTGATTTATTTTTTTCAAGGCAGTATTTGTTTCTTTGTAATCTTCAAATCCCAAAGCCTACATAAACTGCAGCTAAGGTATGATAAACACAGAATATTCAAAACAAACAGAAAATTATTTAAGAAAATTCACCCCAAATACACTAGCAGTAGCAGCAGTCGTTTATTAGTATTATCTGAAGTAAAGGAAATACTTTTCTTCAGGGGAAACTTTTTGTTAAGTTATGGATGCTGTATTGTTCTATCTGCATTATCCTAAGATTCATATATCTTTGCTGTGACAAAGCCCATATGGGGAAAGAGTTGTTGATACAATGACATGCCATTCAGATGGCTTTTTAAATTTGTTTTAATGAAAACCCACACCAAGTCAAGAATGGATCACAGATACTTAATATCAGCAGTGCCATGGAAAAAATGGCAAAAGGCACCTGTGTCAGTGTCATCACAATCCAGATATCATAAAAACTAAAATCTAGTGTGTACAAATTTCAACTCTCCAGATTATGAGAATTCAATTCCATAAAGAAGTAGTTTCTTCATAAAAAGTAGTTGAATAATTCCAAAATATATAATACTGTAGTTTAAGAACAATCTAGATAAACTATAGGGTTGGAATCCTTAAAATGGTTACTGCTTCTATGAATGTAGGATTTTTATGATTAATAATAGGAGTGCAAAAAATACATTTTATACAGGAATAAGATTAGTTTTGGGTTTGTTCTGGGGTTTGTTTTTTTTGTTTGGTTTTTTTTTTCCCTTGTGAAATTTACTTTGAAGAGAGCAAAATATAATACATAGCTATTTCTAAGTTTGGATAGACTTTTCAGAATCTATGTAACTTCGTATTATGAATTTACAGACTTTTCTGAGTTTTGTTTAAATTGAGAAGTAGCTTTTCCTATATTAGCTGTGTTACTCTAGGAAACAATTGTATTGATGGAATGTTTCACAGGTGTGGCTTATTAACATATTTAATGTACAATATGCAGCAAAGTGTATTAATTACTGTTACTAAAGTAAGGATATTCTTTATCAAAAGTAGAATAAGATGTCTCCTGTAATACACAGAACAACATAATCAACTCTTTCAATACAGAAAGATTTTCTGTGATCTGAAATTTTAACAGTCGGGAATGCTGGTCAAAACAAGTTATATTGTCCTGATAAGAACAATTACCAGTTAAAATGGCCTAGTATTTTCTGTGTTGAAGTAGCATCCTGTTTGGGAACATCTGTTGAACTTCTAAGCTTACTCATCCTTGGAGAGTTGTTTTCTATCAACAGCTGCTATAGCAGCTTGGAGATGATAATATCTCTGGTTAGGTTCTCACACAGCTGAACACTGTTTCCTGATGAGGAAGCTCTAGGAGGTTATGGGAATCACTGGTGGCATGCCTTTGTGCATCAACTGTCCCTGTCCTGCATCTCTGAGGAGCACTAACAAACATGAAAAAAGTTATTCATCATTGTTATAATACTGTAGATTTCCAAGGTACGCTACATATCTGTAGGAGGAGGTACTCTTCATGTTAAGAACTTGCTTTTCCCTCTTCAGCATCAGTGAGTGTGGTTCTAGCTACCTCGCCCCATAATCTGTTTCAAAGCACAAAGGAAAATACATCCAAAAATAAACATGAAAGCAGAAGGCTACACACGAGGTACTCTAGTCATGCACATCCTGTTGGGTTGCTGGCTTGCTCCACCCCTAGAAGTTGGATTCTTTTAAACAGAGTAGGAGTGAAATGAATGTACTTGAGCGGTGTTATCATTACAGAAGTTCTCTATAGTTCATCCTAAAGCTTTGTCCTTTCATGCAGCGGCAGTCAAACCCAGACAGGAAGGGAGTGAATCTGCTGAGAGGTGACTTATTTTTAGAGGTCTTTCCTACCGCAGTGAATTACTCAGCCTTCCTTGGATAACATACAAATAACTGATTTCCTTTTGTGTGGAATAAGATTATGTTAGAAGTTACTGAACATGCCTTGAGAAACATTTGATCTTGAAGAACGGCTATTACTTCGGCATGCAGTAACTTTGGAGAGAGGGAGTCTTGGTCCCTGTAAGGTCAGAATGAATATTTTAATTCTTTTTTTATTCATATTCAGCAGCACTTTCACATCTTGTAGTCTAGTAAACTGTAGCGTAACTGGCTTCCTGCTTTTGCTGATGTGGTGATCATTCAGTAGCCATCAGCAGACTTCACTGCTCTGAAATGATAACTTTGAAAGAAGCAGCTTTCTTACTGTCTTTGTTTTCTGAATGCTGGGAATGTTGGTTTTTAATGAGCTGGTTTAAATACAGGTCCTCTGTCAGAACAGAAGAAATTTTACATACTGTTTCAGTGGGATGCTGCATAGGAAATACACGTATGAACTGGTTTAAACGTTGTAGCACTGTTCAGTGAGATTCCTGAATAAGGCGTAAGTTCATCAGAATTGAGACCGCAGCTCTCGGTGCACTTGAGTGTAATATTGGTTTGTCTTTTTAAGGTATATCTAATCATATCCCTTATATCAAGGTATAATATAATCTTACGCCTCCTTTTATGTGTCAGGATTATGGCGGTAGGAATTACGAAGGCACTATAAAAATACATTAATGAAAATGAACATGTAAGGATTTTAATATTTTTTTAATCCATTTGGCCATGCTGTAAGTACATTGTTTATCAAAATGTGTTGCTGAATCTCATGTAGGTGTTTTGCTGTGTGAAGCAGTAGGCAGCATTTCAGAGAGGCAGCCTTTTCCTTGCCTCGTGCTGCTGGAAAATATATGTTACATTGCTACTTGAGAATGTTCTTGCTGCTTTCTCCGGTAGACTCCTGAATACTTCAACATGTTTAAGGAGTATTAGGAATCTCATGTAAATGTCAGTACTTTCTAATGCACCCGTGAGTATTGCATACCAGAAATTCTTTCCAGTTCATTTAAGTGAGAGATTAAATTTGATCTGAGAAATGAAATATTGGGAGGGGGGAATCAAACAAAAAAATCAGATTCATGTCCAGCCCCTAAACTATCAGCTTGATTTATGGTATACTACTCTGCCAGTTTATTGCCCAGTAATCAATTGCAGAAGTCTTTGCTCTGATTTACTGATTTCCCATAGGCAAACATAGTAGAGATATAAAACTATAGTTAATAAAATACAGAATATTAGGTTTGCAGGATGGGTGATCATGTGATTTAAAACAGTGAAGTGCTTGGAGACCCACAAAAGTATAAAAAGGTGGTCATGGAACACTCAGCTGTCTTTACCCGCTTCATGTCACACTCTCCATTGACTGCTCAAACTCTACCTTGATGATTTGTCTCTCTAATGGGGTTTTATTTGAGAAATGTGAAAGTGATCGAATTGTAGTAGCCCGCATTTTTAATGTAGCTGGAATACTGTGTTCACCAACCTCTCAAATAGCCATCTTGTCAGAATAAGGAAGAATTATTCCATGTTATCAGATACAGAATTCAACACAGAAGGAAGACGTGAAAGGACCCAAGTGTATGGAATCTGTTGCCTTAGGCTGTCTGCAAATTTTCAGCCGATGACCAATTCAAATTTGTATGCAAAGTAACAAAGCTAGTGTGAGAGACATTGGAAAATGAAGTGATGATAGGCAGGCAGGAGATTTTTTCATAGAGTAACACGTGGAAGGAGGAGGAACAGAAAAAGTCCTCCTCCCCTCCCCAACTTTAGAATATGACAGTAAACACAGAATTGGCAAGATGTGAGCAAAGCTTTGAAAATAACTAACATCCCACCTTCATACCTTCTGTGTTAATACTGATAAAGCATGCAAGTGAGTAGCAGGGCAAGATTCCAAAATTGTTATCATATCAAGAAGAGCCAGATTGCACTCCCAGTTTTGCTGGTGTGAATTGAGCATATTTCAAGTGAATACAGTACCATTGCTTTGATACAGATGGTACTAAGTGGGAGCAGAGTCTGGCCTTCAGTGCTGCTGTTATATTGGTTTTGACCATCCTTGCAATATGCTTTTAGAGTTTTTTCTCCTGTTTTGCTTTGTCAAACACTTCTAATTTTAACAAGTGATGCTCTGTCTGGTAGAGCAGATTTAAATGAGTATGGAACGGTATTCTATCCTCTGTAGCCAGACTTACATCAGAACAAGCCATGTTTGTCATCATAGAAACACAGTGGCTGGTGCTTTCTATTGGGTGTATTCAACTCATACTTTAAAAAATGGATTCGAACATTGGTTAGAACAGCGTATCTCCTAAGGTAACCTTCCTGGCCATTGGAGTGGAGAAGCATATTTAGGAACTTGATATTTCACTCCAGTAATGCAGCTTTTCTCTTGTCATGATATGTACTCGTGGAAATGTACAAGTCTTTTGATACAGTCTCACTGTATGTTCTTTGCTAAATAGTGGCATTATGACTGAAAAGATCATTATCAATAATTGTCCACTGTGTTTCAGATAATTTGCTGTGTCATTATGTGTGGTATTCAAAATTGTCAATGAGGCAGAATTTCTGCAGAAGATCAAGGAATCTAGTTAGTCTTAACTGTGAGTTTCCCTTTCTTTGTTGCTATCCTGGGTTTATAGGTGATGGACACAGGCACTTCAGACACTCCTTAAGTGACTGAAAAGATTGAAAAATCACAAGCTGATTAGAAAGACCTGATCCTTCCTTATGTCTCTCTGCAACAAACTTTCCCGGTGCATGTTCTTAATCATCCCTACAATCAGTTTGCACCTCAGTCTCCTGGTTTATTCTGAATCTATTTCAATAGCAACATTTTGTGACTGTGCCACTGATTACCATGCAGAGGTGGAATAAGGCTTTGTTGACCTGATTTCTCTTAAACCATATTAGCATGTAATTTCTCTTAGGTGCAATTTTGTATCACTGTAGTAATGCCTATCAGCTTGAAGCCCCTGTTGAATCCCATTATACCAGACTGTGCAAAAATATATTGTCATTCCTATTTGCAGCCCTTGAAAATGTTTATATGTTTATTAGCACTTCAAAGAGTCTTAAATTATATGGCAGAAAGCTTGACTTATTTGAAGTTCCTTCTTGGATAAAAAGAAATAGAAATATCCAGCGAGCATATCAGTCTCCCTGTTAAGTAATGCCTATTCCTCATATTTTGTCATGGTTAGAGGTGAAGTTGAAAAATATGAATTCATCCGATTTTCAAGAAAAGAAATTATTTTGATTAATTCCTAAAATATTTAAATTATAGAAGAACATCTGACAAACTGAAATGTACACACTTAAAGTCTGCAGATGTTTTTGAGGCTGCTATTTTTCTTTGAAGCTTTACTGCAAACTTGCACTTTCTATAACCAGCTTTTTTATTAGCAAAGAAACTGCTTTTCATCCTCAGCAGATTGTATTATTGAATGTGGTATCTCTAAGCATGATATGCTAAATGGCAAAAAACATATATTGGAAAACACAACTGGGAGCCTACGAATCTTATTTCAGGGAGCAAACTTCTGGTCTTTCATTAGTTCATTTTCATTAGGTAAAAATGTCTTTCAGAAGAATCATGAGATTTGAAGCTTATAAAATAGTTTTTGGCTTTTTTCCCAAACATACATTTTAACTATCAAATATGTGTCTCATTCTCATCTGTCACAGAGAGAAAAAATGCATAACACAGAATTATGTCTTTGTAGATATGTTTATATATAATCTGCTATCTAATATGTATTGTGTGTATATATTATTACATTATGTTCATTTTTGCTTTGTTAAATTTGTGTCAGATTGCGTGGAGCTTTGGTTCAAACTGTATGTGTGGTTGGCAGGATCCTTTCCTGCCTTAGGATGAATACCAAAGTGACCAGCTGCATAAGGCTTTGCCTATGCTTCTAAACTTTTCAATTTGATACAGACTGTTCCTTACCTCAACCGTGGGGTATATGTGGCTGAGGTTATTTTGAAGATTGATCCTTTCTGATCTTCTGGTCTTCCTTGATTTCTTTTCAGATGAGTCGTGTTTTTCCTTCCTTACACAAAAGGTTAATCTTTTATTACTGGTTCCTCCAGGTTCTTGAGAAAAACAGTAAGCCCTTAAAAGCTTCCTTTTAGAACTGAGTTTTTATTGCTTTACAGCAATGGATATGGTTGTGTGTTCCTCTAAGGCATTCCTATAGAATGCGTGCTTGCGTGCTGCATTTGAGTAGGTGCTTTCTGCTTGTACAGTATAAGGGGTCAGGCAAATAATGTGATACCACTTATTAGATCAATGGATATGTTTTAATATTGACATTTAAAAAAATCCATTAGCTTAAACATGCTAGCATTAAAAAAAAAATAGACATCTCTAACAGTAAGATCTGTGGCAGTGGAAGAGCTTATACAGATTACCACAAACCAAAAGCAAGGCTATTGTATTATATATTAATATTTTTTATTCTGACAGTCTTTTTAGTTTATAAAATATTTTGTAAAAATATTCACTTTCCTGTAGCAAGAAAAATAAAAGCTACGAATTCTATTTAGCTGAATGTAAATTCCTCCTTCCTTAAAGAAGCATCCCTTGAATGAGCATTCAACAGCTTAAAACTCAAAATGTGCTAAACCCCAGACATTATCAATTTATTAGGCATATTGATTGATAAATGGGCTCAAAAAGAGAGTGCCCTTTGCTGGCCTTTGATAGTACAGTTCTGATAGATGTCTTGTCTTGGTCATAATTAGAGCTGTAAGGTTCAGTGTTTGCCCTGTCCCTTAGAATGTATCCTTCCCTCGTTTCATCCATGGTGAAACCCTAGCTTATTGAAGTCAATGAGCATTGTGGGATTTCAACCCAGGTAATTGCTTCCTTCTCCTTATATAATATGCAGTACAGGCTGCTGGCAGTAGGTTTAAATCCTCTTTACCCTCTTACCTTCTGTAACAGTTACTATCCACTGGCACAGGTGATGCAGCATGAGAGCATGAGGCTGGAATCACTCAAGTGATTTTGTGGCTTATGAGTTCAGGGGTGCTTAACAAAACGGTCAACTCAATACTTATATTGAGGTAAATTGTATCAAAGACATAGGAACTCTAGGCATCCCAGAGGTATGCTTAAAAATGAAAATATAAAAGTCTAAGAACTGAATATGGAATATCTGTCCATGGCAGCGAATAAGAATTACAGGGCCCAGCTTGTCATCTGTGCTTGTCATCTATGGCCAGTCCCAGATACTAGGAAGAGAAAGAGATTTAAATAACCCCAAATAATCCATGTGCTTGCTCTTGAATAAAGCCTTGTTTCAGTCTGAGCAGTGGAACTCCAACTCTTACAGTCCTTGGGGTTAGTGGGTATTGCTCTAATTCCATTGGGTCAGGGAGCTACAAAAGTCCACAGAATTTGTGTTTTTAATATTTCTGTTACACTGTTGTTGAAATCAGTGGTTTATCAGAATTTGTGGATTCTTACCATGAGTCTGATGTGATGCTTAAGGCCAGATTTCTTTATCCTTCATCTCATGCCTGATTAGATAAGACCATTAGTCTGTATTTTCTCTGAACTCTGCTTAAAATAGTTTCTCAGTTAAATCTCGAATGAAGAAGTTAAAAGAAAACTGAAACTCACAAATAATATTTTCTGATTGAACTTGACTTCTGTTCATTTTAAATTACACTGATAAAATACCCTTGTCCTTCTAGATGCTGTGCTTAGATCTGAGCCAAGTTTATTATCATTTATTTGAGAGTAATAGATAATCAGCATTTAAAATTAAACTTTGCCATCCTGCATTTAGTACTTATTGATATAATTCAGTTTGCTTACATTTTAACCTGTTTCCTGAGTAATTTCTATTTAATTTTGCATTCCATCTCTGTCTTGACCTTTGAAAAATATATTTTCTGACTACTAACACAAACCACTTCATTTTCCAAAATAGACAAACTTTATTCTGTTGATTTCTACAAAACTCTATGCAGACATTCCTGAGTACAGATTAGTGGAAACAGGCGCAATATCATCGCTTTGTTTTAGCAGAATAAAAATATATATTACAATACGATTTTTGTATGACCTAATCTTTGAGAGACTGAGTCCTTCAAAGAAATCATGCTGTTCTGAAAGGACCGAGTTACAAGGGAACTTGTTTGAGTTGCTTAGGCTTTTATGCTTAATTCTCTCTGGGGATAATGCTGGAGACTCTCAGTACAATTAAGGAAAGATTAAAAGCTCAGTACAGGCTTATTTTCTCTCTTCTTTCTTTTTGCCAATACCCTTCAAGTCTGTATCCTCTCTAGAAGCATGAAACATTTTTCAAAGGCTTTTTTTTTTTTTTTTTTCCTTTCTGCCATCATTTCTCAGGCAGTTTTCTGGTGTGTGTTTCTTCCACCAGATTTAGGAATATGGTTTCTCTTTCTGCATTTTATTCGGCTAGCATTTAAAGCCAGTTTTGTTGAGCTCTTGTTAAGAGTTCATTGGGTAGTTCTCCTTAGGTTTATCAGTGACATTTAGATCCTATTAGGTAACCAGGGATCACCAAGCAGTTAAGAAATGATTCTTGCACCATTGAAGTTGGTGAGAATTATGCCAAGACTTATTATTTCTTAGGACATTCACTCTGCAGAGCTAAAGGAGTGAAATGTAGTAAAAGTGTAGACAATTAAGCAGATATGTCTGAATATACTGGTGACTATTGGATTTTATTACTGTGAAGGTACTAATTTTACATAGTGCTTTATCAAGGAAGACCTACA
Organism: Strigops habroptila; assembly: GCF_004027225.2. Taxonomy (NCBI): domain Eukaryota; kingdom Metazoa; phylum Chordata; class Aves; order Psittaciformes; family Psittacidae; genus Strigops; species Strigops habroptila. Next base: position 19,394,275 of record NC_044281.2, on the reverse strand, counting down.
CTTCAGTCTCAGCATTTAATGCTGTTGCTGTGGTATGGTTGAAAGATTATATGCTTTGAGATTACAATAGAAGTTCACAGGTTGTTTCTGTTCAATGTATTTACATACATCTGCCATATGGAGTTGCCTTACAGAGGGTGTTACTTTGATTTGATCTCATATACAAAATGTTCTTTGTGTCATTTTATTACGAGAGACAGACTTTTCCTGTTTTAACAACAGAACGTGGATTTTTCTGCCTTTTAACCTTTCTGAAGAATTGCTTGATCTGACTTCAGAAAATGATGCATGCTACCAGTCAGCCCACAAGTATCGATACTGGAATGGATTCTTGTTGACTTTGTACTCTAAAATTATGTAAAGGTGCGAGGCACAGGAAATCCTGGAAATACTTCAAGCTTTAGCAATGCTAGGAATACAGGTTTTAGTACCATAAGAAGCCTATAAAGAGTTGATTTCACGTGAGCATCCATACTGCTAATCCAAGTATCATTACAGGATGGTAGGTAAATTACCTTTCCTGGTATCCATTATTAACTGGACAGCCTATTCAAATGAGAATGGAGTTAATCTGTATTGAATAAAATGTAATGAATGGTTGTGACACTCAGAAACAGACCATGAGTTACTATACTTACAAAAACCAACCTTTCTGATGCTGTTCTGTTGCAAGTAGCTTTTGCAGGAAGACGGAGGGGTACTTTGTGTCTGCCTGCTTCCCTGAGAGGGAATAATGGCAAAGCTCATCCTTTATGGTAGCATATGTATGTAAAAATAATATCAAATGCCTAGAAAGAGATTCTTGACTGTGATTGACTATTTATTCTTCCTTGTGCTCAGATAATGCAAAGCTTTAGCATGTTTCTTCTGTCCCTGCCAATTAACATTTCTGTTGATTTTTCCTTTTAAGTATACCTTTACTGCTAAAACTTTCTCTTCTTTATTTCAGTCTACATATGCGTGTTTTCATTATCTGATAATGCTATTGCTACATGTAGAAATGAAAATTATTAATTTAATATGCTAAAGAGCTTTATACAGAAGGAAAAAGCAACTCATTTTGAAAGCTCTTAAAGTAATAATGAATGCTATCTTTATATTAGCTGTGTTCAGTTTAAAAGAACATTTTTGAATGGCTTGCTTTGTGTGAGTAGAATTTGCTGTAAGAGATGCCCATGTGACTGTCCAGAAAATCAGATTGCTTAGCATGGTGGAAATAAAGAAGTTTTGGTACTATAGAAAAGAAAATCTCTTCGTAAGCAGGGCGTGTGCTGCCTGTAAGCAGGGCATGTGCTGCATTACTGGTCGTAAATGCATTGCCTTCTGTAGGGACCTTTATCTTGGCATTTTTACTGCCACAGCAGTGCTGATCTATTTACACTAGGCATTAATCATAACTTGCTGCATAAGGGAAGCGAGGGAAAGGTGTTCTTATTGTATTAGAGACTCTGCATGGTGAGAGAGTAGCAGTATGGATTAAGTATTTGGAATCTTAAAACAAGATGGTGGAGTTCCGTTAAGTTGTGTTTACTCTTGTTAACAATATGTAGAAAGGCACGATATTCTTAAGCCAAACCTGTCCAGTTACACTAATTTAATTACAATAATGAACAGTAGAGTTTGCCATGCCTGTGGCAAAAGGCTCCCTATAGTGTGTCTTCCATATTTTGCTGTGGCCTATACCTGCTGCTGTTTCAGAGAAGCCTGTAGAAGAGCCCTCGATGAACTGTTTATGTATTGTAAAAATGGAGTGTAACGCCATAGCCTACTGCATAAATAAAAAACTGTCATGCTTCCTCTTCAGCAGTCTTAAGAGTAGGACTGGTTCTGTCTCTTCTTCTGGAACTAAAATGATGTCTTTATTTAATGAGCTCTTTATTTCCATTTCTCTTGTTCCATCCCCTCTCTTCATCTCTCCTCCAGAGAGCTATTGGTCTGCACTGTATGCTCTCTAAAGTTTTGTCTTTGCACATTTTAAATATCCATGCCAAATGGCTTGTGAATAGATGCTGCTTTTGGACAAACATTCCACTGCCAAGTGCATCACATGCACAGATTTATTCTGTTTCCAGAGTTCATTCTTTGGTTCTTGTCTGGACTGCTTTCATGCCTCTCATTGATTTCTCTGTGTCCTCAGTATTTATATCCTTCACTATTTGCACCCTGTGGTCATATCTGTTTTATCATAACTTTAAAAAGAAAAAAAAAAATCAACCCCAAACTAAAAAAAAAATCACAAAAGTGTTGTTAATTTTCCTGAAATGCCATCATGCTTCTCTGTATGAGCTCTCTAAAACACAAGATTATACAACTGTGTCTTTTATACATAGATGGAACATGCCTAATCTGATGTTTACTATCAGTTTTACATGTCAGAATTTGATAATTGCTGAGATAACAGCTTTTTGCTTTTGTATTAAGAAAGACTGTCAGTGTAGTCAAACTTAAATAAATATCTGTACAGAGTTAGGAGTTATGGCAGTGGGAGGTGTGCTGTGTAGTCCAACTATGTTCAGGATTATTGCTTCCTAGACTTTGCTCACTAACTAGCTCTATGTAAATGATGTCTCCATTGAATTTTTCCAAATGGATCTTTTCCTGAACATTGTTAATTCTGTAGAGACTTATAATTATTTTTTGTCCAGTGTTTTTATTTTCTCCTTCTCTAGTGTTTTCATAATATGTTAGCAAGTTGTTTATTCTCCCTTTGAGATTATGAATTAAAAAAAAAAAAACCAGAACCCAGCTCTTCAGTACTTCTTTAAACACCTCCGTTTTATGTGTTGCCATGTTTCATTATCTTTTGTTTGCAGTTATTTAGCCAATTGTTAATTTGCATGACAGTGCTTCTACCCACGGCATTTTCAGCTTTTTTAAGATGAGCTATGACTATTAAATATTTTACTGATATCCAAATATGTGACAGCTACTGCATTCCTTTCTTCCACTACTTCAGTGATTAAAAAAACTCCAAACCAGCAACACCCACATGTAAAGCCTCCAACTTTGGTTAAATCAGTTTTGCAGCTTTACAGATTTGTTTCTGTTAACTATGAGTGAGAGCTCTACAACTGCAGCAATGTTCACTGCTTCGCTCATGAAAAATAATTTCCAAGTACTTTTGGTTTTATGTTAATTGTAAGGTACCTTAGTATGTGGTGCTAGATACAGCCTGGTCTTAGTAAAGTAGTTAGTGGTGGTGTAAATTATTGCATCCATGTGCATTGGATGGAAAATAGTGGAAAATTACTGCAGTTCTGGTTTTGTAAAGGTTTACAGAATTGATTGTGAAAAATCACCCTCAAATGAAACAAGGAAAAGTGTATTAGAAAATAAGGTATTGACAAGAACACGTAATTCCAATTCTTTTTCTCTCATGCTCACCTCTCCTGAATTACTCATAGCTGTCCCAAGACAAAATTCACCAGAGCATAAACTGGTGCAACATTCCATTATCCTCTGGCACATCTGCTAACATTTAAATCAAAGTAAATTAAGCTTTTTATTGGCACTGCCTCACAATGACCTCTTAACCAGGATTATTGTTCTGCTACGTTTGCCCGTCTACCAATATGTACATCACTAAATAAATTAAAAAACATAAACTCTGAAATGATCTCTTGTCTCAGTGAATACTCTTGGTTACTCTGTGATATGATAAAGTATTTATTTCCACATATGTTCTGGTGTTTGTGGAGTATCCCTTTGTGCCCATCTTGCAAGAAAGCATGAAGAGGAAGGAGTAACCCCAAACTCACGGCCAACTTCAGTTTTTTGCCTTATGACACATTTTGATGTCCAGTCAAAAACTGAACAGCCAACTCCTTAGTAGTTAATCAAGGTCAGGAAGACAAAGCAGAAATATAATAATTACATACTATATTTTGCAGAAGCTGTACGTTCAAAGTATGCATAGGTGATTTCAGTGACCAGTAGAAATTATTTCCAATCTCCTTCTATGCGGGATTTCTGTGAATACTTAGTGTAAGTTAAAGTATAATGAGAATGAAATTGCTCATCAGAAGTTTGATTATTAATGTTGCTCATCCCCTTGACATGGCTGAAACAAGTAACTCTTGCTTCTGTGCCCACTCAACAAACCTGAAACGTGTTGGCCTCCTGACAATTGCACATTTATGTTCTCACAGTGTCTCTGATTTCCAAAATGCTGTAATGTTAAACAACCATGGCTCATTTTTCAATAACATTTTAGTACTAGGTCCATCTCCAACTTGGACTCTTGGCTTTTTACTAGTGCATGATTGCCTTTACCTTTTGCAGCACACTTCTTTGAGAAAACTGCCTTATACAAGTCTTACTGATTGAGATTAGAGGGTGGTGCTAGAAGCCAGAAATATATAAAAGCCTTTTGCACAGAAAAGGGGAAAAAAATGCACTAGGTGTCATGAGTTCTTATAATCAAATCATAGAATCATAGAATGGTTTGGGTTGAAAGGACCTTAAGATCATCTAGTTCCAACGCCCCTGCCATGGGCAGGGACACGTCACAGGAGGCCGCGTTGCCCAAGGCTCTGTCCAACCTGGCCTTGAAAGCAAGACTTGTTTTTGCTTTAAAAAAAAAAAGTGAAAAGCGTACAGCATCCCCCACTGAAAAGAAGCAGTGTACTTGTCATGTCTAGATTTATGTATTCCAGGCTTAGTTGCAGGTGGAGGAAGTTATATTACCTAATGAACAACTCATGGCATTCATCTCTGCATAAGTAACCTGTCCCACATTCACTGTATGTAATGTTACTTCTTTGTCTAGGGTAGCTGTCTACATTTGCCAAAACAATTTTTCCCTGTCCTCTTCACCAAAGTTGGGTTTTGACCTCTCTAATGTTTTTTGTAAGTGTGGTCTAAAATGTGTGTTACAATAGCTTTTACACATGGGCTTTCTGAAGCTTAACAACTTCTGGTGAGGCTGTACCTGTCCATTGGGCAGATGCACCATTCTCGATTGAGGCAGCTATTTCATCTGGCTGGGTTTGAAGGCTTTAAAGCTAAGTTCATCTCTCTTGGTTATTAAATATACATTTAATGATATATTCAGCATGCCAAAAGTTCTTTTAAGGGAAAACAAGGAATAAACCACTTATAATGTTATGTTGGCATGCAGTAAGACAGTTTATAACTGTCATCCTTCATTTCGTCTTGAACCTGTAGTCTGATCTACTGTGAGAGGTGGAAAAGGACATTTCACAACACTGACACTAAAATGCAAGCAGACATAAAAGGCCATTTTGAGATAACTGAGAAATTCAAGTTTGTTTTAACACTGTTGTAACACAAGCTCTTGGTGGAAGCCTGTTGGGAAGGTCAGCATCATTCTGTCCCCTCTCTGATGTACTGAATCTTGAATTTGGTTTTGGTGTTGTGGCATGTTTCTCTACAGAAGGGGAGGAGCACTCCTAGTGTAGTAGCTGGAGCACTGCTACTGTAGTAGAGCTGTTTCTTTAGGACTCTGTACTGAGGCATATGAGTTGGGAATTTGAATCTCATTACCCAGAGAAGGTAGAATTACTGCTTTTTGAGTGAGCGCAGTCCTGAGGAGGATTCAAAGCCAGACAGAAGTGCAGCAGCCTGCCTCCATCTTTCTTGAAAGAGAGACCTTCAGTTCTTTGAATGTGTGGTGGTAGGCCCCTATCATCTAGAGAGACTCCTTAAATTCAGAATCATAAGATGCTTGCTGCTTCAGCATTTGTAAGGAGGTGCCTGAAGGCTGAGGGGGCATGAGGCTGAAGTTTGTTAGCTCCTTGGTGTTTCCATTTGCCCAGCTGCTGCCAGCTCAGTATTGGGGATGCTTTAAAACTTTTTTTCAGGTACCTTTCCTCAGGAGATTCTCACTGTGGCTTCTGGATGCCCTTCTGCAGTCACCTGTTTCATTCCTTATCAATAACACAAGTACAGGAGGAAAGCTGGGGGACCTTGAAGAAATCATGCACAGTCCCACACTTGAATCTAAAACTGCATTTGTGACAATTCTCTGCTAACGAGCATGCTTAGGTCTTTGTTACATTCTGTTCCCTAGGTTGTTGTCCTCCTGTGGCAGATGTGAATAAGAGTATATGTAAAATCCAGAAGGTACTTTACTTTGAAATGGGTGTTGCCACATTTTGCCACAGTAGATTTTCATATTAGAGCAAAAATAGCCCATTATTTGGTTTAGGGTTTATTATAAAGTAATACCTTAATCCTATTTCTTTCTTCATTCCTGGTTTCCTGTTGGGAATGGGGTGTCTTACCCTAATGTTTTTATAAAATTAATGCTGGTAATAGAGAATAGGTCTTTATGGGTAGCTGAAATTCTTCTGATATTCAAATATACTAATGTTTGAGAGAGCATATTTCTTGTTTAATATTCAGATATGGCATTTGTTTCTTAAAACCAGGAATACTTATTTTCTGTGATCAGAAAGAGTAGCAGCTATGAACAGCAGTGACGTGAGTCATTTTGACAGTGAGCAATCTTGTCAGAATGTTCACATTTTCAAGACTAGATGGTCTAAGGCATCCATTTTTTTCTAAATATTTTTCAAAGTCCTAATGAAAATTTAAACAGCTATGTCTCATGGTGTCTTGAATTGAAAAGGTCATGAATTAACAATTACATTTTACTGATAAAATACTACTTGTTTACTGGAAAGTCAAAATAGTAACAACAAGATTCAGTCAGGTTCTTTGTAATGCTTTTAATAGCTGAATTTGACAATCCCATAGCGTAAAATATGTCAATCCTAAGGCGAAAATAGAGAATTTGCAATGAACAGTTGGACTGTAAAGCACTGAAATAATTTTTAACCAAATGGAGTTTGTGTTATGTACCTTTAACATACAAGGTACTTAACTTGCCTTTTTCATAAACCGTGTTTGCATTAATTAATTTCATAATTAATTTCTTTGGGATTAACTCAGATTTCACTATGTGCATATAATACCTTTATGCTACAAAGTGAATATCCCATGGTTTTGGCTGAAATGTAGGTGTATTACATTCATCTCTTCCCTAGGGCCATCTGCATAGGGTAATATTCCTTTAACAGAATAAATCACAAAAAGACTGTAGCAGACTTACAGACGAATAGTTCCAATATCTCTGACTACTGTTCTTACCAAATATGTTAAAAAAGAGGCTCAGTTGATAAAAACATGGTATTTGTGTGAGACTATGTACTTTGATTTCAGAAAGAAAAAAAATTGTGCTACGTTCACTGGCTCTTTAATTCGGATTGCCAATGATAATGCAGAGTCTACTGCTAAAGAAAGGTAGGATGCAGAAGCAGAAACATTAGTGCTAATCTGCTGCAGAAGGACTAGATAAATCAGCACAGCTCTCATACATCACTAAGGGAGAAGCTGATTGCAACTTGACCATGTGCCTAAGTGGTCACATCAGCAACAAGAACGGAGCATGGATAAAAAACCTAAAATGTACCCTTAGGGCTACTTGCTGTGCAGGACCTATAATAACACATCAGTGTAAGTTTAAGATTTCTTTATTTTTTGTTGCCTTCTGTTGTTGTTGTTTACGAGATTATATTTATATTTTGCATAGATTTAGAGGAAATATAATGGACCTAAGGATAATACTAAGCAGATAATAGTTTGATACTGTTTATGTCTGTGAATAGTAATGTGCTTTATTGCTGTGTGTCTCAACATCGTTCTTTCTTTGAAGATGTTTTAATATTTAAACCTAACAATCATAAGAAATTGAGTAAGATTTTGGGTGAGATGCTAGTGAGATCTGTCTTCTTTTCTGTCATCTTATATTTCAAAATGATTTGAAAGACAATGCTACAAATACATGTATTTATATTACTTCTACCATGAGAATTTCTGCCTTTTTTTTTTAATTATTCTTTCTGTTAAGAAAAATGCTCATAAAGAGTGATTTCTCTGGACTTTTTATTCCTGAATTAAGTGCAGATGGTAATTTTCCTACCATTCTTAAAATTTATGCAATTGTTTAATTTAATGTCACTTAAGCATCTGCAAAAGGGGAGGGCAGGTATAAGATGGAAACTGAATAAGCATTGATTGCTAGTCTGAAAATTAAATTTTAAAAGTTTTTGCAGTAAATCTGATTTCAGTTCTTTTTTTACTAAATTAGATTATCATATTTAAATTGAGGCTACTATACAGCAAACAAATGTGTGAAACTATCCTGGATAGCCACATTTCCTGCTGTATCAGACTGTAAAGATGTTGTTGATTGTAGCTACCCAGGAATACCCTAATTGTAGAATTCAGAGCAGCATGTTTAAATAATGCATGGGGAAATAAAAAGGTGGAATTTTACTGTTCAGATGTTAAGGTGATGCTTTGTTCAAAGAGAGAAAATGTACAGTAAAAGCTATTGATGTGGAATCTCAGGCTTTCTCTCATGGCTTTAGGAAAAGAGGCAGGGAAACCCAAGACAGGTCTTGCTGTGCAGTCTGAAAGAGGGAAATTTGGAAGCATTTCTAAAACCAAGCAAACATTTAAACCCCCAGTAACACTTTATTTATTTACATATTTCTAGGGAAAAGTAGGGGGCTTCAAGCAAACATATTTATGAAATATGAAAAAGGAGTGAAGGATGCTTCAGTGATAGGAACTTGATAAAGTATAAAGATACAGAAGAACATCCATTTATTTTACAGTGTTGTAACTGTGGCCAAATATAATAATGGGAGGCTTAGGAACAGAAATAGTCTGCGAGTATTTAGTCTACAAATGTTTGTTTTTTGTGGCAACTGAAAAATGTAGGGATAGTTATATGGCTATTGTCCCCTTCACAGAGCTAAAATACTGATTATGTGGGCCAGTTTCAGTTCTTGAGATACCGATATTTTGTGTAGGTCTTGGCAAAAACAAAAGTTAAGTTTTATTTATCAATAGTTGCAACTTTACTACAAGAATGATAGACGGGAATGGAGAAAGGGGAAGGTAAGGCTTTATGGCAAAAAGGATGCTCATTCTTTCCAGCAAAATAAATAACCAACCTGGCCAAGGCAGATGAAACATGGACCAAGTGGAGAGTTTATTTTTGTACAAAATATGCATGGTCACACAGGCCCTCAGTTGTTCTCATCCCCTGAAGCTGAGGACCCATTGAGAACCCAAAGCTTTAACAGTCTGACTTAGAAAATAATAAATACAGAAGAGAGGAAAGCTGTATGGTAACAGGAAGTGAAGAGGACTGGTGATTTCTTTGACCTTGTTACTTCTGTTCTAATGTACCCAATATGGTATTAGGTTGTAAACTCCATGGCAAAGATTCCTGTATTTTTGTTCTGTGAAATAGTCTCCTTTCCCATGTGACACAGTAATATAATCAATCTGGCTCCTCTTAATGGAGCTGGGCTTCTGTTGGTAAAATAAAGGCATCTTTTTCTTTTTTTTTCTCCCTGTGATCTGTGTTCATTGGAACAGCAGGAGATTATGCTGGTTTCCAAAGATGAGTAATCGGTAGTCTTCCTTTTCTTGTAACTGGACACAATTTATAAAGATTCCTACCAAAGTTATTTTGAACAGTTAGAAGTGGTATGTCTGCTAAGATAGTCTATAAAGTTGTGTTCATATGGTGATCTTGAACATTTGCTTCTGTGTGTTTCTGTGAAGTTTCATAATATGGTCACACTTTTATTTGCTAAATGAATTGCATTGCATATGAAAAAACTGGACTTAGGTTACTGCATCTTTTAAGTTTTCTTCTTAGTCAAAGAGACAGAAGTCTGTTGAGTGCCTGTTGTAGGCTGAATTTGGTCTTGGATGCAGTTTCCGAGAGTCAAAACAAGCGCCATCCCTTAGAGTGAAATTCTGATTTTATCTATTTATTATGCTCAGTGTTTCACTGTTTACCTGTAAGCTCTTTCACTAGACTCCAACCTGGTCCTCATTTCCACCTTCAGTTTTAGTCAATAAATTTATGCTAAGTATACCTTCTTGTACTCTAGAGAAAAACGTGCTAATGGACACTAATCCCTGCACTTTCAGAGCTGCAGGGGGCTCACTAATGCCAATTGCAGTATATTGAATTTGCTTATAGCTACCATATTCAGGCAAACAACATACAAAATATTCTTGCTCCCATTGAGTTTAATGGCTCCTATTAATCAGGGTTACCAAGGCAAGGCCTGAAACCTTGAAGCAGCATAATCCCTGTGATGGTATCTCACACACACAAAAAGGCTGTTCTGAGAAAAATACCAGAATATAATCATAAGGGTTCAAACCGTTTTGAGTAAATATAATTTTTTCTAGTTTTCTGTCTATAAACCATCACAACTTCCACTTGAAGTTGGAAGTCTGGCCTCTGCTATCTCTGTGTTGATCGCAAAAGGAAACACAATTTCCTCAAGGAAAGGCCCTTCAAGTTCTATGGTACCGCTGTCTTGCTACAATGAATATGTTGTGTTCCCATCCTGAATCTTACAGGTTCTGCTGGCCGTGACAAGGAGTGACATGGCTTTCCTTCTTCCTGCTCCTTCTTGTTCTTTCTGGGCTCTAGTCACTTCTCATAAAAGGAGACACCATTTCACAACTATCCCAAGAGACCCAAGAACTGTAGCTCTTTGAAGTATGCGAGAAAAGCTCCTATCTTGCTTTATGCATGCAGGCCTAAGAGCTTTCTTGGAAAGATGAACTTGTGGAACAGATTTCTTCTACAAGTTCAATAATCACTAATCCATTACTCCGTAGCACAACCACCTTCCAGCATAAAATGTTAACTCACAAGCTGCAATGTATAAGGCAGCCACAGGTCAACTCATGTACTTTTACAGCATCAGTACTAAGTGTACCTGGAGTACACTTAGAAAATTGTGATGAAGAGCTTTGCACTCAGACAGTGTTGCACATGCTGTGAGGAGAATACATGTTGTAACTGTCTCAAGAAAGGGAACTCTCATCCAAGTATCATTTTCATCTGGGGAAACAGTTAAATCTGTGGAAAGGGCAGGAGAATTTTACATGCAAGTTGACTATAAAAAAAAATTTCTAATTACAGCTTACAAGAAAAACAAACTATTTTATACCTCAGTTGTGTCGTCTTACCAAATCTTGGAACCAGTGTCAAACCATTTAACAATTATAAGCTATTATGGAAGATGATACCTGTAAACGAATTTCCTTGGTATCTCTCCTTCTAGTTTTCAGATAGCCTTCCCAGCTTTTCTAAATGCTGTTTCTGAAGTGGATTTCTTCCAGAACATAGTGAACTGCAGGGTATCAGACTCTGCTGGGGCACAAACAACAGTGATCTCAAACAGGTAGCTCCTAAGGAGAACCACTTGTCTGATCTTTCAGTCTTGTTTAAGGGAGATTTACAATGAAAATATGTTTCGAAAGGGAATCATGCAGACTGATGTCTTTAACTCTATTCAGTGAAAATCATAGACTCCTAGTTAGGGTGACAATGTCTCATGAAGTTTTGTGAAGCTTTTAACAGTTTTTGTTACCTCCCTGTTATTATCCTGGAAAGTAAATAGTTACATATTGGATAACCATATGGATGATGTGTTAGTGTATTTTAAGAAGATTGCTCAGATGGCTCAGAGCCCATAATGGCAATGCCAGGTTTTTTATGTACTGAAAATCTAAACAAATAACTGAAAGATGGAGAGAGCAATCATGAAAGGAAGAGTGCACAGTAAAATGTAGAATTCACCTTGATATCTGTCACAAGAATTCACTTGTGACAGATATCAAGGCTGTGGGACAAGTATAATCTGGCTTCTCACATTACACTTGGGCCACATCTCTATTAGCTTTCCAGTTTGAGCTGGGGGAGCAGTATGGGTGGTTTGTTCCTTGTTTCCAGTCACAGCACTAGGCTGCCTTTTTAATGCTCTTTTTAAAACTCCATGTTCCTGCCTCTGTTTTTTTAATTCCTCAGTGGCCCCAGCTGAACTTTCAATCAGGAGTGGAGACCCAGGTTTCACTTTTCACCACAAGTCCATACAAACCCCATTTCTCAACTTACCTACTTACTGTAACAACTTCTTGTGATAAGATCATTGAATAACCTGGCATTATTTTCCTTGGATGGATGATGAGTGGTGGGAGGAAGAAAGGAGGCAGAAAGAAAGATGTGAGGAATAATGCAAGGAAAATTGTTGAGAGACTAATTCCTTCAGGGAGGTGTCTGTCATCGTTTTTTATTTGGTGCTTGAACACTGCGTATACAAATATACATATATTTTCCGTCTGGCTGAAAAAGGACCCTGTAATCCAAGTCCACTCATTGCACTGTAAATGCAACCTCACTCAAGGAAAGGAACTGTTCGAAACACTGACACTTTCATATCTTAGTCAGGATTTATCATGATCTGTAAAGCACGTAATTCTTACAACAGGAAAGCTTCAGATGTTTTAAACCCTGGCAATTTTTCATCCAGCAAAGAGATTTGAGAAATACCCCGGCAGCAAGCCTTCTCTCAGATGAGACAGAGTGGGCTGTTTTATATCAGGAGCTGCATTTCCTACTTTGCTTCCTCTGCCAGAAATTCTCTTGCCAGAAACTGTCATTTCAGCTTTTATCTGTTTTTGAGGGGAAGTTAACCATCCCAGTAACATCACCATCACTACAACAAAATATCTGCAGACAGTGAAAGGCTATGGAAAACTGGTAATTGCACACAAATGCATGATTTCCCTAAGCCATGATAAGCAGTGATAAAATTGCCAGCTCCATTTTACAGTGGGGAGGTACTTCAGTACAGATCTATGTCTTTAATATTAAAGTAATCTGTGGACGATTCTGAAACAACAGGCTGGCAAATATGTTTGGCTTATGTCTGTTACTACTTTTGCTGTATTGCTACGTATACAATTAACTGTTACAGCCAGGACCATGTTCTGGTACTAGATCTGCGTCTTTGAAGGAACACACAAGCACAGGTTAGATTTTTCAGGAGCTTAAAAAAAGTAAGTCTAATACTGAAAATTTCCAGTGTTTGACTACAGGAATCAAAAGTTTGTCCTCTCTGATCTAGGTATGTATGCACAGATGCATAGGCTTCAGTGGGAAAGCCATTGTATGCATTTGATGGAGAATTTGACCAAGAGTGGTTGATAATCAAGCAGGCAAGCTGGAAGCTGAAACACACATGAGACAGCCTATTTTTTATACCAGGTGCTAACAGTGTTTCTGATGGCTGAGTTTATTACTCCATGTGTAGGCTGTATGTTAGTAGAGAGTATATGAATGTAAGTGTGGAGCTCAGCCTGCAGAGTTAGTAAATTGTCTCAGCAGTCAGAGAGACCTTGCTCAATTTCATTTGTTGCTAGTCATGTCAAGAATTACTGCTGTGGTGAATGGCAACGTTCCAGATTGCATCTCGGTCAAATGGATTATTCCTCAGAGCAATGCTTTTCTGGGGAAGAGAATATCCAGGGTCCAGATTTGAAGGGTCTCTTGCACTTTTGGTGATCTCACCTGAAAAGAACAGTCAATACTTCATGCAAGTGTAACTGCTGAAAGTCTGTAATGTATTTGCCGTCTAAGCCAACAGGCAGTCAGTGGATGCTTGCAAAGGGAGTTTTTTAGGGGATCAAGAAAAAAGCATAACTGAGGAGAGATTGTGCCAGGGATTAAAGTAACATATGATGTATCACATCTATGTATCACCTTTTTTAAAAAATAAAAAAATAAAAATAGCTGTGGTGTGCTAATAACTTGATGGCAATGATGATTAAAATGTTTATCATCTTTGTTGTACATGCGTTATAGCCAATTTTGAAAGTACTTAGCACCTTTCTGAAAGATCGTGTCATTATACACCAGTGGTGATAGTAGTGGTAGTGGTGTGGGGTGTTGCAAAACAAGAAAGTTGAATGGGGGCGAAGCACAGACATTATGAAGGAGCTGGAGCACTGGAAGAAACTAACAGAAAGCTGTTAATGCAATAGAGTTCTCTCTTCAAATACACAGAGAGCAAGTGATCAAAAATACAAGCTTGAGTGCGTTCTTTGTTATCAGAAAGCATTTGTTGCCATTGCACATAGTCTTGAAGGCACTGATACTTCTTTTCACCCCAATATGCTCTCCCTAATTCACTGTATTTTTACTCACATATGTACGTTTAGTCCTCCAATTAATTTAAGCACAAAAACACTGCACAGAAAGGATTTTATAAAAAGCTGGATGTTAACGCTCCAAAACAGCCTAGAGTATCTCCTGGGATTAGTGAGGAGGTAGGAGGAGTTGATTGCCTCAGGCATAGCCCAGGGCCATTAATTCAAGCTAGTCATTAATCCCCCTGTAATGCCCTATGCTGATGCTACAGTTCCTGTTATACCACAGAAATAGAAAGCTGACAGACCTGTAGACTTTGATGGGTTATGTTGTTCTTATAATGATTGCTTATATTCCTAAATTCTCATAACTATAGTGTTGGACAGAGTTTCAGTTTGTAGGCCGCATGTCTTTCCAGAGAGTTAATGCTTAGTTTGTTACTCATAGGAAGCCCGCAATGATGTTATTAGTATTCCATTCTGTCTGAGCCTTTAAGTAAATCTTGAAAACGTTATAGCCTGTACAAGGTATGCTGCATGTATTGAGTCCTGGGAAAGCAAAATTCATATCAATACTCTCTAAAGGTAATTAGAATACATGTTTTCATATCTAGAGAAAGAAAAATGAGCACGTGGTTCCTTTACTTTGTGGGTGCCACATAAGGCAAAGTGCGGCCTAAGTTGCATTTATTTTAGGGCTTTGTTTGATTGTTTGTTGTCTTTTTTAAAAAAGTCCCCAAATTTTAATGAATTTATTTCAATACCCAAAGAAATAGTTATAAAGGATGGGCCACTTATAAACCATTTAGAAGCAACTGCCATCACATGCCCTTTACATGCATGTGCTTGTACTCAGCAGTACACAATAAAAGCATTGCTGGGCAGATCTTAAAGTTCAGGAGGAAAAAGTTCAAGAGCAAGAGACAGCCCCCAGCTTAGCAGATCATGTGAACACACATGACTCTAAGCACCAGAGTTTAGGTAGCAAATAGCTGCAATGAGAATTTCCAGAATGCTAGACTTGTGTGTCTGTTTAAATTTTCCTAAAATGATTTTGCTCAAGAGGAAAATCATTAGTCTGACCTTTACATAGATTCTTTCTTTGTCAGGGATCCCAAAGTGTTTTACAAATGCAGAGATTTAGTACTGACATGCACATGTCAGTGGGAAAATTAACAGACTGACTACACCATCGTTGCACAGAACTTTGGCAATGCAGGAGTATGACTACAGATGGGCTTCACTACTACATTCCCTGAAAGACCATACAGCAATACTGCGTAGCAGCTCAGGTCGGGAAGTGTGGGATACTTTACTCAGCTGAAAACATAGGTGAGTTAGCAACACTAGGCTGTATGAGAACAATGGTACTAGACTGCTTTAAGAGAAGAAGCAGCAGCTGAGCTCTCTATAATTAGCATTTGTGGTGAGCCATAGATTGTATTGCTGGAATGTGAAATTCCAGCACTACATTGATTCCAAGAAAGAGGGTATGAGGTTGTTTGAGGGTTGGTTAAGGATAAATAACCACTTCCTACAGTGCTGTCTGTGCTCATTGTTTACTCAGCTGGGCCTTGTTTAGTTTATGAATTCAAAATTGATCACAGCAGAATATTTGGGCATATTAGAGCAAAAGAGGAGCCTTACGGTAGACTGTCTTTTGGTATACTAAAAATGTCTGAAATTTATAGAATATATTCACAGGAGGAATTGTACTTAAAGTTTAGCCACAGCAGTACAGTAGAAAGTTAGTATATGGATTTTTCTCCCACTCCTTATATGTGAAATCTCATTGACCCTTATGCCCATCTTGTACTCACAGAGGGAGAAGAGCCTAGAACCAATGTTCTTTCATTTTAGAAAGACTAGTTGGAATTCGTTTCCATTCGGTTCTAACATTTCAGCACCTTTCCTTGAAAACCAATGTTTTCAGAGTGGGTGTTTTTCAAATGCTTTATGCCATTCCTTTTCCTTCCTCTGGCTTTACTGTTGTAGTTTGGCTTGCCACTGTGCAGGAGGAGGAGAGATGAAGGAAGGAGGATATGGTAACCTTATTGCCTATTCTCTCCCTTTCCACTAGCTCAAAATAAAAAGAGGGTGGGAGAGAGGAAGAGGAGAGGAGAGCAAAGTGAGAAAGGGAGGAAACCTTTGCCCTCTGGGATCATTGTGAGGCAAACATGCATCCATTCACCCATCTGAGAATCACTGTAATGTAAATTAAACCATTTTCGTGCATAATGAGGATTTACTCTCCTACAATGGGGAGTTAGCTAATAAAGTCTTAATTTCATTTCTCTGTGACCCAAGAATTTTTAAAAACTGAAAAAGTTAAACGATGAATTGACTCAGCAAACTAGTCCCTTAGAGACTGCATGTACCATGTGAATCAGGGGAGCTGAGTGAGGTGATGCTGATGTTCCACGAAGCTGTGGGTGAGCCTTTATCAAATACTCCCTATTGGCTTGAGCAGTGCTGCAGAAACCCACAGGGGATTGTGCTAGCCAGCAGTGTATGCAGGCACTGAAAAATTCTTGTGGAATTAGGGGGTTGTGTCTTTATCCCAGAAACCTGAAGGTAGTTTCCTCTGTTATGATTCTTTCTCTTAGCAGACCCCCTTTTTGTTAGCTTTGATCACCTGTGGGGTCTGGAGAATTCCAGACTTGTTTTTCAAAGATTATTCTATAGATAGGAGTGTCTGAAACTGAAGGGAGGGTGTATTGACCTCTGTGCAGACCTCAGCAGAATTTAATGCCTGTTGGACGCAGATGGAGTTCTGCAATATCGGTGTAGGGTAAACTGGAAATCACTGTGCTAAACCATCCAAAGATAGTAGTGACTTCCTGCTCCCTGTCTAAAATGTTCCAGAGAGGGACAAGCAATCCTTATGTGCTGTTTCCAAAGAGACATGTCACAGCAGTTTGATGCTGACTTATTGCTTTTTGAATTTATCTGGTTTGAGTTTCCTTTTTCTTTGAAAGGACTTTTTCCCAAATATTTTTACACTTCCTTCCTGATGTTTGTCTTTTTTCCAGATTCCAAAATTAGAGCAAGTTACATTTACTCATGGAACTTCTGCTGCAAGGAGGCATTGAGCTTTTGCAGCCCCTAGTCTGAAGGTGCCTGCTCCAGTGGATGACCTGCTCTGTCATGCACAGCTATCCAAAAACAATTGGACAATGGCAAACTTTAAAAATTGATGCATGTCCTGATTACTGTCCCATCCCTCTCAGCTTTTGCTTTCTGACTCTTGCTTCATGTTGCTGAGTCCTATTTGTTGAAGGTGCTACTTAATCCATGACTTGCCTGCTGCATTCTCGTTTGACCTGTTAACTGTTAAAACAAAGAAGTTTTTTTAAGAATGGGCTTGTCAAAGAAAGCATATCTCCTCCCTTCAAAGTCTTCTAATGATTAATATTTGATTAAAATGTGGCTGCAGCATTAAAATGGGTGCCCTGTGTCTTTTGTAAATGGACGACTAGCAAACTTGTGGATTGTCTCGTTTTTTCATTGGCAAATTACCTAGTGAATGTTTCAAGGGGAATTGCAGGGGAGGGTGAGGAGTTAGTTGATTTTCAGATAAATTAATTACTACTTTTATTCCTAGATATAATCTGAACATGATTAAATCCCCAGATCCATCCACAGATTCAGTTTAAGTTTCATCTCTGGAAATGAGAAAGAGGACATGCTCTAAAACGTGGGATAGAAGCCCAGGTCCTGGCTCGCGTAGCCCCACATCAAAACTGGGAGGTTAGGTTTGTGGTCGTGAAGGCGGTGGCTTGTGCGTACAACCTGTGCAGCAGCTGCACCGTTCTTCTTGCCTGCTTCTGTTTGCCTGCTGCTTTCTTAATGAACTCTAGTGACTAGCTGATGATGAAATCTGCTATTGAAAGGGCTTGGAGATCAAATGCCTGTCCATTTTAATACTCTGATGGATCATAAGGACAGCCAAATTTTTAGATATGATTATATGCTCTATAGAAGACTTTAGGACAGTGAGTAGGGAAAAGGAAAATAATGGGCAGGCAGACTTATAGTACAGTTACCTAAATACATCAGTGGAACTCTTAACACTATCAGTCTTTTGGAAAATACTGTGGAATGGGGTATCAGGACAAGGAAAGAAGCATAGCTTGAATCTGTTTAGTTTTGAGTTCGAAAGTGTTGATAGCACTTTGTAAAGAGAGGAGACTGTCCCATTTCATGTGTATGAGTTTGTCGTGGTTTAAGCTATGGAGTTTGATGTTGCTATCTTTGCTTCTGTAGGTAATGTAAGCGAATGTAACAGCTCGTGAGAACTAAGATAAGACACAAAGGGCTCCTGTAAAGGTCTTTGACTAGTTTTGTTTTCTTAATAGTTGGCTGTTGAATTCTTAGTAGAAACAGAACAGCAGAAAGTATTTTAAAATGAAAGAACAAAGCTGTTACTTCCAAAGTACTCTCTTTGAAATCAAAAAGCTTGGTAGAAGTGAGATATTTGGGCAACCTCTAGTGCCTAGATTCTCTCTGCCCTGTGAAGAGGACAAGGAGTACTGATGCCAGATAGAGATTTTGTTTTCACATGCTCCATGGTCTGGAAGACAGATGATTGGGTTAGAGACAAGGAGACATTGCATGCAAATTCAGGGTGGACAGGAGTCAACTGTTGTTTTAGCTTTTCTTTCAGTGGAGAAGGGGCCATTATTTTTAATGAGAAGAAAGATTATACAAATAGATCTTGAATCACCTTCATGTTACATTTTTATTTTCTGGCTGATGTAAATTAAATTGCTTCAGTGAGGTACTCTGAAACACAGTATGGAGTGGAATATATGCAGTATGTACATATGCATTCATCTCTCTTTCCATTGAAAGACTGCTGCAATGTTACATATAAGATATAAAAACAACTTACTGAAACATTTGGAAAGCAAAATCAAGTGCTCTGTTGCCTTTTTAAAGTTTTATTCTGTTCTTTGGTTACTTTTGTAAATGGCTAAGTGGTCTTGAGCAGAAAAATGTGGCTATTATGTTACAAAGAGGCAAATGTTGGCTTAATATTTGCCTTGCCCCTTTCTGGCTATTCTTGCTCGGCTCTGCAGCAGTTTCTTAAAGACCCAAATCTGTTCACTGATCCATGTTCACAGTGGGGCTGTCTCCCTAGTCATTGCAGACCTGGCCAAGAAGATGACATGTTGGGCACAGGAGTAGGAGCCAGTGGCTCCAATAGGCCATTGTTGCGTTAAGTACTTTGTATTGTGAAACCATGGCCATTGGCTATGGGCTGCGTAAGAATGTGTGGAGGAGTTGGATGTAATCTGGATTTGCATTGGTTCTTCAGAAAGGGAATTCACAGAAAAGAGATTTGCAGACAGAGTAACATTGTGCATTGCCCCTTGATATCATCAATGCCTGCTACGAAGTTTTAAAGCTGGGAATAAAGGTAATTAGATGCTGATGAAGAATATACTGCAGAAGGGGAGGAAGAGGGTGCAAGAGGGTTACAAGAGGGCGGTATTGGATAGCTGCATCCATTACTGAGTTGAACTCCTTGAAGAGTACATTAGATAGTGTTGTACCTGAGTGAAAGCTTAGCATCTGAGATCTTTGTTGAAGTAGGCCTTCCCCCCTGTTGTTTTAGGGGGAAAAGAACATTTCCAAAAATGTTTTGTGACAATTTTTATTTAGAGTTTCAAGGTTAAAAAAAGATGCAGCTGCCATGACTTCTATAGCTGACAGAAGAGTCTCAGCGGGTTCATTCCAGGTGCACTCCTGTCTTAAGACTCCCTGATTTTAGCCAGTAGCTTTGGTTTTACTAACATTGGTGATTTCTGTCTCCTCTTAAGAGGACTCTGAAGAGCCAAGAATGGGTTTTCCAATGACCTGTAAGATATATTTTGAAACATCAGAGGAAAGTTTTGAATCTGGGCTGACCTTACTGTTGGGTAGCAATGGCCCAAACACAATGGACTGGCTGTTATCATCTTTGTAGGGCTTCTCCTCCTGGAAATTTCTAGGGTTGGACATATGGCCTGGTAATGAGACATATGCAGTAGTAACTCATTCCTTTAACAATTTGAACTCACTATCAGCTGTATGTATCATGTACTCTTGTAATTGAAATTGTAATGGTGTGCAACAGCAGCAATAGCTTAGTGAAAATGTATTTAGAAAAACGTGCATATGGTAGATTAAATTATCAGTCTAACCAAACAGGTATGTTGTGTTGAATTTGGACAGAATGTATTCCTAGGAGGAATATATAGTCCCTGTAATGCTGCTGGCCAAGAAAGCTTTTTAGTCATAATGGAATTGTATTTAAAATTCTCACTGCAGGTCCTGGCCATCCTCTCTGCAGAATGCTTCTGAAATGTAGTTTATCATAATAGAATTTCTCCAGCTTCCCCCCAGCTTACTCACAATGGGAAGAGGTTTTCTAGGCAGCCATGAGAGTCTATACCTAGTTACCCTTGTGCCCAAGCTCCAGTTTTTGTGGCAGCTTGCTTGCTTCCCCTTGGCCATGCTCATCTCCTGAGGAGACCGTGCTGGTTTGCCAGACTGGAGTTGCCTGGAACAAGAAGTATAATGCTTCAAGTTAGGGTTGCTGTTTTCAAAAGCTGCCTCTGACATTAAAGGAAACAGAATTGGCCCAGTGCTTACCACTTTGGAGAAGCCATCCTCTTTGGAAAAAGCATTTTAATTCTGAATAAAACATTGGGTTGGCTTTTAGCTCATGAATAGCACTTTATTCCACTTCAATAAATATCAGTACCGACAAGTAACCACATCATGTCATGACATTACGTAAGTGCATGGCAACATTCCAAGTTAATTTTGGCTATTATTTCCACAGATGTGTGGGATAGGTTTTTGTAGGCATTTGGTTCCTAGTTTGATGGTGCTTTTGCAGACAGGGGCTGTAAAACATCCTGACAATTATCCAGGCTTCATGGACTAGTTTGGGCTTCAGACACAGACAGTATCTCAGGTTCTTTCTTTCTTGATCCTCCTGAGGAGTTTGCTCCTTCAAGGAACATGTGGCAGTTGAGTGTTGACAGACAACTGAAGGGTTAGTATTTTATGGAAAGGTTTGGAAAACAACATCACTTTATTAACAGGGTAAGTTCAAGCAGTTAAAAGTCACTGGAAGATAAATGCCCTCTCATTCTACTTGTGCTTTTCAGAGCCCAAGAGGATAGGGTATCTACCAGTGTGCAACCAGGGAAAAAAGTTCTCTTCTTGCCTCACCGGACCCCTGATTCAGGCAGTCTGCTTTCTGCTTGAACAACTGAATGAAGCTTCTAATGCTGCTGTAAGATTACTCCCAGCACAGTCCCAACTGGCAGTTGGATGCCCTTGTCATGTGCTGTCATTGAAAAGGTGAATTTCTCCATCATGGTTCCCCTTTTAAGATTGTATTCAAATAGAGGGTCATCTTCAGTTGTTAACCCTCTTATTGGAGTTGGAGGCTTGGTAAGGGTAGGAGTTCATAACCTCACATGGAAGCCCTAAGTTGTAATATGCTTCTTGTGGGATTGTTAAGAGGGCCAGCACTTAGGTAACTGTGTCTCTGAATGCTTAAATATCTTTAAATTCTGTCCCTGGGGTCACTGAATGTCAGTGGTGCATAGTTTCTGAAGTGCCTAAGTCATTGCTATAAATGGAGCGTGGTTGCTTAAGTCATTCTGATGCTTTGGGAAATTTTGTACCCTCAGCTTGTTTGCCAGTTAAATAGGGAAGGTTATTTTATTGCAAATGCTTTGTGTAGGCTATCACTCAAAATATTAACGTTAGGAAGTGTAGACTCCTGCCAGATTTCTCTTGACTTTTTTTATTGTCAAGAGAAAAGCAGATTGAGGTTCATCATTTAGTGTTTGATGGAAGGCCCTCTCTCTCTCAGTGCTCTGTTTCTATACAGCAATCAAATCCCACGTACTGTACTATATTCTGCCAGGAAATCTGCTAACCTTTCATATAATATGTAGTAGGTTTTATAGCCAGTGCTGCAAAGCCGTTTTCCATACACCAGGATTTTCAGCTATTTTTTTCTGCTGCCTTGGTAAGATTTGCAACGGTTCTTTCTACAGTGCCAGATGTTGTACATAAAACAGGAAATTATATACTGTTCTCTTGCTTATTGAGCAGAGAGAAGAATCTACTTTTAAAACCTAGCTGGGAGAGGTTGCTAGAAATGGCAAGTTTAAAGAGACAGATCGAGTATGTGAGATAAGAAGGCAAGACAAAACTTGCCCAAATGTGATGGTGAATGCTAAATCTTGAGTGAAACACAGTTGATGTACTGACATTAAAGGGAATGTACTGAATATATAATCATTGTGGATATATGCATGGGGTTTTGTATTATAAGATAATCAAATGAGTAGTTCTTTGTACATACATTTACTGAAACTGATGGAATCTCAGGAGATATCTGATGATCTCTATTTAAAGATATATCAGCCCGATTATGTACTGTAGTGTTTGTCTATTCCTGAAGGAATGCAATGTCGGAATGATTTTATTTTGGTTAGCAGTTGGGACCCTTAATCTACAGATATTGAAGTGTTTTACAAATATTAAGTACTTAATTCAGCAGGATTCTACTGGGCTGTGTTCACTGGGATAGTGATGCATTGTTTATAGCGTTCCTCATTAATAACCCGCTGCCCAACTGGTCACGCCTGGCCTGCAGGTTCTTTTCGCTTGGCCTATGGCTTTTTCCTGTCAGGTACCGAGCAGGGAGCAGCTGTCTGTCCACTACGATGCATAAAAGCCAAGTGCCTCCTGCTGCCCTTCAGGCTGTTTCAGTGTCTACAAACTGAACTCTGCCAACTGTCCATGCAGGAAGAGAGTATGACCTGGATTGTGTGACAAGGGACCACCACAAAACTGGCCTCTGGATGCTGTAACTGCAGAGGTTTGACCATTCTACCACAAGGCATGAGAACCATAAAGAAACACATCAACCACAGTACTAATTCTCATTAGTAAGCAACACCTAACATGTGACACTGAGAATTACAGTTCCAAGGGGATACAACTTTTATCTTTCACAAACTTCTGAAACATACTGATAAATTCAAAGATTATTTGGGTCAGGCTCTTTGTAGCATTTTCTACTAGATAGAGCCACTTTAGGAGTTGTTCATATGCATGTGTGTTACTGTTATTCATACTGATTAGGGCAACGGTGAGACATCTGCATAACATGTAGCTCTGTGCGAGTTAGAGAAAAGACAACCAACTTCTCTACTGGGAATGCTGCTCCAACAAAGAAAGTGTCAGTAGAGTCCAAAATCTTGTTACTTTTACCTTTCATCTTCTGGTAGCTCGAAACAGCTTTTCTGGCCAACATCATCTTCTTCTTCTACTAATATACGCTCTGGAAGCCTCTCTTGGATTAGATATCTGTTGCTGTAATTAACCTTATATATGAGCATTATTTTAGTTTTATGTCTCCTGGAAAAAAGTCACACTGGCATGAAATCAGAGTGACACATTGGTGCTTCAGACCCTTAGTTTCTGTCTTGAGGCAGAGCAAATCAGCAGGCCTGTGCTGGCAGTGCTGTTCTTGCTTGACATGTTAGTTAATTTTACATCCTCTTCTTTTTTTCTCCACTTTTTTATAATGGCACCTTTGGACACTTGTAGCAATTTTCCTTTCTAAAAGGCCAGAATTGATCTGTACTATAGTTGACAAATGATTCCCTAGTAAGTGTTCAGGCACTAGCACTTTTTCCTCTTCTCTGGATTTTTCTCTAGTTTCTCTTTGCAGGAAGGATTAACTCTCTGAAGCTCGTGCTACTGATGCCCACTGAGCAGTGCAGTCGTTCAGCAGGTCTGCAGGCCTGCGTACGCTGCTCTTTCTAATCATGTCAGATTTGTAATATCTGTCAAGTTCACTAAATTCAGGTGATACCAGTGATGTGAGCACACTGTGATTTTGCCATGAGAAAACACCACCAGGTGTTTTTCAAGACAGTGGCAAAAGTATGTCATACCTACTTCACAGAGCTTTTGTTTACTGCTTTTGGATCCTACTGTGATTTCCTAAAGTTTGGAAGTGAAAACAATTTCTGAAATTGTTCTGAGATTCTTCTCTAGCATCAAGGCTGTGATGGGGCCTTTTAGGACCTGTGCTCATCTATGTTCCCTGTTGGTAAGGGTGTCTGCATGTGGCCATCCCGCAGGATGAAATTGCCCACTGCAGAAATGAACAAGAACTCTCCTAAGGGCTACATGGTAGTCAGAATGTCAAACTTCATATTTCCCAGTTTGAACCAGTTTGAGTTCAAGTCTCAGGTATGGTGAGTGAGTGGCATACTTGGGAGTATGGCAGAGATCTCCTGAGGTCTAGTCTTCAGTACTAGTCAGTGGACTGTATGCCTTCCTAACAGAATACACATGACCATTAGTGCTACTGGAACAGGTCAGTAAATACAAATCAGTTTTGCTACGCCAGTGAAACTGTTAGTTTATGTCATCTAAGGGTCCATTCCAATACAGGTGTGTATCATTGACTTCAACTCCATAGGAGTTATGCAAATAATAATATTAAAGACAGCGATTACAGTGGCTATCTCATCTAAAAGACGTCAAGATTTTCACAGAAATTTGAGGTTTATAAAACTATAAAGACAGTATAATGTGGAAACTGTTTTGTGGTGCTCCCTAAACAAGCAGCTTGCAGTGTGTAGGGGAATACTTGTAAATTGAAAACTAGTCAGTCAAATCTGTGAGGCGTACATGTACAGCTTCCTTATTCTGTAACACTGAATTCCCCTCAGTACTACTAAAAGGAAGACAGAGCAGATAAACAGCAGTTATCATGTGAAAAAAAATAAAACTTGTATGGAAAAAGTATTTTGCCTTATTTCCAATGTTTTTGATTTTTATTACAATATGGTTTACAAAACTTGTCTCTAATATGTTTTTAGAGTTGTAAGTTAACAGAAGAATTATGTGAAATGGATTTAGATGTGAAGGCAGCTTGTTCTCTCTGTTAATGAAACCTTTCTTAAAGGCTGTTCTATAATTACACTTGTGGCTTGGTGGATAATGCCTGTTCTCATATGCAAGTCATTTGATTCCTCTGGTGCCTCATAACACTCAAGAAGCATGGACTTTTGCAGTGTGACTCATCCTGTAGCTTGTTTTACTGAATATTCTATATAAAGACTTTCTTTGAGCAGTGAGTAGGTACACAATATCAAAGCGACAGTAACAAGCTTTGTCCATCCTGCTTCACAACAGAAAAAGAGCCCTACAAAAACAGAGTGGAGCGTAGGTCGTTGCAGATTGGGTAGCCCTTCAATTAAGAAGTGTTCTAACTCTAGTATCACCAGTGACCTCGTCGTGCCTTCTAGAGGGACTGAAAGTCTTGTCCCAGTGTAGTAATACACGTGCTTCAAGAATTAATCATTCTTGCTGTCAGAAAACGGGCGGAGTATAGCAGATTACTTCTCAATAAAACCTGTCTCTCTTCTATCAGGAGCGCAAAAGAATGCCCATATATATTTTTCAGCACTGCAACAGCAGGTGATGTCAATGCATGCTGAGCCAGAGCTGCTTGTTTCAGATGTGTCCACAAAAACCTGAAAGGTTGCAATTTTTGGACATCCGTGCATGGCCATAATGAAAATGCTTAGAAGAATTGCTAATAGTAAGAATTGAAGTTGCAAAATAAGCTTGGGATATGAATATAATCACAGTCAATGAAAATTATTAAGAAGTTTTTCTGCGAGTGGAAGGACTGGAAAAACTTGTTTCCTTTCCATTTTTGCTCTTTCCTGCCACCAATACTTACCATGACTTCTATGATGTATCTACTTGATGGTAGACTATGTGTATGGTGTTAGGAGTCATACCCACGAGGAGTTGAGTACAGGAGGTCTGGCACATTGTGACCACAACTGTAAAACAAACAACTACTAAAGTTTGTTCAGGTATGCTTTCAATGAGAAGGTTGGGATAATTATGAGGGACAGTTCAATGTAAGAGAAATTGACAGAAAGACGAGTGGATGAGATAATGCTCTCTTCTCAGCTGCCACTACACAGCCAGAGCCAGGGTTATTTACTGCATCCTCCTAGCAAGGCCTTTTAAAAAGAATTTTGAAATGTCCTTGTTGAGTCTCTTTGAATTTTCAAAATGTACTCATTAGTAAGACTTGAACAATCCATTCATCTTCATTTGGTGTTCTACAGGAATGATTTAAAATCATAGTGCACTTATACCGTGCACTGTTATTTTTCCTCCTCTACTGAAAACCAATTTAGTTTGCTCTATGTGTAAAACCAGTGTATGTATCTAGTACTGCTGTTTGCTTTGTGTAAATATTCCTTGTAGTATACTATTTCCAATGGCTTTGGAACAAGAACAGCCAGGGTTCATGTCAAGCAGGTGGTGGGGCCTCCCCAGCACAGCTTGATGGTTTTATTTTATTACCTTTTTGTCATCCTTTAAGCAAACAAATGAAACATGATTCCATAAAGAAGGAGCGGGAAATACAAAGATAACTAAGAAGTGAACAGTTGAAAGCAATGGACTAGAAAGATGTTTTCTTTTCAAAATTAATGATCTACTGTACATCCTGGCTATATTAAGCCTATTCATCTAGTGGGGTAGGTTAAGATTTCAGTATGCCAATGAAATTATTTTTAGCCATGTGCGAGGGAGCACCCAGAAGAAATGGCTGTTTTCCCAAGTGGGACAGAAACATACAAGTTCAGAAAATTTATTCAGTTCCTACTGAGCTTGCTATCAAATAGGTAACTTTTAAAACCAGGTATGAGTTTTAGAAGATACTTTTAAAAGCCAGACCTTTCAGAATGGCAAACTACATGCCACAAATGTTTCACTGAGAGCATCTTTAAGCCAGTTTGACAGAAGCTGTCTCTCACTGAGAGGCCAGTACTTGGGCATTTGTGCTGACAGGTTTTGGATGCTGGGACTTGACAAATTGTTTCTGGAGGAATCTTAGTGCAGGAATCAGCTTTTCTCATTGCCCCTCAGATGTGGTATTTCCTTGCCAAATTGCTTCACAGAACTGCTGTGTTGTTAACATATGTAGTATATGGCCAAGTTTAATGGTCTGTTAGTGAGGCCTTCAGCAGCTCCCTTTCTCTTTTCTTTTACAGTCGATTGCATCAACTGTAAGAGATCTCTTACAGTCTTCCATCATCATAATTTGTGTAGCCCTCACATGTAAACTTAATAGTAATAATTGTCTCTTTGAGTGTGGTTTTGTCTAGTTAAACCTCTGTTTGGGATGGTGTTGGCTCAGTTTTGTTATTAGTTGCATCCCTTTTTGGTGGTATAGCTTCAGTACATGAATGTAACAAATAATATTGTTTCAGATGGGAGAGTGCTTCCTAAGGCATTTTTGTTTCAGCATTTGGAGGTCTGTCCTATGATGGATGCCAAAGCTGTGAACTTGTTCTCAATTACCTCATGCTCCAATGCAATCTTACTTGCTTTATGTGAATGAAGGTCCCTGGTGAAACATCCTCTTGTTGTATTTAGTTAATTTGTGCTGTGCCACTTGCCTGCTTACATCCTGTCTCTAAATGCACTGTGAGCCTTTCTGGATGGAAGGAGGGAGGGACAGGATCTGACCTTTCATTTTGTGCATAGAATTTCACAAAGCTGGATCCCAGTCAAGCTGATCTCAGGGCTCTGTTGGGCAGAGGAGGAGACTGATGGTATGCTCTTCTCCTTCCACTCCTTATTTTTCTGGAAAGATTATTATTCAGTTTAGTTCAGTACTTTACCCTTCATTATCTTGTGAGTGGTCTCTATTTTTTTCATGTTCCTCTTGTGTTATTTTTATCTTTTGGCCATGTGTAGGTTCAGCCTTAACATCTCTACTAATTTTTCCACTTAAGAAAATCTGCAATGCATCTTCATTACTGTGCCCAGCTGCATATCTCAAATGCTCTTTTAATCTTGATGATAGATAACATGACAGATCATAGTGAGAACGAAGGCTAAAAATCAGGAATGAAAATCAAGGTGACCATTTTCTGTGATTATATATTGTATTGTGTAAGAAACTCCCATCGAAAAAATGAAATAAATAAAACCCAGAGGCTTTTTAATACAAAATTCCTGCCCACACTGAAGTGTCAGCTTAGTCAAACCAGGCTACATGCTCATTTCAATTGGAAAAAAACCACAACTTGAGTAATTTTTAAATGGTAACCAAAAAGGTTTGGATTATTTTTACTCAGCTGAATTTCTCTGGGAGAATGTTCCATGATTTCTTTAATCAAATAACTCCTCAGAATCTCAAGAGTAGTTTGGACTCTGCATGGTTTGTACTATTTTAATCCTTTAAAACTCACATTTTGTATCCTGTATTTTTCTATTTTTGCTTATAATTGGTGTCCCAGTGCCACAACATAAAATATAACAAATGTAAACAATGCTTCACTCCAGAAAATAGAGATTAAGCTTGTGATTGGAAAATTGGCAGAGGCTTGATGTTGTAATATGTACTGTTCATCTCAATCTGCAGAATCTTTAAGCCTAAACTGTCTCAACTACAGCCAGGTTTAAGGAGCCTAGCTTCTGCCTATTGCTTATCTGTTTCTAAGACCTCAACAAGTAGAACTGCTTCTCCAGTGGCAACAAGAGAGAGGAGGGAGTTCATTTATTAGGCATACCTGTCAGCTAGTTCACATTGTTTGGTTTTTATTTCTTTTTTTCTTACAGTGTGCCCTTTTCCCTGAATTTTCTCCACTCCCTGTGATATATTATCTATTCAGTGGACTGCAGGAGTCCATTTAGTCTATATATTGCACTCCCCTGCAACCCTTCACCCACCGCTCCCAAACACATTTTTACTACTTCTTATTTCTTGTCAACATTTCTTTCCTAACGTTTAACTTTCTTCCTTCTTTCCCATCCCTGCTTGCCTCCTTTCTGCACCATTCCGTCTCATAGTGAGGTTTGAAAATGTTTCTAGGGTTGAGGTGAAATGAATACGTTTTGCCTAAAGAGAGGATTGTGTGAGAAACAGACACCGCAAGACCCTGGAGTCACAGAACAGCATTTGGTGTGCAGGCTTTTTTAGTCTTGGTGAGGGACTGGCCGCTCAATGTCTTTGTTTTGAGGAAGTCATTTGCACTGGCTCCGTTTAGAAAGAAAAACCTTGAACTGCCCCATCCAAATAAGGCTGTTGCATTGCAGGTTGTTAATGCAGTTTACCTGATCTCTATGTTATGGCACAACTGAATTGCTGTTATTAATGTTGCTTGCATTTCAGTTTGATAAAAGTCAGTCATTTCCATTCAATACATTTTGATATCTTCAGATAAGATGCTGTTGAACAAGTCCATCATGTTTCACAAGCCACGTTTCACAGGCCTTTATAGGGAGCTTCAGACTTGAGGACCATGTTGGACTGTGCATGTGGATGTAAGACAGTATAACTAAGCACTGTGTTATAAAATAGCTGAAATACTATTGTAATCTCTGGTGGGTAAGTACCACAGGCAGCATTTACTATACAGCACTGTGCAAGAATGGGACTCTGGATTTGAGCAGCTGAACCCATGAGAGATTTATGCTAGCAAGGTAATTCCGGTGGTGCCATTGCATTGACTGCTTGGCTGAGTTGGAGGCCTAGGTTAAGTGATATCAATCTGATTATGAGTGATTTTCTGTGTCAGAATACACTCTTTTCCATGCACTAGGGGGAGCAGACTATGTTCGATCATACCTTATGAATTATAATTATTTAGTTTGTCTTTAGGTTTTCCCCTTATTTTGTGTTGTACTTGGTTTGATTTCACAGCAATGTTACTGAGTGAGCTGCACAAACTGCTTTTAAAGCAGCTCACACTGTAATCAAAATAATATTTTAAAAGCATTAAAGAAAGGCTAATGTTATAAGGGAAATTCCCTTATGTGTTTGTTTGTTTACGCCTATGAAATATCCTCATTATTGTAAGGCACAATTGAGTAGAAACAATCACTTTGAGGAATTATCGATGAAAAGGAAGCCTTTAATATTAGAAGAGTATTGGAAGTTGATACATGCTTGGTTCTGTGAGAAGCAGAAGCACAGCATTAGGCTGACCCCACTCATTAAGAGGTTTATATTGATTGTAGAGGAATTAATATTTAACCCAGAGTTTCCTTCCAGATGAAAACAAATTTCTAGACCAACATACTTCTGTGCTTAGAGGTTGTAAATGTGAAAAGCAGAGTTACAGATCAGCTCACCATTTTGCTGCTTCTTTATTTCGTTCAAATCTCCTTGTAAAAATATATAAGGGAAGGGAAGAAAAGAAGCTGTTTATTAACAATGGAAAAAGCCACTGCAGCTCACGTTGTCAACGTAAGGCCAATATGTTGTTTCATTTGCACTTAAAACTTATTTTTACGACTTAAGTACTGTACAGATCTTGTGGTGACCTTACAGAATTTCACTACAGAGGAGCGTGACTTCAACTCACTGTCAGAGCATGGCCTGCACTGGGAGGTTTGCAGCTTTTCTCTAACTTGATTGTACCTACCTAGTGCCACGTAAATTTCTTTAGATAAAGCCTTTTTCAGAACATTCATGCAAAGATGTGTCGGTCATGTGTATCAGGCCGCCTGTATTTGCAAGGTGGCAATCTCAGGGTGGAATGATAACTTCGTTTAGAGGCTCTTGCTGACTTCTGACTGGTCTAGTATACACAATCCTTGCTTTTTGCTTGCTCTGCAGGTTAAGATATGTCATCAGAAACAAGACATGTGTGTTGCTGTGATTACAGAATTTATCATTCTGTCAAAGCACTTTACAAACATAAATGTCTTCCTGGTGTGACCTTTTGTCTCAGCTGAATCTCTGCCCTAGAAAAACACTCAAGATCAGTTTAGGGAGGCACACCATATGGAAGAAACAGTGTAGGAGGCAGCCCATAGCTGCCCAGGTGAGGGGCTGAACAAAGCCAGCCTCATGCTGTATTTGCCAGTCTCATACTGTCTCTGATCTTCCTTGTACACCGTCTTCTTGCAGCACACCTAGACTGAGCTCACCTGAAAAAGTGCATATTTACTTCTCCCATCATTAAAATAGTGTATCTGAAAATAGGAGGTGTGACTGCCTGAGGGTAAAAGGAAGTATTTTGTCCTTAGAACTTTAGGAAATTGTTCTATGAACAGTTTTCTCTTGTGCATGACCCATGAGATGATGCCAGATGTAGCTTGATCCAAGTCCTATCAATATAGGTTGAAAGATTGGCTGTAGCAGCTAGAAAAACTATGTTAAAATGGTACTTTTTTCTTAGTAGTTCTGATCTTTGTTCTCATGACATATCTGCTGGCTTTGCTAATAAAGATGCAGGTTTACAATTGTTAGTGTCACAGAAGAGTTTGAAGAGGAGCGAGGTTCTGTTCTGCGGCTTGCGTCATTCAGAAAATTCCAGCTAAGGTGCAATTTGCTGCCTCTCTCCTACAAGTGATAATGAAAGAGGAAGAAAGGAGAGCACAGCTTTATTTTCTGATCTTGCGCTGAGTTTGAAGCACTGCTATTGACAGTTGTCATCATCTGATTTTAAAGTGAACAAATTCAACACAGATATTACTGGGGAAAAAGTAAGCATGGAATTGCAAAATGCTCTTTTTCAGCCACTTTTGAAAACTTGAACTTCACGTTAAAGGCAGTTAAATGTTTATAATTTTTTTTCTTATAAATACATCCTCTATTCTATAGTTACAAAAGTGTAGTAAAAGAAAACACTTAAATCAAATGGACTGTTTGTTCTTCTTTGTACATTTTCTTTGTCCTCTTTTAAGTATATGCAATCTTTCCCACCCCTCCCAACCAAGTCCTGTCTCCACCCAACTGCATTTCCTGAGTGGATTCTTCTAGGAGACAGAATCGGAGGGCTGCGTGATGACATTTCTATATTTAAATTAGATGGAGCAGAATAGGCTGTGTAATTTGTTTAATCACTGCTCATGCTCTAATTTCCTTGGATTTGATTTTTGCAGTGCAGTCTTATCTTCAGGTTTGTATCTGGTAGCCAAGTCTGCTATTTGACATGATTTCAGGGAGCTGGGTGCATTTTTCTTTTTGACTAAGTATCAAGGGGATTCTGTGATCAAGCAAGTTCTGCATACAGAGCTTTTCAAGCACTATAAATTGATTTAAGTGGGAATGTGACAGAAAAATATATGCCTCCAAAACAAAGAGATCAAATAAAATCTAAAGCATAGTTGATTAGAGCCATGCAGACACATGCAGAAGATGGTAAATAGGTAAATGGAAAAGATGCAGATTCATCTGCTATTATATAAACTGTACTAATTCTGGGATCAGGATTCAGCAAATTCAGTACAGGCATTTCCTGTATTTATTTTATCTAAATATGACTAAATGGTACTTCACTTCTGCTATTTCAGGCCTTGTCTATCTCATTTCAATGGCTAGATAGACTGACGTATACAAAACGGTCTCTGTTCAGTAAGTTGTGGTGAGATCTTCACATGGTTTATTTTCTGTTTTTCCACAATATGTAAAGATACGTTTTCACTATTGTAGCATTATTTTTCCCTAATTTGTCTTTATCCTTTCCTTTACAAATAGCTCAATTCTGTTCTCTTACCTATACTGTGAGTGCAGTGAATATATATATTCTGTGAATGACAAAGCCAAATATTTAGTAACATGCAGGATACTTGGTGTTCTAGAGTGATGCACCAGCTTCAAGCACTGATTTACTATGCAGTATTAAACAGCCATGGGTCATGTTCTTTTTGTGATATCCAGTTAAGTGGCATTGACCTGAAATATATGGAAATTTTCTGATTGAGCTTGATAAGAAGAAATACACATACTAATTTATAAACATACTGTATCTGAATCAGAATTATGCCAGAGTCTTCTGTAGATCTCAGCACATACTATTGGGCAACAGCAAGTGTGTAATTTGTTTTTCCCTTTGTAACAGGTTTGGGTAATAAACAACTATGAATATGATTTTCAGTTATTGTTCTTGTGAAATTCTGTAAGAACATTAGGCACTTTTTATTGGAAAACACTAACAGATAACAGGCAGATGACCTACGACTTTACCTGTCAGTTCAGTGAAGAGCAATCTTTGGACCATCAGATCTAAAGGCAAAGACCTAGACTTTGAGACAGCAATCTCTGCTTGGTTTAATGGGTGAAAAGGGGGCTTCTTTCACATCTTCAGGGGCCCTTTCACATCTCTCCTTTTTGTTCTGGAGAAAAAAAGAAGAAACAATGCACTATGGGAGTGACACAACCTTCTGAGTCATGCTCACAGGGGAGATGGTTCTTTGCCAAAATGGAATGACTGGTGCAGCAAACTTAGAGGAAGAAGAGAGTTGTACTGAGAGCATCAGTGATCAATTATTTATTGTCAAAAGAAAATAGAGAAGCTGGCCCGCATTGTCAAGCTACAGCATCTATTCCCCAAGAGAAACCATTGCAGGAGTATGGAGAGCTAGTGCAGGAGGTCTGCAGAACTGGGGTAACAGTCAAAATAACAGCATTTAATAAAATAGTTACACAAGGTTTTGAAAAACCTTTCTAGAAAGGGCATCTTGATGTTTGATCTAGGATTTCTACAACTGAAATGAATTACTTTGTGTTACTCCCAAGTTTGCGAGTAAAGCAGGCTCTCCCTTGTCACCTTCTCAGTTGCCAGTGGTAGGCAGGACAGGAGGCAGCAGAATTGACACTGTGGACTGAGATTGTGAGTGGGCGAGAAAGAGAAGGAGAAAGAGAGAGATGACGTATTGAGGCAAGCATCTGTTCTGGCCTACAAAACCTTGTCCAGTGTTACAAGACACTCACTTTCTAGTATCTGGCCACATGTGGGTTCACCTTGGCATGGGGAATCACCAGAAGCCTGACTTGACTCCCTAGTGCTACAGACCATCATTACCTGCATCCTTATTACACAGCCCATTAGATGCTCTTTGGTAAATGGAGAACTGCTGTGCTTGGGGAGGAGAGGAGGTATGTGGTGTGGAATCTGTGTTTAAAGCTGTACCAAGAAGGGGTAGCGAAGGAGGTCTTCTCTTCATCAGTCTTTTCCATTAGAATGCTGTGGTTTAGCTATGCAATGCACACGGACAGCAAATGCCCATCTATTTTCTTTGTCTCTACCTGACTTGTTTTGGAGTGTTTGTATTGATTAGATCTCTTTTTTGCTCCTTATTTCCCTTTAAACAGCTATTAGCTCTTCAATACCTACAGCAGAAGAGAAGGAACTAACTACAAAGACATATTTTATATACCTTACATACACTAGAAAAATTTGTATGGAATTCAGAGATAGTTTGCATCAGAATTATACTAATTGCCTTTCCAAACATTAGCATATAAAAATGTACCAAATTATGTCCATGGAGTAGAAGAAAATCTTTTGTAGTCATGAAAACCTTTGAGACTTAACTCCAGATAACTACAAATAAAGTCTAAATAAAAGCATGTGAAGGAACAGACTGAAAAGCTTGACAATGAGTGGCCTTAAAAACTGTTGATAGGAAAATTCACCCACAGTACCTCCCCACTGAGGCAAGCATGTGATTTTTCTCCCATCACTAACCGTTCCTTGTCAGCACTCTTCTGTACTTTAGGCTATAGCAGTGGCTGAAAAGGTTGTGTTAATTTTCACCACTGCGTGGATATGAGGCAGTCAGTAAATGGAATCAAAAATACTGCAGGAAGTATCTGATCTTTTAGCTGTTGCATGATAGAGTTTATAAATCGTAGAAATCTGAGGACAAAGTGAATAGGTCACTGAGTGTAGTTTTAAAACCTGCTGTCACATTGGATTTACAGAACTTGAACGCTTCTGGCAACAAACAAGCTTATGATGATTTGATGACTATTGCTGTCTTTTATAAAGAAAGCTTTTCCATACTTCATACCACCAGTAGAATACATTTTCAAAAGCCTTTTGTAAATATTTAGTCTGTTAATCTTCAGAATGATTTTAAATGCCACCTACAAGTACAATTTAACTTACTGGATTTTTTTTTACTTTTACAGACGTTACAGTAACAAGATAGGTCTCACAGTCAGGATTGTGTTTTCCTCATTATCTCAGCTTCCAGAGGTCTCATGCCTGGAACTTTATTACACCATCAGATACTGTGAAGCTTTATGCAGTTACTTAGGTGTTCCTTTGCATACTTAGGTTTCCCAGCAAATAGTGTTCCCCTGACTTCTTGGCGAATAAGTGTCCCTTGACATTTAATTTAGCTAATGAGATGACACAATTTTAGGCATGAATTATAGCATGAATTATAGCCCACACCCTACCGAGGTATCTTCATGAAAGACCACGCGTAGGCAGTCATATCAGCCTTCTCTCCAGATACCCAGATATACAAGGTAGTTTCATTTCTGCAGAGGTCCCCTGGAGGAGTCTGAACAACTGAGCTTTTTGAGAGCATATCTTGAATTAGTACCTCTTCTGGTAATGCTGCCTGAACTCCTCCACAGGCAACACTGCTCACAGGGCTTGCTTTATCAGACTCATAAGTAGACTCATCCCATGGCATGAAGTGGGGCCTTCATATGGAAGATGACAGATTTGAAGTCCTGGGCAGTCTGTGCTTTTGTTCCTGTTAGGCTTTGGCATCCTGAGCATGAGGTGGGGCTGAATGGGGTTAGGTGCCTCCTTTAAAGTGTTATAGCAGTTCTGGCTTATTCCACCTGTAGGTATTTTTGTTAAGCTAAGCCCCCCCATCTTTTTGAAATTATATGGTGTTCTATGTTTTGTTTCATGAGAAGAATAATCAGGAAAAATATTAGATAATTAATCAGAAGGGAAACTGGCATGCACTGTATGATGACTGTGGACGTGCTATAGGAAATAAAAGAGAAAATGACTGTCTTCCTACAATTCAAGTTCCTTATCAAGGTGGATTAAATGTAGACTAATAATGTATTTCTGGGAAAATGCTATTTTGGGAAAAACAGAAAAAAGAAACGAATATAACCTGAACGGTGAGGAAGAACAAAAGAAAAAAAAACACTATAAAATTTGATTTTATCATATTTCAAATGAAACATTTCAGTTTGCCATTTCTAAATCACATTTCAAGACCAAATTCAGTAGAAGGTAGAACAAAATGCTTTTCTACTGTTTGAATAAAATTTTATTTCAAGCCCTTGTGACATACTTTCCCTTTTTTCATTTGGCCAAACAAAATGAGTTTTTCCTTTGTTTTATGTGTGATTTACTAGTTGAACTGAGAAAATAATTTTTCACATTCTTCCTCTCACTGAGTTCCAGGCACAGGACTGGAACAGTGTATGTAAAGTGAATGGTTTGGGAAAGAAAATAGGAGAGTTTTATCCTCAAATGAAGTAGCATTTATTTTGTGTGACTGACCAGGGATATAACATAGTTTTGCTCCTATGAGTTTTCAGCTGGATTATGGGTAAGATTTAAATAATACGTTACTAAGCTTTAGGGTGTAATAGGTTGTCTAAAAATAGGATTGGATTATTAAGATTAATGTAAGCTTTGTGGCTTTTGTTATTATTCATAATGCAAGACATTGTCTTTAGTGGGAGAATTAGTGATATTTTCATATGTACTTCCAAGAAAAATAAATGTTAAAAGGATAATTCAAGCATTGTTAAAATCCAGCAGACAAGATTTTAAAAGCGAATACATCCAAAGAGCTCCACAGAGCAAAGGATAAAACTTTTAAATTAAAATTGCACTATGAGGGAAATTTTCTGTCTCAGTTATTCTGTGTGCTTAGTTGAAACCTACATGCATTTCAGCTGGTTGGTTGCTCACATTCAGCTCACTGCACACCCTAAGGGCTGCATGACACATTTTATTTACACTGATCATCAACATCCCTGTTGCACAAACTTGTTTTCTGACAGTTCCAAAAGGGAATTGTAATTGTTTACCCTTAAGCATGACAGTAATACAGTATGATTGGAAACAAAAATGTGTCACTTATTTATTGAATGATTTGTATTTTGATAAAAGGACATTTTTTTCCTTTGGTGTTATCTTTTTAGCTTCTGTGAATCAAATTTCTTAAGCCCTAGACAGAGCTTTGAGCTTTATCGATCATGTCACCAGCATTCACTGAAGAAAAATACAAGTTGCTGACATCAGTTACCATTATGTGGTTTACAGTGGTACAAGGGACATTATTTTTACAGTTACAAAGTTTCATCTGCTAATACAGTTTGTGTGCATATGTACATAACATGAAGTGCTGGGTTTGTGTGTTTCATAAGCTTGTAGTTTCTGAAAAGCAAACTTGATGTGGTGTTGGAATCAAATGTTTAGAGTTTTTGCACTAAATTCTGTCTATTTCACATCTGACCCCAAAATTGTGGTGATACATGATTCTGATGAATCCTTAGTTAACAACTTTGTCTCCATCCCTACAATAAAGTAGCTTTCTAGCTTGAGTTCAGCTGAGTAGTGTAATTTCAAATAAGCTTTAAAACAGCCTTTATGGGAAGTCACACAACTGAGTACAGTATTGATTTTTTAGAACCCTCAAAGTCATGCTTTGGGGAAGATGAAGGAGGAAACTGTTTTAGCACATCTTTTGATAAAATAAAGGCAGTGTGTGCCAGGCAAGAAAGTGGACCTTGTAATATTAGGAGGAAAGACATGTCTGACTGCCTCATATTGCATGTGAGCATGTGAAGCACAAGGCAGCACACACACAAATGTAAATACCACATAATCCGTTGAATGGCTTTATACATCTGTACCTGACTTAATGTGCCATCATTGTCTTTCAGAAATATCGACAGTATATGTCTGGACTTCTCACTCCTCCTTATGGTGTTATGGAAACTGGCTCCAACAATGACAGTAAGTATGAGAAAATAGACATCAGGTGTTAGAAAAAAGAGAAAAGAGAAAAAACGGGAAGATGAAAGTCCTCTGGTTTTGGGTGTTGAAATTTAAAGGTTAAATTTGATTCAGTATTACAACGGTATTAATACTGTATATAGTAGAAAATACTTAGGAACTTGCCTAACTGCATTCCTACTGCATACAAGTGCACACAGAGCTGTACACAAATCTGCATTATGCACCAGGCCTATTGATTGAAGCATACTGTATGGTGTCATGTAACATTCAGCTAGTTCTAGCTGTTACACGAATTCCATGGAACATGGCCATTAGTCTTGCTAGTAAATCAAATACAGCAAACTGGCTTGTATTTTTAGTTAGGATGGGCTACGCAGCTTGCTTGGAAACACAGGTTAGCTCTTGGGCAGGCAGCCTGCAGTAAACATGCTGCTGTCTGACCTTAGTTACATAGCTAAATAGATTTGGGTATGTCTGCCCCATGAGAACTTGTTAGGCTGTGAGATAGTGCTGTAAACACAAATCCAAGGGCAGCCTTTGGAACTTGTTACTTCCATAAATGAAAGTACTTTTATCTAGTTTCCAGAGGATTATGTAGATGCCAACCAGGGCAATATCTGATGGCTAGCAATTGCATCTGCAAATTTTGTCCCATATGTTACATGTTCAGTGAGTGTTTACCATATATACATATACTATTTGTGAAACAATAGCATAGCATAGCAATGCTAGTTAGCGCAAATTCAGTGTCACTTTTGACTTCCAGGTACTGAATTACACATAATGTAAAATGAAAAAATACAAATAATTCCTGTATACATACTTCAGATATTAAGTTGTGAGAAAATACAATGTTTAGTAAGCTGTTTATAGTATCTGCACGTATTAGCTTTTTGTCTTCTTTGTGTTCACAAGGGAAAGCCTTTGTCTGAACAAATCTGTTTTGCTCTTTAAAAATCATAGATGAATGTATGCCTTATCAAAGTATTGAGCCCTCCAATTCCCTCTTCTATTGATAAATATCTCCACTGTTACTTAAAGAATGTACAGTATGTATTTATTTTCTGTGTTTGTCTTTTAGGAATGCCAGATAAGGACAGCATGTCAGGCAGTCTTTGCCAGGTTTCTAAAAATTGCAGTAAGGTAAATCACGCATTTTTATTTTGATTGGGAGAGGGGGATTTGGTAATGAAAAATGCAAAAGTACAGCATGAAATTGAAAAGAACCAGGTGCAAATGCGAAGCATGTGGTTGATGCGTGTGAGTACAGTATGTAAATTATAAGGATGCTTTAGACATTGTATTGTTTAACTGGAGAAAGCAACTGGTTCAGGTTCAGCATTATTAGAAAACATGATGCTGACGAAGTTTGTGTCACAAGCTGATTGTCCTATCTTTGTCAGAAAGGTGGTAAGAGTAAAGAAGAAAAGCAGTACTGTGACAATACCAGTGCTTAGCCAATGGATCATAAAATTCACAATTAAATCCTATTTTGAGGCTTAACTAAGTCTTAACTGATGCATGGGCATTGTTCTGACACTTTGCTCGGGGTGAATTTTCTCCTATGTTCAGAGAGCAGCTTTACATCCCAATTCTCCTTTGTAAAATAGTTCTGTGACTTCATTCTCACCAGATGAGGACCCACATGAAAGCACTCGTGAATATAAACTACGCTCAGTTTAAAGTAATTATAATAGTGGGAAGGAATACTATCAGGTGTTGCTCTAAAGATTAATAATTTTTAGAATTTTTTATGGCAGAAGTAGAAAAGTTACAGTAATAAACACCTGCTTGGATGCCTCCTTTCTGGACATAGGAGTTTAGTTGGATGCACGTGTGATGTCTTTAAAAGGTTAAAGGTATTTTTGTTACACAAAAAACATCTCTTGACAGCAGATAAAGACAATGAATATTTTAGCGTGTTTCCTTAATGTGAAAATAACTACTTCCACCTCTCCCTGTCTGTCTGTCCTGCTTCCTCAAGAGTACTGACCTTTCTTAATTGTCACATTCAGCCTTTATTAAATGTATGAATGTAACAGTTCCTTTTTATAGAATCTTACTCACTAACACTATACCACTTCCTGGCACAGCCTTATCCTGTAGGAAAATAAACGTTTTTCTATGCACTAAGTAATAATTCTTAGGTAGATAGCACCTTTCATGCTGTAAGCATTTTACAGTTAGTT
The DNA here is from genome assembly GCF_004027225.2 of Strigops habroptila. Classification (NCBI taxonomy): domain Eukaryota; kingdom Metazoa; phylum Chordata; class Aves; order Psittaciformes; family Psittacidae; genus Strigops; species Strigops habroptila. The sequence continues at coordinate 19,354,263 of NC_044281.2, read as the reverse complement.
ATGAGTTACATCTCAGTGCTTCTCTAAGTTGTTGGCATTTCAATGCTACACTTGGAGTTAAGCCAGGGATCTTGCTTGACCACTCTATGAGAGCACCAGGCATAGAATCCAAACTAAAATATTTTGTTGTATTTTCTGAAGCAGATAGCAAAAACAAGGTAAAAATAGCCATCTTTCCTAGGAGGTGATATGCCCCCAGTAAAGAGCAGTGTTGCTCGGCTAAGGGTGATATACACTTTCAAGTACAAAGTATTTTAGAAACTGAGCAAAATCTGTTGATTAATACTGCTGCCAATAGCTGGGCTTTTCTAGCACGACAGGACTCTTCCTACACAAAGGAATGTTCACCTGGGTAGCAGACAGAACGTGGCTGGGGCAGGCTCAAACCATATTAACTTTCACAGGAATAAGGTCCTTTGCAAACCATATTAACTTCCTTTCCAAGACACATATAAAAACCAGCCATCCTTCTCCCTCCCACACTGTACACATTTCCATGGAGAGAAGCCGAGAGAGTAAATATGTGACAGATGCTTGTCACCTTGTTTCATCCTGGAGGAGCTCAGACAGTCCCATGACAAATGTGGCAGAACCTCCACAGTATAGAAGTGGTTCATGAATCCTAGTTCTGTGGTTTTGCCATATGGCCATGGATCTCTTTAATTATGCTAAGCGAAAGAGCGAAAGGTAAATGTAGGAGAGATAAATACCTGAGTATTTTGTTTACTGCATGCAAGCTTCATTCCCGCAATTTTAAACTGCACAACTGTTACAGTGCTTATACAACATGTCGATCTTCATGCATTGCAGTCAGTTTTGAATGAGCAGGGAGATACTGGGATTGCAGGGCCAAATTCCTGGAATTGTTGCCAGTTATTCGAAATACAAAATAACAGGGTACCAGAAAACAGCCCTGTGTTTTCTGTAGATTTTATGTATTTTGTTTATTTTAGGGTGATACATGACTGTCAAAATGGCTACTGCGTCAGGGAAGGACATTCATCCAGGGAAAGGGAAGTGTTTGCTGGACATCTTTAGACTACTTTATATCTTTAGATTGCCAGAGTGATGCTGTGAGACTGGCAGCAAATACAGCTCAGAGAAGCCTGCAGGCTCCTCTGTAATGTCCAGAAAAAGACTGTGTGAGGAATTTCCTGAGATTCAGAGAAAGTTCCTCAAAATCTTTCATATGGTAAGAAAACATCACACTCTTAGGCAGAAGGCAGTAATGTCTTCAATAGTTCTGATCATAATGATGCATTTATTTTGGGAGAGAGGGCGTTGTTTTAATTTTCCAGGGAAGTTTATAACTATAAATAATTTGCTTCAAATGAAATTTAGTATATTCCACTGCTGAAATGTGAAATGTGTGTTTTTTCTCTTTTAGCCTCTGCCAAGCCTTTTATAAGCACTGTAATAGATGATTTTCCATATTTGCTAATTATTTGAGTTTCATCTTCAGCTTATTTTTTTTCTCCTGTCGCATCTATTAGTTTTTGATGAATAACAAGATTTTTCTTTTACTACGTGCCTTGAAATTTTCTTACCATATGTGGATGTTTGGTTTTCCTAGTTCATTAAATTCTATTTTAAAAAAAATCTATTTGGAGAAGGCAGCAAAGAGATTATTTTTTTTTTTTTTTTTTACCAAACACGAATTCATTTGCATTAAGGGTTACATTATTGCACATCATTTAATGCAATATAGCAGTTAAATTGAGCATAAAATACTGAGACACAATATACTACTGTCCTCAGTTATATTTGGGGGAATGGAAACAAAGTCAATTCAAAGCTGTCTTACATAAAGGAAAATAACACAGCTTTGGTCTTTCTAACTAATTAGTCTGTCTAATATCTATACACTGGTCTTTCCAGCTCAAGTTTTCAAAAATTCTCATGGGGTAGAGTCAGATATAGCTGGATCTGTGAGACGAATATAACCCTAAAGCCAAAATGGCAAAATCAATAATAATTTCAAATACATTTTTGGAAAAGATGCAGAAGAGTACTTGGAACGCAGGGGAGGTCGGGTTCCAGTGTGCAGGCAGAATAAGTAGTGTTTCTGTTTCCATCTATTACCAGCAGAGCTGGCAGCAGGGTTGCATGGTACTTCCCACTACAAGATCCTGTTCTTACAATTTGGCTACTTTTTCACTGTTTACACTGGATTTGCCATGCTGAGAGTAAGCTTCTGGCTGATTTTTAAATTGAAATGGATCAAACCTCTCTGACACTGAGTTTGGGAGAAAACACATAGCACATGTTAAAGCTTTCCCCAGTGATACACTAGCAATCCTGTCCTTTGGACTAGGAGCTCGACATCTGGGGCTTGTTCTGACAGTAAGGAGTGCCATTCGTGACCTCCTACAAAATCAGCCATATTGAAAAATCTCAGTTGAAACTGGCTCACTAGAGGCTTATTACAGTTTAACTGCAGGCTTATATACACAGGCTGCATGCATTGAGTCTGAAGAATCCCTACACTGTTCATCCTTGGTCCTGGGCTGCTTTGGCATTCCTGTGTTGATGCTTAACAGTGTGGGTTTTCTCACAGTCACTCATTCTAGTTGCTGGAGCAACATTTTGATTATTATAAAGCTGGATGCTGACAACCACACTTGTCTCCTCTGTGCTTTTACATCCTCTACTGGTGCCCAAGTAGGAAATGGGTAAAGAAGTAGGCCATTCTACTCTGGAGACATGAGATACATGATCGCTTTAAAGAAGAGGGCATTGCAGAAATGAATTAGAGAGACACAGGAATGAATATGGGAAAGAACAGAGAACAAACCAACCTGTGAGGAGCATGAGTCTCCACTCTGCTGTAGAGTGTGGTGCTGAACACTTTTTTTCTGTTGTCAGTAAATGCCTTAAACTCCTTTGCAAACTGTGGGTGCTATGCCAAAGAGCATAGAAATAATAGATATCTGTGTTTGATAACCATTATTCTATTTATTCAAGTACTTGATAGTCAAAACATTCGAACCCTGCTAATGGTCCTAGCTGAAGTTTTATATTGTTTTCCGTAAGGGAATCTCCATATTGCAGTTTGCTAAAAATAATTCCCACATCTTCAAGAAACTACACACACACACAAAAAAATCTACTTGAAAGGAAGGCTGAAAAATTAAATGCTCAAAAGCAGAGCATTTCAAGAATGGAGACTGTCTGAGCAGTGTTAATGAAGTCCTCTTACCCATGTTTGTTATGGTACAGACTTCAGTTCTTTGTTTTTATTATGGTACAGACTGATAACTTGCTCACATATATTTTTCCTGTGACACACTCCATTAAAATCAAATCACATATAAAAACCATGCATGCTTTGTTGTTGTACAACTTGATCTCGGTGACTGTTTAAAACCTACATAAATTTGTGCCTTTTTCATTGGAAGCGTGCATCCTGAAAGGGGGAAAGTGCTTCTTCATCTCTTTTGTACTGAGGAAACCATACCGAGCACAGAAGATATAAGCAGATTAAGATGTGCAAATTCATACAGTCATTCTTGCTAGTGGCTGAAGAATATGTCTTTTTTTCTGAAACCTCTCTCATGCTTTATTTCCATAATATTCCCTATGTTGTCCTCTGGTTTCTATTGTGACAGAGAGTTGCAGGAGCTCCCCCTAGTGCACGAAGTAAGATTCGAGAAACACATGGATCGAGTTAGTGAAGCTTACAAGCCGAAACATCCCCTTTATGTTTTTCATATAATGACTCCAAATCTTCTAGACTGGAAGCTTACTGGAAGTGATTTTTTTGAAGGTATTTTGTATAGCAAAGCTGCTATAGGATGTGCTGAAATACTCCTCTGAAAGTCACTTTTTCATCCATCATTTTCTCTGTGTGTGATAATTTGGTGTGATAAAATGTAGATTTGCTTTCTTTACTGAATTTTCAGTAAGACTTAGGTGCCATGCTCATATTTATGTATGTAAATAATTGGACCAATTGTGAAAACATGATTTGCTATTTTATCAACTCTAAATGCATTTACTAAAATGATATCCAAAAAATCTTTCAGTTGACAGAGAAGGACATAATCTATGTGTTAATTCTCCAAATATTGCAAGTTTCAACATTACCAGGCAAATGAATATTCATTTATTTCAATTTTCAAGCACTTAAGTATATCTCTGGGTATTTGAAAGTATACTGTTTGTAAAGAGGAAATTACAATTCACTAGATGCAGCCTTGAAGAGACCACACAAGACACCAGTAATAATCGTGTTCATTCACCATAAACAGCAATAATCACAATAATTTTACTTCTGATTTCCCTATATTTCAATTTACTTTTCCCAGATGACCGAGAGGAAAGCTTATCTTTTAACGTATTCAGCAGATTGTCAAATGTGAATTTGATGATAGAGCATTAGCAGACGGCTAAGAGAAATGTTTCACATGCTCATGAACTTGCGAGCCTCCAAGAAAGAATAAACAGAGCAAGCAGGAAAGCAGGCAGTGTCCTAGCAAGGTGCAATGACAAGGTGTTTTTTTGGAAGTAACCTCTCCAATAGTCTCCTGAAAACTGTTATAACAAAATGGATTTTCTATGAGAATGGTTTATATAACTGTCCAGTGATAGGTGATAATTCCTATCCTTTCTTGGGCTCTGTGCAAGGGTCTTCTCTTATACAATGTTAGCATAGGGTTAAAAAAATAGCTCCCTTTCATTTTCTGTTTTTGAAGTGGTTGCATAAAGCGCTATGTGCAAATATTTTTAAATAATGTCTTCATGCAGTCCTAACAGTACCAATTACTTTTAGGGGCTGCTCTGATATTTTGGCACCAATTTCACATATATGAAAGGAATTTGCTTAGAGGTCTGTTAAAGTTCTTCATTTTGCTCTAAGTGGAAGTGCTCAGGGTTCAGTCATTATCATAGCCTGTAACAATTTGGCTAGTGCAGAGGCTGTGCATATAGTCCCTGGCAATGAGTCACATGGTGACAGCATATGGCAGGAGATATAACAAAGACAGGAGTGTGAGATGAGTAGGAGTCTGTGAAAAATACATTTTTCATATGTCAGTAATGAACTTCTTCATAAAAAATGTGAAGGTCTTTATATGTCATCAGAGTTCTTTAATGTAAAAAAATATTGTTCGTAGGTCTGTGGCTTACATAAGTAAGCTTTGCATAAACTACATTGTGGCAGAACCACCAGGGAAAGTTTTAGTACATCACTTATCTCCAGTTCCAGCCGTATGGAGATGGTACACAGCTGTAGGCTTCCTGTCCAAATGTCAGTGTGAATAGTGATGCCTTAAAGAAAAGCTTGCACCATGCCATCTTCTGTTAGACAATTCAGCTACCTGATGATCTGTGGAATATCTATGACCCATGATTTTATTGTGTACGCTGAATTCTGGAGACCCTAAAGGCAGTTTTCTTCTACTGTATCTAATCATATAATTGAGCACCAATCTGACCAATACAGATCCAGCCAGACTAGTCCCAATATGAAACCTGCAGATGCGATTAGTGATTGTCATTTGATCCCTTACTATGTAAGGGTGCGTAGCATTGTGGATCAAAAAGAACAGAATCTTTGGTCCAGATTGCTGTGCATTTACCACTGTGCATGTCAAAAAAACTTCATTTCTCTTCAGTGCGTACTTGATCCAGTTAAAGGATCTCTGGCCCTTGAAGCCTTTCCATTAATTTGGAAGAAGAAAAATATGGTCCCTTGTTTCTACAGTGAGCAGTTTTCCTTGTGGTGATTCTAAGGAAGGTCTAAGGATGAATATAGCTGTCTACAATGATAGTGAGATTGGTAAGAGATGGAGGCAAGATCTCTGTTCGTAGAGGAATTAAACATTTTGCAGAAAAGGGCAGAATTTTGCAATCTACAGATGCTAAAGAAATATTTTAAATTTTACCCTCATTTTCTAAGAGCAATAACAACAGAGGATTAAATATATGTAGGCATACTTCAGTTTTAAAATATAAACAAATTGCTACATTTATTCTGAGAGAAGATGAATAATGGGGAAAAATAGTGAATAGTGCCCAATAGCAGCCCAGTTGAGTGAATAGTCAGCACCTGAAGACAGCTTCCCTTTCTTGTCACAGCTGCAAAACATTCCACTCTTTGCTCAAAAATGGAAAACCAAGCTTGAAAAAGTGCGTCTGCATCTGTATCCTTCTATAAGTGCTGCAGCAACTTTCTGAGTCATTGTGAAACTACCTGTGAAATCCAAATCAGGGGAGTGTGGGTTTTTTTTTCATGAGAGAGGAATGAAAAGATGGAGAATGAAAAGTATGGGAGAGAGAGAGACCTCCTCTGTTACCAGCAGAACAATCCATATACTTGAGTCAATGTTAGAGCTAAACTATATGAGGTTTCAATTCCATGACTTTTACATCTGAGTATTAATATGTATGATCTCCAGAGTATTTGTCTGAATGAGGAATCTCCTCAAGCAGTTACTGTTGTTATTTTGGTGCTCTCCACTTCTCCTGCCTTTTTTTAATTTTTTTTTGTTTTAATTTTTTTTTTATGTCAGCGCTTATTGCAATTTATGTGTATCTTAAAGCCCTGCAGTTCTTGTTTGTGCTGGGTGCTGTGGTGCAAAGGAGGGATGGACGCCTCTGCTGAAAAGAGCTTGCAGTCACAGAAAAGATGGAGTGACTGTCAGAAAGATGCTTCTTTACTCAGAACATTGTAAGGTGTGGGATTCATGTGTGTTCATACATTCCAAATGAGTTATCTTCCAGGAGCTTGTTGTGATCAGTCCTTGGTGTGAAAATCCTAAGTGACACTGGGAGTGGGAGAAAGAAGTTCGGAAATCAGTAGACAAATGAAAACCTGATCTATTTGTTTGTTAATCTTGTCATTTGGATGGGATCTAACACACACAGTTGGCCTCCTTCAGAGTAACAGAGTAAGCAAGTACTCACCTCCTCCCTGACTAACCACCTCACCATTACAGGGTTACAGAGGTGCTTGGGGTAGCATGGAAAAGACAATTTGGCTGAAGAGACATTTTCCGTTTCTGACTCCTCTTGCCTAGCTGAGTGACTGTTGCTATCATAGTTTACATAAATAAAGAACAGAAAAATAACAGAAATTTTTAGAAAATGCTATGATTTGTAAAATACTCAATATTGTGAAGTAGGTATGGGACCTTCTTTCAATAGGATCATCAGTCTCAGTTCCAGTTGTCTGGGGAAACAGCATATTGCCTTCCCTGCCAGTGCTGGCAAGGGCAGTCTGATAATATATACTGTGGAGTCACATTTGATGGCTCTTGCTCCTTGGCTGTGTCTTCTGTGTGATTCTGTCCCAACCCCTAAAAAACATGCACATATGCTCCATTTATCTCTTGCATCTGAAAGGCAGAAAGAGTGGGTAATTATGCTGAGAAAAAAAGATAGTCCTTTTCAAGGTTCATGTCTTCAGACAAGTCAAGCGTATACAAGTAACACATTTGGCACTTATATTTGAAACAGCAAAATGATTTTTTTTTTTGAATCTTGTAATTATTTTCTCAAGTTTGGCAGAAAAATTGGATCAAGGATCTTAAAATTAGATTCCTTCTAGTCACTCATATAATCTCTTGCAGAGCATTTTGACTGCCTGTCCTACAATGCGTGTTGGAAATTGGTATTCCAAAAAGTCAATTATAGTTCTGAGTCCGTACGAAATTATCAATATGTCTGATCTGATCATTTAGCAGCATCTTTTTTTTTGTGTGTGTGTGTGTACAGATGACAAAAATTTGAGAGGTTAATAAATAGTGGGGAAACACTGTCCAGTGATTTTGTTCTTTTTGTGTTAGCTAGTCAAGAGCAGGAGCCTGTTCTGCTGGCTCCATGCGGAGCAGCACCACCAAAACACGTGTTTGGTTTGTGGTGCTCATCTAGAGCTATTCTGAGTTAGACTTGCTGAGGCAAAAATGTCCGATATCTACAGCAGAGCCAAAAACGTAATTAGGAGCATTATGTCCAGTGATGGCTAAGGAGCAAGTGCTGCTCAGGTATTTAAAGATTTATGATTTATGACTTTTATTTATTCTTTTTGTAGATTTCCTTCTGGAAGAAAGCTTGGCACAAAATTGTGAACATGTTTGATCTTTGTGTGCTTTATCATCAGTAATACAGCTGTCTTAAAGATAGCAGTTGGTGAGGAAATACAAATACACATAGCTGAGTTGACTAGTAGAGAAATGAAAAGAATATATAATTTAGGTTCCAAAATAAAAATGGGGGGGGGGGGGGGGGGGGGGGGGGGAATCTTACTCCCAGTACCAGTTTTAACACTGCTTCTAATTAGGATTATTCTGCCATACTTGTTTTCATCTTAGGAAATGAAATTATAAAAATAATTTGTATAATAACTTTATATATTAGCTAGTCAGATAAAAAGCCAGTAGCTGAACAGGGGAGAATTATGATTAAGTCTTTGTAAACCTCCCAGTACTGCTTTGTCCATCCTCACTCTTTAAAATAGCTGACTTCAAATGCATGAATCTGAGGGGGCTAAAGAAACAGCTTCTCTCATGCCATTCTTTCCTTGTAGCCTTTTTCAGAGTGGCTCAGATGGTAGCTTTTCACCTGAACCCATTTTCTGACCTAGCCCACCTTAGAGCCACATGAGGGCCAGCAGTGACACCAGGAGTGGTGGCTATGCAATAGGAAGATAGTGGAAGCATCAGCTCCCGGAGGAAAGCACATTTGGGCCCAGGAAGAACTGTGGGGCTGTGGTTGCTGTTCCACAGCAGCTTCCAGTGACCTGCACTGGGACTGTGGGGCACCTGTCCTTCCCGGTGTCCCCCCTCTGATGTCCCTTCCCTCTATGTCCAACTACACGAGCCCTGTCTTCCATCACTCCTGCTTGCCTGGTGGTAAGGGAGCAGAACTGCCAGAAACACATAAACCTTTTATCTGAGGTTAATTTTCTGCTGTTTTGGATGAAAATTAGCTTCCTGGCCTGGACCAGCCCAAGCAACAGGGCAGAGCCTGAGTGTGGGGTTCAAGACCATAGTGGTCCTGTTTGAGGCTGCTATGAACTGTCTGCGGCCTTAAATGTCCGACTTCCACACAAAGCACTATCAGGTCTGTCAGCTATAGATTGAGACTCTCCTCTGCCCCAAACCTGGCATTTCTGCCAGCTCACATCAGCTGCAGGGGAAGCAGAGGGACAACTGGCAGGGGATTGTTTTGTCAGGCCAGATTGCAGCTCTATTGCAATCTACTGCTAAATCACAAATGAATCTGTGATTTCAGTCTCCTGTGTTTAAATACAGATTTGTATGATGTATTCCTGTTATTGCTGTAATACACATACAGATCCAGGCAAATATTTGTTCCTCTCTCCCTCCTTCCTCTTGAGTTGTCTTAATTGCGTACAGAGCCAGTCTAGATTAGGGATTTTTAGCTTGTGTTCTCCAGGCTGCTGGGTTCTGGCAGCTATTCCAAATGAGTCTGGGAAATGAACTGAAGAAAAGCCTATTGTCACTGGCTGCACAAGGTTCCTTATCTTGACTGGCAAAACTATAGGGGTCCACATGATAAAGGAGCCTAACACACCCCTCTCCCCTTTTGTTTCCTCTGATTCAGTTCACAATCTGTTGAGTGTCAGCATTAACTGCTGCGGATTCCAGGGCAATGTTGGAAAAACCTGTGTTGACAAAATTGTAACAGTAAGGTTTCTGGCTTTCCTATACTAGCCGCTGCTCCACAGCAGTCCTAGGCCTGTGTAATAGGATGGCCCTCTTGTCTTCCTGGTATACTGGTGCAAACTGGAGGAAGGAGGAGGGAGAAGAAAACCAAGAGATTACTTTGCTAGAGCTCCTGAATGCTGCTTAGTCTGTTCAGTTTCTTCAGTGCTACAGTCAGTGTTCTTGAAATGCTGTCTTTTGTGTTTCGTCCGGCTTTTCTGCTATGAGGTGTGGGGTAGAGAACCAGGATTGCTGCCTGGAAAGTGCTGTGTGACCTTGTGGCAGTACGGACACAGGATAATCTGCAATAATATTGGACTACACTGTACCAGAAGTTCTTCTGGGCAGGATGCGTCTTCCTTTCCCCAAGGCAGTCTCCTGGACCAACTGTCATGTAGAAGCTGAAGATTCCTTAAAAAAAAAAATTCTATTTCAGAAATTATGGAGTTTTTTAACACAATTTAGCTGGGAATACATTCAGTATTTCCAGGCAAGATGGTTTGGATTACAGTGTTTAAAGTTCTCTAGAACAGCAAACATTTTCACACTGCTATTGGCTTAACATAGTGCAACAGTCCTTATCCTTTATACAGCCCACAAAGAGTCACTGAGGAATCGGTTAAGCCAAAGAGATTTTGAGATTATGTTTAAAAAGGAGGAGAGTGGTTGACAGATGGCAGGGACAGAATTTCAGCTGGACAAAGCAATATTTTTAGCGATGATGTGAAAATTAATGATAACATTAAAGAAAGATAGGAGAAAGAGGATAAGTTACAAAATACGTACAATAGGTCCCTTTCCATTTCACAAGGACAGGGCTGGTTCTGTGATATCCCTAAAAGCCAGACATCACAGAATTTACACAGCTTGGGCTACATACTGAGAGAGGTAAAAAGAGGTCATCTCTTTCAGAAGCGTACTATGGTGAATTGGGATGTAAAGAGATGTAGTTAGCTAGGGAAAATGTCAGGTAGAGTAATTCCACCTCTCACTATCAGTCCTGGGTTAATTATTGCAGTGGTCTGTGTGCATTTCTGGAGCCAATTTATTCTCAAGTTGCAATAAAGACTCATTTAGCAACAGGAGCAGCTCAGAATATGTTTAGAAATGTCTGTCCCTCACTAGTTATCGGGGAAGATGAGGTGAAATTCAAAACAATGAGAACATATATGAACAGACCTGGTTTAAATGGTAGGAAGTTAGGTGGCTGCAAGCTCTGTAGGAAGTTAGGAGGAGGGAAGGAGCAAATTTACAAATATGAAATATTTACTATTTTCCAATGCTAATTAAATTTTGTTCAGATTTCCAGGAATTAATAATATTATTCTTTTGCTCTTTTCTTGAGGAATACCCACTGTTCACACAGAGGCACATTAACTCAATGTTTGCATTTTATTTATTGATTGTTTCCATCACTTTACAGAATTAATGTGAAAAACAGCATTTTAATCCATGTTGTTCAGATCTAATAATTTGATTCCAAATGCCTTTGTATGTTTTTTATCAATACAATTACTGCCACTAAAGTATCTGAAGAACACTGAATTAACTGATTAACTAATACAGCAGTTATGAGTTTCATTTCGTGCTAGTTAAATGTAGGAGACTACAACTGGATTTTACTATAAAGGGAAAAGAAAAGCCCTTACCCTTCATAGCCAGTATTTCCCCCCTGAACTCGTTTTTTATTCTTTACCCATTATTGAATCAGATAGTGATGTGCCCTCATAGCAGGAGGAAGTAATGATGTTGGTGGGTTGTCCTCAGAAGATGCATGTTGTCTCTCATGGCCAGGTCCCTTCTGTTTTGGTTAGGTCTGTCTGGCTATGAAGGTTCACTGTGGTTAGCAGAGCTGTGGTGGTGCTAACACATCCCAGTTAGAGACAGTAGCTGTTTCTGGCATCAGAAGTACTAGGAAGAAGGCTACAATCCAGTTTTGAAAACCACACAATAGATAAACTACGCAGTCTGAGAAACTTGGATGCAACAGGATAGATAGCAAGTTCAGCACATCAGCACCCTCCACTTTGACAAGCTTTTTTGTAGACATCATGGGAAATAGAAGTTTTAAGGAAGATAAGAGGGTTGTTTTGTGGATATTTGCCAGGAGCAGAATGCTTGTCTTTTCCACTGACGCACAAATATGTAAACTAAACAGAAGTGCTTGCATGGTTTTTATGTTTATGACAGAAGACTTAAAGCTGTTGAAGTAAAGAAATACTTGGCTGAAAGTAGAATATGCTTTTTTTAAAATGTGTTCTGGTCTAGCTATCAGTGTGGTATTTCTTTCCTCTGTTTACTTTCATATGCTACAGGAAAAAAAAACATTTACCTTTTTTAGTAAATATGTTCTATGTAGATGGAAAGTATCAATATAGATCATTAAGAATTTCCTTCCACAAAGTAGGATAACAGGAAATTTTGCTCTGGATATTGTTAGATTGTTCTTTCTCAGTTTCATTTCTAGCAAAAATTTATTTCTTAAACGAAAACAGAAAGAACAAGGAGTAGACAGGGAAGCTGGAATCTGAGGCAGATGTGCTGCACTCCTTCTATGCTTCTTCATTTCATGTATGCTCACTCAAATGTACTGTCCTGAACTTACAGAAGGAATGTGGAATCACCCAAAGAGACACAAACCAAGTTTAAATTAACTTCTTTTCCCTGCTTGCCAGAGACTGCCTTGTTGCTGACCTCCCCAGAGAATTCAGGAGGTAACCTTCAATGCCCTCTAGTCCCGTCTCACTTTGACGACTTTTCCTTTCTGCATTATAAATCATTATAAAATGCTTGGAATGAATTTGTAGGCACTAGACTTCCAGGATTTCAGTTGCAGCATTCAGCAGTGTTCTCAGTTGCTCATTCTTGTCACTTGTCAGAGATGGGAGTAGATACTGTCGTGCCCATTTTACAGGTGGAGAAGTTGAAACACTCAGAGGTGGAATCACAAGCTGGGGTCACACAATACATACGCTGCTATCAACCAGGAGGCAGTGGTGCTCTTGCCTTACTTGGGTGGCGTTTTGACTATACTAGAGAGTTTTACCATTCATTTTAATAGGTTCACAATTTCACCCCCTAATTCCCACTCCATCCAGGTTTTGTCACCCTTATGTTCGGCATGAAACCACTTCATCTAAAATTTCACCACCTGGTTCTCAGAGGGCAGTTCTGGCATCTGGGTGTGATCAAAGCATAGGAGAGCCCATCCATGTGTGCAGTCATTATAAAGGTGTCTGGAAAGAAGTGAAATAAATCCTCCAGAAGCTCATTAATCTTTAACTTCCCTTCAGTTTGCCTTTTGAATAGTTACTGTCTACTTACAGTATGGGTGGGGAGCAGGTCGCAAAAAACAGTAACCTTGCTGCCTAGTACTTATCATACTTTTTCATCTACATCATTATAGTTCATTTCTCAAGAAGTGAATAATTTCAGGTAAACATGCTATTAAAGCCATGGATACTAAGAAACCAGTAATTCTCACGAGAGACAATGAAAAAAATGCTTTGTTCTTTTGTAGGTAAAAAAAATTGCAGCAGCAGAGAAACCTGTAACAATGCTGGCTTAAGATTCCTTATGACAACTGTAGTCACACCTCTATCAGAATATCAGGAATGCTCACAGCGGAGTTAGCATTTTCTGACATTTTATTCAATGCATTCAGTGTAGTTATAGCAGCTGTTTCATTGTAGCAGAGAAGCAGAAAAATGACAGGAAAATAAGACATCATTAGCCATGTTCTGGGGGTTTTTGTGCACTGGTCATAGTCTGTTTCAACATTCTTTTTCCCTTTGACATTCACAGTGAAGTATCATTTTTGGTAATGGCTGAATCATTTTGTGTTAAAAGGATGGACATTTACAGTTTGTCAAAAAAACATTGTAGAAGTGTTAATAATGCAGTTTCAATTTAACTTTCTAAAATAAATTTGCTACACTGATTGTATTTGAGAATTTAAAGGGACACATTTTCCTGTTTATACTATTAATACATGTAGATTAGCAAAGAAAAACAATTTTAGAATGAATTTTAAAATACGACTTAGTCTTCACACTGTATTACATTTAAAGAATACAGATTTTGAAACAGTCATCATTACTCTGAATATATTGAGAGGTCAGCCCATTTGCTGACAGTATTCAAAGCATTTTACAAAGGTAGAAATTATTAGTATTCCTCTCTCCCAAAAGGGGAAAATGAAACACAGTGTGATTACATGATTTGTGCAAGGTCATGCAGTCAGAAAAAAAACAATAAAACTGAGCTGTCATAACCACTGGTCCTGATAATTTCTACTAGTCTATTTTGCTCAGTTTAGTTAGTTTGTAATTAGTTAAATACATGGGTATTTAGACTACAGAGGCTGTATTTTATGGAACTCCAGGGATTTTTAAAATGTGATTAATTTCTGTTTCTGTGAAAGTTCCCTGATTTTGTAAACGTCCTTGCGACTGTGTGTTCCTGTTTTCATACCTTGCCCTGCTTCTCACTTTCACTGTTTATGGATATTTCTTAAGAAACTGGTTGTCTTTTGTGAGCATGGGTAGTTTGAAGATGCTTTGGTAATACAATTTACACTGCCTAGACTGGCTACAGGTCCTTTAAATACTTGCTTTGTTTGGTAAACATAGATGAAGAGCAGAAACACGTGCTCTTTCTGGGTAATTTGTCCTTTGTTAATTGCAAAGTGTTGTTAAGCCACCTACAGACCTGGCATGAGGTCAGACCTTGTCAGTTTTGGACTTTTCCACTTAGGAGACGCAAGCAGGCACTTTGCTCTTTGGCTGCCAGTGCTGTCTTGTGGAGTGTGCTAGGGAGCACAGGTTGGATCTCTCAGATGCTACATATATTTGTGAGAAGATAGTGAAGAGGTGACTGAAATGTTTCCAGCATGATAGTGATGATTGCATTTCTATTTCCACTTTTTTTGTCTTCTGGAGGAGCATGGTGAGGTTTCCCTGTAGATACAACTGTGGTCTGGGTTGGACAGAGCTCAGTCCTGGTAACGTGTCCCAGCTATCAGAAGCCCCTATGGCAGGGAGTGTGTGCCAGGGTTTCTTATTGACTGTGCACCCTGCAGGGTTGGTTAGAGGTCATGTCATAGGTTGTTTTCTTATGACAAGCGTTGTGATCAGCACATTCTACATAGGGCTGCTTCAGAGATCCAGCATAGGCTATCAGAGCACAGAAATTCCTACAATATTGGTTACATTTTCCTTCAAATGTTGTCAAAAATGCTTTTCAAATGATCTTTTTTATGACAGGATCTTTGGCCAGCTGCTTCTGTAATGTTTTTCAGCAAACTGCATTCACTAAGTGTATTGTTTTATCTGCAGCATCCTAGTACAGGTTGGTGCAGTCTGCATAGGCATGCTTTCTTTCTCTCTACAAAGGCTCTCATCTTTGAAATTACTGTCTATGCCTTTGGTCTGATGTAGCTCAGGTAGATGACGTATTACCAAAACCAGGCAACTTTTTTGATATGGATATATGGATTTGAGAAAGAATAGTAAGAATAGAAGGAGAAGGTGTTGTGTGGGAGGGCTGTGGAGACTTCTGCTCATTGTCAGCTGTATCTTACTGACTGGCTATACTTTCACCAATATTATGGGAATGGTTTTTTGTATGTTTTATTTCCTCCCATGTGAACAAGGTAGGGCACTGATAACCTTTCAGGAGATGTATACAAGGATATTCAAGCATGTCAGTCAGAAATTGCAGTCATCAGAAGTCATTTGGAATCATTAAGAACTGAAGATGCTCAGCTTCCTGAAATACATTTAAGGGCCTGACTCAAAACCCATTGAGTCAATTAGGGACTTCCCAGTGATTTCAGTGGGATTTGGATTAGGCCTTAAATCACCAATAGCAGTAAATACTGAAGATGTAAAACAAACAGATCTCTTAGTGATGTCGCTTCTGCTGCTGCCATCTTTTGTCCTTTGTTTCTTCTGGATTCCCTGCCAGCCAGCAGGAAAACAGGTGTCGCTTGCAGTTCTTTTCAGTGTCCCAGTTAGAAATAAAGGGATCAACAGTAGTGCACAGGTTTTTCTAATCACCCAGGTAACCTCACATGCCATGCTTAACTCCAGTAAATACCAAAACTTGTTCTCTGTTCAGAGATGAGCTACATGAGGTCATGGGAAAAACACGATTCATTTGCTTTAGTTTTATTTCTTCTTAGTTCTTTGCAATACACATCTCCTACGCTAACATTTGAGAGTAGTAAGTTAGGTCCCCTCTATAATTTGATTCTGTAGATCTAAAGCATTCGTTCGCATGTAAAGGCTCAGAAGAAACATCCCTTTGCAGTTATTTAACAAGGGGGATAGAAAAATGTATTTTTTAAAAAGATGTTCTTATTTTTTATTTAACTGATTCAAATAACTTGAGAAATACAGACCTCATATTAGGTCTCTGTTATCGTTGTTCATTATAGTATTTATCTGTTTGCATATGGCTTGCTCAGTGATGTAAGAAACACAGAAATAAAGGCAGCCCTTGCCATATAGTTTGAAATCTAAGACCTATTTCTCCAGAGATTAAATGTGTGCATAAAATTATATACATGAATAGTCCTATTTAAATCTATGGCATTGTTCTCATGCATAAATATTTGAATCTTCAAAGGAATGGAGGCTAAAATTGTTACTTTCCCTGCTTCACCCGAGTTCAAATAGGGAGTTTTGTGATTGGCTTCATGAAGGGTTTGTTTGAATGGCCCAAATGTGATTCCATGAATGTACAGATATGGATTTTGACAGTGTTAACGCTGAAAGCCATTTTGTCGCAGTTTCTCATTATCATTTTCTGCTTCCCCCTACCAAACACCTGCAGCTTTCCCTTCTCTACCTTCCAGACCCATATGCACCTTATCCCCTACAGGGGGAATCAGCAGATCATAGTAAACCGTGGGTGTGCACTGGTTGGAAAAGGGCATGAAGTAGCTAAAGCTCAAGATGGTACTGCTGTGTTGCTTTATCTCACACTGAAGGAAAACTAAGAGCAAGTACCCTTGTCACTGCTGTGGCCAGGAGATGGTTAATAATTTGTAAACTTGGCTTGCATATTGGAGCTCTTCACATGATAACTTTTCCTTTATCCAGATGTCCTGAAAAATGTGATCATCAAGTAGCTTCAGTCATAGAGCTCCGTGCAACATGTATGTACTTTAGTCACATTAATTCTTCAAAGATACCAGAATGTATTAGGAAGGTAATTAAACACTTTGCGCACTCTCTGCTGTTTTGTAGGGAGAGCTACTTCTTTTTTCCTAAGTGCTTTCTGAGTATCCCCTAATGGGCGATCCAAGCTTGTAAAGACTTACAAAACATTTCTTGGTCTTTAGCCAAGTCGTGACTATTATCCTAAAATACGATCCCTTACATAATCCATTTTTTATCTGACGGTAAGTTCTTGCTGGAACACTGTGTCTCCTATTAACTAGCTGATGTTATATTTCTCTGCCTTTGAAGCATGACTTGCCTTTCTATAGCAAATTCAGCCCAAGCCTTGTCCATTTATTGTATTTCAGCTCATCGCTAGTGCAGCCAGAGTTCACTGCAGTAGCTTTGAAAGGTTGTAACTTTGAGGAGACTCTTGGCTGGGCAGGACTTTTGGATGGCAAGGACATTGTTCCTCAGTAGGAGTGACTGCCTTGCTTTCTCATCTGGGCTTGCAGCTCTGGGGGGTTGTTATTGCTGTACATCTCTTTAAGCACCACCTTGTGGTTGAACTAATTTTGGACATGTAGAGGTGTCATCGAAAATTGCACAGTGCCATATAGTGAGGCTAAAAAGTACTTCCGGAAAGCATCTAATTCATCCCTGAGCCACATGCACAATTCACTGTAGCTGCGTCGCTCCTGCCAGATACCTTAACATATCTTCCCAAGCCTGCGGAGATGGATGAACCACTCCTCCCTGGCAATCTGTGCCAGTATTCACTGTCCACACCATTAGAAAAGCTTCACCGATGCCTAGCCTGAATTTTTCTTACCCCAATTTAGACCCTTTTCTTCCTGAACTCTGCACCGATGGACTAGGTCACTTCTTTCTTCTTTTCAAAGGCCTTTTAAATCTGAAGACTTTTTAATCACACTTCTCCTAAGACTTGCCTTTTCCTTAGCTGAACAACTTTGATTATTTGTGTTGTGCTTTCTGATTATTCTTGTTGCTCTCCTGTTGGTTTGGATGCTCTTGAAGTGGGATACAGTGCTTTAGCTTAGGTCTCATCTAGGATGACTAAAGCAGAGCTGCGTTATGTATCTGATCTGTTATTACATCCCAGTACAGTATTTGTTGCTTTCACACAAGTATGGCATTGCTTACTCAGTTCTGTTTAATATCTATTATAAACCTTCTTTTTCAGTGTAACTGTGCTAGGACACTAGTTCCCTACCTTGTCTTCATATAGCTGATTCTGCCTGCTTCAGAACAGTAGTCAGAACTATCTGTGTTGCATAACAGCATTATTTTTTTCAGACCAATGTCCAAACTGTATCAACTTTTAAACTCACTCTCCAGTGTATGCGCAGTCCCTCCCATCCTGAAATCTCCTGCAGAATCAGTGTACGTCCTACTTCATCCTGTGTTAATATTTAACGTTATCAGATGGGATGTGTTCTTGAGAATGCTGCTCAGAGCAGACCTCTGGCATTAATGCCAGTTTGACTTTGCTTCACTGATAATTGCTTTAAAAATGTACTTTTCCAACTGGCTTTGCACCTATTTTGTAAGAATTTATTCTTCCCTTTGCAGAAGAGGACATCTTAAGAGGCAGTGCTAAAGTCTTACTAAAGTAAAGGGTTGCAAATCTACTTTTTCTTCCCTAATCTATCAGTGTTGCAACCTGGTCATGGAAAAAAAAAATTAGGTCAGTGTGGCATGATTTTTTTCTTTGTTAATATACATCATGTGTGACTGATCTTCCTGTTCTTTTCCAGGTGCTTATAAATGGACTTTTTCTAGGAAGACAAGTTAAGCTGATATGTCTTTATTTTTTCAGCTCCTTCTTTTCCCATATTTGTTTTTTGCTGCCTGCCTTAGTCCCAATGAGGTGTCAGAGGTGGCTGCTGATGATTCAGAGATGGCTACAGGCCTCTTTAAGTTTCTTCGAGCTCTTCAAGTTCCTGCATGAAATTCTCCAAACCCAGCCAAACTGAAAATAGCTAATTTAACTAATAGCTAATTTAATACTCATCCTTCTTTTTTTTTCATGCTGAGATTTTACTCCTGTCACTCTGTTACTTAGGATATTAGCTATCTCTCTGCCACTGATGTTTCTAATGAACACTGGTACAAAAAATAAATCAACTGTTTCTGGCCTTCTTGAATTAGCTGTCAATACATTTTCCTCTGTTGAACAGCAGATCAACACTTGCTATTTTCTTTGTATTACTACTCGTGAACTTTTGGAATATTTTTCATTCCTCTAGTATATATTGTATGTGTGGTTAGTATTGTTTCTTTAAGTAACTTACCAGCTCTCTTTAACTCCTTTTACCTTACACTTGCTCTCCCATGACCTGCTTCAGGAATTCAGCTATCAGTATTCAGGCTTTAATGAAATTTTTCTTCCTAGTCCATTGTTTCTACTTTGATGTTCTTACTTCCTCCTGTGAAGTTCTGACACTGGATCAACTCATGATCACCTTCACCCAAGTTACCTTCTGTCTTTG
Organism: Strigops habroptila; assembly: GCF_004027225.2. Taxonomy (NCBI): domain Eukaryota; kingdom Metazoa; phylum Chordata; class Aves; order Psittaciformes; family Psittacidae; genus Strigops; species Strigops habroptila. The sequence continues at coordinate 19,334,916 of NC_044281.2, read as the reverse complement.
CAGCTGATCCTTCTGCATTGGTCAGGATCAAATGTAGGTGAACAAGCAGCTTTCCTGCTGCTTTCTGCATATTCTTGTGCTGTGTCTTAGCTTTCACCTTGGGTTTTTTCTGTACTTTTGGGTTGAATCAGATTTCTTCTAAATTCTGTTTTGATTAGGATGGAGGTTAATTGACAATTTTTTCACCTATTAGTTTTATGCATTTTTGTTGGAGCTTAATGGAAACTCTAAAGGACAAAAATGTGCATTCATTTTCACTAGTCTATTGCTGTAAAAGTCTCTTATATTTTTAGTCTTACACGTTTTATCTCTCCTTTAAAGTATATTCCTAACTAGAGTTAAAATCTGGAAGGTGGGTTGAATATATTGTGCTTTATTGATGTAAAAAAATATCTTTTAAGAATGTGGAATTTAAAAATAATTTTCATAATGACTTCAATGCCAATTTAGCCAACCGTATAAGTGTATATTTACCTTCAGTCTCATTGAACTTGATGAGGACTTGAACTCCTTTTAAAAGAAAAGGAAGCAAAAATTATTAATACTCAGAGTGATATCACTGACTTCCTTGTTTATTTATATACCTCTTGGAAACTGTTATTCGATGGTTTTGTTTGCATTAGAGGCACCTTTCAAAAGATTCTTGCTATTCTTAGCATGCTTTAACTGCAAATATAGACTGTCTAAAGTATGCTCCACACAGCTGCAGAAACCAAGAAATATCAAGGGATGTTACACTGCCTTTCTGGTGGGACAGAGAGGTTTATAACTTAAATGAGTCTTGGAAAAATTGTTGGCTTATTAATAAGAAAAATCAGGAATGCCAATTTAATTGTATTGATTTGCCTTTTCAGAGACTTCTTATGAGGTATGAGTAGAAATGAAAACCCATTTGAGTTGTTTCTGATATACAGGCTTCTCTGTTAAGCTTATCTTATCTTTATTGATTTCTGTCATGTGCTTCCCTCATTTTCCTCTTTCTGGCTGACCTACCGTTTCCTGGTGCATTCGTAGCTCCTGGCACTATTTGATTACTACAAGGACTTTGTCACATATTGTTAAAAGCCTGTGGGAGCTAATGAACAGATACCCAGCTTAAGAAAACTGATACCTGGCAACCCAGCAGTACATGACGTGTGTTTCACCTTACTTCCAACCTGGCTGTCCTGCCTTTGCTGTACGGGTGTAAGGGAGCCGTGGCTGCCGTGGGCTGAGGTGCAAGGTCTTGCCCTTGTGCGACACCCTGTGTTTGGCATGATCTGCCCTGTCAGCAAGCGCAGAACACCAAATTCAGCCCTCATGTCTCCTGGCATTTTACACTAGAAGTAAATTTGGTCCATGCTGTTAAATACCAGTCCCTACAAAGCAAAACAACTTCCCATCACTCTGAGGTGGCTGCTGAAGTTCAGTTTTGTTCTTCCTTGTCTCCATTTCTACTGTCCTTTGACCCTCTGCTTTCTTTTTTCCTCTGTGTTGTGCCAAGTGCTTCCTGTCTCCCCTCTCCTTTCACCTATTCGTTACCTGCCTGTTTTCCCATTTCTCTCATCCCCTTCTCTGCTTCTCTCTTGTAGAGCCCTGGTAATCTTCCCTTTCACTCTTCACTTTGCAGAACCAGGTCACCTGCTTTACTCTTTTATATTTTCTTCACCAGCCCCTTTGTGAAAGTCCTTGCCCAGGTCTCTGCGAGTGGCCTGCATGCTCTTGTGTTTGAGAGAGAGGCTACAAAAGGGTTGCCAGCTAGGCCTGATGATAGTTTAGAAAAGACAGATAGTGGGAGCAGAGCTCTTCCTTCATTCCTCTTTTTTGTGCTATGCTGTAAGGTAGAAGAGAGCTGAATAGAAAAAGGTGCTGAGAGAGGAAAGAGTTTCCATGATAGGAGACTGAATGGCGGAGGCAGCCATGTGTGGTGGAATGTTCTTGTGCCCACTGTGGGTTGAGAGCTAGCAATGCCTGTGTAGCCTTAGATCTGGTGTGGTGTTTGGCCACTGCATACTTCATTAGTAATTTATAAAGTGTAAGATGTATTTGTTATTCATCTTCACATGTCATTGTCACTGTTCTAATTTGCTGAGCATTAAAAACCAAGTTTGTCTTTAGGATGTCTTCAGAGAGCTTTTCTGCTCACATTCCCTGGGCAGAGCTTGGGCTTACACGTTATTCTTTGTTTTTACAGCTTCTTTATTCAGTTTTTTATTTTAGCCTTTATTTTATTTTACTGCTCAACCTTTAAAAATATGTTTCGTTTCATTTTATTTTTCAGACACCTCTTATTGAACCTCACATCCCACATCGTTCTACTAAAACCATTACACAGGTAATAGGACATAGGTGTGCTATAGAGCCAGGCCGCTAGACAAATAGAAATAACTCCTATTTCCAACAGTGTGATGCATATCGGCTAAAGTGATGCTTTCTGTTAGATGTGATATATCTGTGAGACTTAAAATCCCGAATGTATGCTACATTGCTTTGCAAAAGTAAGCATCTGTGCAAGGGCTTTTAATTTAGGGAAAAGAGAACTTGCATTTTGTTTTGCAGAAGACAGTGTACAGATTGCAGAATGTTTAAAATCCATGTGTTTTGGTCCCTTTTTTTTCTCCATGATCACCAAGGTTCCTTCAGAAAAGATCCTCAGAGCTGGAAAGATTTTGCGGAATACGATTCTGTCCCGAGCCCCTCACATGATAAGAGATCGTAAATACCATCTGAAGACTTACAGGTGTGTGAGATGTTTGTATAGAGGTCTCTGAATTTTTATGCCTGCCATCCTCTGACTTGTGATTTATGCCTTACCATACTTGCAGGTCTCAAAAGGTCTGAAATTATGCTTTGATGCTGTTCGAGTCTGGATGTTATGCAGTCTTTAATGGGCCTAGTAAATCTTTTCTGAAGTAATTTGACTGGAAATTGAGTCCGTGATTGTGAGCAGAGCATTCACATACATAAACTCTTCCAAAGTTAATTGCATAGTTAGCTGGAGTATTCTGTGCAATATCAAGTTAAAATGTAGATTTTGTTCTCTTCTTTTATCAGTAAGAGATAATAGGAAAGTTCATTAATCTATTATGTTACTGTACTGATTGCTGCAGCGGTGTTGCTCATTGTGGAGTTCTGAAAATTCACCTGGTGAGCAACATTCCTTAGATAGATTTTCTGCTCTATTTAAAATTATTTTTTTCAGTGTATTGCCAGGCTTTCTTATCTTCCTGCTGGTGGCAGCACTGTCTTGCTGAAGTGGGATAACAATTGCTCTTGCAGAACAGGAATCTTCAAGGAGTCAGGCTGTTTCTACTGTTGGCTTAAGAAACAATCAATTTGTTTTAATGTCTAATGTTTAAATCAAATACCTAATGCATTATTCAGAATATATTTAAATAAAAATTGTTTTAAAATCTCCAACTATGTCCTTTTCTCAATAGTAAATCAATAGGTTGCTGATCCACTTTTGAGATAAGTGCATTGATTTTCCATATTTCAGCCCAAAAAATGTTTAATATGATGCAAGGTATTTGGAGCTTGTGAGTTGATTTGAGAATATATCACAATATGACATTGCTCATTGTTCTAGAAGAACAAAAGGGCATGTATGATCAATAAAGACCAGTGCTGGTCCAGACAACTGCACCTGCAGTTTTTATCGTACACATAGCTGGGAAAAACTCTTAGTTTCTATCCTTGGGGTTTTTAAATGTGGAATGCTAAAATTTTGATTGCACCCAGGTGAGGGGAAATTTTGTTACCAAAATGGGATTTTAATTGAAAGAGCATTATTTGAGCTTATTTTCAGTAATTTCAGTATTAGGTATTTCTTTGGTCTCTGGAAGTGATGCATGAAGAGTGGAGCCACAAGAACCTGCCTAGAAGGCCTGGCTGGCTTCCTCTTTGTTCTGCATGTGATCAGTTACAGATTTGTAAGTTTTTGATCACATTGCTTATTTGCTTCTGTTCTGCTGAGCTAGGGAGTGTTATGATAAAGAATTTTACTTAGTGGCCACATGGCTTCTTGGTTTTTATCTCATCTTTGGGCATTCTCCAAAACTTAAGGCCTGCTGTTGTCTGCCTCTGGGTCAGTCAGGAGCTGTGAGGTGATAAGCGCCTAGCATGAGAAAGCCTCAGAAACACTGTAGACCTGCAAAACAGTGTCTCCAGCTACAGTGCAGCTAGAGTTTGGTTACAAATGGAGGAACACCCTCATAATACTCTATTTGTGGAGGCTGTTCTCACTGGCAAAGCTTTTACAGTGTTAAATTGTTGTTTTCATGCAGAATTCTGAAAAGCTTGAGGCTTTTGCTATCCGATGGTGTACAGAGGTTTTGTTTGAAATCTGCGTTGGAAGTTGTTGCAGTGGTGCAACAGGTTTTGTACCAGGTGGCACAGGCTCACTCTGATCCTCTGAACTTTGCATTTCTCAAAAACACTTGTTCTGCTGAGGTGATCCTCTCAAAACTGAACACCTTCATTGGTATTTCAAGCATGTATGCATAGATGGTGACATGTTTTCTGTAGGGAGATTTGACTAAGGTTATACAGACTTTAAGGTATCACTGTTCTTGGCAGACACTGTGTGTGATCTCTCTTGGCTAGCTCTCTTTTCATTTCTATCTATTTGTCCTTCAGGCAATGCTGTGTGGGGACAGAACTAGTTGACTGGATGATGCAGCAAAGTCCTTGTGTCCATTTACGAACCCAGGCTGTTGGCATGTGGCAAGTATTGCTGGAAGAAGGTGTTCTGAACCATGGTAAGAAAATCAGCATCTTCGCTAAAACATGGGCAATGTGTGACATCAGTGCCTCTGTAGATCTCTTTCATGAAAAAGAAAGGAATCATGACCCCAAAAGATATGCTGTAGAGCAGCCTGTTCATTCGGAAGTGCAAGTGCAGAGACAATATTACATGAATCTCGCTACCAGTATACCTTTTTAACTTATGAGAATAATGAAATGTAAATGAACAACATATAACGATAACTCTAAATTATACTTAGGAGTACATTGGCTTGTGCTTGTATTGCAAGAGCTGGATATCACTCAGGCCAAACCCTAGAGATGTATTACCATATACAAAACTGATCTTCGTTGAAGATTTGCAACATTTGGAAGTGCGTGTGGGCATTTGTGCTTGCTCAGATCCATGATTTTGGAATGATTTTCAGTGGTTTTGGAATGGTTCCAAATTTCAGCACTTCAAATACTCCAATGCAGAGATGTGGGATTTCTAGTTTTCTAACTGTATTTTACATTTGCTTTCAGTTTCCATTTGGCAGGATTTATTTAGTAACAAGATATTATAGCCCTCAAAAGGGTAGCTTTCCAAAGTAATATTCATACTCAAAGCTTTGCATGTATAGTTTTATTAAATTCAGAAGAGCAGCTCTATTACAGTACACTTCCATTTATCCTCTGTTGTGCTTCCTATATCCCAGGGAGAATTCTCCACACTGAGAAGACAGTTTCCCCAGTTTCCTTACTTTAAGGGTAGGAAAGTAAAGGCTGTAGCTTTAATTCCTGCCAAATACTCCCTTGAACATCCAGGGGCAAGCTGTTTCAAGCTGCATCGCAGTATCCAACACATCACTCTGATGTGCTTGGAAGACCAAGGGTTTGTCCATCACTATATCATAGCCTTTCTTTAGAATTCTTCTCTTGGTAGTCTTCCCATTAAGTTCTTCCACCAAAACAGAGGTCAGCAAACTTGCCCCTGGGATTATATCTTGATGATGTATATTTCTGGTACATAGAATCATAGAATAGTTAGGGTTGGAAAGGACTTTAAGATCATCTAGTTCCAACCCCCCTGCCGTGGGCCTCAGAAGGAGTTCAGCCGCTTTTGTTACCTTTTAACCCTGTCTGAAACATGCAGGGGGAGGCATTCATGCTATAGAACACCTCTTAGAAATTCATGATGTAACTGTCCCCCAGTGTGAATTGTTTGCTTAAATGAAATGGTTTGAAACAATAAGCACAAAACCAGATCCAATAAGAAAAAACCCACACGCATGCGCACACACACACGTATGTATACACACCCACAGTACCAATACACAGAAAACTTTTGGAGAGTATTTGTAGTACACAATCTAAAAGTGTACCCTTCAAGCTACGTAATTTGGACATATGTGAGAAGTGAAGGTGTTTCGTACTCTTGCAGTTTCTCTGTAGCTTTCTTTCCCTTCTTAACTAGCAGATCTGTGACATGTATGATGCTACATAGATTTCTACAAAGTTAACTTTCATGAGGAGAGCTTAGTGTTTGATACATAATGTTGTTTCAGTTGATCAGGAGCACCACTTTCAAGACAAATACTTATTTTATCGATTTTTGGATGATGAGCATGAAGATGCGCCTTTGCCAACTGAGGAAGAGAAAAAGGAGTGTGATGAGGAGCTACAAGACACTATGCTGCTTCTGTCTCAGATTGGGCCAGATGCTCATATGAGGATGATTCTCAGAAAACCGTAAGGAGATTAATGAATTTATTTTATACACGCACCTTCCTTGTGAAACAAGACAACTCTACATTTATTAGCAGGTGTCCTTTGGCCAGTTATTTCACTTCAGTGGCAGTTTGCTCACCTCTGAAGTTTTTAAGTCCATTTTTAGTCATTTCCGGTCCTTATTAATGCTTGTAAGTTCAACTGTGTATTGAGAATAACCATCAAAGGCCAGGAATGCCGTTATACTCACCTTGAAGAAAACGCTGCATTATGAGCTTTTATTTAATTTCTGAGTCTCCCCAAAAGAAAGTTGCAGGTAATAGAAGAGTCCTGATCCATTAACACTTCCTGTGTAGACGTGCCCTTCAATTAACTATGCTGCTTTCACTTACGGAGAGTGGTAGGATGGCAGCATAGCAGGTACCTTTCAATTACGGTTGTCAGTGGCAGCCATTAATTAGATTCATCCTTGGTAGAACTACTGAATTAAGATAGGCTGGATTTGGCCTCTTGTAGTTTGCTAGCAAGGAGTGCAGTGTGGCTCTGTGGGGTTATTTATCCATTTTTATTGTTATAAATACATTGAAAAATAAAATAAAATAAATGCTTTCTGTACCTAGGCCACACAGGATGCCAGCCTAACCTTTTTGTAGCTATCAGATCATGTTCTCTCATCGGTTGGCTAACCAGTCTTTCTGCAATACGTTCTGGTCGCAGTGAAAACTGTGCCAAAGGCCTTTTTTACAGGGAACTTTATAGTGACTTCAAAGCAATCGGTATAAATTCTGTTTGTCCCTTTGGTTTAGTTGTTGAAGGCAACCTTCTTCATTATGCAGGTAGCATTTAGAGGCCACTGAAGACATACTGTACTGCTAATTAAGCACACTGAGAATGATTAATTACTTAAGCTCATCTTCACTGAAGACTTACTTTTAAGGGTCAGTTCAAGAAGGATAAGTACACAAAGCTGGATCCTGCTTCTTTGAGGTCACTGGGAAAGTTTGTCTTTGCTGTGGGATAGGACTGAACCCTGCCTACAGTGTGAGAACATTTTTTATACTAAAAATGTTTTGAATCCACTTAACGCAATTTCTTGCCCTGTTCTGTTTCCATCTGTATCCTTTCCATGCTTCATTCTTGTCCCTGTGTTGTCTGTTTAGATCATAAGCGCATTTAGATGGCACTTTTCCAAAAACTGTCACTATACAGTCACAATGCTAAGAGCTTTGAATTTCAAAAATTGTCATCAGATACTTGTGCTTATAAAAATAAGTAACACTGCTGTGCAACAATAGTTTTAAAAGTATAAATTCTCTTTCCCCTGTTTATTAGAGGTCTAGTCAAACACAATCAAAGGACCACTCACTCTGTGTCACACAAAATACCCAGACAAACCAGACTGGGAGCGTGGTGCTTCCATAAACGCTTACAATGTTAGGAAAGTGTGGTGTTTTCTCCTCACAGAGATGTCTTGTTCATTCTCTGCTGAGGAGCAAAAGAGAGCTTCTTGGACCCATGAGCAGGCAGACACTGGTCATTAGGAGACTGTGAGCAGTGATATGTGTGCTGTGACCCTATACCTCTGTGCTACCTCCTTTGTTCCAGGCTGACTGAGCAGGTTGCCTCTTGGAGAATTGCCCTTTTAGGTTATCATGGATTTTGGCTGCCTACTACACTTGCTTTCCATCTTGACTTTCAGAGCAGCTAGTGTTAAGTTTACCCTGACAAGATCAATGTTGATTATCAGCCACACTGCTTGCAGAGAGCTGAAAGGCTGGAAGGATGCTGTGGAAAGTACTGCTCTCCCCTCTGTATCATCACTGGCACAGCATCATCTGAAAGAACATTCATAGGAGATTTTTCATGCAACATAGTGAGGGGAAAGAGGTTTTCTCAAGACTGACAGCCATCTGACATCTTTCCCTATCCCTGTCCCTGAAAGTGCTTATTTTTGCTGCCCTTTGTTCACGGAAGCAAGCTTGTACTGCCAGGCACCATATTAACTGCTGTTCTAGTATTCAGTTTATATGTGTTATGTATTTTGTTAGTTGAAAATCCACCCTGGGCTAAGCTGTATCAAAGCTGTAAAAATCTCCATGAATCCTCAGAGTCCTGCTAGTTTTGACTAGACACTGCTAAAGCTGCCAAAAGTTCATGGAATTGTCAGGGCTTCACCTGACCTGAGCAGGACCCACAATTTTCAAACCAACACAGCTGCATTTTATAATAGTCACCATTTCCAGAGAGGTTGCAGAACTCAGATAATTACCCTGAAAGAAATAAGACAATATTCTTTGATGAGAAGATTACTTTGAGAATTTGATTGTATAATGAAGCTGTTGCTTTGAAAGGTACTTTCTATTGTTCAAAATCTGAAAATCTCTAGCAAAAAGTGTCACTTGTTTTGACAGCCAACTTAAAAAATTCTCTGTTTATTACATTAACTGCAGCATTTTAACTGTCAAACTATGAAAGAATGTTCTATAGTTTAAAAAACAGAATAGAGCTCAGGGAAATTTTTGGCAGGCTCTTGTTGCTATTGGGTGTCTTTTTTTTCTTTGGAAACACATACACTGAATGTGAAAATAGCTTTTTGTGAAGTAGCAAACACAGCTCTCTGCTCCTTATAATGGCTGGAGCACAGGTGCAGACCTTGAGCAAGTCCCTGAAAAAAATATTGTAGAACTAACAAAGCTATTCCATACAAGTTTTTCAGTCCTTCAGTATGAAAATACATCCTGAAAACATTTTTTCTAGTTATTTTTATTTTATTTTAGTGGTGTTCAGATACAGCGAACTTGATGGTAAACCCTAATTAAATAGGATGCTATAATACAAAGCTAAACACAGTAATAACAGGAGTGATTAAAGGGAGAATGATATTCCTCAGACAACAGTATTTAACTCAGATGATGTTATGGATTATATTCTTTTTTAATAGTCTAGGTTTACAGTAAGTTAGAGTCTAGGTTTACAGTAAGTTAGCAGTATGACTGAAATAATAAATCTGTTATATATTGGTGACTTCACTCAGCAGATATTTTTTCTCAGTAGAAAGAGTGTTTGATTCGACGTGCGATCAGTAATCAGACTTTAGTGTCACTTGCAGAAGTAAGCTTGACAGGATGCTAGGGAGAGGAAGTGAAAACAAATCTAAACATGGTAAACAGCTCGAAATATATATGTAATAAAATAGCAATTTAATTATTGCTAAGAATCTATCACTTCTTGAAGGTCTTCTAAAAATTAAGCAAGATATTTTTATTCTCTTGTTCTTAAAATTTTTTATTTAGATGTTCCACGCAGCTGTTAGTAGTAAGAACCACATTGGATTTATTCATAAAGAGTGTACTAAGTTCCATAATCCTTGTGGAGTTTCCTGCCAATGGCATTTAATAAACCAAGTGTTACTCCTAAGACAGGAAACATAGATTATCTTTCCACATATGAGTTCACTAACATTTGTGGGTATTATATGTGGTAAATGGTATTTCTGGAGTTAATCAAGGAGCACTGATGCAAGTACAAAGATTACATAACTAGCTTCCATGCTAGACTAAGTGTACATTCACACTCAGACACAGGTAGTGGGTAAAATTATTCATGTCTATTACATATTCTTTATGGTGTTTGAAAACAAAATTTGCACTCTGGAAATGCATTCTTATTTGATGTATAATCACGATGTTATGGGGTCTCTGATCTTTTCCCATGTTCTGACTATCTGAGAATTTTCTGGTTAGCTGTGTAATAAAATTAATCAATGATATTGCTTGTATGTATATGGTTTATCAATGGCAAAGTACTATGTTATTGTCAACATCGTAGTCACAGAGAAGCTCAGTGTCTCTGACCTTGATAAATTCTCCAAACACTGAACAGTTTTTATTGATCACTTAATATCACCTGAGTTCTCCTGTCCATTAATGTGTAGCCTTGTTCTCTACCTATTCCATTTATTATCCTGTCTGTAACCAGCTATTGCTATTAGAATGTGTCCCCTGCAGAAACTAGGTCTTTACACAGCAGGATCCTACAAATCAACATCAGTGGGGCACCACACAGGTTTTACAGAAGCAGTGATGCCTAATATCTCTCCATGTGACATCTGCAGGAGCAGAAGTAAAGACTGGGTACATCCACTATGGATTGTCAGTCCTCCCAATGTGCTAACACAGGAGGCAAATGGACACATTGAAAGAAGAGTGTACCCTTTTGTCATGATAGCGATCTGATGTAGTAAGACATCACCCTTTTATATTTTAATTTAATGTAGAAATTTGTTAATTTGTTACACTGTTTTCTGTTTTCTAAGACATGCTGGTTTTGCAAGCATGTAATAAAATTAAAGTTGTTATTTCCTGTGGGGAGTATTTTTTTAGATCCTTACCTTGTGTTTCTTTAATCTTCAGTGAAAGGTAGCTAGTACTGGCTTAGCTTTCTTCTGTATGTAATTAAGCTGCTACTGCCCCATATAAATCACCAGGAGTGGCAGCCTTATCATTTTAAGCCAGATTTAGAAATAGTAAAGAGTATTTCGAGTCACTAGAGGGCATAGCAGTACCAAACCAGTTTCTGTTTCTCCCTGAACAGTTTATTTCATTCTGTATGAGAAAAGAATAATCCAGTGTCTAAATTGGTCTTTAATCTGGGTAATAACAACTGCATGTCATTGGTAAGTGAAGAACAGATGAAGAACATAGCTTGCTTAGCAAAAAAAAAGTCAGTTGTCCTTAATGTTTTCTATGACTTCTTCAGTACTTCTTTCATCCAAAAGAAGTCTCCATCAAACTTATTTTGTAAAAAGATTCGGTATAACTCCAGAGTCAGACGATTCCTCGGTACTCTTTCTACCTCACACATGATTTAGACAGACTCGTGAATGAAGAGGTGATTAGGCAGAAAGCCTCTAGAGCACTATATTTCTTTATATGACTTTCCTGATCCTCTTTATGTTAGAACCTTCTGTAATATTGACATTTTAGGAGGAAAACTTCTGTCAGAAAGGTTCATTGTGATGTTTCTTTTAGAGCTGTCTGAAGATTCAACTGTTAACTCTTTTGACACCACACATTGCAGGTAGTGGGTTTCAGAACTGCACGCTATCCTGTTCTCAATGTGAGCATGTAAACTTTCCCCTTTGAAACTCCTGCCCCTGAACTGACTTCCTTTATGCCATTTTCTCACATCTTAAATTTAACCTGTCTCCCGTCTTGTGACTAGTTTGCTCTTTTCTTCTGTTCTTGGACTTGGATTAATTACTTATATTCTGCTTTTCACAAACTTAAAATCCCACTGGCTGGTAAAAGGGAAACGTAACTCCCATTTTTAAAAAGGGAAAAAAGGAAAACCCAGGAAACTACAGGCCAGTCAGTCTTACCTCTGTGCCTGGCAGTATCGTGGGGCAGATCATTCTGGAAACTGTGCTAAGGCACATGGAAAATAAGGATGTGACGAGTGACAGCAGGGCTTCACTAAGGGCAAATCGTGCCTGACTAATATTGTAGCCTTCTACGATGGGGCCACTGCATTGGTGGATAAGGGAAGAGCAATTCATGTCATCTATCTGGACTTGTGCAAAGCTGGGAGAGGGTAGATTTAGATTAGATATAAAGAAGAAATTCTTCGCTATGAGGGTGGTGAGGCACTGGAACAGGTTGCCCTGAGAAGTTGTGGCTGCCCCATCCCTGGCAGTGTTCAAGGCCAGGTTGGACAGGGCTTTAAGCAACCTGGCCTAATGGAAGGTGTCCCTGCCCATGGTAGGGGAGTTGGCACCAGATGATCTTTGAGGTCCCTTCCAACCCAAACCATTCTGTGATTTTATGAAAACATTGTTTTAAAGGATTTACTCCTATGAAAGTAACTTGGGGTAATGCTTTAAAGGATTTTTTTCTATGTGTGTATGTAACTTCAATGCAATGTCTGAAATTATATCATAGGAGAATTCATCCTTTTAGAAAACAAAAATTGTACTGAAGTGAATCTTGTGTGTGGGAAAAAGATTAGGAGTTACAAGCTCCTACAATTCCTTCTCATGGGTACTGTTTATTAGATCCTAAAAGCATCTCTGATACACTGCAGTCCTCAGAGTATTTGTGTCCTTTTTTAGCAATCAGAAAATTTTCCAATGTGTAGACTAGAGAAATGCAGTTATTTCAGTCATGATGGCAGCCTCATTCCACATGGTGCTATAGGACGATAATTCCTTCATCAGTGAACGCTTTTTATTAATGGCAGCTTCTTGTATTTTTCAGTGAGAGAAACTGAAACTACTGAGTGGTTCTTATTTACCTTTGTGGCTAAACAACAGCACTCAGCATTAACTCTATAGCAGTCATTTACTGTCCTCCAAGATGCACTGCTGCTGTTTCCAATTTGTTCAGCAAACATTCACACACTCCTTTACAACTGCTACTACTGACTGTTTGCTACAACTAATTAATGCCACATGTGACAAATAGTGCAGGTCCCACACTCTGGAGCCCTTTTGAAAGCAACAGAGTTTTATGTACCATTTCTGATTTATGTGATCATTTAACTTATAGAACACTTGATTTCATCAGGAAAGCTGCTAATCAGGATCTCTCTAAGGTGGTTGCCATGGCTGCTGCTCAGTGTCATTCAGGTGGTTTCATAGCACTTCCATCCTTTGTGTGTTTCAGTCTCCCAACCAGGACCATCCTTCAGTCCCTGTTTAGTAAGGAGGTACCCTTCAGTAGACAGCATGACAGCATTTTGTGTTGGTTTGTACTTCTCTGAAGCATTTATTTTGGGAATTTATTGCATTTTGCTGTTCTTTTTGCCTTCTCTCTATAGGCCTGGCCAGAGAACTGTAGATGACTTAGAATTTATATATGAAGAACTTCTTCACATTAAGGCCTTATCTCATCTTTCTACCACAGTAAGTATTTTTAAAAATGTACCTTCTCACCAACAGGAAGATTGAATTTTGATTTCTGGTGCTGTATCAGAATTGTTGTACCTATAACCCTTTCAGTTTATACTTTCTGCGCAAAGTAGTTATTCCCACCTGTGAGGACCACCCAAGCACTAGGCGGATGTAGGTCATCTTTTGGATATCAGATGTAATTCTCTTCATGTGTTTCTACTCAGCCCCTACCTCACTCACTTGGCACAGGTGCCTCCATCTGGATCCATATATGAGTTTAAATTAAGATGCATTGAAGCTGACCCGACACCTGGGACTATGGCACTACTGAATTTTGCAGAAAGATGTCTGATTTCTGAACTGTAAGAACCACTTAGGTGGTAGGAATTACGCAGTACAGAAGGGTGCACTGTGCAGTGCTGGCTGGTTGGAGTTTGGTTATTGAGTGAAGGAAGCCTCATCAGACTCCTTCTCTCTGAATGGGCAAAAACAGTGCAGAGAACCAAGAATAAATAAAATGGAGAAAATACCTGGAGGAGAGAACACAACTGTTCGTAAAGTCTTCATAAAGACCATCACTGGCACACTGTATAGGCAACAGAAACAAGCTAAATAGCACTTTACTTGGTTGCAGCAAGGTATGAATGCTTTCAGAAGAAGGAAGCCAGTCAGAAAGTAAATTTATATTGGACGATAGCTTCTTTGGAAGCTCTTGATATTTTCAGTAATTCTCAGCTAACTTGGGATAGATGCAGCTAATTATGAAGCTGCATAGCACACCATGCAAACATATAACACCTGGACAAATCTTTTTAAAAAGAATATTCACCCAGACTTGGTAACTGAACAGCCAGCCAAACTCCTTGAGCATCTCTGGGATGCAGGAAAAAAGTGTTTAAAGAAAGACTTCTGTAAGATCCAGAAATTACCTTTTTCAAATCAAACAATAGAAACTACCCAAGTTAGACAGACAGTGAAAGGGAGTGGAGAACACTCTTGATACTACAGACAGAACCCAAACAAAAAAAAATCCAAACCACAAAATATTTCCAGCTCAGAAGAAATTCAGACTCAAGGTCAGAATCCACAGCAAGTAGCATATATAACAAGTATGGTAAATGATACAAACTGCAAGAAATATGTGGCATTTTGAAGAAGTGCAGTTGATTCTGTGTTTTTAGTAACACTTTAGAAATGTCAGCCTATTACAGTGCAGCATGAACTAAAGCAGAGGACAGAAACCATGACTAGCTTAGAGAAAAACTTCAGAGGAGCAACAGGCAGCATTGCTCCTATGAACCAGAAGGTTAATGGTCAATCGACTTGAAAGCAAATGAAATGCTTATTAATTTTAAGCAAGGCATAATTCCTAAAGTGATAAGTTTTCTAGATATGTCACAAGCAGCAGGAAGCAAAATGGATAAAACTCAAGGCACACAGTGGTGAACTAATCCCTGCTAGAGAAGCCTGTAAAGTTAATGTATGAATGAAAAATGGTTACATAATTCAGTGTTAAAAACAAATCAAATTCTTGGCTTCTTCAAGAGGATTCATTCACTGCAGAGGCAGATGGCTGAAACAACTGAGAAGATATGAGGACGTACATGGATAGGAACGCTCTCTACAATATGCAGAACAGTGCTGATGGGGTTCTATTTCCAGTCCTTATCAAAGTGTCATTGCCTTCAGGCAGAAGTTATAAATGAGTTTGGTGAGCTGATTATTACAGAAATCACAGGCTTGTGAGTGTGTTCACTGGTGAGTGTACTACAAACACCTTGTTTATCCCTCTTTTCTAGACTGCAGGCAGGGAGTGCTTTGCACTGGCTGTCAGGAAAGAGTTCTGGGAGAGGTGGCCGGTGTGGTATGTATTTGCTTGGTGCCTGTGCAAAGGTTTGGTGGGTGCCTTTAGGACATCAGAGCCTAAATTTGTCCACCCATCTGAAGAAATGCAGCCACCAGACTCTCATCTGGATTGTGTCCAGGATTTGAGAGTGCCTCCCCAGTTTTTTCTGTATAGCCTAAAAAGTTTTCCAATTTGAACAGTTGGGAAAATGGTGTGAAGATACTACTACTAAATATATGTTGGAGCCAGCTTTCAATCTGTATTTGGCACAGTTAAGTTACACGGTAGTACCTCTGAAACATGGATTGTCACCAGCTGACATTTTATGAAAACAAGAATCCCACTGCTTGGAAATTGGCCTTCAAGTCCTTGGAGATTTGTGGTTGTATGAAGGGAAACATACAGCACACAGGAAAACTCAGGATAATATGAGGTTCCCAGTGTGGCTGTTATTTTGTGAAAGTAACATTAATAGTGCTTACAGTGAGAAAAATTGGTGGTAAACACTGTCTCACTAGAGGTAAGTAAGAGTAAGAGCTAATCACAGAAGAGCAATACAAACACAATGAGAAGCAGGCTGACACCAAGGGCAATGTCACATTCTCTAGTCCTGGAAGAGGTAGTAAGGTGGACATTTTGTCTGGGAAGCTGTCAGGTGGAGAGAGGTCCAGATGGCTGTGCCTCATAGCTCTACACAGCAGAAGTGGCAGTCTTAGGTCAGTAAGGGGAAGGGTGCTGATTTCTCAGGGAAGAACAGGAGTACCACAGAGCCCCATCTTCTATAATAGATTAGCTGTTACCATTTGAAATGTTCCATCATGTTAATGTTAATCGTTAATGATGGTTTCGCATGTGTGTGTATAAAGAAAGATATGGAGACCTATATTTTAAGGAAGCCCTTGTCTGAGCCATTTGGAGCCAGGAAATGTAGATGCTCATGTTCTGTAAAGCAAATCAGTAGGAAATAGAACATCAAGTGAAGCAGGCCACTGTCTGGCTATATGAATCTGAGTGAGCGCTGAACGATGCAGAGGGAAGGAAAATAGCAACTGGGGTATATTATGTGACTTTCTCTCACCAGGAGGAATAAGATACATATAAAACCTATATTTTTTTCTCTCCTTATTTTAAGGTAAAGCGAGAATTAGCAGGTGTCCTCATTTTTGAGTCACATCCCAAAGCAGGAACGGTCTGTAAGTACATGGAGTCCTGTCAGATCTTCTTTCTTATCTGGGCATGAATATTTAAATTCTTAATGTTTAAATGACAAGAGGAAAACTTGGATGCACTCTTCAAACTTGATTGGCACTCAGTGTTTAAAAGCTGGGGTAATAGGTGTTGGCTTAGTCTGTTGTCAGTTGCAGGGACAGTACCAAAATTAATTCTATATCCTTGGTTGAATGTATCTATCACCCACAATTTGAGTGTGTTCTTATCTAGAACTTTGGGTTGTATCAGTCTTTACTGAAAATGTATTTTAGTATTATCCTTTTATTAAAGAAAAACTAGCTGCACAAAATAAAGGATTTAAAATGTTAGATTACTCAGACCTGTTTATACTGAGAAGTTTTAGCAAATGAATGTCAAATTTACAGCCACTAGAGAATTGGGTTAGAACATGGTGCTACTGGTGGGATCCAAATGTGGTTTAGTAATTGATAACCTGACATGTATTGATAAAGTAGATGTTGCAGTTGTCTTGTAAATGCACCTTCCATATCAGTGTAATAAAATAACTACTAAATGGGCGTGGGGGTTTTTTTCTAAAATCTGAAGGCAATTGCTTTTAAAATCATAGTATGTCCTTTGTCAAGGTAGACATTAAAATGTCTGCAGTAGAGTTACCTTGAATTTTATTGAGTGCAGAATCTGATGCATTTATATTTTGAGTAACTATATTCTCACCATAAAATTTTTTCTCTCTCTTGTAGTATTTAATCAGGGAGAAGAAGGTACTTCTTGGTACATTATCCTAAAGGGATCAGTAAACGTAGTCATTTATGGCAAGGTATTTTTTTCAGAAGCCTTTTTATATGATTCTTATTATTGAAATTGTAAAAGTAAACTTTGAAGGAATACAGTTTAATTTAGAGCAAGATTACTTTGTCTGAAGAAACAAATTGAATGTAATTTTATTAAGAAATGATCCAGTGGTTTCACTGACTAAACTTCCAGTTGATTGCTGCATAATTTCAGGATGTATTACACACTTTCTGAATATAATTCAGCAGAGCTACATCAGTATCTTTAGGACAAAGTAATTGACTGGAATTTGGTGAATTGCTAGACTTCATTCTCATGGGGGTTTTTGCCCTGTCCCTTCACCACCATATTCTCTTGCATGTGTATGACTAACTTTTCTCAAGCATGTCAGGTGTGTCTGACGAAAGTACTGCTTTGTGACTAGTGGTTCTCAGGTTGGATGAACCCCTCCCAAATATATGCCAGCTCTTCATTTTAGTTAAGTTGCAGACTGAAAAGCGTCTCTGTTAAATTTTCCATTTATGAGAGATTTTCCAAGGCAAAAAGTAGGACTTTGGTGCACAGGAATCCCTTGTGTCTTTAAAAATCCCTACTTCCCTATTGATTTTTCATTCAATGACTGAGAATGCTCCAGTCTGAACACCAAGCAATTCACCAAAATCTAGCATAGAGGCCCTGGTGCTAAGTCTATTCCTAAGTAGCCGGTGTTTTTACATGAGTAGGTGGGCCAGATCCTCTGTTACTATAAACTGTAATAAGTGGAGCATTGCTGATTTACACCAGCTGAGGATGAGGTGTTATGTGTTATTTCTGCAAATTTGATCTTATTTTTTTAGGGCCTCTATAAATAAAAACTAAACAACTTAACAACTTTCTGTCTTCAGCAGGGCTAGAAGAGTCCTTCAAGCTGAATGTAATATCAGAGAACAAGCCAATTCTTTTCTGTTCTTGCCTTTCTTTAGTAATAGTAATAACCAGCTATCAAGTATTGTTTCCTAGTCATTATTTTGGCTGTTGATTTCCTGCCAAATAGATTTGTTTTGGTATTTGATTGTGAAGTCCGGTGTTTGTACAAGGACTTTCAATAGAATCCAGAGTAATGATGGGTTTCTGCATATAAATGTTTTGCTCTGTGCAGGGTGTGGTATGTACTCTACACGAAGGAGATGATTTTGGCAAGTTAGCACTTGTGAATGATGCTCCCAGAGCAGCATCCATTGTTCTGCGTGAAGACAACTGCCACTTCTTGAGAGTAGACAAGGAGGACTTCAACAGGATCCTTAGGGTAAGAGTGGGAAGGGCCACTCCAACAGTGTAGTATCAAAAATTGCAATTTTTTCTAGAGTCTGTCATATTTCTGTGGATATATTGATACTGATAACCTTGTTTCAAGTGTCCCTAATTACAGAATAGAGATGCAACAGTTTAGAAGATTACATAAAGAATATATTAACAATCTTTCCTCTTTTTCTGTTCCTACCTCAGCCATGAAAATGGGACAAAATAATCTATTTTTTGCCTCACATTTCTGTGGTCTAGAATTTGCCAAGTGCTCAGTTTTTCCTTATTCTGACCTGGATTTCTGGGCGATCTCCCATCCAAATACTGAGTTAAACAAGATCACCTGTTCTCCGAGATAAGTCAGTGTCTGGTACCTTAATAGGTTCAAAGCAGAATCAAGTGGCAAATTAAATAAGCTACAGGTAAATACACAGCTGTCTTTATCAGAGAGCTGTAGAAAGATATTCCCAGACTAATTTACAATTATCCATGTTAGGGCAAATGTGTTTCGAAGTCCAGCTGTAATTCTGTAAATCCAGGCTGGTTTGTGATTATTCATGGTATAGGAAGCCAAGAACAGTACCATCCTGTATTTGAATGTATACATGCCCAGTATTGTGGCAGTAGAACCAGTCCAGAGAGAGTACTGTGCTAGATGACATAAGATTGTGTTTACTGTACAAATGGGAACAAGGATCCCGTTGGCAGTAAGGTTGGGTTGGCCATGGAGACTCCTGATTTAGCTGATTTAGCTTTGGTTGATACTTGAAAGAAGGTCCGTGGTCTTATTTATTTTCATCTGTGTTATTTGAATGGGCATTATATTTAATTCTTTTTTTCTTTTTTTTCTTCTATGATCTGGTAGTAGAAAATGAAGTTCCCTGGCAGTTTACTGAGCTAAGACTTACCATTTGTGCCAGTGCTTCCCTCTTGAGTCTGCCCATGAGAAATCAGAATAAAGATAGATAAATACAGGGGAAGAGAACAAACCCCAGAGCCTTTTGTGTTTGAAAGACATGCACTTTTTCAGAGTAACTAATCAGCCAAATTGGGTGTAATTACTTTATTAAAAGTAGCTTGTATTGCAGGATGTGGAAGCAAATACAGTAAGACTCAAAGAACATGACCAAGATGTCTTGGTGTTGGAGAAGATCCCAGCAGGAAGCAGAGTTTCTAATCAAGGAAATTCACAGCCTCAGCACAAGTATGTTTTCATTCAATAGTGCAAATGTCAGACAATGATTAACCTTTTCATATGGTATTATTATCCAAACAATAGCATATTCCCCCTTTCTATGGAAGAATGCAGTGCATGTGAATTTTAGTTCTTTTTAATCATCAGCTGATCACATGCCCCATACTGGATAATATATCCATTTCCAGCGGCACACCAGTTCTATGTCTTTACACAATAGGTCTCTAAAGATCTCACTGTAAATACTTATCTCAAGTAATAGCTTCTAAATAGACTGCACATGGAGAATGCTGAAACCCTATTAAGCTGAGCTACTGTGTAAAGGACATGAGGAAAATACATTGTTTTATTGTTAAGAACAGATATTTTCATTTTGGATTTTGACTCTGGATTCCAGTAAGAGTTTGCTAGGTACAATTTATATACAAAACAAAGATCTCATACAATGAAAGTCACGCAGCTTATCTTACAGAATAGGTTTGCACTGTAATAACAATATTCATTATATTTTCTTTACTTTCTTACTGAAAGGGAAAAAGTACAATTCTGTTTGGATACTACTGTGATAAGAGTAGAGTGAGGCTATTATCATTCCAAATGTTGGTAAAACCCCTAAAGGTTTTGTAAATGTCTTATTTGCAAACGAATGCACAATTTTGTTCAAAATGTTCAAACAACTCCAACAAAATAAGCGCCAAGAAGTTTTGAATCCTTTACCCTGGACCTTACTTTTTCTCAAGGAAAGAGCTAATTTACTGTGAGATATTTTGGGTACAGTTTTTATATGATCTGGGATTTCATATACCTGTTTTATCAGCATAAGTGAGTAAAGAGATTTGTAAAGATTTGTGAAGGGTTGAATAAACCATTCCTTGTATTTTATATACACATTTCACATATTTCAGAAATTGCCATTTCATCTTTCACTTGATCTATCAGAAAAGCAAACTATGCTACCAGAAAAGCATGTACTCTTACAACACATTTTTGTCTACTTGAGACAGTCTAAATGGACTGCAGCCAGTGAATTTGCATCAGCAGCTGGAATGCACAGCAACGTGGTCATAGATTTAAATCCATTTTCTTGGGTCTGATATATTTTTCATGCTTTCAAAAATGAAAGTTTCATTTAAACATATTTCAAACACTACCTTCCTTGCAACTCTTTACACCAGCATTATTTGTGTTATTTAACATTTTCTTTTTCAGAATTTTATAAAAATAGCTAGAGACATTTATGGTCCCTGGTTAAGTTGTGTTTTAGAGCTTACATTCCAGGAATATTTTCAAGTAAAGCTCAGAATTTCATTTCAGTAAATATTTTATGCATTTGGTCAGCAAGGGAGCTTTTGAAAGAAGATCAAATGTGTCAGCAATGACAAATGGACATAAGCTACACAAAAGAGGAAGCTACCTTGAAAGTTCACACTCTGCTTTTCAGCAGATTACTTTGTTAATAGTGTGTTGGAAGTGTCCTTTGGTTTAAAAACTTTGGAAGTGAGTTCACTGGTTTTGAAGATAACGTTTCTTTTGTTTCTTTTGTTAATAAATAAAGTAAGTGGCTGTATTTATGCTTGAGAGTTCCAATCAAAGTTACTGATGTAGACTGATTTCCAGAATGTATTACTAGAATGTGTTAGTTGACTGTTCAGTACTTTTGAAAATCACTGTGCCCAAAAAGGAAGCTTTAATTTAAAGGGACCTCTTCTTAAAGGCATGCTGCTTTGTCCTTAGTTAGGTAGCTTACATCACTGATACCTCTTCAGCTGAGCTGCCCTTTAGGCTTTGCTTCCTAAGCAGTTACATAGTATTTGCACTAGAGAAATGTTCTGCATCCCAAAGTTGGTCCCTGGGATATCCAGTCAACCAAGAAATTAATCTTCTTCATCTTAGTGTTAGGGAAAGCTTCGCTTTGGGAGCAGATCCTCTCAGTTGCAGTTTGGGTTCTACTGCCTGCTCTACTGAGGAGGCATAGCTCCTACATAGCTCCCCGAGCCATGCTTTCGAACAGTGGCAGTTTCGCCTCGAAGGACTGGCTCTGAAGTTCTCGCTCCCAAGATCTAACTCTTTATGGGTGATCACACTCATGCAGGTTGAATTCAGCAGCCCCTGCAAGTCACTTCACTGTTCATTTTCACTTTCATATTCAGAGTACAGCAACCTGTGATTTCTCTGCTTCACTCACTTAGATACGTGGTTAGTATCTCTGCGAGAATGTGCACTGGCTTAACAAGTGTTTGTGTTCTTGGGACATCAATACGGTTCTTCCAAAGGGGTTGGCAGGTAAAAGAACTGTGACGGTCAGCACTCAAAGTGAGGAGGAGCTCCCAGGAGCTCAGCTCCACCACTTATTTCTCAGCAGGAGCAGAGTATCTTCACTTCTCGGGGGTTTTTTCTCTCTCTCTCTCTTTTTTTTTTTTTTTTTTTTTTAAGTTTCATACTTTATCAGTTGGATTAAAAAAAAAAGAGAGAGGAAAAAAGATGCAAAGATTGAAGAATGGAAGGAAAGATAAAAAGTACTAATCTGCAAGGAAAACAAAAAAAAAGATGGCAGGCCAAGTTTAGCAATATCCTAAAAATCTCGCCAGTATTTTTGCCAGAAAAACCTGACTATTGCACTAGTTCTGTGACCTCCCTAAATTTACTGCAGGAAACGGTACAATCCTATGTTTACCCACTTGAAAAGCTTACTTCAGCTATCTAAGGCATTGCACAAATTTGAAGATACAGTGTGCTATTTCATTATCTGTCCCCTTCTTCTCAGACCCTGTCAGTGATACTGAAGGAATTTGTTTCCTTGCTCTGACACTGATAGACACCAGTTCTCATTTCATCCTCATAGTAAAGTCTGTTAGGACCCTCTAATGCTATTGAATTGCTATCGTTACTGAGATATTTATCCTGAGTGGAGAAGCATTTCTGATTGCACTTCCTCAGGTTTGCACCAGTGCAGCTCTGCTGACTGTGGTGTAACTGTGGTGGTGTTATTCTGGAGTACTTGAGCGGGGAGGAGGCTGTCTGTCATCGTCGTATTTCCTGGGTATGGTAGAGAGTGTTATTGCTCCCACTTTACAGGGGGGAAGCCACAAAGAGCTTGACTGTTTTTGTCCTAAATCACACTAAGATCCCAGTCAGAGCAGGTATTTGTACTCTGGCACTCATCAGTCCTTGTCTTCTGACAGGTACACAACACTTTCTTGATTAGCTGTTTTGCCTATGAGACACTAACTGTTCCTTTCTCTCCTTCAGGTATATTGTGATGTCAGGAACCCCAGAGAAAATTTTAGAGCACTTTCTAGAAACTATGCGCCTTGAAGCAACTTTAACTGAAGCAACAGGTATCTACATGACAAAGGCTGTGTTTTTATTACTGCATAAGATGGTCTTCCTGGGGGAACACTGCAATGTGATGCTTTGAAAAGCAGCTAGTGATAGTTTTTTTTCCAGAATAAGAACTATCCACTGCTCTGAAACAACCCCAGCAAAACCTAGGAAATCTAGAATTAAAGATAACAATCCGGTCCTCATAGTCCACTCTATTGTATCTGTACTTTCGGTTCAGAGTAGAACGGTAAAATCCCAGAAGGTGCCAGATCACTGGTCATGACTTTGATTAGGCACAACTCTAAGGCCAGCACACAGCATGCATTGCCACCCGATGACAGTGGTACTCATACTTCTAGTGCTGGATGTCACTTAATACTGTGAACTAGCTTGATACCTCCAGCCTTTGCGTTATGCTAGTATAAATTTTCCCAAATTTTCATATCCATATCACATTTAAAGTATTACAGTTTAAATTACTTGTTTGTGATACTTTCCCATGTGCAGGGGAGAAAAATTCTTACTCAGAAGAATTCATCACACCATGGGTCAAGTCCCATGAATGCAGGTTGCTGAAACTGCAGTTAATAGGCTTATTAGTGTAAAGAGAACAGAGAATTTACATCCAGGGATACAGATATTTGCTGACTTACTGTTAGTAAGTATTTTAATTTTTATGAAGAATCAGACACAAAAAATTCCTCCTAATTATGATAAAGTAATGGAGAGACTTTTATATTACGCTACATAATATCACTTTAGCAAGTTCTTTTTACATTGCAGATGTCTAAGAAGTGTATATTCAAATGCATTCTTAAATCCAGGTAATCTGTTAATGACCTCATCATATCTGAGAAACCTATATAGTGGTTCATAAATGGTGGAAAAATTGAAAGATTACATAAATCCTTTTACAGTGTGTGTTTTAACCACTTTTAGGAATAAAAATTATAGTCTTCACAGATACCTGTTTGTTAGGATTACAAGCAGAATGTTGTTCTTTAAGCTGACAAGTATATAATCAGAAGTTTGTTATTCATAGTATGCACCTATTATACAATTTTCTAAAACAAATTATTTTTTAAATATTTTAAAACTTTTCCCCAAAACATCCAATGACAAGATTATAGTTATATCCTAATGGGATACAAAAAGTCACAATTCACAAGCAAAGCTATATTTAAGATATAGAAGCTCAAGGTGCTGTGAAATCAAATTTTTAGTTTATGCAATCCTTTAAGAACTGTTAAAATCCACTTTGCTCTGAGTATTATGGAAGGAAAAAGTCCCACCCTTCTGGAGGTCAGTTTTTTGTCAACTGAGAGATATTTTCATACGTGAATTACAGTGGAAGCTGTGATGTAGTACTACATTCCACAGTTATCTCAACATGTTTTTTCTGAGATCCCTTACATACAGGGTTTTAAATGTTTCTCTTTCTCAGAAGTTGCACATAGAAATGATACCTCGAGGTATTATGTTTATTGGTTTTCAGTGGTTCCATATAAGACTCGTATAGTTAAAAGTAAAAGAAAGTTTAGTCTCACTGCCAAACTTATTCTGGCCTCTGCAGCCAGGCTTCATAAATTTTTCTTCTTGTCATAAATACAAAGACAAGGCAAACTGGGATTTACACCAGCGCTACCACAGATCATTTTAACATTAAAAATAGCTTGCTGGTTTTTGCCAGAGAAAATGTCAAGCATATTGTTCATACGTGTTTTAATGTAATTGTATCCAAATGTTTCACTGTAACACAGATGTTGGTTTGTTGGGGGTTTTTTGCTGTGCCAAATTTGCCTTTGGCACAAGCAAATGCCCGTTAACAACAGTGCAATAAAATTCATGCAGACAAGAATAAAAGCTTAATATTACAGCTCATATTTGTTCATTCCCCATTTTCATACTTAATACCTACAAACAAACTGCAAAAAGACCCCTTTAATTATCTGCAGAGGGCTAATAAGATACTTCAGTGTGAGGAAAACATCCTCGTGAACCCTAAGCTGTTTGCAAGGGCTTAATGGACTGGTTTCTTTCTTCTCTTTTCACAGATTCTGTTTTAAATGATTTTATTATGATGCACTGTGTTTTTATGCCAGATAGTCAGCTCTGCCCAGCCTTGATGGCACAATATCCTTTTGTAAAGGAAAAGTTACATCCCTTTAACAGCTGTCCCTGTTGGTGACGAGACTGAAGCTTCTCTCTCTCAAGAAGTACATCACGTTTCATGGAGGCTGTGCCTTGTGGGTAGGTTCTTGGTGTCTGATGAACAGCTGTCCATAGCTCAACAACTCTGAAATAGATAGTGTATACCCATGATGAGATACAGTCCCGAAGCATGAAAACTGTATCTTTCCTGTGCTGATTAGTATTCCAAGGGAAAGAAATTTACTGTTCCTCCACCAGATAAATGAAATTACATAAAAGTTTGGATTACCCTTCCCGTATCCTTTCTTCTTTATTTGTTTTTTTGCTGAACTACAGCATCTAGATTTTAACTGAGATCGTTATGTTTTAGTGATTTCAGTGGTCTACTTTTCAGTGGTCTGCAGATTACGAGCTGCAAACTGCTTCAAGCAAAAGGGTGCCTAAACTAGTAGAATAATAGGTAAGCAGTTTCTAGGTGCTGTCATAATAGTTATGAATAAAAATAATAATAATCTCTAATAATAATGGTCTATAGCAAATGTTGACAAACTGCAAGAAACTTCAATTGCATGCAAATACTTATGAGCTTTTATACATTTGTATAAAAGCTTACAATGGATAGCATCGATTGCTGGAGGTGATTCTCGTACTGTCTGCGTGTTTTACAGAAGGAGTCTGTAAAATGTCCATCAGCCAGTTTCTGGCAAGCCATTTAGTTTGGGGAGCTGTTGGGCACTCAGAGTTTTCCTTGTTCACAGTGACTTGAAGCTATCAAGTGACTGGGAGCATTAAATAAACATATAATGTTTTCTGGTTTATAGAATTCTGACAGGGGTATAGTAACTTCAATTCCCTATTTATTTTTTAGAATCAGATTGGTGTGAAAGTGTGCTTTCCTTGAAGCTCAGTGGGGCGAGTGACATCTAGGAAAGCTAACACCCTGAAACCACAAAATAGAACATCGTGTCCTTTTCTGGCATGCTTGAGAATCCATTTGTGTTACTCCCAGGAAGGACAGTAATTGTTTTTAAAACCTTTGGACCCATAAAACTGGTCTGCAGAAAATTGTTTGTACACCTGAAATAAACACATTTTCCGAAACCACATAGTTTTGGATATCAAAAATATTATGAAATGCTGTTGCTGACAGCTTTGAGAGGGGAAGGAAAGGACAGAACTTTTTATGTTTGTTTGGGTTTGTTTTTTTTCCGATTTATCTAGCTCATATTATTCAATCAGTCCATTTGAGACTCAGATTTGTCTATTCTCATTTATAATAGTATACCTCTGATATCCACTAACTGGGAAAATCAGATGCGTAAGCAAGAATGTACTTGGTTGTTTATAGGGGAAAAGCTTTTCTGAAGATCAAAGTGATAGCATTACTTATGTATACATACTCAATTGTGATGAAATGTATTCTGGAGAACGGGCTACGACCACGGTCTTAAGTGGGTCTTGGCAAGCATCATGCTAATTCTTTTCAGGGAGGAAAAGGAGGGCTGGAAGTAACTGGTATCCCACTGCTTTAGTGTCAGCTTTTCCTAGAGCTGAATTATTGTTTATTTGGTCCATTCTGAATATGGAAAATCAAACTGTGCTCTGTTGATTGTACCATTGAAATTTATTGTTAGAGTTGAAAGGTTGCTAACAAAGCTTGTCTTTTTTGAGCAAAATCATTCTACAAAAAGGTTTACTGGTGCTGAGAGACTAGGGAGAGATTAGTTATGCTCAGTGAGGAAATTAAAACACAAAAAGGAGAGAGGTGATTCAGTCAGAAACACTGGTTTTGCTCCAGCTCCCAATTTTGAATCAATACAAGTCTGTTTTCCTATACCCACTTAGGTTACTATTTTAGCTGGCAGCATGCAAGTATGAGTAGAGCTAGACAATCATAGAATGGTAAGGGTTGGAAAGGACCTTAAGATCATCTAGTTCCAAACCCCTTGCCATGCTGTGTGTTGGACCAAGGCCCCTGTTTCTCTCTCTGCTGCACAGAGATGGAAATGGACAAATTCTCAGAGCTACAGCTTGTTAGAGGGAGGCAGGACAAAGTCCTAAAGAATACTTGAAATAGAGTAGCACCTCCAAAAGTGCACCTGGGATAGTGCACGTGTGTGAGCATGTGTGCAGGTGTGCATCTTTAAAGGACCACTCTCTAAAAGCTTATGAAGTATAAACTCCTCTTTTGCTTTCTGTAGATGGTAGTCCTTTAGTATGTTGATGTATGTATATTTTGTGAACCTCCTTTACCATCATGCCAGCAAAATAGTTTGCATTCTGCTGTAGTAATGGGTGCTGATTTTGCACAGCTGCTGATACAGTTAAGCATTCCCACGCAGGGAAGAACAGACTTCAAAATTGCTTCCATTTGCTGGCATATGCTAGACATAACTAGAAACATATATATTGAACTCTAACCATGTTGGTCTTGATAAATATTTTACAATTATCTATCTGACACTTGTTGCAAGTATGCATGATACTTGCCATGAATCTGCATCCTGTAGGTCCCATAAAAATGGGAGAACCCTTCATTGACTTTCCCTGTGATAATGTTAATAAAGGAGCAATTAATATAAATGAGCAGTAAAAATACAGAAAATTTACCACTCACTGTGGTGAGTCAGTTCATAAGAAAGTAAAAATACATTAAATAATTACAGTGTTTGAAAGGTAAAAATGGCATGAGAAAACTACTCAGTAGAATGTTAGACTTGCTCCCGGAGACATTGGAGCACATAGCTTACAATAAATTATTTACTTCTTATGACCCTTTGACTTATGCACTCCCATAAAGGTACTGACATGTTTAGTCATTTTAAACCCGTCTGGGTGAAATTAAAATGCAGATTTCTGAAATTTTGTCAGTCAAATGAGTGCCCCAGTAACCCTGGTAGCATGTCAAATCACTGCAGGGATTTGGGGTGGGAGGATCATTCAGAAAGTGTGAGCTGCTTTTTCACATGATATTTTATTAGTATTTCTTAGAGAACTGCTTCTATATGAGAAGCTTAAATAGGTACTTTTGATTTCTAATTAATATTTTAATTTTCTAGGTAATATTTTAAAATCTTTGTTAGAACAAGTCCACCTTGAAAGGATGACGGACTTTGCTGTGAGTGAAAGCATGTCAGTATGTTAATATTGACCATTGCTGTGTAACTCGGAATAATATTGTGCATGAGAATAAGAATCAGAATTTTGGTATCTGGGAAGAAAAGTTGAAAATGTAACTGCAGTCATTCTGTGCTTACTTCACATTCAGCTATCAGTTTATTGGGAAACAGTTTAAATATACATTGTTAACTTCTGATCAGTGAGTAGGCACACAAATTGTCATATCCTATTTCTGCTGGGGATTAGTCTTCATTTTCACATAGGTTAAAAGCCAAAATTATCTCAGTTTGTTGCCCATTGTGCCTTTACTTTTTTCTTGGTTTCTTGCTTTCGATAAATGTTACTTTTGGCCTTTTTGCCAAAAGTATTTGTATATTTTCGTAATGCTGACACTTCATCATGAAAAAGGTCAATGAAATATTTCCCATTTTTTCTTATTGTTTATCACAAAATAGCTATCACAAAGTATTGTGTTCCAAATATGCTTTATTTTATAGAGTAGAAACTTCTGCTTTCCTCATGTGTAAGATGAGCCTACTACAGAATTTTTTATTTTACCCCATGTCTCTTTAGGGTAAACTTCCTGGTCCCCCGCCATAATGGGACTGAGGTTCACCTTGGGTTACAGTAACTTCTAAAAATAAAAGGAGTAACACTGGTGCTTCATTCCCATAGTCTTCCTTGCAAATGGAAGGCTGGAATTGTTAATAAACGTCAAGTGTTCTTTTTCTTCAGCTGTCTCCAAAGAAGAACAAGGAGAAATGCCATTCTTCAGTCTCCATGATTAATCCTCTTCTCCATTGTTCCAAGCGTCATTTCTGTTCTGCTCCCCTACAGCAACTGTCTCTGTGGTGGGATTGTGATCATTCCTGTGCTCTTTAGAGAATTCACTGTCTTTTTACTTTTTAGTATGAATGTGAAAGGTTCACAAGTCTTTATGCTAGCGGCAGTCTGAAATCAAAAGTATATATTGGATAGTTACATTTGAACACCCTGAAAATGGTTTGTTGGAAGCCAGTTGTTTGTGAATTCACACTGGTTTTGATATTTTCAATCACTGAGCGTTTTCCTTGACACCATGGCACCTATCATGCCCAGCCTTCCCAGGGTACAGAGCAGGAGAAAATGGATTATGCCCTCAACAATAAAAGGCGAGTCATTCGTCTGGTTCTGCAGTGGGCTGCTTTATATGGAGATTTACTACAAGAAGATGAAGCAGCAATGGCCTTTTTGGAGGTATAAAGGAATTGTATCATTGTACTGAAAAGTACCTACCATGCAAGATAAGCTGAAAGCCTGTTTCTAGTCTGTAGAATTCTGTTATGAACTAAAGAGAAGTAAGTCATTTCAAAGTACAAACTCATAACTCTGTTTTATCAGGTTTAGCTGCAGACAGTATACGCACTACAACAGTACTTGAACCATTGTCAAACTCTCAACCTCTGGAAATATCTGCCGGAGTTGCAGACCCCTTTCAAAGCACTGCATGAGTAGATACTTTATAGCAATAGATAAATCTGCATTTTTTTTAAATTTTTTTTTTTTAGTGTTTTCTTGTGAATAGCTTAGAGGCTGTACAGGTTGAACTGGGGGGCTGTTTATGCCTTCCTGAGGTGTGCCAGGAAGGAGCTGGAGGGTTCTCACTCTACAAAACCAACAATCCGTTTCATTTGAATGAAAGCTGTACTGCAACAATTGGAACTTAAGATCTTTGTCTTCAGAACCCTTCTGATCCCTTAAAATCATTTAGTTCCTCAGACATTGCTTGTAAGGTCTTTGTGGTAGGTGCCATATCCTTGTATTTCTAAGATAAATGCATTGCCAAAGTCATGTTAAGTTGTCATCATTGCAGTTATTATTATATGTTGTGTTCATGGAACGCGATCATGTATGTTACTGGCTGCATGGAAGTTCTTGCCCCAAATCTCTTAAAACTGAATCTAAGGTAAGAGTTAGGAGAGGGGAATAGAGAGAGGCCTTAAGTAGGACAGACATAACAGCAAGCCCACATGGGAAAGCTTTTTATAATAGACAAGCTTAGGAGACAGACATAGTGTCTTTCGTTAGTCCAGAACTTAAAGAACGATTACTAGTTGCAAGCATATAGATCCTTCTTTAGGACAGTTTGATGTAGGTGTGGCAGGAAGAGGTTTGAGTAGGGTTTAAAAGAGGTAGTATTGTGGTGGACTGGAGTAGCTGTGAGTCAACAACTCAGTAACAAATGAACCACTAAGGACTACAACGTTAGTGGGTAAAAAACCCCTATCACACCAGGTTGTCTGTGGATTTTAGAGTCTTTACCCTTGATAATCTGAAAATGCAGCTTTTGCACAAGCAGTCAGTGGTTACAGAGTGTGCTAAGGAGCCTCATCAGGCTTCCCTTCTGCATGTGTAACTCTTGCTTTAAATCAGCTGGAGATAAACAAGTAGAAGGTGATAGAGGGTTGAGCCCAGCATGTGTTCCTCTATGCAGATTATAATTCTTTATAATCATTAAACTATCAGATGTCATCTCATAATCCTCTATCCTAAGTACTGCTCATTTACCTCTATAGTTATTTAAAGACTATTTTGTATCATTTACAGGAATTTTATGTATCTGTATCAGATGATACCAGAATGATTGCAGCACTAAAGGAGCAGCTTCCAGAGCTAGAGAAAATCGTAAAGCAAGCGTAAGCACGGTTTTTGCTTCTTTACTCCCCCCACCCTTTTTCTCAGTAAATAAATGAAGAAAATTTATTGCTTCTATCTATTAAAAATCCATTCTGTGAATGGCACTCAGTCATACAAGACTAAATGTTTGCGTGCAAGTTTGTTTGGATGAATGTCTGTGGCTCTCTCTTTCCACATCATTCTTGCAAATGCTAAAATCTTGTTGAAAGGTTGACAGAAGGAATAAGAAATAAGGTACACACCATTGAAACTAAACTGGATGCTTATTTCATGCTTACATGGACTTTGTATAGTATTTTCCCTGCCTTGGTCATAGATAACTATGGTGTCATCGAGTCTTTTCATATATGCAAACATTAATATGTTGATATTGTAGTTTGACAAGTGGTCTTTGTTCTATGTGTGATTTTGTACATAAAATCTTCCAGATAATATATAATTATATATTCTGTGCTTTGCCTTTTGATAGTTCTGAAGAACCTAAAGCACCACAGAAGAAGGTAAGATAATGTATTTTTTGCATTTTCCAAAGTGAAAACTTTAGCACAGCAAATCCATAAGCATCTACTTTTTAGTAATCATGGATATATTAAAACAACACATTGAGAAATAGCTTCTAACATTGTCAAATTTTGCATTGCTACTCCTTTTCTTGTCATCAGTAAGAGACTGTTGTAGTTCATGTCTACCCCATAATGTTTCTTTTCGCATTAATGTGAATCCCGATGATTTATTTTCAGCACAAAGTTCTTCTGCAGCTGTTCAACACAAGTGATGACAGAGCACAGAAACGCCAGCCCATCAGAGGTAGCGACGAAGGTGAGTTCCTTCTCTGCAAAGTTTTCTTGAGCCACTGAGATTTCCAGTAAATTTGTCTCTCTGCCCAAAATGGTCTAAAAATAAACAAAAGCACCTACCTACAGTTTTGAAGTCTGGCCTGAAAGAAACTTTTGCTAGCCCAATATTCTCCATCATTGATTTGAAGTGTTCCTGGTTTTTTCCCTTAGTTACTTGTGCTATCAAACACTGGGCTTCCTCAGATGTAGAAACCTTTAAAATAAGGAATGAACAAACTGGGTAAGAACCAGTACAGACAGAGTTCTGCAGGTACTGACAGTGCAATAAATAGTGGGTGCTGAAGGTCATATTTGAGCCTCTGTCTCTCCTATGTAGTTTAAGCTAGCATGTACAGCTGTTCTTTTGAGAGACAGAAGTGGAGCAGATAATCATGCCGTGGATTTCTGCCTTGTGGCACACTGCCTAGAAAACAAAATCTGCTGGTTTGCCCTATTGCTATTGTTTCATTCTCTGAAAAGATAAAGGTAAAATTTAGAGCAGTGTATCAGAATATCATTTTCAGTTGTACTGGCTTTTCATGTTGTCCTTTACTTCGGGCAGCTTAAAGCACTGCTATGTGAGCAAAATCCTGAGCTCTGCTGATGAGATCTATTCATTGTTCATACAAAGATGCATGCCCCTTAAAACTCATGAATATGATGATTTCTTTGCAACTGCTAGGACCAGTCTCTCAATGGTTGTTTTGGTGCATCTTCATCACAGAAAACAGCTTCTGCTTCAAGGTGTTTGATATTAAAGGATAGCTCTTGCTAGCGAACAATAGTAAAAATAAGGGAACAAAATACAAGGTCATATAGCTGAGAACACTGGTGGCATAAATCAAACCAATGAAAGAGCTATTTCACAGGCTGGAAGTAACCGCATGTGAACAGCAGACATCCTCCCTGGCATGCAGCTTCTGTTGTCCGTAACAGTGTTTCTTCTAGGTCTACAAAAGAGCAAACCAGTTGCTGCTGCCAGGAAAGTACAACTTTTGTCTGTGTGGACAGGCAATAACTGCCCTTTTCGTATTGCTGCGTGGAGCTGGCAGCACACTGACCATTGAACTATCCACGGACAGCTCATACCCCAGGGGCTGCTTGGCTTGTTCTTGACAGCTGAGCTGAAGATCTTGCTAGCATTTTTTGTCTTAAATTCATGTCACTTTGAGCTGCCTTGCTTTTTGCAGGCTAACGTGCATTGCAGACTAATGTAAGCTAAGTGATACTGATTTCTAGTCGGCCAGAGGCCTGGGATCATGTGTTACTCTGTGAGCCAGTTTGTGTACTGTACACTCAAGTGTATTCTTATTGTCAGGGTATTTTTCTTTTTAGTCTGCAACATTCTTGATTCAGGAATTACATACTTGCTTGTACAAAACAGGTTACAACACAGTTGGATTTAAGTTCTGATTTTAACAAAAACTATTTTCAAATCTATTTTGTAAATATGAAAATTATTTTCCTATAATTAAGAGAGTTTGCAGCCAGTTTTCTGACTCTTGAAAAGACGTATTAATTTAAAATATTATAACGTCTGGAACATAAAAAAGTGCCAGACTAAATTGGCATCTGTAAATAATGTAGCAATACTGAAACACTAGTACTGCATGGTTTGCTAAAAGCTCTGGAAAATCAGAGATTTCTATCCTAGAAATTGTAGAACATCTGACGAATGGGGAGTTATCAAACCTGTAGTGATTTATTGTTGCTTTATTTGTTTCATTTGTGAGGAGTGGTTACTGAAGTGAAAGTAATTCGTACAGTGAAGTCTCTGTGGTTATCACATGTGGCATACACAGCACAATTCTTTTTTCTTTAGTTCTGTTTAAGGTGTACTGCATAGACCAAACCTACACCACTATCCGGGTGCCAGTTTCTTCCTCTGTGAAGGAAGTGATCAGCGCAGTAGCAGATAAGCTGGGTTCTGGAGAAGGCCTCATCATAGTAAAGATGAGTTCAGGAGGAGGTACTGTATTTCCATCATCTTAAATGCTTCTTGCTTACGGTGAAGCTGAATGTTGGGAGAGACTGAAAGACTAAGTCAGTCAAGGCTTTTATATCAGTGTGCATGTTCAGCTGGTACACAGGTTCTGACTCAGAGACAAGTCCTTTGCCTACTGCAGGCACAGACCGGAACTCACATGGGAGACAGGAAAAATGGAAAAGCTTGTGTATCTGCATGTTACAGAGCAGAGCTACCCCAGGTTTCCTTCACTGTAAGACTTGCAAGAGATTTTAAGAACAGAAACAGGAGGTAAGCATGGATAATGTCAGGCTAGACATATGAATCAGCAACAGCAGAAAACATGGCAGAGCAGACATTCCAGTTCTGGTCACTACCATTCTGGCTGCTCTGTCCATGCAAACCACTACTGAGCAACTTAGTGCCAAGCCCACTGACCTAGTGTTTGCAAAGGGTCAGGAGTCAGGCCCCCACTATAGGATGTGGGAATGGGAGAGTAACTGCAAGGTGAATACTACTGGAGAATTGGTGTTGCTGAAGTGCTCTGGTTGAGTGTGACTGTGGACACACACAGAGCTAATAAGAGCTGTGTTGGAAGGCATTTTTGCAAACAGTCGTGCCTGCCAAACCCAGCTCACTTCCTGAGAACTGACACCAGGCGGCTCTCCTTTTTGCAGTTGCAGCAATTTTTTATTGTCAGATTTCCTGAAAGCCAATGCATGCTGGAAGAGACTGTTTTGTGTTACTTTATTATCTTTTCTTTACCTGTGAGTAAAAGCTCTTTCAGAACTGCTGTAATGAGATTTGAACACAGTTGCATTTCATCACCTCCTTATGCAGTTACTGTCTTCCAAGGCAATTTCTATTAAGAACAGCTCTCTGAATGCTTACAGCTCAGAGAAGAATGAATGGAGTTCCTAATCATGGTTGAATTTTTGCAGGCAGTTTCTAGAGATGGCAGCACAGGCTTCTTGACCTGTCTGTACAGTTTGGGGCTGAGGTTCTAGTTCCATATGCCAGTTCTGTAGGAGACCGGTTTGAGCTGAGCTTGTTGTCATGTTTCTTCAGTAAAGAGGACCTTTTTGTTATCTATTTTCTATCCTGGACATTGGTTAACTGTGGAAAATTTGTTCCCAGAAGGGTGATTTGTGCAGCTGTTGGATCAGTTCTGCTATAAATTCTACATATATATCATGGCTGTTTATATAATAAACAATCTGTTGTTTCATGTTTACAGAAAAGGTTGTGCTCAAACCTCATGATGTTTCAGTGTTTACAACTCTGAGTGTTAATGGACGGCTGTTTGCTTGCCCACGTGATCAGTTCGATTCACTGGTATGTATGCATGCAGTTCTCAGGAAGTTCAAGTCTTCTCTGTATTTGAACACCTGACCTTTTTTGCGTTATCATGCTTTAGGTAAAAACTAGTGGAAGCATTCACAACAAAGGGCTGGTCACAGTGCTATGGGATGAGCCCCAAAATTAAAACAAGGTAATGTTGTAATTTGCTAAACTAGAGCAGAAATCCATCTGGTCCACATGACAGCACTCTATCCCAGTATTCTGTCACACTGAGCATTTAGGTAGACCTGAATATTGTCACCAAGACATGCAGAAATTCCTGATTGCAGAATTACCTCCTCAAGGCCACAGATAAATATTTTTGAAGGTGGATGTTACTGATTAAAGCATTCTGAGGACAAGATTCCAACAGTAAATTCCTAAAAATATTCTGTTTCTCAGCCCCACAAAATACTGTTTCAGAATCTCAGATGACTCTAAGTAGATTGACAGAAAATATTCCTGGTAGAGAGTCTGTTTTTTCTTAGGTAGAATTGTTCGTAAGTACTTATGGTTTATACAGTAATTCTAACGATCTCCATGGGGTCTGCTTTTATAGAATTTGATTTGACTGTACTTTTTGTTCCTTTTATTTCATTAAAAACAAATGTCATTGCCAAGTCGTGTCAGCATGAACTCTATTACTCCTAGCCTTGTTTCAGCCTCCTGTATGCTTTTAACAAGCCACTTAGTATGTATGCCTGATTTCTTTTATAGATACAGTAAAATCTGTGCTTTGCTGCTGCTTTCAATTTAGTAACCAGGGAATGCACATCCAGCATACTGTAGTGCCATGCAGAGATACCGCTTGTTCAGTTTATTAAATTCTGGTGTTCCCTTAAGGTTAATTAATCCTGCCAAGTAGATACCCTTATGGGGCATGCTACTCTAAAGCAGGGGTGTTACATCAGTGCAACTGTTCCGGGTACTTTTATATGTCTCTGCATTGTCTGTGTAGACATAGCTTTGGCAGGAAATTGTCATGATTCTCTGTGCCTTTTCCCCCATGCTATTTACCATGGATCAAGTACTCGAAACAGTATAGTGAGCTCTAGGACACAGGGATGCAATGTGCTAGTTTTCATCAACTGGACTGACTTCAGTAGTACTTAGGGAGGAACACTTAGCACCTTAAAAAAGGTTCTCAACACTGCCTAACAGAATACATCCCTTTATCAGCTGCATTTTTTCAAATAGGCATAAACAAATTTCCGAATGTTACAGCCTCACCTGCCTCCCAGTTTAATCCTTTCACATTTCAGTTTGTGGCTGCTGCCTATGCATATACATTTATTCACATTATACTTGGCGATTCCCGTGTGAAAATTGTTCTGGGTTAGATTAATTTTCAGATATGCAATGATTTTACTTCTAAGTGCTTCTTTTCTAGCATTGGAAAATATGTGTTTGTTATGGTAACAGCTATGTTGTGTTGTCTCCAAATAGGGGAAAAAAGCTCTCTTTCAGTCTTTGGGCAATTCTCTTTCCACAGATTTCCACAAACTAGGATTTTCTACACCAAAATGCTCTACTTCTTATAATTCAAACTCTGTCTTAAACTAAAGAAGTGTTGTGTTTGTGCAGATCTCAATCCAGAGCAATCTGCAGGCTGTTATAAGATTGATGGCAGTCCTGGGTTTTTTTAGATAATACTTACATACACTATTTTTTTCTTTAATTGTAGATGGAGCTTTTAAGGTAATAATGCCTGCGGTTTAGCTTAATAATTTTAAATTATTCTATGATTTGAAAGACAAGTTTTCCCTAGAGTACAAAGCAGAAATTCATACAGAAATGCTTCTACATGCTGCGTATTATTGAGGAAGTGATTTGATGTATTAATCCAGTCAGTCCTTTTTCTATTGATAATATAATATTGCTACATAAAAGGGTAAATGTAAATATGATCTGTTAATCTTGCAGACTCTATTGAGTTTGTACTCGGAAAGGAGCCTGTTGACAATCCCCAGCTCCGTAATTAGCTAACAAAGACCCTAGGAGAAATTGAGAAACTTGTAAGTGAACTCTACTGCCCTCTCCTGGAAACAAAACAATTAAAACGTGGGTTCTAAGGAAGCTACTGCTTCAAATCTGACTTGATCTCAAGTCGTGTTTTAAATCTCCTTGATACAAGATTTACTTGTCTGCAAAACTGTATATCTCATCTCATTTCTTGGGTGGTATGGAAGTGTCTTTCAAAAATGTTTTAACTTGAACGATTTAAAGGATTCTTTCTCCCAAGACTGTGTGCATATAATTGTAATTAGCATAGTCAGGAATTTTGCAATCACAAATAGTGCATCCCTGTACTGTCAGAGAGAAAATATGAGGCTTATTTTATAAATTATCAGAAGATCTTGTAATCACTGCAGATTTCTGAAATATGGCAGATGTAATAATTCTCGTCACTAGAATAAAAAATTTTGCATAAGCATTTGGCTTGTGCTTTGTGGTCTAGTTATTTGTGTATGCAAAAAAGGAAACTGGTAACAAAAGCTTTGTGGAAAGACCTATGCTCCTAAACAGACATGCTTTAGTTAGCACAACGTGTATTGAAGTATTTATTTCTGGCTTCAAATTTTAGAACAATGCTAAAAATAACACACTGAGAACAGTCTGTGTTATTTCCTTACAGTGCTTCTGAAGAGCTTTCAGAATTTTCCTGACTATCCTGTGCATAATGGATACTGAGTTTGCACAGGACTTCTCATTTCCTAATGCCAGACTGTGGTTAAAAGCAAATTTCATTTTTGCTGTTAGAAACATGTTTAGGAAAGTGGTCACATTGCAAAAAAAGGTCAGAAATGTTACGGAAGAAAAGCACCAGTCATGGAATGTAGTATTTCCAAAATATTTTTATACCATTTTTCCATTTGTAGGCACCATTACCAGAACAGGAAGGACCATCGACGGGTACAGTAGGAACGTTTGAACTGATGAGCTCCAAAGACTTAGCACATCAGATGACAATTTATGACTGGGAGCTCTTCAACTGTGTGCATGAGGTATGAGGATCTATCTATTCAGCAGATTAGAATCTGTTAGAAAATGTTTAGTTGTACATTGTAGTTTGCTAACTTGCAAAACTTTCTCTAAGCTCGATCTTCAAAAATACTACAATAAAGCCACCTACAAGTTTTGAAAGTATAAGGCATTCTTAATGTTTTAGGCAAAATGCAAAAATAAAGTTAAACTTCTCCTGCACTTGTGCTGCTTACTGAATTACTTTTGTATGTTTTAAGGTATTAAACTATTTATACGTGGTCTGTAGTTATGCTTTTAGTATGCCTCAGCTATTGTCTACTGGATTTGCAACGTGCATCCTTGTCATTTACAGCAATAAATGTAAACTGCAGAGCAAGTTTCAGGCTAGATCCTTACTTTGTCATTCTTAGTCTTCTTCCTCTGTCCAAAAGATAAGATTTCTAAAAAAATATCCCAAACTATTTTCTTTTTCCTAGCTGGAATTGATCTATCACACTTTTGGGAGACACAATTTTAAAAAGACCACAGCAAATCTGGACTTGTTTTTAAGAAGATTTAATGAAATTCAGTTCTGGGTGGTCACTGAGATTTGTCTTTGCTCTCAACTCAGCAAACGTGTTCAGCTATTAAAGAAGTATATTAAGATAGCAGCCCAGTAAGTATACAATCATCTGTGAGTTGGAAATGAGGTTCAGTATAGTCAATTTGTTGTTGTTTTTCTGTTTTATTTTCAGACAACCACACACAGCAGAGGTTAAACATTCTCTATTTGGTAATTCTGTCCATTTCCCTATAGAGCTGTATCAAACCTTGTTTATATTCTTCTTTCCTGTCCTACTTTCCATTGCTCCTTGATCTGTGATCTCTTAGGGCCATGCTTTCACATCGAATTTGTGAGTAAATATATTTCAGTTCATTAGGAGAATCCTTCATTTACCCTTACATGCATTAGCAATTATTAATATGCGAACTAGTAAATACTAACAAAATTGAGCCTTAATTTTCCTGTGAACAGAAGTGTTTCTGCTGCTATTCAGGAGGACTGTTCTCAGAATTGCTCTGAGTGGGAAAACCAAGAGGGGAGAGCAAAGAGATGTAGTATGGAGATGATGAGGCTTATGTTACCTTCAGTCTTCTGGAAGTCTTCTGGATATTTTTCTAATACTTTTCTTTGAAAATGCAACAAGAAGAGTATCCCTTTTTGTTACTAACTGCTGGGTCTGAGCTTGGATAGCAGGCAATTCTAGCTTTTTTCTATTCTTTCATTCATATGAAGACTTAAACTCTTTGGAGCCTTCATGCCAAAGATGTTGGCCTTGACTCCTTATCACTGAAGCAAGGGTGTGACTGACCTCAGAGGGAGCAGGGACATGCTCCTGGCCCTGCATAGCTATAGTTTTATACCACTGTTACCTGCTTCCTTCCTTTCCAGTTCATGGTATATTTATTGCATTCATCACTGTCTAAACAAAGAGTTAGCTGAGGTGTGCAGTGAGGAACTGCCTGTGTGTTTGTCTATGACTTTGGACATTGTGGCTTTTAGACAGTCTTGCCGAACAAAGAAGTTCTTACTTGCAGTTAAAGCATGAGTTTGTATTGTTAAATGTAGTTGTGTGAAGGAAGAGATTTCTATTAGAGCTGTGATGTCACCCTCCTCCCAGTTAATAATTCCACATAGCTGAAATCAGGGTTCGCATCAGAACTCTGCATCAGCGTGCTTCCCTTCTCTGGGAAGGGCCGCGCTCTGCCAGTACCGGCTTCCTCTGGGAACTGCTTTGAGCCCTCCGGTCGGATTACAGTTGGTCGAGGCTGAAGATTTTCAAACTCTAGTGGTGGGCATGCAGGACCAGGTTTATATTCGGAACAGAGGACGGAATTTACCTCTTTTAGTTTCTAAAAATACATGTACTGCATATTCCATTATGTCATTCTGCAGAGTGAAACTGGGAAGCAAGCTGCCGGCCTGCGGGCTGTGTCCAGGAGAGGGCACTGGCACCCGCACGCAGAGGCGTCCGGGTCTGTTCTGAACTCAGGCATGAAACGGGAAAACGTTGAAATGTGGCAAATTAAGAAACAATAGTCATTTCCATAAACACTTGAAATCAAGTATCCTAAAAATTACAGTTGAATATCTCCTTAATAAACCGCCCTGGCCCGTAGGTTCCTCAGTGTCATGGGTTTAATCCTATGCTTTTTACAACAGCTTGACAACCTCCTGTTTACTTCCATGTTTCTGGTATCACCACAATGCTAAAAATAAACAGCTAAAAGAAGTCTGCTCCGCTGAGCCCTCTTTGTCTCCTAACAGCAGAGCAACCCGAGGTTGCACGAGGTTTTCCTCCGTGCAGACTGAGCAGGCAGGTTGAATTGCAGCCGCTGGAAAGGCCGCAGGGAAGTTTTGGCAGGCTGCTGCCCTCCGTGCAGTGCTGCCATGGGAACAGGTGCCACAGCGTACGGTAAAACAAACACAAGTGCACTGAAGTTAGCAGGACAAAAAGGCAAGGAACTGGATCAAAAGATGTGAGCCCAGGCCTCGAAGCAGTGTCTTTGAGGAAGTTTTGCTTGTGAAGATCCTTGAAACCTGATGAGAACTGTACCCTACCTAGAAGCACTAGGCTCCTTAGAAAAGTGTTCGGGGAGAACAGTTCGGTGCTGCACTATTAATTTTAGGCATGACTGGTGGTAACAAGGTGCCTTGCACATACTGATTTTCAAGGATAACTGAGAACCCTGTTCAGTTCTGTGCGTCGGGGCTCAGGAACCATCGCAGAGGGCACATTGTTCTGTGTGTGCCACCCCACACACCCTGTGGTATATGCTCCCTGTCTGTGCGGGCAAGCGCAAGGCCAAGTGCTGGCTCCAAGTGCTGTGCGCATGTGCTTTCAGTTCTGGGAGCTGCTGTTGCCTTTGCATCTGCAGGGAAAGGATGTAGAGGTTACTAGGTGCATCTCTTTTCTCCAGTCACTGTAGGATTAAACTTTCAAACAAAGGGGAAAAGTGAACTGTATTTCCTAGAGTGAGTTCTTCCCATGTTAATTGTATCAGAAAAGCCTTTTAGGATGTACTTACACATATGCTGATGGATATGCACAAGCCCAGTTTGCATACACTTATGCTTTGCATATATACCACAGGCTATTTGTGTATCACTATACTCAGACACTTCCACTCAGTTGTTGAAAATCATTCTTTCTATATGCGTGCATGTATTATAAGTCCAAGGAGCCTGTAAGAAATTTTTGAAGGGTGTGTGTTTACGGAGAAAATGCCAAAAGCACTATGCTTGTGTAAGTACTGAGAGATTTTAACCACGTGTGGTTGTGTTGGAGACAAGCGTGTGCATATGTGTATTTTCACAATTCATACTTACAGGAAGACTTTTCCAATACAGTCTGTTTTGGGAGGCAGAGAGGGACCTCTGCTCTGCGCACACTATGGTGCTTTGGAGGATCCACTTTCTGAGATTTTATAGGCACCATATATGCAGTGGAGCCGTGAAGCGCTGTTTCTACTACCTTACAGTGGTCTTCTATCTGGAACTGAGTTATTTAGTGTAGAGCCTGTAGAATTTACAGAATATTTGATGTACAATGTCATACATCTAGATGGGGTTTAAATTTTAAATTACATTGCTTAACAGGGTCTTTGGCTAAATATTTCCTTTTTAAAATGAGATTGAAATTACATATTGTAGATACATTTGCAGCTGCCTACCATGTTTGAGCACTACTGCTGTGTAGTACTAATTATTTTCTCAATGCCACAATTTATTCTCAATGTCCCAGGCTGTGGACAGATATCGCTTCCTGGATTTAGTTGTGCCTGAGGAAGAGGTTACCACTGACAGCCTATCCTGGCTGCTTTTCATCCTCATCTCCCCTCAGATCCTCTAACGAGGCATTCCCTGACCTGCTCTAGTCAGAATAAGTTGGTTAACCTTGCTCACTGTCCCCAATCTGATGTGGGAGAATTTGTATGAGCAGCTCTGCCGGAAGATCTGAGGGGGCAGCAGCCTCCAACAGACAGACCATCGGGAGAAATCATCTTTTCACGCGCTGAGTGTTCACACAGTGCAGACACAAGTGAGGCCCGATCTAAAGGACTCACCCACTCAATACATTGAGTGTGGTGAAATGAAGGGAGAGAAAGAACAGAATAACAGTAGGGTGATGTGGCAATTATGGAGTCCAACACTAGGATGTGGTGATTGTACTAATTCATCTGGAGCTGAGGATTCCTCAGAGGAGCTAAGAGCTTCTTCTGTGGAAGTTTTCTTGGGAAACAGCAAAAAAAGCAGACTGAGGTGCTGAAATCAAATGTTGGC
Source organism: Strigops habroptila (assembly GCF_004027225.2). Classification (NCBI taxonomy): domain Eukaryota; kingdom Metazoa; phylum Chordata; class Aves; order Psittaciformes; family Psittacidae; genus Strigops; species Strigops habroptila. Next base: position 19,292,564 of record NC_044281.2, on the reverse strand, counting down.
AAATCAGTTGTGAAAAAGAGAAAATTATTTGCAGGAACCTAGTGAGACACAGATTTATGAGATACGGGCTTGGTTCTCTCTCTTCCCTTCCTATTGAGTCAATGAGCCAGCTGATGCAGTCCCAGCTGAGCAGTTGTGTGGGCTGTTCCTGTCAGATTGTGTCTACTTCTGCATATGGTATATTGGATCTTCCATAATACTCAGTTACATGTTCCAGGTTTTCCTGATGTTAACAAAATTTCTCTTTTGCATTTGGGATTAAGCATGATCTAGGGCTCCTAATATCCAGGACCTCTTTAATGATGCTGATAATGAATGGCTTGAAATGTCCTAAAGAGTTCCAGAATCTACAAGTTGTAGTTAGAAATCGCATCTAGTGAGAGAGGTCACTGGCACACAGGCATCTCTAGGCAGCTGGTCTTCTCCCTTTGAAAAGACTCAGTGCCCCTGTAAACTGCAATGAAGATTATCTAGGAACAACTTCTAGTATTCAGTAGCTGTTCAGCAGCTGTCAGCAAGTTCTGCAGCAAATGAGGTTGTAAACTAGTTGCTTCCATTGTTTCTGGTATTCCGTGGGACTGAATCAAGCCTACTTTCAGGACTGTGTTTCTGGGCAGGGTGCAGCTTCAAAGACTCTATTGTCCTTGGAGAAGCTGTCACCCAGTGAAGTGGAAGCAGGAGGTCATTTTAGGAGAGAGGGGAAGGGAACTTCCAGAGTGTGGTGAATTACTCACACGTTGGTGAACCGGTGTGCCGCAGGCATGTAGGCAGGGGCTGTCCAAATGCAATCACATCTATGCTAGATGCCTGGGTTCAGCTCTCTTAAGGTTGTCATGTGTACTTCTGCCCTGACTGGTACATACAACTTAAAACCTCGCCCTTTGTGTTTCAGCTGTAAGGAATACAAAAATCTGAATTCCTTTTTCGCTATTATTATGGGATTGAGTAATGTTGCTGTGAGCCGTCTCTCGTTAACGTGGGAGGTAAGTCTTCACTAAAATCCAGTTCCAAGAAGTTTGACTGGGATTTGTGCTTTTAGTTAGCAAAAGACATGACTTGGGCCTTTATTATTGATAATAAGTAGATCTACTAATTCAGCTCCTGAGCATAAGCCTTTAGCTTAGGCTGATAATTTTTATTAGTAAAAAAATATAACCATAGGTGTGTTTAATACTCACAAGCAATTCATAAGAGTGACAACAGCAGCTTCTATTGATGAGCTAAGTGCCCAACAAGACAAGCAAGTTAGCCAGTTAACCTCTCAGATCCGCCCATCCTCTGACTCTACTGGTCATTCAGCGAGATCACTCCATAGATACTTCTCTAAAATCCATCCTCTGTTTATACATAGTATTTTCTGATCTCTGTGTGGGCTTGGTTGCCCTATTAAAGTGTGGGTTTGTCCTAACCAGTTCTGGTTTTCTCTCTGACATTCCCTTGCTTACTGTCAGTTGGGCCTTCATTCTCAGAGCTTCCACCTTTTTCTGTGGCTTTGCTCTGTTGTATATAAGTATATAAAAAGGGTGAAATGTCCACCAGGATGAGGTAGTAAGCACATGTAACCACTAAGAACATAGTGGTTGTCAAAAGCAGTGCAGATTTGAATGTACATGTATTTTGTTCATTAGAAATTCAAAATCATGACTGAGGTTATTGATGCAACTGAGACCAAAATGTGAACACCTTTTGAAAAGTGCACTGAAATGGGAGATCAGACTAATACACCTGAGAAGACACCAGCCTGGTTTTCAATAGTATGTGTTGCAAGTGGCATATAGAATCAGTGCTAAAGGCAAAGATTTGCAAATCAGTTTCTCAAAATAATGACCATTTGTGACTACGGAGAGGAATAAGTGGGAGATCTGAGGTAGTACAGGAGCAGTATGAAGAGACAAAGGAGAATTTAATGTATATACTACATACAACAATCTGAAATGGGCACAGGGTCTGAGCTGGAGTGGCACAGATCATTTGTAGGTGTGGGGTATGAAATGTTATAACGTTGTGGTTTTGTAGGGCAGTCAGTTAATCAAGAGAGTCTCTGCAGCTTGATTTTTAGCCAGATAGATATACAGAATATACTTAAAAACAAACATATCAAGACCTGATTTTTGCTATACTGTCATGCATTTACAGTAGTTGCATGCACAAATTAGATATTTGCAGGTGCAAATGTCCAATTATACCACTTATTTCACAAATACCTAATCTGCATGCATATGCAAACTAGGCACACAGTTGTTGACACACATCATTAAAAATTAGGCCCTTGCTGTGGCACAGTGTAAATAGCTTGCTAGGGTACACACTCCAAATGTAGAAAGTATTGCAAAAAATCATTTCTGCGCTATAAAGTCTCTATTAATTTTTAATGTTACCCGCTGCCAGTAGTAGTCAGATTTAATCAGCAAATATAGAGAAATTTCTTATTAAAACTGGAAAGCTGACATATTCCAAGTGTGGGTAAAACATTACTGTGATCTCTGAAACTAATTTATAACGTATCTTATAGTCTTCATAGTAGAATTATTTAATATGTATAACATAACACAAGGGGGAAAGAAAATATTTAGTAAAGCCCATCTCATCCCAATCACTGCATGATCAACTGACCATAATTTATTTGTGTAGGTATTGCAGACTGAAAAACTATTAATTAATTTATACCCCCAAAAGCAGTAGAGGCCCTTGGCTGCTGGGCATGTCAAGAACTTCAGCAATAGTTGATGATACATCAGCACGAACAAAAAAACCTCCTGGAAATGCCCGGGCATGGATTTGAATGTTGCAAGGGCAGTTCATCATAGGTATGAATAATTAAGCTGAGCTACCCCTGCGCAAGCTGTGTATAAATTACGTTTTCAGATAGGCTATAGTCGGGAATGTCCTGAAACCGGTGACTTGAACTTTCACATGCATTCTGAATTCAGTGATTGTGATGTGTGCCAAACAAAAATCTGAATCTAAACATCCCAAAGGAGTAAATTCAAGTTGGAGCTTAAATCAGGATCCAGGTTTCATGGCTGGTCCTGTCTCTATTTATAATCTGGTTGCTAGGAAACATGTTGTATTTTAGATTAGCACATTGTTAGAGATATCTGGCAAAAAGAGCACTTTCCTGACTTAGGGTGTTGTAGAAAGAACTAGCATTTACACAAATTGGATTTAATTAAGGTTTGCTATTTTTGTTTTTATTAACAGAAACTTCCAAGCAAGTTCAAGAAGATCTATGCAGAGTTTGAAAGCTTAATGGTGAATAGCAATGGATCCCTTATTCTGTGCACAATCTGAGCTAATTCAGTTTCTGAGTAACTGATTTGAATTCCTTGATTCAGAACATTTTATATGTCCTTGTTTGACTTTAAGAAGTTTATGATCCCATTTTAGAGCTGCTAAAACAAGTATGTATGACTAATAAATTATACTCTTAGGAACCTACTCTGGGAGAACTTATGTACCACTCAAAGTTAATCTGGGAACTCAGAAAAGCTTTATCACATGTTTTCCAATAGTACATATGGGAAATTATCTTTTCCAACCTGGATTTTTCCAGGCATTACATTTTAGTGTTACAACATAAGCAAAACTGGATCTGCAGCTGCAAGGAGGGAGGAAAAATAACATGGTTCTTTTTGTGAACATTTTTTTGTAATCATACCTTACCTTGCTATTTGGCATGAAAAATGTTTGTTTAGCGGCTGCATTCTCATCATGTAAGTTCTATAGGAGAGTGATAAAAGACATCTGAGTTTGCAGATGCACTTTTAAAGCCACAGGGGAAAATAATGATTTTAATAAATGCCATGACATCTAAATGAATGCATACCGTGTCTTGATACATATAATAATACATATTAGTAATTATTTGATTTCTCTTTTTTCTTAAGGATCCATCAAGAAACCATAGGGCCTACAGACTAACTGTAGCTAAATTGGACCCTCCAATAATTCCTTTCATGCCACTACTTATAAAAGGTAGGCTTGGATGTTACGAGAATTATTAACTTGAAAGCTATTTGTCAAATATTTGAAGAATAAGAGTAGCAGCAAAAAAAAGCAAAAATCAATCTCAGTGTGAGGTATGATCTTTTTCCATTATAAAAAGCATGGCACGGAGACAAGAAAAACTGCTTTAGTACATCTGAATATCATATCTCAATTTTACTAGTCTCAGAAATGCTGCAAATTAAAAACTAAATGTTTTACTTTTATAGTTGCTTTGATTTTTGTAAGGGATAGGTAAAATGTTCTGCTGTTTTGTATGGCCAGTAATGGGCTTTTGTGTGGCTTTTATTTCTATACAGACATGACGTTCACTCATGAGGGAAACAAGACATTCACTGACAATCTAGTAAACTTCGAAAAAATGGTATGTATGCCATATTTTAAATGAAAATTTAAAAAGACCTCCCTATTCATCTCTTCAAGAATGAACTTCTCAACAATGATTTCTAGGGTTAGAGAAAGTGAAGGCAGGACCAAGAGCTAGCAGAAATAGTCTGCGTTGTGCACAGTGCCTGAGACCTCTGGGTTTCTGGAAAATCTCACAGAGGTGGAGAAGAAACTGCTCACTGAGCCATGCGTAGCCAAAATGTTTCCTAGGAGAGGCAGCAGCAGTGACAGGAAGCAGAGCTGCTCAAGACAGTTTTTAAGAGCCATTTTGGGACCAAGCTGAGATTTTAACTGCTGTTTCTTCAAACCGGACTGAACTGCCTCAGGCTGGGATATTTCTGCATTGGTCCTCAGAGAAGGAAAGCAGCTTTAATACAAAAAGTGCACATCATCTTGTTTTCTTCTTTCCTTCAACAAGACTTGGTGATTTGATTGCTTTCATGTTGGTAAGGGGGATCAATAATAGAAGGCTAGACTATGGTCAATCTGATATATTTTAAATCCTGCACCTAAGCTCCCATAATTTCAAACACTGCAAGCAGACAGGCAACTTCCCATGGCAGAAATCTCTATTGAAACTCTAGTTTCTTAGTAGCGAGAAGCTCTTTTCTTAATTGCTAAGGTCATGCTCTTAATTAATGTGGTTAATGACACCTGCATCTGGGAACCAGGGTTAGCCAAGCCCAGCTATGAGCAGCTGCACTGCAGAACCAAACCTGACTTTGTGTCCTGGCAGTAAAGCTCCATTCAGCAGCCATGCTAGAGCAGATCTACTCTGGCACCTATATCTGCTTATTCTTAGTACTACAGTAACCAGAACCACTCCATGGTTATTTCCACTGCACTACAGAGGAGCTTGTCTTACTTTCTGAGCACTGTGGAGAGTCAAAAAGGAGGACTTTCAGGTCTTCAGAAAAATTTACAGAAAAGTCATTGTAACTCTGAGTGAATTCTTCTCTTAGATTTTAGTCTGTAGCTCCAGGACAGCCTCTGTCCTAGTGTGAAAATACCTGTCTACTAAGGCGAGACTTTTCGGTGAGTAAATGGAAGTACTAATGCCCGAGTAGGGGTCTGACCTCACTTTGCAATAATGACATTCTGTAATTGCATACGCAGACTGCGTTGCCATCTCCTTCCAAAGGCTGTGAGCCTTCTACCTGCAGACAGGATTTTTTCCTGGACTGCCCATTCTAATCAGATAGATAAACATATATTAGCGTAGATAGTAAATATTTTGGGGAACACAAAGGGATCTCAGACTTGGCTGAAGCACCTCCAAACCAGGAGGGAAGGCAGATGCATTGCTATAGCCATGGCTATGTGGCTGGCTCCATGTTGTCCACTTGACCTCCTCACCTGGCCTACTTACACCTCCTGAGCCAGAAGAGCCGGTACATCAGCAGGCCGCAGAGCTGTATGCCCCAGGCTGTTCTTTATGCCTGATTATGTGCAAAAGCCATTACAGGAGGCAGGAGCTCTCCTGCGAGTACTTGCCCATAGACAGAAGTTCAGCCCAGGCCTGTCATTTAGAAATGGTTCTGCACCACTCTATACTACAGTTTGGCACTCCCAAGGCCAAGAGTGAATTTTATAGCAGCTTAAACTGATCTGTAGCTAGGCTGCTGCAGGTCTGCCCTTTTCACCCTAGTCTGTACGTTGCCTTATCTTCTATGTAAGTTCTCTCTAGAACATGGATTTACTACTAGCACCCAAAAACTTTAAATAAAATTTTTTACTGCCTGAAGGTAATATCACCCATTTTGAACAATAATCTGAGCTTTGAGCATGTCCTTCAGGAGAGGAAAGTGAAGATCAATTAATGTATTTTTGATGCTATATATTTTTCAAAGAATCAGTATAAGGTCTCATGTTCCTCCACACAACAGAAAGGGAAACGTTCTCCTTTCTCAGTATTCTAAACCTTTCTTCAGTTAGTGCTCTACCTAGAAGCCCACTCTGCTTTTTCTCCAGGCCTTACTACAAGTATATCTTTTGCCTTTTTAATGTTCTTCATTAGCTATTCTGCATGCTTCTATGTTTTTACTGCTTCTCTCAACCCATAGCTCTTCAAAGCAACATGTATTCAGATTCCACCCACATAATTCATTCAAATCCTAATGTGGACCTGGCAGTTTTTAGCTTTTTGCATGTGTCATCAGGTCAAGCAAAGAAGAAAAGCCTACTGTTAAACCTCAGTTGCTACCGCCTACTTGTGTTAAGCTTACAACTGTCATATCCACACATAATTGCCAGATATTAACTGGTGAAGACAAGACCACTCAGCCAGATAACCCTCAGATAAATTCAGCTTCCTTTTACATAAGTATGAACTCAAGGTAAATCTGTGATGTTATTCTGCTATTCTGTTATTTCAGGAGAAATGCAGAAACCAGATTTCCTCACAGGAATCAAGTCCTGCCATTTGTTGTTTCTGCCTGTTTGTTCTGCTGCATGACATTCTGTCACAAGCACGTAGAGATACCTCTGAATATTGCTGGGAGCCACTCTTACTGATCTGTCTAAAACATCTTTGTTCTTTGGAAAATGATTTCCCTTGATCCATCCTAACTTTGATGCTTGCTGAAGTTTATGAATAAAAATATCTGGGTAGCTGCCACTGCTGGTGCCATTTGCCACCGGAGGAGGTGGGTCCCTCTGACTCTCATGTAAGCACAGTGATGAAACCGAGAACAGCCGCTGGCATCATGTCTGCATTCTCACCACAGAGCTCTGATCCCGACAGCTGATGTGCTGCTGACAACTTTATTCCTGTAACTGGCAGCCAAAAGTAGAAGTTTGATCTCGTGGCATCTCTGCAGCTGAAACAGCTTCCTTTAAATCTTTTATGTTCTCTGAGGTTTCTGTTATTATTTATATTAAATGATGCATCTTAAAACATGCAGGAGCTGTCAGACAGTGTCTGAGCCAGGAGTTCCCTGAGTGCCAGAAAGAAACGAGGCCTGGTTCCCTAAACGTTTGTGTTTCATGGCTGCCTAAGCTCTGCTCAGAGCTCTCCTCGTGGCTGGGGCATGTGTGGTTTCTTCATGGCTGGGGAATTCTGTGTGAATAGGCTTTTGTCATAACATAGGAACTTGCACTACAGCCTTTTCCCTGAAGGAGACAGAAGAAGGCACTTACACAATCTTTCTCTTGTTCACAGCCATCTAGTTTCACAGAAAATTGGTAGGAGCTTTCTTATGTTTGAAAACTCTGGGTTCTTTTTTCAGATTTGACAAAACTATCTAGAGAAGAAGGGAAAAACAGACAGATGGTGTTAAATCACATTAGCCTAGGTTTTTTTAGCAAGTCAAGCTAAAAAGGAAAGGGACTGAGTCAATTTTTTCCTGCTACACTTTCCTATAAATTGGTCTTTTTCAGAGGTGTAGTGACAGAACTGTGGTATCGACAGCAATGGGGGACATCACTCTGAAGAGCATTGCTGAGCTTTAGCTGCTGCTGCCTTTATAAACTGCCTGCTCCTTCTTCCTCTTCCTCATCTCCCGATCTCCATGGAGCCTCTTACTTGGACAAGGCTGTGAGGAGTGGGAGGGCAGGGACAGCTAGCCAGGGAAGAGAATACTATGTGTATGGTAGAGCCACAGCTGTGTGTGAGGGGGGAAGTCTGTAAGCGAACCCATTTGGTATGTACGAGATGTGGGAAAACAATATAGAACATGTCAGAAATAGGTATTCTCTTTGTACGTGCACTGTACTTGTGCTCTTTACTATGCCATTTATTGCATGAAGCAAGGAGGGGTTGGAGGAAACAAGCATTGGGCCTTAAAGTCAGCCTGGAACATGTTATTTATACTTTTGCCACTAAGTAGACATTACTGGTATTAGTAATACAAGTCTTTAGTAAAAGGCTTTGTTTTCAATACCAAACACATGGTTTTAGAGAAGTATTGAAGGTCTTTTGCTTATCTCACTGTGTCCTGGTGACACACTGTAAGAAGCTAATGGAGACAAGGTACAAGCTGTTTCCACAATGGTGCTGCTCAGATGTGCCTTCTCCGTTGGCATGTGCTCCGTGACCTTGTGTGGTAAAAACTACCTTCATCTTTTCTCCACTTATGAGTTGACAGTAGATGTTAGTTGTAAGTGCTGCTTTAGAAGACCCATCTATGTAAAAACTGAAGACATACTTGTCACAGAGGAACGTGGAATGAATAGGCTTGTAAAGTTTTTAAAATGCTGTAGTTGTAGTTTTGTGGGTTGAGGACATTTTGAGAGCTGCAAGTAGAAGAAATATAAAAAGATGGCAGTAACAGCAAACACAATTAGTTTGTGATCTAAAATACACGTCTTTTAGGTCCATTAATGACCGTCTTTTCAGGTGAAGGAGAGCCCCCAGATCTGCCAGTGGTATTAGTTCCTATAAACTCCGTATGATTTAGCACATACAGGACAAGCTGCAACCTGCACTGCAGTACATGGCAACATTCAAGTAACACTGCTTTTATAGCTATATATTTAGAAGAAAATTTAAAAGCCCTTTCCTAGAATTATGTCTTGCCAGGGAAAGAAGAAAGAGGAAAGTGAGGAAAGTACTGAGTATGAACCTCCTTAAGGACAGGCAATATTTCATACTCTTGACCACTTACTGATTTCTGCTAATTGCAGACCTCAACAGCATAATCCTGCACTCTGACTGCCAGTACAGAATTTTGTATTCATAGGTAGAGGGAAGATGCAATTATTTGGGAACTTTATCAGCGCCATTTCTCAAACCATCAGCCAGCCTGAACAAAGATCACCTTCCGTGGCACCATCTCCATGTCATACTACCCAGCATGTCTCAGAAATGGCTCCTGTAGAGGGAGCAGAACACATGAAAGAGCTCTGAAAGCGCTGAACTGCCATGGCAGCACAAGGCAGTGCCATGATGCTGGCCGCTGATGCTTCATTTTGTGAAGCTTCTTCACCCTTCAGGTGTGAAATGAGGATTAGAGAATCGGCACATATTGGTTTTCGGGTTTTGTGGATATGAACAAAAGGGAATTCACACTCTGATCCTTATGCAAAAAAAGGGCAAACATTCTTTCATTTTTGGAACATAAAGATTATGCAAAAAGTGTGTGACTAAAGCCCTTACTAGTTTTCTATGGCATATATGAATATTTATAACATTTAGAAACCTGGGTTTGGAATGGATTAGAAGATAATGTGCTGGCCTGCTGCCACTATTCCAAACTGTGTAAAACTCTAAAGGGTATTGTTGTGTATATATATAGAATGCTGGTAGTAGCAGTTGCTTGTCATATTATGCAGTTGGTTCTATTTCAGAAAAATCCAAATTGAAGTTTATGTGGCTTTTCCATAATGGTCTTTCTTAGCACAGTGAGTAAGCAGAGGTTAATTTCTGCAGGCGCTAACTAGAGGTAATCCTCTATTTAAAGAAAAATTTAAGGAGCTGGCACTTAAACTCCCATCTGAACATTTTTTCTGTACGTGTTTCTAGTTTCCTTGAATCAAAGGAAGACAATCCAACTTATCTACAAGATTCAGGAAGGGAAATTCACTTTCAGTTTATGTTTTTATGTGCACCTTCCAAAGAGGAGCTCTTTTGAGTTTGTATTAGACAGTACAACAGCACTTGGAAAAAAGCAATGTGAAAAGAGCTCTTCAAGGATACATAATGCTCCAGAATCTCATTGGGTTGCAATGCTGTCTTCTGGCCACAGATTCTTCTTTTATTCTGCCTTAACATCCACTTCCTTATTCCTTTGTGTTTCCTTATTGCCAGGATACTTCAAAATGCACAGACTGAATGACAGTATCCTGAAGAATAGGCAAAGTAACTCCTTAAAATTAATCCTTTCAGCCAACTGAAGGAAGCCAGGCAGTTCAGCCTTTAAACAGAAGTCAGACAAGATCCTAGCCACTTTGGTTTTCTTTGCCTGGAAAAGCCCGTATGAAGAGAAATTTGGAAATAGTGAAAACTTTTTAAAAACCCTTGCTACAAGCATAATTTGTCTTTCAGTACAATACAGCGTTACAGTACGTATTCCAAATGTTATGCTTCTTCACAGAACAAATTCCCCGCATAAATAAAAAGAGTAAAAAGATTCCACAGAACACACTTTTTTGATAAATATCAATTTTCACTTGGGAAGCTTAACACTAACTAATCAAACACTGAAACTACAGTCTAGCTTCAAAGATCATCGTGAAATGAGGCTGCAAAACATAAACATTACAAGTATGAAAAATTGGGGGGTGTATTAACAGTCTATCCAGAGGGCACATCAAGCAACAGTAGTTATCTTCATAAAAATGAAGTGTCCTTAGGAAAGCTTCCCTTGAAGTTAGACGCTTTTCAAATTTCATCATGTTGTCTGGTGCAGTTCAACTTTATGGTCTCTCCTTGTAGTTATTTTAGGGGAGTACTTTTTGAAAAGGTGTAAATCAAAATAGCAGCATCCCATAACGCAGCTAAATGTGAAACCATGAGAGTTATGAAACATTCATGTTTACATGTTCACATTGTTTTGATTTTCATTTGATTGGGTTACACTTGAATAACTAACACTGTAATACACAGTGCGTTCTGTCTCAATCCAGTACTATAATGGGTGCTTATCCTTGAGTATTTAAGAGGTTCCATTGAAGTTAATGGGGCTTATTCACATGCTTAATGCTAAGCACATACGAGAATGTTTGCAAGGGAAGTGCCTCAGAAAATCTGCCTAGTAGTAATGGCTTGAAGAGGTATAAAAATTAACATAGGATAAAAATTACCCTTACTTGAAATCTGCTTGTTTTCCATATCTAAATACATATGACTTTAGGAAAAATATAAGCAGATGCATATACAAATTCCCTAGATCTTTTGGGAACTTGTGTTTTAAAATTAAAATATTTTAGATCGGTTTCAGAATAGCTGCAATTCATTTGATTATACAATGTGTAATCCACAAAAATTTGGTGCATGATATATCACTAGTGTTTTTAATGCTAATCACCAGCCATACCCATTTTTGTATGCTTGTCAGCACATTAAAATGTCTAGATTATTCAGTATGTGTTATGGAACATTTTACATTGGTGATTCCCCCTTCTGGAATGACAGATTTCATAAAGGTATTTTATTTATAACATCATTTTCATATAAGATCATAATAGTGTGTGGATTTTGGGGAGCGAGAGTATGCTGCATTAAAAGATGTAGCTGTGTTTTAATTGTTGGACCATGTTAAAGTGCCGGAACAAACATTAGACTCTGATTAGGAATAGCATTTCACTTCTCTGCTTTTTCTTAATCTAAGCAAAAGAAACCGAAACAAATGTTGTCCTTATAACAGTGATTGACTCAAAGTGTCTAGCTAAGGGATTCAGTTTTACTGCTGAAGTTTCAGTTTATTTGATATTATGCAGAACAACTAAGTTTGCCCCCGCACTAGTGGGTGTATTACCTGTGTGGTGGTAATCACACAACCTAGTTACAATTTTGCAGTCCAGAACTAAATCTGAAATGTTTTGCTTTATGACTTACCTTAATTTCTGTTCTTAGAAAATATTGTAAAATAGCATCTGATTTATTCGAGTGAAATGTATTATTGAATATTTTCTTAGCCAAGTGAGTGAAATAATGGCTTATTTACTGGGGAGCAAGCACAGCCAAGAAGGAATGAAGTTACTTCTGCTTGTTTTGTGAATTGCCAGTAGAGGTGTCCACAAAAAGTGAATCCACTTTCATGCTGGGTTAGATAGCCCTGTGCAAGCTAGCACTGTCAAACAGTTCTGTTTGATGAAACTTGCCTAGACAACCACAATTCTCATGGTGGCCTTCTCACCTGTGAATCGAGCATACTTTCAGAGGGAATCAGTGAACATGCACTCTCACACACTCATTTTACACTGTTATTTTCCGGGAAGGCTGCATTTTAAACTCAAATTCATATGAAAGGTGAATGCTCTTCGATTGCTGAGTATGTTATAGAAATAGCCTTGCTGTTAGGAACTGATGGTCTTAAAATTAATGTGTGTATACTCCAAGCTGTTCTACATGATGTTCCTTTTACTTTTGAATGTGAGAAGATGTTATCAAAGAAATGCACATTAAAGGGTCTGATTTTCGTTCTTAGTTAAGGCCTTTTACAGCATCCAAGCAAGGGTAAGGGTTCTCTGAGCGCATGTAAATTACACTCATGCTCATTTAAAGCCTGTGTAAATGCAAATCACACCCTACATATGAGAGTATCAGCATTAAAATTATATTTTCATTCATATGACTGCTTTTATTGGCATATGTCTTCACACTGAGGCACAGTTAGGTGCTTCGTTTAAATGATGATGAAATACAGTGCTTGTTCCCTGATTGCATCCCATCTTTTCTTTCCAGCGCATGATTGCCAACACTGTCAGGACGGTGAAATTCTGCCGAAGCCAATCTTTCAGTAAGTGTATTACAACATCTGCACAGTCAGCATTATCATCAGTAGCTACAGTAATTACAGCTAATTCTGTGTGTACCAGAATTGAAAAGCCTGGTTTTCAGTGATTCTTCCCTGTTTGGATCCTTCAGTATTTCACAGGGTGAAATATCCTTCAGGAAGCTCTAATAAGCCCCTTCTCCTCCATCTCTTCTCCAAGCATGTGAAGGAGCTAAGTATCTGTGAGGTCTCTACACATCTGTCAAGTTAGAATTTGTTGGAATTAGCCACCGGGTTCAGAAGTGGTTAAAGTCAGGCTAGCAGACAGCAGCACACAGATACACGCAAGATACTTGCTTGGATAAGCCCTGTTTTTATAGGAAACCAATCCGGAAACATGATGTTTATAGGTGACATAACTGCATCAGGTGGTGAGCTTAAAACCTGTTTGACAATATAATTACCAGAACTTACTTGAGGCCACGAAAGATGACAGAGCTGCATGGGCAAACAGGCTTGCTCTGTGGGTCTCATCCCATCTAGGTGCACTGTCAGTCCCTGTCACACTGGCATTTCCTCAGCACTTCACTCATTTTGCTACACAGCAGCCTTCCTTTTCCTCAAAGAACAGAATAAATAATATCAAACAATATATTATTATAAAAATAGTTTCTTTACATCTGGATCAAAGCTTAACTCTAGAAGATCAAGATAAAAGAGCTTTTTAATTTTTCCTCCCACTGCTGAAGTTTTTCTAGCTATGTATCTTCTAATTTTAATGTATTAAGCACTAGTGAGACCTCCACATATTTAGAAATGGAAGTGGATTTTCACTATATATAACAAAATGTCAGTATATAGAGGTACCGTATCTAAGTCCCATGCTTTTTGTGTGTTTATATATGTATTTATACATAGTAGATGCTTCAGTATCTTTCTTTTAGAGAAGTTAAAGTTACCTAACACATATTTCATTGAATTATAAGCTGTTCACTGTGAGGCTGAAGATACTCAGATTTTAACTCAGTGGTATTTCATAATTATTGAAGTAGGTATAATGAGGTTATGTTAAGTAAGGTAAGCTTGAATGGGGCAGCCACAAAGCACTACAGTGTTACAGATATTTAATGCTGAGTTAGAAATGGGAATATTTCATGAAAGGAGGCTTAAATCAATTTTATAGTTCTGAATCCATGTGAAAGCTGCTGGTTCAAAAGCAGATGGGCAACTTTAAATCATACTAGTTAGCTAGATAATTTATAGCAATTGACTGGTAAGGTGATGTATAAAACTGTAACCAAGAGCCATCAATTTGGGGACATGTAGCCAAGGATATCTGAGAGAAAAAGTTAATTTGTGGGGGTAGGAACCAGAAAGACACTCAGCTATGGAGGAAAGGCTTCAAAGAGCACGATTTCTAAATATTTCCTTTTTAACTCACCAGGATCTGGTGTTTCCTGTGACAGCTTGTAAAGAGTTACCGCATTCTGTTCAGGCATTTGTTCATTTAAGTGTATCAATCCTACATCATTTCTCTTTCACCAGATCCCGACGCAGCCCTAACTAATAAGAACCATCAGGATGTTCGGAGCTATGTGCGGCAATTAAATGTGATTGACAACCAGAGAACTTTATCACAGATGTCTCACCGACTAGAACCGCGTCGAGCATAAACATTTGAAGCCGTGATGAGAAATGATCTTTTATCCTGTCAAGGTCACTTGTTAAGAACTTCACTTTCCCTGCTACCACACTGCCACTACAAAAATAAGCAAAAACATATTCTAAGGTCTTAGGCAACGCACAATGTACCAGCCTGTCAGAGAACTTTGGTTGAGGAAGAATATATGCACTATAGCTGCACGGGTGGCCATGTTGTGAACCATTAATTCATCTTATAGTAAATGATTTCTCACATGGATAAAAAAGGCAAAGGATAAAATAGAACAGTTAGTGAAAAATGCACAAAAAGCTTCTAACAATCCTAAGGGAGGTAGTGTTTTTCTCCCTAATTAAAAGTCTGTATTTTATGATTTATTCTCCAGGTCAGGACCAAAACTGATCACCAGTTTAGCTTACCCAGCTACTGTTGACCTCAGTAGAAGATGCATGTAGACACCTGATGTAAGAATGTAGGTTCAAGAGACGTCCAAGGTATAGTTCAATTCAAAGAAGACTTAACAAGTATTGCCATTTGAAATATAACAGATACTAAGAAAAATTTCTTACCCTAACTGTGCTGCCTACTACTGCGAGCAGTGTGGCCATTTCAGAGAACTGACAGGACTGAAAATACTTTGAATGATGAATAGATTAACCTGTGTTTACATTTTACTTCTTTTTTTAAACTACCGATCAGGTTTTTACAGGATTCCATTACAATAGTAAGGTTGTCAAAATCAATAGCGTAAAGGTAGCAAAAGACTGGTTCAAAAAGAGCACAATATGCACAAACAGATTTCAAGAGAATAATTTCCTGGACATTAAAACCTTAAACTTTAGCTATAATTAATTGTGGCTGGTTAACACATATTTTCTGGTCTTAACCATTTACAAATATCTTAATTTTCAGCCAATTGTTTTGCACTTTCAATAGACTGTAAATAAATGTTAATTCATTATGTTCTAGAATATTTATTTATGTAATAGCTGTTGTGCCAAAATAATTCAGTTTTATTTATTTTCTTTAGCGTGTTATAGGAGTGCTGCTTTTGTCTTTATACTTTGTGTGCATTTTATGTGTAGGAATTGTGTGATGTACATTCGCTGTAAATAACATGCAGTACTTTATTAAATGGAATTGCTGGAAAGGTTTAGTCGCTGGCCTTATTTGCACTTTCAGCTTCATTCCTGCATAACTACTGATGCTATTAATTGGCTGATAAAGCAAACTGCACTTGTCATTTGCTGGGCCTTGAAACAGCAGTTAGACAATGACCATTGTGATACAGGTGATCAGTTTAAAGCCAGTCAGATCCATCCCTGCCAAAGGGGATGACAGGCTTGCAGTGATGTAACACTATGGTTTTATTAGCTGGTTTGTTTAGGGTTTCTAAGGCGGCTCCCTACCATCCCATGTAAACATAGAAAACATCTAATTGGAAAGGTTAAAATGAAGAAGGGATGTATTCTTCATTTTAGCTATCTGACTAATTTGTCCTGCTCAGTCACTAATGTGAGCACTACAAGTTACCTTGCCTTGGACAGGATTTTACCTCAGGTAGGCTAACTCAAGCTGAGACCTCAGCTAATGGGGCACTTGAGAGGCCCCTGGCTTCGGTCACCTCAGGGAGGTCTATCGGGTCCTGCAGCCATGAGGGAAGAGGTGACCTGGCATGTAGCCTTTCCTCGCCAAGATCATTTGTGCCAGGCCGAATACTCCACAGGACGGAGTATTGTGCTGCTGCTGGGCAAGCACTGACAGGGCCAAGCATGTGCCAATGGATTGATGATGTTCAAATGGCAAAAGTCTTCCCTAGTGCATTCACACCGGCTCGGCTCTGCTCAGCTGGATGTCATAAAGCTGATTAAGCCTGAAATTAGAAGTGGCACCTATTATCTCATGATGAAGCTTCACCGATGACCTCATTGATATAGTCTACATTTCACCTCAGACACAGTGTACGCTTTTCTTGGCGCTGGCCAGGACTGTGTGGAGTCAGTACACACGTGAAGATTTTCTTTTTTTAGCCGTACAAATAATCACATCCTTTTAGTCAAAACATAAATTCTGCAAAAGCTGAGAGTCACCAGGGAAATGCTGACACATAGAACCACTATCTGCTCAGTACCTGCATTCTGCAAAGGAAAGAATTACACAGTTAAGAAACATTCTGCAGCATGATGAAATAATTTATTTTAATTTTGCTGTCTGACTGGAAGTTCAGGATGATTCAGAGGATAACCAGCTAATAACATAGAGACAAATTTGTGTCTTATTATTTCAAGTGAGAAATATTTCCATTTGTACTGCTTTATGACTATACTTCATACAGCTTTTTCAGATACAGAATCTTCCCAGAAGCAAAGTATGCAGTAAAATAAACTATAGGGACACAATTAATTCAAAAGATGTTTTTATCTTAACAATCAATTTATAACATTTGTGAGGTCATGATTTTATTTGTTCCATATTTGTTCCTATTGTTTGGACTTTCATTTATTTCTATGTTAACTGGTTTATAAAGCTGCCAAGTTTCAGCTTGGCTCTGCACAGAGACCAATTCTTCATCCGTTTAGTATGTTTTTATCCCCTTGGTTTATTCTTTTATTCCTCGGAACCTCTAACTGTTTTACTTATTTGTTGCCAAACAGCCTTTGTCATGTATATATATCCCAGTGATACAAACAGAAGCTTTATGGTACCTCCGTATCAACAGATGAATGCAGTTTACGTACTCTATGAAACTGGTATCTGGCATTTTTTAATCTTCCAATAAAGGGTGCTGTATAAGTAACGCGTGTTGCAATTTCTGTATCTATCTAACTTATTCAAGCGGCCCAGTTGCT
This sequence comes from Strigops habroptila, assembly GCF_004027225.2. Lineage (NCBI taxonomy): Eukaryota > Metazoa > Chordata > Aves > Psittaciformes > Psittacidae > Strigops > Strigops habroptila. The sequence continues at coordinate 19,275,288 of NC_044281.2, read as the reverse complement.
ATTGTGCTGATCACAGTCTACATACCTACACATCAAATGAATAACTACACCCTCTGGCTTGGGGCTCCACACCGGGCTTCTCTTGCTCCCTGCATTGACTTTACCGCAGGCAGGCAGCTGTCGGTACACCGCTCTTGCTGTGTGATGTCCCAGCGCCTGTTGCAATAATGTGAAGAATGTATAGGAACTCGGGAAACACGGAAGTGTCGAAATGCCCATACTGTCCTCACTGTGCTGGCAGCTGCGAGTCACAGCTTGATCCTGCTTCAGTGAGGAGACACCCCTGACCTGCTGGCTCTCAAGGCTGGTTGCAAGCCTGGGCTTGGGCGCTGTGACAATGCAGCCAAGGAAAAGGGGGTCGGGCGACCCCCAGTGCCGTGCCACTCATGGTCCTTACTGCTTTAGTTGTAGCACTTGGCCTGATGTTGGTCCATGCCAGCTTGAATGGCTTGAGAGCATCCAGCCATTACGGAGGGGGAGCATGCACCAGGGATCATTTCCGGTGAGGAATATGGGCAAGCCTGTCCAGCCTATCTCCATCCCCTCCAGCAGTTCTCCAGCAGGACTCAGGGTGCTCCGCACCTCCATCATGCCCACTTGCGTGAACAGCATAAACATTGCAGCACAGCTCCTTCCTTATTTCAACACTGCAGACTGAAAAAACAGAAACCTGTTCAAAAGGAGGACCACTCCTGAGGGTCACGGGTCCTGCAGTGCTGATCGGGCTGGTCTGTGCTACTTGGCCTCAGGCCCCAGAGCCCCTGACCTTATTTTACCCACTGGCAGAGACATACTGTAGTTTTTACATGAGAGGTGACCGGGAGGCAGTGCCATGATAAACACCCACTGCTGGAGACTGCAGAGCCAGGGCGGTGGCACCTTGGGCATTTTGGAAAATGTCCTGCATTACAGGGTTCCACTGCTGACGTGTTTTGTGCTCCAGCAGCAGTACAGAGCACAAACACCCCTATTTAGGGCTACGGAAGCCCAAGAGCCACAGGGCACAGCTCTCCTCTGATCTGGCGCTTTTCACTATTGATGCTTTGTTAGGATTTGCTGTTTTTCTCAGAGACCAGGCCCTGTGTTGGCCACCCCTAAACAGAACCAGGGAACAAAGGTTAAATCCAGGGGAGCTGAATCCAATGTACCAGGAGACTACAACTGTTTGGTAAAGGCAGCATCCAAAATATTTTCCCTGGACATCTTGTTCAAACTTTGTGGATGATCAGCCACAAAGACGTAATAGTGCCAGATAAAAGAGTTCAAACGTATTTGCAGGACTCTGCAGATGGAGGGTTTAGGTTTCTCCCTCCTAAGGAAAATGCTGTGAAGGTGCAAAGCCTCTGCAGACCGGGTACAAAGAAACAAAAAATCCCCCTCTTTTCAAGGAGACGCTGGCAAAACAACCTTTTAAGTACAAGGAGTTTAAATACAATTTAGAAATCTTACAAAATAAGTTAGAGAGACATCAAAAGGTTTAACCTGCAGGGGTACCAAAAGAGATAATGAATTTTGCTTTAAAAAAATATTTTAACAAAATTATAAGTCTAAATTGCTAACATAGCTTCTTAGTAAGGTCAACTGCATAATATACAGTACCTTAACCTCTTCCAGCAATTTTTAAACACCATGCAGCTTAAATAGAGTACTTCTGAATTCAGTGGTATTTCTTCTGGGAGCTCTGAATGCAAATCAAGAGGTAATGGTGGAAGAAAATTAAAAGATGTGCTATTCTCATTTCATTTTTTGTACTGATAATAAGGAAAGCAGCATAGAGAGAGATATGGCAAAGTGAACCTCTAACTTGAATAGCTTTTCTTTCACTGTTAATCTGAAATGCATTACGCCCTGCCTTTTCAAATAATCATAATGTTCTTTACTGTAGCCTGCATTAAAGTTTAGCAGGCACAAGCAGCCGCTGTCACCAGAGGTCAAGGTATTAGCAATCAAAGAAAATAATGACCAGATTAAAAAGTTAGCATCCAAATTACTAAACCAGAAACTTCTATAGCAGCCTGTCCTCGGAGCCCTGCCTCCAGGGCCATAGCTGTGCCCAGAGAACCCCCACCACCCTCAGCAGTAGCGTGGGGCTGGCTGGCCCTTGGCTGGGGTGACAGTGGCCGGAGGAGACCCTCTCCCCTTCACCTCTCCCAGGAATGGGCACTGCTGCCCCAAACCAATTCCTGCTGGACAGGGAGTTCCCCGGCATGGCTCGTGGCTAAAACCTGCCCTCCAGCTTCTCACCATGGGGAAAGGCCATGGTCAGTGTGCTGCAGGAGCATCCAGTGTACATCCTCCATGCATTTACCTACATGACATACAAGACTGGCTCTTACTTCATCTGTGCATTGCTTTAGCAATAAAATACTTGTAAATTCACAAAGGAAAGTAATCCAACCACAGCCTTGGCTGTTTATGACTCAAGTGGTGGGGAGACTCCTGTAAAAAGGAAGCTTCTTGTAATTAAAATGGAAAGAAAGAGCATGTACAGCTACAAAATCTACCACTTACATTTAACTGCTGAAGGATATTTCACAAAGGGTTTGTTTTTAATAGGTTTGGCACTCAAAGGTGATTTCTGAATGCAAAATAAACTCAGAAAACTACATGAAAATGCATAAAGAATGCATAATTACTGACGCAAATTGGGATATTTTTCTTGGAAACTCCATGTAATAAAAACGTGACACACAGGGGTACTGGTAAAAGACTGACCTTTATTTCCTGGCCCTAATCCATTTGGGTCAGAGTGACAGAAAGCAAAGCCTTTGTCACATGGCAGGGGTCAGCCAGTCGTGTTTAATTTTTTTTTCCCCCTTTCTGCTTTCAAATGCAAATAAAGCGTATTACCAATGAAAATAATGATTGTAAATGGACACTTCAATTAAAGGAAATTTACATAAAGATACATAGGATAGAGCTGACAGTAGATACTCCAACATCCTGACAGACAATAATCCATTTCTTAATCAACTTCTGTCAATAATCATAAGCTTTCTGCTCTCCATGGTTTCCTCATTATAGCACCACCTCTTGTGTTTTTAAATAGTTCTTTCTTCAGATGCTGTCCGAGCCAGCAAGTGAATCCGCTGGCTATATTTGCCGACTCTTTGTGGTTTTTCACAGGTGTACATTATTTCTGCACAGGAGTACCGTCGGCAGCATTGTGGATGTTCTCAGATAACAGAGAGCCAGTGTTGCCTTGGGTTTTCTTTAGATGTCCTCATTCTCTGTAGGACTGACCCTTGAGGGCTGCGGTACTGGCAGGTTGCTGCCTAGAGTCTGTTTGAAATCTAACATTTCCTTCCATTTGTAATTCCTGCCCTAATGTTTCTCCTGTTCCAGTTGTCTGGCATGTAACTCCTTTGTGATGCTCCTGATCAGTTAGCGCTGTTGCCAGAAACTAGTTAGAGGTTTGCACAGATTTATGTTTCTCCCTTCCTGTCACAATTAGCCATTGTTACTGGTGTGCTAGTGTTTGGGGGGGTTGAGCACCTTTTTTGGGAACACAGGCAAAGGGACTGACACGATCCAGCTAATTTATCTAGCTGATTTACCTAGTATAAGGGATTTTCTGAGGCATAAGTATTAGGGACATTTTCTAGTCTTTATTAATCTTTAAATCAAAAAAGATGTGATCTTCAACAGACAGATTTGTTTCTAATTAATGTGCTCTGGATTAAACAAGTGGCAAAAAAATGTAAGCTACTGATACTATAGTACATCATGAAGAGGAGCTAATATTTTCTGTTCAGTTCAAACTGACTCCTTGTCAATGGAAACTGAAGTTTTCACGATTCCAGTGGCTGCCTTTACTTTCCAAGAAAGGTAAATGTACTTAGAAACTAATTATTTTCATAAAGAAAATAGCACAGAATGCTTTAAACCAGCTGTTGAATGTTCTCTGTTGTCACCTTCTCTTGGTGGCCCTCAGAGGTGAAATTGTGCCTGCCTCTCCCCAGATTCCCTACAACTGAGCAACCTATTGGGAAAAGATTACGAGGGAAATGAAGGGACTGTTGCTTCAGTGGAGCTCACAGCAGTGCAGATCAGAAAACACAGACTGGCACAGCTAGAATAAACTCAGTTCAGCTTTAAAACAAAGAAAATAGTGTTAAGCCATATTGCATTTTAGAGGAAAGAAGTGCCAAAATCAGAACAATGGATTAAGTCTAACTGACCACAAAATTTACTATAAGAAGGAGTATGAGCTTTCTCTATATAATTACAAGTATGTAATGAAATAGTAACTGAGCAGAGTACTAGTGAGTGGATTACAGCTGAGTATAATGACTGGCTAAAACTGCACTGCCAGTAAAAGATAAGGAAACCATTCTTGTAAAACAATCAATACATATATTTCATGTTAATATTTTGCCATTTCATTGCTATCTCATTGTTAATTATATTGACACTTTTGTAGAAGCTGTATGTGCTTTTATACTGCACACATGCCCGATCAAAAGACAAATAGTGTACAAGCTGCAGCGTGTCAGTTCTGAAAACCACCACGCACAAAGCAGGTATTTGATCCACATGTAAGACACCCATTGCACACAAGCCGTCTCTGCCACATGGATGCCTGTATTTTATCATTCTAGCCTGTACTTAATAATTCTATAGTTATTAATTTTATAATTAATAATTGTTTTATTAGATTTTATGTTAAATATGTGATATAGGCACTAGCACAAATTCCTTATTTTTCTCTTTAATACAAAAGTAAAAAAAAAAAGAGAGAACGGCGGAAAAAAATACCAGTTGTGTGGATCTAAGAGGTGTCTGATGGTTACTACAGGCTGTCTTTCTTCATTCCCCATGAAAGCCGAGAGTTAGCCATTACCCACAGCACACCAGCGACTGGGCTGCTGAAGCAAACAGGAATCAGAGCCCTGGCTGTGGGCATGGGGGCTGCGTGTAGCACCAGGTCGGTGTTTGTGGGTGCACGCTCACCATGTTGGTTACAGCAGGAACGGCAGGATTGCCTCAGAGCCAAATCCAAAGGCAATCCCTTAGATTTTCCACTTGCCATCTCTCGGAAAGACTAAATGCAGCTTATTTGGGCTGGCAATACCACGCCACTTCTCTTTTAGTCATGAGGCCAACCCTGCTAGTTATGTTTTGGGGTGTAACTGCAGAGGTGTGTGATTGCAGCATATCTGAACATACCTGCATGAATTTCAGTCCGGACAGTGCAAGCAAAACCAGTGATGCAGGCAGGGGTTTCAGGTGAGCCACTCCTGCCCCTCTTCCAGGTCACAAACCTGATGGTACAAATGGCACGAAATTAATGCTAACATATTGTTACAGCTCAAACTAGCTAGATTAACACTAGCGTATACTAACGCTACAACTTCTTTGGCAATGTGTGCACAACCTTCCTTGTACATCCCAGGCATGACCCCCACCATGTTTTCTGTCCAGTTGTAGTTTAACAATGGCAGAGCAAGCCATAGCAGCCAGAGAAACAGAAGTGCTCCAAAGGAACCTCAGCACTAAGCCTGAGCTGAACTCTGAGCGGGTCCTGAAGGAGGATTGAAAAATATGGAGCAGGTGTCCACCTCCAAATTATCTGTGTCTCGAGTTTCACATACAGTTTAAGCTGGCATAAACCATCACTACTGCTAAAAAAGCACTTCCAGGCGCTGTCCTCTCTCAGCTGCTCTTATCAGCCCTTGCCCTGCTCCTGCCTTTGCACTGGCACAAATCTTTCTGTGCAATTGCCCGATGACCCGCGTTCAGGTCTGGGTGAAACCCGACTGCTTTTCCCTGCAGCTGCCTCACCTCTGCAGCCCCGCTCCCCATGCAAAAGCCAGTGGGCAGCGCAGCAGCGGGAACAGGGCTGGCCGGGCAGGGGAGGGGTGTGACTGCTGCTTTTGGCAGGAAGGATGATTTAAAATGCCTGAACGTATGCATGGAACTGTATTTTCCATGTTGAAAGGCGGTGAGACGTCACTGCACACCCAGTGTGGCAAGGAGATGTAAACAGACAATTCACATGAATCCTTTCAACTCTAAAATTGAGTTAAAAGTTGCTAGAGCTGCCTTTATCCTTTGCCAATTGTTGTGGCTTTGCAATAACTTTTGTTAGCTTTTAAGTATTTTCTTTTTCTGCCTGTTCCATGTAAATTGAAGAAGCCTGAGATTAGGACTGAGTTCTCCAGAGGTAACTCAGAGCTTATCAGCTTGGATTTGCTGTCTCAAAAAGGGGGAGAAACCATACCACTATGCATTGGTTCATTGTTTTATATGGTATTATGACCACTCAAGAAACTCTGATTTCTCTGCTTTCTGACCTTTTCTAGCTAATTTTTTAGTTTTCATGATAATGGAAAAAAACATTATAACATGCAAAGACTCACTAGCCAGAGGGCAGAAAGAATATAAGCACAAAAAGCACTCTTAAAACCTTGTTGTAGTAATTCTAGCTTCACAGTGTACCACTGGGGTTGGACATTCCTCGTGCAGGCTCCTTCACTTTCGCTCTCTTGTCCTCTAACAGAGCAAGTGCAATTACATGTTTCAAACAGTGGCATGTTAACACAGTGCCTGATGCAGACTCTGCACTCCGATTCTTGGAGTAGGAAATATTAACCACCCCCTCGTTTCTCAGGCACTACTGGAATAGGTTATTTCTTTCTGCAACCAAGGCCTAAAGTCAGACATGATAAATCTCAGCTCTGCAAATACACAGCCATGGACAAAACGCATGGACAAAGCGCCCTAGGCAAGAGACCTCTCAATGCAAGTGTTCTGCTCTCCTAAGCAAATGCCTATGAATCAAGGGACTTAACATTTAAGTAGATTTTTAAAACACTTCACTAATTGGCAATTGCCTCGGACAGGAAGGATAAACGTGTTTAGTCACAGCACTTAAGAGACTAAGTATGTGGCACCCGTCCTCCACCTAAGCATGAGTTTCATGTGGTTTGCATTGATATTTGTGCTTTCTTTAAAAATGTGGCACCTTTGACTGGCTTTGCCTGGAGGCTTCTCCAGGCCCACCAGCAGATCTCTTCATAAGAAAGCACAAGCGCTCTCAGAGCAGACAAGAAGCGCCTGAAAGTGCCATATGCAGGGGAAGCCAGAGCACACCGACCTCCTTCAGTGCTTGTCCTGGCAACGCTGGACCTGTCAGGTGGGTGAAAGGGGGCCACCACTGCCTGCTTTTTGACTTTCTTAGCATCTTCATGTACCTATTACACCGAGTGCTAAAGACCTTGCTGAACTTTACTCCAGTTATTTGCTATGGCTCAGTGGAATATGTCTTATTTTATGGCCAGAAACGTATAATTGTACTTCACTGTTTCAACTGCTTTTTACCCTCCCTCGTGCCAAAATAACACACCTTGGGGAAAAGCCTCTGATGTTTGCGAAATGATTGTATTCGATTCATCAGTAAAGTGTTCTTCCATGATTCACCTCGATACCATACATCTTTGTGATGTACAATTACTGTATATGATTCAGTGTGATGCTGCACAAGCCTTTGTGATTCACTGTGCTAGACAGCTGATTTTTATATGGCAGATCTACACATACATATAACAATAGACAAGTATGAGAGATAACGAGGGGCTGAGACTCTCCAGTGAGTGTAAAACCAGTGTTCAGACACCAGTAGATGAGCTGGGGAGCGCACAGTAAAGTGGTGATGGGCACTGAATCCTGTGCAACACCGATACAAAAAATGTACTGTCGCAGCCACGTGATGTGTTTGCATCAGTAGAAAAATTGTTTGCCACCAAGTCTTTTGAGTCACTTCCTTTAGGCATGACAGCTTATTTTCAATCTGTGACAGCAGAACATCTTAATGCCATTGAAACGTTTGGATAAGGAAGGGTCTGTGTGGTTTCAGAGGGTGGATTTGGTTGTCTCTCTTTTCTTTCTGACCTGGGGTGACCATCCTGAGGGTGGCTGAGGACTATGGATGGGGGAGCTTGCACTTGCCAGTCAAGTCATCATGGATCGGATTGGATTGGACTTTAAAGCTCATCTAGTTCCAACCTCCCTGATGTGAGCAGGGACACCTTCCAATAGACCAGGTTGCTCAAAGCCCCATCCAACCTGGCCTTGAACACTGCCAGGAATGGGGCAGCCACAACTTCTTCGGGCAAACTGTGCCAGTGTGTCTCTACTTTCACAGTAAAGAATGACTTCTTATACCTAATCTAAATCTCCCCTCTTTCAATTTAAAGCCATTACCCCTTGTCTTATCACTACATGCCGTGGTAAAAAGTCTCTCCCCAGCTTTCTTGTAGGTCCCTTTTAGGTACTGGAAGGCCGTTATCGGGTCTCCCATGAGCCTTCTCTTCTGCAGGCTGAACGAGCCCAACTCTCTCAGCCTGTTCTCATAGGAGAAGTGCTCCAGCCCTCTGAGCATCTTCCTGGCCTCCTCTGGACTCACTCCAACAGGGCCACATTCCTCTTGCGTTGGGGTCCCCAGAGCTGAACACAGTAGTCCAGGTGGGTTACAAGAGGAAGAGTTGAGGGTGAGAATCACATCCCTTGACCTGCTGGTCATGCTCCTTTTCATGCAGCCCCAGACACTTGTGCTTCCAAAGCTACGGCCATGCCAGTGCAGCACCGTGCCAGGTCTCTCTCCACCTGCAATGGCAGGTCTGCACTTTGTGAACGGGAAACACCTCAGCTAACAGGTCCTGCTTGGTCCAGAAGCCCCATCCTAAATTTGGCACAGTTAACTGACGAGCAGACACTCCGCCTCAGCTGAACGCCCAAGATGTCCAGACCTGGAGCTCCCTCCAGCTCGCCTCACGCCAGCCCCGCCACAGCGGCCAACCCCGCGGGTGAGGTGTGCGTTGGCTATGAGGGGCCAAGGTGCCCCATTGCTCATCAACATGCTGGGGACAAGGGTGGTGGGCACACGGTCTCCCTCGCTAGCCGCCCCTAACCCTGCGCCAGGGCAGAGGCACGGCCCCGGCCGCATCCGCACGGTACCGGCGGCCCGGCGCCCCTCCGCCCCACACGCCATCCGCGGCACGTCGCCCCCTGCAGGCGGGGCGGCCGCGCTGCCCGCACCCCGGGGGCGGCACCGGCCTCTCCTGCGCCGCGGGGCCCGGGCAGAGCGCGGGGTGGCGCCGCTGCGAGGCGGCGCGGGGGCGGCGGCGGCTCCGGCTCCCCGGCACCAACCGGAAGCGCGGGGGACGGAGCGGGAGACGCGGTCGCGCCGGTTCCAGCCTCCCTCGGCGGCTCCGGGATCGGCGCCGCTCGCGTCCCGCCAGCCCGGAGTCCCTCGGGGAAGGTGAGGACGGCGAGGCGCCCCTCGCCACGCCCGGGCGGGCGGGGGACAGCACTGGGGCGGTGGCGCGGTCGGTGCACGTGTGGCTGGGCGGAGGGAGGCGGCGGACGGGGGGCCGGAGGGGCGCAGCGCAGCGCGGCCGGGGAGCGGAGCGGAGCGGGGCCGCGCCGCGGGTGTCCCCACCGCGTTTGACGTTTCCCACCCGCTGAAGCAACTTTGCAAGTCTTTGGAGGGCAGGCGCTCGCCCGTCCCGCCGCTCGGCCTGACTTTTTGTCGCCCCGCGGGGCAGCTGCGCCCGGCGGGACCCCCCGACAGGCACCGGCGGCCACGCGTGGCCGGGCGGGGGTCCCGCGGACGCCGCCGCTGGGGGCCGGGAGACGGGCCGTGCCTCGCCGGGCGGCGCGCGGTGGTGCCCGCCGGGCGGCAGCCGGGGCGGCATGGAGCGGCGGCCCGCGGACGGTGCTGGCACGGTGTTTCCCGTAGGGTTGGCCGCGGGACGCCGGCGTCCGGCCGGAGGCCGCTGTTCTCAGCCACCGCTCCGCTTCTCAGTCGGTGTTTGAGACATGTTCACTTTGAGTGCACCTGCTGCGTTTTTCTGTTCTTTCGGGTGTAAAATCCCTCAAGTTGGGCTTCGAGGTGTGACTTCCCTTCCCCTCCGTTTTCCTTTCGCTTCCCCCCTCCTCATTTTTTATGTAAGCTGTCTTTTTTTAATATACGTATTTTCTTTTTCTATCTTTGTTCAAGTTAGTTCCTTTCCCCAGTATGCCTTTTTTATTTAGTGTGTGTGTTGAGCCATCCGTTACCCCTCTATCCAGCATGCTTTGCTGTGAGTTTTAGCGACAGAGCCATCGGGAAAGCCATGGATCATTACTTTTTCTAAATTCCAGAAGCAGAAATAATTTGAAAGCACTGGATTAACTGGGTCACTGCCTGAAAACATCATAGCTTTCCGCTGGAGGCATGCAGTTAGATGTTTTCAGGACTTTGCCCTGAAATTGTAAGTCCTCAGAAGCCTACTTGTTTTATCTATCCATAATGTGCTTTGCATACCAGTGGCATTGTGTGAAGAATGGTAACCCTGGAGAGCCCGGCTCGCTGAAGGAGGAGGAGAAGGCAGAAATGCTGACAAAACCGGGTCCCGCACTTGTGCCTGTGCAAGGACAGAGCGGCTCTATCCTTGGGTGCCCCAGGGTGCAGGGGTGGCTGCCTCCTCTGTCTTGCATGTTGTCGCGGGCACACTCCTGGCAGGCATCACTGGCGAGGTATAATGTAAGTGAAGTGAGCAGTTTAGGGTTTCCCTGAGATAAAATGTTTTCTATTTAAAGTGGAGCCTTTAAACCCTTCAGTCTCTGCCATCGACACAGCTTGAGTCGAAAATAGTTTGTTTTCTGAAGTAGTCAAACTGTTCAGGCTGAGTTAAGCTCTTTTTTTCCATAGCAATGGTTGTATAAATTCAAATAAAATTAGAAATGTTATTAATGGAAGTTATGCAGAATTCTTAGGTTCTGACAAAGGACAGGCTCAAATGTTGTTGCTTCTGTAACTAAGGTAGGCAGAGTCACGCCTCCAGTCTCACCATCTGCAGGGCTGCTGCTCAGTCTGGTTAAGAAAGTTGAGTGATTGTAGGGGTTCTTGACTTTGTCCTAACTTATTGGGAGATTAGAAGATTAGGATAGATGTAGTTTGCAGTTGTGCTTGGAGTTTGTTTGCATCTTATTCATCAGCAGTTCATTATATGCTTTAAAGATCTTTTATTTATAAAAACTTTTCTGCTGTATTGCTTGTAGCTTGATATCACTGGAACTCCTGTTTTGTGTTCAGATGAGGCAGTGGTGAACCATGTTTTGGCATTTGATTATTTGATTTTTTTTGTTGTTGGGCTTTTTTTTTTTCTCTCTTTTTTTTTTTTTTTTTTTTTTAAGCCTAAATAAATATGCTTCTGCAAAAATGCAGGTTGATAAGCTCAAGGACTGTAGGCCGTGTTGGATACAAAGGATGATTTGGGTCTAAAAATGGATGGTCAAAGATCCTGAAAGCAAATGGACTGTTTTGCCAAATAAGGAAACTTGGCACGTTCGGCTGTGTATTTTAAGATAGCACAAGTGTAGTGTGCTACTACTTTATTGGCAATATGTTGGCAGCATGCCTTCCTGAAAGAAGCGCTGAATCCTGCTTGGTGGAACCACTCAGTGAAGCGAGGGCAGTGAGTTGCATGGTTGTTCCCTTTAGTAAATTATAAAGGGTTTTCCTGAAGTAATTGAATATTGAGGCAGCGTCAGGTGCACGTGCAAGGTGAGGGATGCAATTTTCAGTTCTGCAGCCACGCACTAAGCAAAGTATGAGTTGCAGTTACTGTGCAATTTGTGCAAAGTTCTTTCCTGCCTCCTGTCTCTAACTTGTAAGTCCCTCAGTGGAACTTCTCTATATTCCAGGAGCAGTAGCTGAATGACAAATTGTAGGGTCTTCTGGCTCGTACGTGGAGTAAAGCAGAGAGTTGGGCACGACAGCACTTCCCTATGTCGCAGACTGTTTTGGGGGATCTAGGAGGTGCAAGTGGACATGTCAGGTTTGTCCAGCATCGCTGTGCCAGGATGCAGGGCAGGGCAGCCTGCAGCAGGGTCAGTGTGCAACCCATCTGCTTGGGGGTGCCCTCACCTTGCAGGGGTCTGAGGGGAGCAGCAGTTGTGGGACCTCAGCAGGGTTCTGGGAAGGGAAGCCTGTGTGGGTTACTACCCTGAACTGCTGTAATCACAACAAGCCATTGATGGTGGATGGTTTCCTACACTGAGCACTTATTACTGTACAAAACTGAGCTTGTTCTGGCGTAATAGCTTGCTGCAAAGTGACTCTGTGTTATAGAGTCCTGATATGTTAAATACTAATGTTAAATAACTTGGTATGTTAAATACTGCCAAACCTGGCTTAGATGTTTCTTTTTGGTGTGAAATGAACTTCTAACAGCATGCTCAAAGAAGTAACTACGAGGAAAAAAAGAAAAAGACGCAGGAGAAGACAGAGATGTTGTTGCAAGATTGCAAGCTCATGTTAACCATTAGAAATAAAACAGAAAAAGGAGAAAGTTCTTCCCGCCCACTCCAGAGCTGCCATAGGAATAACTGAAATAACCAGCAATTGGATAGTTTCTTGAAATACCTGTTTCTGGTCTGTCACGTTTTCATTTCACTGACAACAAGCAGCAAAGTCAGTCGATGTAGCCTTCCTCACTGCTATACGACGACAGTGGTTAAACACCTGAAACTGTGTTAGTAGGGATGGACAGTGCTGATACCAAACCTTAACTATGCTGTGTGCCTGCATGCAAGGGCATTGCTGTAATGCACCCAGCCCCAAGCCCTGTTGCAGAAGGCTGCTCTGCTCACTACAGAAGTATATGACACAAAGAAGTACTGCATGTTGTTTAGTGATGTGCTTTTTTCGGATGCAAGTGTAAGACTATGGAGTTTAATGAAATATCTGATTTATTTTTTTTTTTCCTTTTCCAGTGGTATAAACTCTGATTGTTAAAGATCTTTTAAAACAGGATGACAGGTTAATAACTGTGTGGATTTGTCACATGGAGTTGTTACTCTAAACAGTTGTTTTCTTAAACATAACAAAGAGATTGATCTGCCTAATTGAGGATTAAGTACCTTGCATCTGAAAACATGGAGTGATATTTAAACAGGTCTGTTCTGTCATCCAGAAGGAGAAAAATGTAAACCTAACTTAGGCTATCATTGATTACGGATCTCTAAATGGAGAGTGTCCCATGTGTATCTCCTCTACTTTCTCTAAAGAAAAAAAAAAAGCACCTAGAAGAACCCGACACGAATGAATCGCTCTTTAAATGATATTACTGTATCGTATACTGGTGCCTATAGCATCTGCTGATGCTGTAGGTAAACTTCAAATTGAGAAGTTGTTAATGGACAGTAGTTCCTGCAAATGCTTGTGTGCTGGGCACTGCATTGTGATTGCATAAATTTAGGTAAAATTTTAAGCAGCAAGGAGGACCCATCAGAAAAATACTTGTATTTATCTGGTGTGCATGTTGTACCATCTTGAGGTCGGTTTTTCTGTGAAATCTTGGAGTAACATCTTGTTCTGTGTTAGCCTCTCAGAAGTCAACATTTACTTGTTTATATGGATGATTTGGTTCTTCTGGATGAACAATAATTTAAAATAATTTCACAGCTCTTCAGAACTATTGGATTCAGATAGAGAAGGCCATAAATATTTGTTTCCTGTGATGTATTTTTCTTTTTGCTTGGTTTTCTGTTCCTTCTGCCATCCCAAACACAACCATCTGTTATCAGCTGTTCATGCTTTCTTGTCAAAGTTATGGTCCAGTCAGTGCATATGCTTTTGCCTATGAGTAACGTTACTCTTCTGAATAATTCTGTTGTCAGTAAGGAGATTATTCACTGGAGCATAATTATCCGCATGCATAAACGTGTGCAGAGCTGTGGCCTTAAGTTGTGAGGTCTTTGGGTTGGGAAGCTGACCTGTTGTATTTGTCTATAAAGTGTCACATACACTTAAGACAGCATGTATGTGGTCTTAACTTGGGGCAACTGCTGGAGTAAATGAGCTGGAGGAATCGAGGCAAATGAGCTCCTGTTTCTGAAGACGTGCTAATTAAACAGCGCTGGCAAAGAGCAGAAAGTTAAAACAAGCTTCGCTATCCTCCTGGTTTGCAGGAGTGACCAATTTCCTTTCCCTTGAGCTTTCTCTAAAGAAAATATGTGCAACGCAGTGCAAAAGATGACTCTGGGATGGCAGGAAACCTAACAACAGCAGCCAGGTTAAAAAAGAACAAAAGGTCAGCAGAAGAGTACAGGCACTTGTACTGGGAAAGGAGCCGGCAAAGTACTGGAAGAAGGAACTTTATTTCATGACACATGGGTAACCCTTGCTCTGACTCAAAGAGCTGCGGAAAAAGCGTTCCTGTTCCCTCCCTGAGAGTTTTGCAGGCTGTCAGTGAAAGGCGTGCTTGAAGACTGCTCCCTCCTAAATGTGATGCCTTCTGTAAACATAGTAAAGTTGTCATGGTCTGGTCAGTGCTTGCCTTTACCCTTACGGGTGGTGAATTGATGTAAAACAAAGCAGCAGTTTCAGAAAAGGCTCTGTGTTATCTGATGCAATATGTAGAAAAATGTTGGTGTCTTCATTTCTTATTGGGAGAATAGCTGCAACCAGGTAGTGCCAGAAATTTCTGGTCAAATGATACCTCAAAATTTTAATCAGATTAGCTGCCCAGTAAGGAGAGCCAGTGTGGGGGGGAAATGATGTCTGTGTTTGTTACAGAAGGGACTGGTGTAAAGGGATTTCGGCAGTCAGCAGTGCTAGTTGTATTTCAGATGCATTTCCCAGCCCTGGACAACACATAATGTATGGATTCCATCTGAAAACCCCCTACAGATTGGAGGTTCCCAGAAGATGCAGTATGCTTTGGTACTATAGTTAGACCAGCATAATTGGACATAAAATCAGCAATTCAGAATCTCCATGCCTTTTTTAACTTGTTTTATTCAAACCAGTCTCATTTTATGCCGATAAGTTTACTTCCATTAATTGCAAAATGAATGGAAGTAAACTGTCTAAACTGGTGCATCAGAAACGATCCTGCAGCAGGCTCGCAGCTGGTTCTCGAAGATGCCGTATCCTGCAGGCCCACTGAGGACCTGAGGCTTTCTAAACTTAAACTATTAAAAAAAAACCCCTAAAATTACTCATTGTTCATGCATTTAGGTGATAATGTTCTTGAAATTTGCTACAGCATAAGCTTTATCGCAGTGAAATCTCTGAGAAGGACGTTCTGTTCCCCTTGCAGCAGACATGGGATCATCTCTTGAAACTGCTGACACCGGTCTTGGCACAGGCTGCAGAATTTCACATATTGTAACCCAGATGAATTACTGCGTACTTGCACTGTGTTATAACATGCAAACAGAACTGAGTCACTCCGGAAGAGACATTTACCACGGCTAGGTTTTTCCACATCCTTGCGCGAAGCACAGCTTGGAGTGCCGGCAGCGTGCGTGGTGCGTGCTGCGGTGCCGCTGCCTGCCTGCGCGGCCATAGCGGCGGGAGAGCCGGCGTGCCTGGCATGCCTGAGCTCCTAGGCAAGCTCATAGCGGAGAGCAAGCTTCCCGTCCATCGCCGTCCGGGGAAGGCAGCGACACGCCTGCCTTTCCCAGAGCTGCTTCCAAGGTGTTCGGGAAACGTCAGTACTGCACTGAGGAATACTTTTAGTTGTTTCTGTCTCCCAGCTGCTCCTAATAGCCCGTGCAAGTCATGCAAACATTTGCACAGCATGTTGGAGTGAGAGTTCCCAGACTCTTCTCCTGTGCCCTGCAGATTTTACTGTAGCATATTTATGGTGATGGGTCCTGGTTTTGGGGCGTCTGAGCACAGGTAAGAAAATCCATAATCCACGGAGCGTATGTGCTAATGAAAGCCTTTCTCTTCACAGGTTTTGCTGTGGTATATTTTGTCATTATGAGATGTCGTCTACCAGTGCTTCATTTGTGCAAATTAGATTTGATGACTTGCAGTTTTTTGAGAACTGCGGTGGAGGGAGTTTCGGGAGCGTCTACCGAGCCCGATGGATTTCTCAGGACAAGGAGGTGGCTGTAAAGAAGCTGCTCAAAATAGAAAAAGAGGTAAGAGTACACTTTTTCATTCACTTTGCTGCAGAAACAAGGACAGAAATTCCTTCCTAGTGTCTTCTGTCTGCTATTTAATTGAAGTAAACTACCTTGGGCTTTTTATTTGTTTAATTACAAAACCCTGAAACTGGATGGTGTTACAATAAAGACATACTGAGGGGGCCCCAACCCAGGGTGTCTCTGATTTAAAACATTATTGTTTTACTGTTTACTGTTCTGCCGCACTTTTCTTGTCTAGCAGCTCCTCTCTGCCCTGGTCCTCAGGAGGAGGAGAGCTAGCTGCACCTGTGGAGCTAGTAATTTCCCTTTGATACTTCTGGGCATGTTGGTAGATAGGAAGAGGTAGTGTTCACTGTCTTTGCCTGCTTCTGTCTTCTCCTTTTTGCATCTGGTGTCTTTTAAGTGCGGCGGTTCGCATCTGTATGTGCACTGTAGTCTTAGCATGTATTGGTCGGCGTTGTCTCCTTCCCTGCTGCAGGTTTTGATCTGGGGCTCCACTAGCTCTGGGTTAGTCATAGCCACACTTCAGCTTGGTCTATCTTGCAGTGACGTTTAAGTCTAACCGTTCTAACAGTCACCTTCCCTTGCGGCATCCTGTGCACCTGGAAAGATGGACAGGTCCTTGGCAATCCTGTGGGAAAAGGCAGAATTGACTTACTGCACCCTTACCAGCTAAGATTGGTTTGAGTGTTGCTTTTATTTTTAAAAAAGATTTTTAGGTTTGCCTAAGAATCCTCTTGACCCTCAGCTGTGTGCAGTCTTGGCGGAGACACAGTGTATGTGGTCCTCACAGCCCTCCAGTTTGCCCGCTGGTCGCCACTGCTGATGTAGCAGTGAGGAGACACCAGTGTAGTGGTGAACAGTGCAGTTACTGGACTGCTGCTCCAGCATGACTATATCTAACTTGTGTACAATACCCTCAAAAGTATTTTAGGAAGGCAGTTATAAGCTGGAGGACAGCAGAGCAGCGCTAGGGATAATATACATAATCAGACACCAAAGTTCATCCACTGCTGCTGCAACCAAGTTAGCATGATTATGTCATGCTTAGTGATGTGATGAGCATGTTGGATCGTGGTTAAGCAAGTTGCTGTCTATAATAATGTGAAAGAATCTCGTGATTTTTACAGGATGGTTGGAGATTTATGCCTTCTGTCCAATGTCAGTTTGTAATGTTCTCTTTATTTCTTCTATTTGTTCATATCAAAAGATACAGAAAGACAAGTAAAATTGGTGCTATGCAGTGTCAATAATGCGCTCTTTAAAAAATCAACTGGCTGGCAGATCTCAGTAGTGGCCAGTGAAGTATCTTTATTGAATAGGTGTGTTTCTGGTGGGATTATGCAGGAGCTTGTGCTAGACCTGCTGCTAGCTACTAGCATTTTTGAAAGAAAACTTAAAAACTACTACTACATCTTGTAATGGAATAAACCTTAGAATGGGAAATGATGGAGAAAGTAGGACAGTCGTATGTATTGCTTGACACAGTTGGACTATTTAACAAATTATTTTTTTTTTTAAACAGCTAAATACAATGTTCAGCATGTAGTAACAAGAAACACAGGTTGCACATTAGGAAAATGAAACTGTATGCTGGAAAGAATTTAGTATAATTTAAGGGTTTATTTAGGGATTAATGAAGACTTGCAGCTCATTAAGAGCTCATATCATGGTACTGTTAGGCAAATTAGGTTACTGCCCTTGCATATCTAAGTGAGGATCAAGGCATTTGTAAGAACCAGGTGTGCTTTACCTTGGCATGTGACACTGGGGAAATGGGTGTTAAGCAGTAGGTGCAGACCTGGTTCTGTTGTGTTTAAAAGAATGTAAATGAACTGGAGGGGCAGCCCAAGGGGGACTGCAAAACACAGGTGGAAAGTAGGGGAGCTGTGGGGGGTTAGTGTGTTAGAATGGGGCGATGGACATCATCCATCAGGATGAGTTGACAGAAGGGGAGCAAGTGCCTTCCAGTACAATAGTGTATTTTCCTCCAGATTGATCGTTTTCTGCTTAAACTAACAAGATGGGTTATAGTTGGGAGCAGCTTGGTGTGGGCACCTTCTCTTGAAACTTTTCTGGGAAGGCAGCAGAGAGGCAAGTGGTGATGCCTTAAGTAAGTCTAGCAAGTTTTGCCAGAACTTGTCTGTCAAAACCGTAGAAAATTAAAAAATAAGAGCTTGTTTACAAAAATTGCATTTTCATATAGAGAAAATGCTAGGCTTGTTTAATCTAGTGAAGAAAGTTATTACAAGAACTAATGGTTGGGATCTGAAGCCAGGCAAATTAGAATGGGAAATAAAGCACAAATTGTAAGGAGTGAGGATGAGTAACGCTTGGAGCAGGCTACAAACAGAAGGAACAGAGATGGAGAATCCTTTCCATCTCTTCATGTCTTCACATTGAGATGTTTTGGGTTTTTTTGACAATTGTTATTGTTAAGTTGTTGAGCTCAACAGAAGAGCAGCTTGCTGAAATATAGTGGCCTGCGAGGTACCAGAGGCTGGCCTCTATGGCCTAAAGGTCTCTTCTGATCCTAATGGCTGTCAGTCTTTACATATGTAGTATGTTTATCTGTAGTGATGACAATAATGAACATCTGTGACTGAACTGTGCTGAAAGTCATGGTGAGTCAATGGCTTTTCTGATAGAAATAGGAAAGTAACTTGCCATAACTGTATGTGTCTGTGTTTAGTAGATATTTGGATGGTTTGCATTTAGTCCAGAAAAGTAATTATTACTTTTTCTGGTTTATTTGAAAGGAAGTGTCATTTTAACTCCATGACTGGTTGTCTTGTATTTCTGTTAACTACTGCCAATAATCCATAACAACTGATTAAAAGGAAAACAGAGGAGAGTGGGGAAAAGCTTGCTCAGAGGAATTTCATGCTAGCTGAGTCCAAAGGCACAAGCCAAGTCAATAGAACTGTGGTATCATTCTGCAAATATGTTGTATCTGTGTTTCGTTTTATTAAACAAGCCAATCAAAACCAGCAAAGATCTTGAAGGTTTTATATTAGCCAAGTGGCTAACAAGTTCTAACATGTTAAACAAAGCAATTTTTGTTCCTGTATATACCAGCATATCATACTAAAATATGTGCTCAGAAAAACTTACACATGCTTGGGAGATTGTTGCTCAGACAGATTTCTTCAAAGCTCTTTAAAATTTGAGAAATGGGAAGACCTCTGCAAGGCATTAAATTTTTATAGACAGGCAGTAAAATGTGACTGTACGGGAAGAGGTGTGTGTTTATGTGAATAAAATACAGCTAGATACAGCTAAATAGATGTGCAGGGAAATAAATAGGCTGCAAGGCCTTGATTAGAGTATCAGATCTGAAACTCTGGACAAGACTTCTGATTAAAAAAAAAAAATAGGAGTGTCTTGAGTGATTAAATAGCAGGAAAACCAAAATTAAATTGATACTTTACTATCTAATCCAAGCCCTTTTGGCAGTTTGAGTTTTTAAGCAAGGAACAGGATTCCCTTTGTGAATTGTTTTATGGAAAAGTTGAACTATTGGTGTGATGTTTATGATGCCTGTGGTAGGAGTAGAAAGGTCTCCTGTAGTAGGATGTGTACTTTCTCCTTTCACCCTAAGTGATAATTACGTGCATTCATTGAAGAAAATCGCGCACCTACTACTCAGGAAGTTATTTAGTATTTTTGCAAACGATTTATATGAATTCTTGGATAAGCCCATGATTTGGCTTCCACTGAAACGGATGGGAGAGATTGGGCCCAAAGGCCTTATTCTGCAAATTGCTAGCAGTTCTTTTGTCTCCATTATCTTGAGCAGGTAACTGCTGGAGTGAAATGTTACAAATGTTGTTTTATGCCTTGCCACATTAGCTTTTCACTGAATAGCACTCACCTCCTTCAATTGTCTGTACACCTCTGAAGTTCACCTGTTATTTGTCACTGCTTTTGAAGGCTGTGCTTTTGGTGGGTGTTTTTTGGCAGTTGGCATCTGATCTGGAGTGTGGTTCTTCACTGGAAGATTTACTACTGCCGGGATTTTACCAGAAATTTGAATTTAACTTTAATGTCACTGCTCTTTGGAGGTACTCCATGATCTATGAGCTGCCTCTGTGCTATTGATGGACAGCAGTATTGCATCTGATTTGCTTGCTTCAGCTGTTACAACCATGACACTTAGGTACAAGATTGTTTGGTTTCATGCAGTACAGCTGTCCCTGGATTCCTTCAAAAAGCTGGAGGTGGTCTGTGCAAGCTGCAGGAGAGTGCTGGGGGAAAAAAACCCAATAAAATGTAACTAATCTTATTGGGAAATTCTTCTGGTGAACTGACACAACTAGCTTGTAGATAAAAGATGTTAAATTGAGTAGGATTAACTGTGCATGCTTTGTTCGGTCATGTCTGTGCGATGCATTTGAGTTTTATGAGACATAAATAAAAACATGTTTTTACTAGTTTTGATGCTCTATTGCTGGAAGTCTGACTACTGTGGAAATTAATTTTATATTGCCAGGTTTTCTTGTATGCAATACATGTGCAGTAAGCTTTAGGGGATCTTTTAATGCTTCATAAAACTTTTCATACGGAATATAATGTAACTTGTTCACTTACTTGATTTTTATGATCCACTTCTGAAAGGGACTGTCCAGAAAACATGGATTGCATGGGTGCCTTCCGAAGGGGATGAGTTAAGTATAACCACATGCATGTCACTGGACTTACCTCACTCCTGCTTGTAGTCCTAAAAGAGAGCATGTGGTATTTTTAATGTGTGTCATGAGAGTAAGGACTGGGAACGACTTTCAAGAGTAACAAGAGAAAAACAACAGAGTAAAATAGAGCAAACCAAACCAAACCAAACTGAAATTGATACTTAGCTCTGACAGGACTAAAAATAGTAGATGTTCTTTTTGCAGTTTATAGCTGGTATGGGTGCTTGGCTGGTATGCCAGCCTTGAATGACTCTCCACACTGGGACCTGGCTGTAATGAAGGTCAGTTTTGATGCTTTTTAATTATTTTATTAGCTCTTTCTAGAAGCTCCTACTCCCTTACCCCTCTCATGTCTGAGTCAGCAGATATTGAGAGTGATTCAAGGTAACATCTGCCAGGAAATGGATTTACTTGGTTCCAACTCAAAGTGGGGAGACAATAAACCCCATGGTTCCAACCCATGGTCCTTTGTTGCTGGTGCTATTGCTGATGAATGGGGAAAGAGGTCTTAGAGTATGTGCTATATAAAGATACTTCAGGGCTACGAGTTAAGTATGTGAACTTTCCAGAGATATCTGTGCCTATACTGCGAAATTACAGAGTTTACAAAAAAAGAAAAATTGTATATCCCTAGAGTAAGTGATCTCATGAGAGCCCTTCCAACCCCATATTCGTTTAAAGAAATATTGCTGTATCTTGTTAACAGCCAATAGGAAATGAAATTTCATTTATTATACTAGAGGGGTGCCTTAAAATGTCTTTGTTTCCAGTTTACAGAGTGGTTATCTTGCAGGGTTTTCTGTTTCTTTTTAATATTTTGGTAAAGAAAATGGCTTAGAGCACTCCCCTTGGTGCTGACAAGGGTATTCCCAAGTATCAAGAGGATACTTGGTACCCTTTCTAAACTGAAAGTTGTCAAAATGGGTTCAGATGCTGCAGCTGCTGTGTGTTCTGTATTGTGCAGAGTAAATCGGTTTTGGATAGGACTGAATAAATCTCTGACTGCTTTTGAGTTTGCCCTACTCTTGGCTTTTATTCAAGGGATATTACTTTATGTTTTATAAGTGAATGTCATGTTTTCAGGTGTCAAGGAAGTCACTGCATTAGATTTTTTTAGTACTTTGGGTAAGACTGTGTCCTAAGTGTGGAAAAACAGGCTTTGGTTTCATTTTGTCTGTTTTAAGAAGAAACTTTGTTCATCTGCATCTCTGCTCCCCAGAATTTTTTCCAAAATGTAGCAATCCAGGCACAGAAACGTATTTGTTTGTATTTTGCTACATTTTATTGTAGTTGATTTTTTTACTTGCGTGTTTAAACATTTTTATACCAAGTTTTTGATGAGTAACATCTATCAGAGTTGCTTCATGTAAATAATGAGTATTTGTAGTATGAGTTGTGTGGTTTACTGGGGTTTTTTGACCAGCTGAATTTGAGATTCTTACTTACACAGGCTTGTGTATACACATTCTTTTAAATCAAGCCAATTTTGGCTTAATTTGATGTAGGCATCAGCTTCAATGAAACTGGCATGTCAGGACCTGGGCTGGCAATCCGTGGTTTCAAAAGTTATTTTTGGTCAATTGAGACATAGTGACTGTCAGCATTGTCAAATTAGCTTGCCGTGAATGAAAAGAATTTCACAAGTGCTGGGAATCTTGCTGTAGCCATATTTAAGAAGTTACCCTCTCTTTTTTTGTATCGGCTAAACCACCAGGTTTTGTACTGAAATTGTAAAGGTTTAAGTGCAGATGCCCTTCTGTTGACTGGTGGGCAGCTTTGAACAGTTACTACATAAGCAAGCTTGATAAACAGGTAAATTAATAAGCTAAGATGCACCAGATTTGCTTCTTTTTGCTTGACTCTTGAATTGCCCTAAACTTTGTCAACGTGAAGCAAAATTAGCTTGTGTGTGCTGCTGGTCAAGAATACATAGGCAGTTGCCATAGCTTGGTTGAGGTACAGGAACTTACCGCTATGTGCCTGATCCCCTGGGTTAGAAATATCTTTGTGAGGTTTGGACCCTTTTATCTCAATTATCTTTAATTTTTGTTTGGTTTGGGGTTTGGTTTTATTTTCAGAAGGTGCAGCATCTGCAGGTGAACGAGTTTTTATGCCAGTTTCCTGCAAATCATGAATAAATTTTGTTTAGAATAGAGAGAAAATCTGTCTCTCTTGGTTCTTTAGAAAGCACTCTTTCTTATTCTCTTTGCTATCCACAATGTGCAGCCTGTTAGGATATTGTTAAATATTCTTCAGTTTCATAATTAGTTTAATTCCATCATATATAGTCTTAAAAATTATTCTGTCAATCTACTGCAAGTTTTTGTTTGACAGTGAGTTGCACAAGTGGCAAGTAAATACTTAGCTGCAATTAAGGGCATTTTTCCTAGTTTGGGCTTTTTGTTTGGGGGGTTGGTTTTTTTTTTTCTTTTCTGCAGATATGTTGCTTTTCTGTTTCTTTTTGCATAGGCTCGGTTATTATTTATAATTTGGAGGAGAGGCTGTGTTGCTTATTTCTCCATGCCAGCAACCCTTGACATCAAATGGCAGCTCTTTTCTCTCCCCTCCCACGACATTCTCTGACCTCGAGCTTCTGTTGAAGTGATCAACTGCAAAATGGTATTTTTGGATGTTTAAGATGTCCTGAAGCTTTGCTGTAGAAGTCTCATGGATACGGAAGAGATCCTTTTCTCTCAAGGTGGTGTTTTCAGCTGTCGTAAGCTCAAGCAATTGATGATTAGTTCAAGTTAGTCTTATTTCTACATTTAGTTAATTATATAGTTTTCTTAAAACAAGATTACAATACAAAATCACATGGCAGGTGAGATCTAGTGCTAACTGTACGGTATGGTAAGTGATTGTGTGTTAAAGTCTTGAGTGTTTTGAAGTACAGCTGACAATTCAAATGTCTGCAAGCCGCAATGAAATCTCTTGGTGTTGCAGTCCCTGGGGGCTCTTAATTAAATAATTTACGTTCACTGCAGCATCTGAATGACAAATCATTGTTTCTGATAATACTAAAGTTGCTGTTGAGGTGTGTGGAAGTATTGTGTGAGTCTAACATATTTTCTGGTTTGTTGCATGCTTGTGTGGTAGTTCAGATGAGTTCAGGTATCTGTGCTGGAGTTGATGTGATCTGAGTCTGGGATCACTGGTCTCTCTTGGAAGCTGTTTTTCACAGGTGTATTCAAAGTTGAGCATGGGGACCACAATCTTTGGTTCAGGAACCAAAGCTACCCTCCATGCACGTGGTAGCAGTGGAATTTTGAACATGTTTTGTCCTCTTAAGAGGGCAGTAAAACACTCTATAGGGCTAGACATGCTGTCCTTTACTTGCTTTTTTACTTCCCTCCTTTACTTTCCTTTTTGATGGGCTGTGCATGAGTTGCATAATGGTCTGGGACACAATATTTCATTGAAAACAAAGTGGAAGAAGAAAAAAATAGTAAAAAAAATATATACCCTAGCTTTAAGGGAAGCATCAAAATAAATCTTTTTAATTGTAATCATGCAACTAAGACTGTAAAAAGAATTTCACATTTACCTATTGCCACTTACTAAGGTGCTGATAGAGAAAGTTTCCTTTTTAAGAGGACAATGTAAACAGTCACAGGGAAACATTCAGACCTGTTTATGTTAGCTGGAGGCTGCAGAGGAGCCCAGAGAGCAGCTTCAGCCTTAACTCTTTCTCTCATATTCAGTTAATTGTGCTAACACACTGGGGAGATGAGGCCAATAAAGGCTTTCCTGATCCACCTCCTCCAAACTGTCTTGTTTGTCTTTTTAAATGTTTTTCATCTGTTCACCTACTGGGAAAGAATCCTATTTGCAAATGCATGTTCATTTATTAGATTAATGTTTAGCGAATCTACATTCTGCATAATTTCTATTTGAGAAAGGCAGCTTCACAGGGAAACTGGGTGACTGGAGTAACGGTGACAGTTTCTGTGCCTTTTCAGTCCCCTCTGCAGAGTGGCTGCCTGATGCCTGGGAACAGGGCAGCCTTTAGCTCACAGGAGGGGCTCCTCTGTTGCCTCACCTCCTCAGTGAAATAGTGCCTGGCCCCTGGATGTCGCTGAAAGGGGACACTGCCACGTCTTCCACTTCTCCTGCCTCTGACTGCTCATTTATTTTACTCCAAAACTGATGAAAATTGAGGTTTCTTATGGCTAAATATTGTAAGCAAGGGAAAGAAAAAATCACGTCATGATACACACCTGGCCAAATAGCTGTGGGGTTTGTGTATTGGGCACATAGTGAGTTTCCAGTAGCTGCTTAAAAAATAAGCATGGTGTGTAAAAGCCCTTGAGCTGCTGTAGGAGAAGCAAGGAAGCTATCAGTAGGCACAGGAAGACAACATGTCATTTCTTTGTACGAAGTTCACCTTTGGAAGGTGGAAAACCCAAAAGGCAGGCATGCTGCTTGGCCGAGTGTCAGCTTCCCAATGAAAGCTGAGGCTCTCTACAGATTTTTACCTGGCAAAGGCAGACGAGGAGAGGTTAGTAGGTTGTTGTTCTGGAAACTTGCTAAAATAATCTAGTTGCTTCACCCTTGAGTGAGTGAGTGACATTTTCCAAGAGGGTATCTTTTCCTCTTCCTTGGAAGAATCACAGAGCAGAGAAAATCTAGTGTGTGCCTGCGTACAGTTAGGGGCAGGGGAAAGCACAGTAATCACTCTTCATCTAATCATATAATAACCTTAATTTTTGTAATGTCAAATGCATTTGAGGCCATTGTATCAAAGGTGATGGCTTAGAAGTAGTGATTGGTGGTTTTCCTTTTTGGTGAACTGTGTACTTTTTAATCTCATAAATGAAGGAAAAGGCTTTTTACTTTGACCTCTTTGCGATGTGTCTGTGTATGCTTAGGTACTGTGTGTGATGTGCGTACGTAGCAGCAGAGGGCTAAAATTTTGAGCTGTTGAATTGCTCTTTCTTTTGGATGTTGCCTTGCCAGTACTCCCTGTAAGAGATCGTGAGGGTCTGAAAGGCAAGTACAGGATCCAGAACCCTGCTCATTAGGAGCACATGTTTTGGAGTTCTGCTCTTAACTTTTGCCTTTTTGGTTGTTTATGTATTTGTACTGAAGTCTTTATTGTAAAGCCTTGTCTGTAAGCCTGTATCTCATCTGTCCTCTGCAGAAGTTGGCAGTAATGTGGTTTCTGGCATTGTGTCCCACGTGGTTTACTCTGTTCCCATTGCAAACCACTTCCCTGTTAGTCCTACAATTCTGGAAGGAGTCCTGTGATTTTTCACTGGCTGGGAATAAAGCTCTATCCTCCCGGGGTAAACAAGCATACTGTTGTTACTTAATAAATTTGAAATCTGCAGTATGAAACCTCCTGCCTTTTCATTACTGTGTTTCTGTGCTATACGGTGTGAAGGGAGCGATTCCCTGCCTGTTGCGGCTGTTGCTGAGATGAATGGTGCTAATGGGGTGCCTGGCTCAAGAAATTCAGGGCAAGTGACACTTGATGCTGTAATGACACTGGCATCGGCTGTTAGCTCTGGTGACATGGTTGTTGCCTTGAAACTGTGACCAGAGTTCCCTTTTTGGGAAAGAAAAAACCCGCAGACCCATTTCAAAGACCAGGGCAGCTGCTTTGTTTGTCTTTTAAAATCTATATTTCTGCCTTTTTGCTTGGTCAGTGTTTAGAACCATTAAAAAAGTAAACGTGATATGGGGACTGAGATCCTGCAGCTTGAGCTCCTTTATAATTACATATTCAGCCACAACCATACAAAGGAAAATGAGAGTCCCCTTTCCTTTATGTACCGTATTTCAGTTTTCCCCTAGGTTTAAATTGGCATTTTGGACTATGTTCGCTGGAGAGCCACTGAAGAGCTTATCAGAAAAGGAAGGAAACAGAGGGAGGGAAAGAAAGATAGATTTCCAAATGACAACCTTTTGAATAGGACAAGTTCAATCCCTAAAACAAAAAGTGGAATCTTTTTTTTTTCTAAATAATGTGCTCTACAGTCTCACCTCTCATCTTGAGAAACATGAAAGAGCAAGTAAAAGAGATGACCCAAATCACAGAGTTCCTTTGAAAGAAGAAATTCAGCTGTTTTGAACACTTACAATCAAAGGAAGTGGTTTCCCTAATTACACGAACTATGTGAAAGCTCTCAGAATAGCTCTTCCACCCCAGGATTCCTTGCACTTTAGAAGTTTGCATAAAAGCTCATGTGGAGAATCAGATGCAAAGTGTTTGATTCAAATTTTATTAGGCAGTAGTGAGCATACATTCGTATCTCTGGGTTTGACAGGTGGTTGGGTTTGGACCACAATCCTGGGTTTGATGGATTTCAGTCCTATACTTTAAAATCTTTCATTCTTCAGGTTCTCTGGTGAGACACCCCTTTAAAGAGAAAAGTGGAAATGAAAAAATGGAGAAGGGGTAGAGAGGTCCTTTGTGAGCTTTCAATTGAGGCTTCTTCATTGTGATTAGGCTGTTCAGTGTTGTGAAAATCCATCTCTGTACACAGCTTTTAAGAGCAAGGAATTTTACTTCCTCTCATTTTAAAGAAGCTGTATCTGTTAAAATACATATTTGAAAGAATTAAGATCTAAATTCTACAACCTCAGTATTATTTGAGCATCACTGTTTACTTCAACCCATCAAAATTCTGAATTTGGTAGAGACTTTGAACAGAAAACCAGTATTTTCAGAAGGCTGTTACACCTTGCGCTTTCTTTTTGTACATACACAATAATAAAGGTATGTTAGTCTAAACCAAACAGTGAGAACATATGAAAAGATGCAGGACATTTCTAAAGGCTTAAGATCTCTGTTCCTCAAGAATTTCTTTTCCAAAAGAGTTTTGCTTTATTTGGTGGTTTGGGAGTAATGGGAGCAAGCAATGGAGAAATTTAAATATAGGCACCTAAAATTAGATGCATCATTGACCCAATTGAAATGCTCAGCTTTGTCCAAATTTTGGCAAAGTAAGAGTGTAATTTTATTTTTGCTCTGTAGGAAATGTCTTCATTTCTCAAACAGTTTATTAGCTAAAAATGTAGTTAGATTTTTAGCAAGAGTTGTGAGCATTCATCACAAAATTGTCAGTCCTGAAAGTGCTGAAGTGAGGTATCTAGTCTTTACCTAGCTAAAACTAAAAATGATTCTTCCTTTGAACTAACAAGGTGCTGTCCTTGAGGATACAATATAGAATAATTAATGGTTGAAATACTAATAAATAATATTTGCAAGGTTTGCAAGTATATGCAAGACCATTACAGCAGTAATGCCCAGATGATTTTACGTTCTCCACTTAAAGCCAACTACAGTAATTATGTCCAGATTTGCTAAAGACAGAGGTAATTGATGAAATCGGCCTTGAGAAGAAGTCTCAAAGCCCTCCAAACTGCAACAATTCAGACTCAAGAAGGAAAAAAGGCAGAAGGGTAATGACTGCATTACAGATATATAGGATCAGCCAAACCCTCTTTATAATAACACTGTATACTAATAACAAGATATCGCTAACTCTGCTTTTCCTTCCAGGCAGAAGGATTCCAATTCCCTGGAATCAGGGAGTTGTCTCCTAGAAGTGAACAACCTCAGCCAGGCCAGTGGTGTTGCAAGTAAAATGCACAGCACAGTAGCAGCACACATGGAAAGGGAGGGGAAATGTCCTGTAGCCATATAGCACTCAGATGGAGTAGAAGAGAGTTCTGGCTGTGCCCTTTAGAGAAATGTGTCTCAGACAGTGAAGCTTTGAGATCAGTATTGCTAGAGGATGATTTTGTTTGAACAAAGGAGAGTGCTTAAAGTCACCCCTATCTTGCTTGGCCTGAAAGTGGCATGGAAAATGACATTTGCTCATGTCTGGTCCTTGGTGGGAGTTGATTTCTCCTTATATGTAAATTATAATAGTGCTCAGACAAGTTTTTGCATACCTCTGGCACTGGAAAATAGAAAACTGTGGTATATGGGATGCTGTTATTCTTCCACACCAAAGGAAATGTTGCAGGTTTGAATGTGCTCTGTGCAACTGAAACAGCACACTTCATGGTGGTGAGCTTTGCCAGTCTAATCAATGTCGTACTCAGAGTATAAATCAAGCAGTAATTGTGCAAGGACTTCAGGCATTGCTAGAATAGGAAGAGATGCAAATTCTTTCTGCTGCGCTCATATTCAGACTGGAATTGCCATCAGCTGCAGCATGATGCCTCCTTTTCGGCTTTTCAGGTACAGCCTGTGGAAGAGAGGTTTCGTTGGTACACTGCACAACATGTCCCCAGTCCTGAAGTGCATTTGGGCTCATGTAATACAGCGTTCCCACTTCCTCTTTGCTATTTCGTTTATTGCAGGTCCTCGGGAAGCACTGTGCAGGGTGATAGAGGAAGTAGTGCAAGTCAGTTGTTTTGTAATCGCAAAATAGATGATCTCCATTTTATAACTGGCCTTTCAAATGATCTTAATTCGCCATTGGGGTACATGTGTGATGTTCCTCATGTTTATTTGTGATGTATCTGGAGTTTTTCTAATAAAATGATGAAAGAGAAAATTCAGATTAAGTTAGAAGGTGCTGATTACTGGTGTGGAAGTAGAAACTCACAAATGGAGAAATGCCAAAGCTGGATGCAGTTGCAAGATGTTTGTTCCCTTTACATGTTTACCCTAAAATATACTGTGGTTATGTAGTGGAGTATTATTGCAGTCCTGTTATTTTTGCTCTGAACTGTCTTCTATTTACCACTTTTACTGCATTCTTCTAGATTTGTTTTTCTGCTCAAATGCTTGAGTTAGAGCAGTTCTCGGAAACGTGTTAGGGAATGAGAATTTATGGCATGTGTGATGCTGTGGTTTTTCCACATTTCCAACTCTTCTTAGAGGAAATGCTCCTGGCTTGCATGGGCTCTGTTCACCAAACCATCGCAAGGTAGTTGGAGCATATCTCAGGCTTTGCGTTCTCAGTTTGGCTCATTATTCAGTTTTGCTCTCCTGCTGGCTTTGAACCACAGAGCCAAGGCTGCAGCACGGACATGGGTAGAAGTTGTGGTACCTCTGATCATTCTGTTGGAACTTTGGGGCAGGAACCAGCTCAGGATATGGCTGTTTCATTCAAGAAGACCAATGAGAAAGTCAGGCTTTTGATGTAATTTGGTACCCTCTGTTAGTACAAAAACTGTGCAACTTTTCTGCTCCTTTAAAGTCTGCTGTTCATGGAACTCAAAACCACTGCCTTCATAGGATACCAGGTCACTATGTAATTGTTCTGTATCACTCTTCTGGATAGGTTCTTCTAGATTTCCACTTTCTACAGAATTCAGAGATACTGGTATTTAAGATATTGCCTTTTTAAACAATTTATTTTGAGGCTGACTGCTTGTATTCTCATATAGATATGATGTCAACATAATTTAAAAATAAAAAGGTTTTATTTTCTGCAAGCAAATTTTTTAACAGCAAGGATTAGAAATTAAATAGTTGTTACTGACATATCTATGTAAGCAGATAACTATAACGAAATCTAGGTAAGATAAGGAGTTCTATGTACAAGGAATTCTCGAAGACAAGTGGGGGAAAAGCAGAAGTTAGAAAGTTGAAAATGGATATTAAAGTAATACTAATAAATGTAGTTTTATGACACCAAAAGCAGTTTTAAAATATTGCTAGTTTTCCTCTAGGGTTTTTATCTTAGATATTATTTTATTTGAAATTTTTTGGTCCTAATGAAAAAAGATGGAGCTACCATGAAGGTAGCCTGAAAAATCCCAAGAAAAAATAAGCAGTGGATCTACTTTACATAAAGATAAAAGTTTGAAATTTCAGTTTTATCTAATTTCAATTTTTGACCATTGCTGCCCAGTAAGGGTAGCATTTGAGCGAATTTGCTAACTAAAATATGATTTTCAATCTTAGACAAAGAGTAGCTTTTCTGAAAAGCAAGTAAGGAATTTATGTCCTGAAACTTTAGTTTTGTTGGGAATGGAGACTGATCCATAGTAGTCTAGGTGGTAGTGTGGACGTAGCCAGGGAGCTGCTGTGAAGTCTGTTGTTCTGGCTGTTGCTTGATGGCAATACTTAGTTGGAGAAGGTACAACTCAGATTTTGGTGGAGTTGGAAGTCCTGTGTTTCCAGAGGCCGTTCTTGCAAATCTCAGCAAAGTGAAAAGGAGATATGGCTGTAACCTGAAGAAGGATGCTTACTGCTTAAGTTGTGATAAGGAGAAAGAAGACTTGCTAAGTCACAGAGATAGCTTGCTGCTCTGGATTCAGGAAGGAAGGTGATATGTCACTAATACGTAGTAAACCCCAAATGGGAAGCAGATTCATGGTGAAGACTTCGCCGTGATTCATGGTGGATTCTTTGGACAGCTGCACATAAAACCATGTGTGTCATTCAGATAGTGCATTCAGATAATGCGCAGCATTAGAGATTCAGGTTATAGAGGTAACTCATTTTCTTTAAAACTCCAGATTTTGTGAGCTAACACATCTTGTGTGTGAGGGAGCTAACACTTCTTGTGGTCTGCTGCTTTTGTGAGGGTGGGCTTAGCTTGTCTGGTTGAGGAACATTTTCTGGAATTATAAAAATCACTGGGATTCCAGTAAGAGGGATCCCCATCAAGTGCTGTCCCGATCATTAGCTACAGTAGGTTGGGTTTATCTTCTCTAAGACAGGCTTACAGTGAGTGAAGATGACAATTTTTTTTCCTTGGTTAAATTATAGTTTTCATGATCACGTGTGAGAAAATGATTTAGTGGAAAGCTGCTTTAGAAGACTGGATCAGCATCCATGAGTACAGCTGCTGCTGTCTCTGCAGGAGACTCCCTGGGAAGGGATTGGTTTTGCCCATCTGTTGTACCAGAATGTCTTTCCAACAAGGTGCTCATAAGACTTACAGTGACTTTGATCTTGGAAATAATTTCCTTGGGTATTTTTCCATTTGTTGGATCTGGAAAGACTGAGGTATTGCATATTAGCCGTGATACCTGCTCACCTGTGGAGTGAGTAGGGAGTCAGAAAGTTTCACGTTTTGTTATTCCCTTGTCTTTTAGATATGTTATGGGTTTTGTTGCTGTACTCTATAGTCAAACCAGGTTTGTGTTCAAAATGATTGTGAGTAAATGAGAATATGTCCCAACATTAAGAAGAGAAATTATGATTGCTGAAAATAAAGTGCTTTATGGGAGCTCAGGTATTTCAAGCCTGCTGTTTAGTCCACTCATCTGTTGTTTCTATTCAATTGCTGGTATTGCTTTGCAGCTGGAGGCAGCTTCTTACCTCTAAATCTGACTGAATTAAATATTTATAGTGTTGCAGGATATTGCTTGTTTCTAAACTCTTACACCATTACAAACATACCGTTTCTGTGTATTTTGAAGGGTTTTACTAACTGTGAATAACACTAGTGAAATCCAAACTACTACTCTTGCTCTTGGCAGATCTCCCTTTATCAGGTACCTTAATATTTAATGCTTATACAATCTCAAGCTGAATGCTGCAAAATGTAATGCTCCTGTGGGATATGTTCGGATACTGTAGCATTCTAGTTGAAATCTGTGTTAAAAGAGATATTTGTCCGTAATCTTTGTGCCTTTTGTTTAGTTGGGTGTTTTTTAGTTTTTGTTTTGTTTTTTCGTGTGTGTGTGTGGTAAATGGCAGTGTAGTTGTAACTCAAAATGTTGTTTTTGAGCTTATTAAACCTTCTGTAAGGATTTTCTGCAGAAAGTGCCCTTGCTTAATTTTATCCTAAATGTCACAGCTTCTGTTAACAGCCTCTTCTTTCACCGATAGCAAGTTTTTAGCCCCCTTCATGAGGAAGACCAATACCATGATCCTGCAATCGCTCGGGTACTGCTGGGTGGGCTCCATGTGGCTATTGTATTGGGCTGGTGTATGTCAGTGCAGGATCAAGCCAGTTAGCTTGATCTAACTCCCTCTTACTATGTAAGGCAGAGGGTCTGCTGCCACATCACAAGGACAAATCTCCCTGTGATTTTTGGAGGGACCAGCCTGCCTTCCATGAGCTGGCAAGCCTTTACAGTGTATTGATGGGCATGTTCCAAATTTACTAGGTAGTACTTCTAATCCCATAGCCTTCAAATTATCCTTAAAACTGCCAAGATATATGCAAAGGTTGCTATAAAAGGTTATAGTAGAGTATGAAACTCAGTATTCTTTTCAAATGGTCAATATCCAATACATTTTATTACATGTCCTGTGGTGTTCCTTACCTCCAAAAATGCTCATACACATTTGCTACTGCATGATGCAAATGGAATATTTTGAAGTAAATTACATACAATGGGGTGAACCTGTAACAGCACATAATAAAATTATGTCCATATTCCTTCAGTGCAATATGTTGTGACAGTGTAACAGAATTGAGGTATCTTGGTAATGTGCTTTTCCTTTCTTCCTTCATGATTGCAATCTAGAAGTCAATACCAGGTATTTAAAGTATATGTTTCTACCACAGTATTTCCAAAAATGAGAATTGTGTGGTGATATAAAACAGATTTAAAATAATAAGATGGTAATGTAGCAGTGAGAATTTATTGGTTTCCCTTTTATTTCCACTTTTAATCTCTGGGACTTGTAACGGTGTAGGACATAATTTTGGATGCAAAGTTGAGGCTTTGAAACATTTGCTTAATCAAAATTTTTTGGAGTATGTGTTTTGTACTTCACTGTAGATGTATTTATGAGAATTTAATTCTGTTATTTACAGAAGTGCTGGTGGCATCAATCTGAGAATGTAATTTAACTCTCCTGTGTGGTTGATGAAACAGTATCCCTATAGCACCGAATGTACATGGATGTCTTCTAAGTCATAACAAATGCTGGCAGAATTTTAACTTGTTAATGGGCTATAGAAAATAGCTTCTATTTGGGATAAGTTATTCTCTAAATGAGTACTGAAAAAGAACCCCATCTTCACGCAACTTTAAGTGATATTCAGCCATAGTTTCAAGAAATATGATTGCCTTCTAAAAGAGGTGGTAACTCATTTGTGCTGGGAGGATGCCCACAGCACTCATCAAAGCATGTGATAACTGCTTATTTGCAGCTAAAAGATCTCACTGAGGATTCTTTGGCTTTGCTGTGTTCATGTGGTTTTCATCTTGTGTCGTCAATATCAAAGACAGTTTAATAGGTTTAACGAACATTACCTGAACTGGATAATCAGTGTGCTTTGCTTATTGTTAGCTTTCTTCTTAGGGACTCCAGAGCACAAAACCTTTCTAAGTTTTTGCTGCTTCTTTTTTTTTTTTTTTCTTTCAAGACTTTGAGGACAGACAAAACAATAGGCAAAGACCTAAGTTTTTATTTTGTATCTGCTTGATTTTTGGTGTTCAAAACTGTAATAATTGCATAACATCCCTGCTGTATGATTCTTACTAGTAGTTTTGTATTCCTAAAGTTCTTTAAGTATCCCTTATTGCATATTGAGAGGATCATTTGTTAGCAATGATAGAATGGTAGTTGTCTAAGACTGTGGCATGATAATAATCTAGAAAGAGCTAAATTACGTAAATTGTTTCTATATCCTGCTCGTTAAGAATTGTATTCAATTTAACTTTCAAAAGAACAGAAACAATGAAGTCATAAAAATTATCTGCTTCTATCAAAACCTTAAAGTGATTTAAAAAGAATCATCTTATGAATTCATAATATTTACATTAAAGCATGTAAAACATAAATATCTTGTGGAAAAGTACGTATTTTTTTTCTTTAATGCTTAATGATTTGTCAACATTACGTCAAAAAAAATCATAAGCCTGTAGGATTCTAACATGAGTGCTTTCCTAGTGTGTTGTAGCTGAACTGTAGCTTTAAATGCTGATTGTCTTAGTGCTGCATCTGTAAAATGATGGTTTGGGCTCATCTACATAAAGAAACTAGTGTATCATAAGAGACATCATCCCTTATTAGACATCAGTGAATTCACAGGAGAGCACTCCTGAGACACTGAAAATGGATACAGACTGAATATATTTTTGAGCGAGGGTCTGGAAATAAAGATTTGGAACTGATTTCTGTTAGCATTCTATGTCTTTTTTTTTTTTTAATGTGGTTGTCATTAGTAGAACAATTTTAATAAAACCAACTGGCCTTTTCCAGCTGCCCTTTTATTAGACTGAGAGTAGCTGCCCCTCTGAGAGTAGCTAAGTTGCAACCCTCCCAAGAACATGACAAAGGTCAAAGCCTTTAAAATGCTACAAGACTTAAGAAAAAATATCTTTTCAAAGCTGCCTTAAGTGTGTCTAAATATCTCCTTAGTAAACATGGCAAACTTTTATTTGGAAAAGTAAATAACCGAACTATTGCACAATGTAATAATAAATATTATAAGGTAGTTAAGGAAGTTGTGTTAATCAGATTCCTTAAGTAGGTAACCATGTCTAACCTTGTAATTTTGCATGGAGTGAAGGTGCCTCTTGCTCTGCAATTAACTGATTTATTAACAGGAGAGTCGATTGGCTGCAACTATTTCCCATGTTAATCCTAAACCAGCATGCTCAGACCAGGGTGGAAGGATGGCAGTACTTTGTCCTTTCCGGCCAGCTGCTCCAAAGGCACCTGAAAGAAATGGTGGTCCAGTTGCTGTGGGCCCAGTTTGCTGGACCCAAGCAAAAAAGTCTTTTTGATACTGAAAAACTCTGTAGACAGATGTTATTTTGCAGATCCAGCTGTGCTACTGGAATAGTCTGCTAGCCCATACCCTTGATCACTTCTCTTGACTACAAGTGTGACTGTAACAACTTTCTAATACATTTCCTAGGAGGACCACAGTAACTAAAATATGCTGAGTTGTTCTGTCTTTGCTAACTTTAGCTGCCTTGGGATAGGGAGCTCTAAAAAGAGCAGCTGTGGCTGGTACGAGTAGCTGATGGGGGACAACACAGCTGTATGCAAAGTGCCTCCATCCACATCCTTACTGCCTTTGCGGCTGCAATTATAGATGTGACGATATGGCCTTGTCCGCGTTCCCGAGTAATGCCAGCTCAGCATCAGGTGGCTGTTGCCCACACCTGCAGACAGTGCTGACCTTGAAGATTTCATCAGAGCTAAGCTGTGTCTGCTGCTCTTGCTGCTCTGGCACTGGACAGAGCAAAAGCAAGGCAGGGCCTGTGTCATCCCAGTGAGCTGAGGCTTGTGCTGCTGCTCATAACAAGACCACACTGTCCAGGTAGCTTGCTTTGTCCCCTGATCTGCTGCTGGCCATGTTCAGAATCTACATGGTGGTTTCTTATCCACCAGTTGCTGAACACAGACAAGGCCTACAGGAAAACACTGTTTTTACCTGCTGAAAATACTGAAAATATGATTATTCATGCGTAGTTGTTTGTACAAGAGGGTGTGAAGAGCAGTACTAGCAGGTCTAGAGGCAGATGCAGGGTGATGTCAGTCATAGATGATCTAGTTGACATTTTCATATTTGTCAATAAGCAGAGATGAAACGGGCACAAAAATAAATTACCTGTTAAGCACTGTGATCCATGCCATGGCTTATAGGATACAAATAGTTTGTACACTGAGGATTACATGAGTTCCGAAGTCTTATACTGTAGTTGTCTTATGAATTGAGTTTGATTTACAGTAAGCCCACAGGAGCCAGTGAGAATTAAACTAAAATGTTTTCAGTGTGATTTGCTCTGACCTCGGATTTTGTGGCAGTTGTTGGATTATGTAAATGGTCAGTTAGGTTTCTTTAGACTTCTGAATCCCTTTGCCTTCAAGAAGTGGCATCTAGTCTGTAATTCCCTTCAGCAGGACTCGAGCAAGGGACGCAATTTCACCCATACTTGTGGTGTAAGTACAGGGTGAATGGTTTTAGCATGGTTTGATGATCAGTACGAGGCTGTGACTAAGCTTATCATGGGACTAAGCATAATATTCAACCCCGTTGGAGTCACCTTGTGTATCTATGCCTTGATGTTACATCCAAGGATTTTATGTGTTTAGGTTGCATCTTTCTTTCAGCTGAGCTCTCTCTAGTTCTGCTTCGATCCAACATTTAAAAAAATAAATAAAATATGTTTTTCACACAAAAAAGCAATGTAGTAAAGTAATTGAAGACTTGTTATTTGTCATCACCATGGCTACAGGAAGGCAAGAGATGCTCATTTAAGTTGTTTAAGATAGGTAGAAGCTTTACTGAGGGAAGTAGGTGTGTCACGCCCAAGCCAGTGAGGGCTGGCTTCTTCAGTGGCTTTTAGGCAGATAGATGCATGGCAGGATTTTCTTAAAAACATTGAGGTATTTTGGATTTAAGTACGAGTTTGATGCTAAAAGGTGATTCCAAATAGCCTTGTACGTGCCAAAGAGACCTTTGAAATGCTGGTCTTTAATCACCACTTTGTAATTTGCTATCTGACAGTCAGTCTTTTGTTGAAATATGGCACCTTCTTGTAAAAAAAAAAGTACAAAAGCTTCAAAGATGTGGATTAACTTGCATCTAGTTCTCATTGTAAGGAATAAGTGTCTTTAAATTGGCTAATAGAGTTCACAGCTGATCCACACAACTGAAAAGAGTAAAACATGAAAGAAATAGTCTAGAATCACTAGTGCTAACAACAGCAGACTGATTAAAAGTGTTTAGAAAGAATTTCTTTTAGAGGCAGTGGTTCTTAGAAAGAGTTGTCATTTTTTTTCCCCAGAGCTAATTTAGGATATCTGTGGGCAATTAGTAGGTGCCTTTCCTTATTCTCAGATGGAAGCTTGCTTCAGTGTCTGTTAAATCCCAGTTTAGAGTATGAACATCAATGTGAAGATGATGGTATTAGGCACGGCAAGCACAGCATTTCTTCATACTCCTAGATTGGGATCTTAATGTGTAATATATTGTAAATAAGATAATCTTTGAAAGTAATTATTTTTGAATCTCCAAATAATAAAAACACAGCATGTCAGTATGCCTGCAACAGTGAAGGACTTGTCCTCTTAGCCTGGTGTTCCTGTCTTTCTTGTTGTCCATTTCATGGTACCACTGGGTCATTGGTAGGCCTGGGTTTTGCTGCTGGTGTTGCTGCACTGCAGCCCCTCCTATTGTCCGGTGGCTCTGATGGGCTTTAACTGGATCCAGCAGCATCCAGTGAGGCAGAGAAGTCACTGAGTTCCGCATGTTGCTGCGGTGGAATAGGGAGCTATGGCGCTTGGATGTGTTCATTGTGTGGCATTTTTAATTGTTCTCTAAAAAGATTAATCTAGTTTTATTCTGCTCCTCTTTACTAAGGTGTTCAAGAAAAGATGGTTTAGATAGCTTGTGTAGTGTTTGTGGCCTGGTATCCCTGTATCATTTCTAGCAACATTCAGGTAGGCAGTCAAGGAGTATTAGGTCTCCTGGTTATCCAACAGTAATGCTGGTAGGAATTGGAGGACATTCCCCAGTTTATTATTTCCTGATGAAGAAACTACAAAAGTTTTTGAAGTAGAGGAGTCTTGGGTTTGCTAACCCATGCACATGGGGTTTTGAATGACTGAGCTGTCATGTCTACCCTCCAGGCTACTGAAGGAGGTCGGTGGTACAGCTTGTGAAATAGGCAGTGCTGCTGCTGCCAGAGTCCCCTGCCTTGTGAGGCTGGTGGGGCTGCAGCTGGAGGGTAGAGCTAGTGCTGCTGACAGATGCTATGCTGATCTGACAGATCCCTTCTTGAATCCCTTGAGTGGCTGTAGGAGTGTTGGTGTTTACCTCCAGGTGAATCTTCCCACGTTTGCTTAGATAGTTGCCAGTTAAATTATTTTGTAGACTTGCAGGTGAGTCAGTCTGCAGTATGACCTGCTGAAAACAGCATACATGTGAAAATCACCTTTCTGGTATTGTGGAAAAAGATTACTCACTTCACGGTAGCACTGCTTCCCTTGCTGAGCAGGCTAAGCAGCATGAAGAACCAGCGCAACTCAAGTTCAAAGCTATACTTACAGATTTATTTGAATACATGCAATTGTCAGCACATTAGCTGAAAATAAAGGTCTTAATTCAAAACTGTGTTGAAGTTACTCAGAAAAGGCTTTAAACAACAACAGCAGCAAAAAAATTGAGCCGTCTGATGCCTTCATCTGTAATCATGCAGTTACGCACATGGATCATGGTACCAACTATAAAACAAAGGCGAAAAAAAAAATACTGGTTTGCTGTGGCTATACATTTATTACAGCAGCTAACACTAATGTACCATGAGTTTCTGCATCAAAGCTGCTATAGCCCTTCTGTTTTCAGTGAAGTCTACAAGGCCACACAATAATTTAATTGGCAACTATCTAAGCAAATGTGGGAAGACTCATCTGCAGATAAACAGCAACACTCACTCCTACAGCCAGTCAGGGAATCTGGGAAGGGATCTGTCAGATCAGATACTTTTGATAAGATCAGAGGAATGGATTGTTATTTTGTTCTTGTTAGATACTCCTGACTGGTATAGAGTTAACAGAATCTCAAAGTCTTAATGCACTGTTGTAGAGAAAAATATATAATCATATGTATCTGTATTCACATAATATATATATTTGTGTAAAAATGTGTTTAAAATCTCTAGAATATTTAATGTACTACAGAGGCAAAACTGTTGAGATCTTGAAGAAGATATCTCACCTTTTCTTTCTTTCCTCAAAATCTGCAGGGACTGTATGTTGTAATTTCTGTGGAATACATTCTGATTGTCTTGCAGTCTCTTTCTCAAACCTCGAAGCATTGTTCAAGTGGAAATTGAAGGTTTCGTGTATTTATCCAGAATTTCCAAACATCTGCAGCCTGCTCTGAGGAGCAGTTTCAATTGCACTGCTGGCTATTTGGCAATCTCAGGCATCCTTGCTGTGTATATTCAATCAGACTGTACAGCGCATGCCTGGAAACCCCACGTTTCCAGTAAACATTGGATGGAGCTGTGTGTGCATGGTATGCTCCAACAGCCTCAAGTGCTGGACTTGCTGAACCCATAGAACTTTGTGCATAAACACAAATTCTGGGTAGGACTGCTGCAACTATGCCAAAAATCCCAGCTCTTTCTTTGAACAAAGTTTTCCAAGGCCTTCAGTTTTTCCTAAGACTTAGTTTCTACATCTGTGCTTTGGCCATGAAAGTATAGTCTGAAAATTTTTCTGTTTTTTTCCATAACATACGAAGCATTCATCTGCCAAACTCTCTTCATGAGGTTTTTAAATGCCAAGCATTTGTGAACAGTCTTTCCTACATATGTGTGTGTTTATATATGTATATGTTATGTATATATTTGTATATCTGGTTGGATATAAAATAAACTGTTGCAGTAAAAGCCCTGTTCTTAATTGTCTAACTTGTTTGTTTTCAACAGGCAGAAATACTCAGTGTGCTCAGTCACAAAAACATCATACAGTTCTACGGAGCTGTCATTGAACCTCCAAATTATGGCATTGTTACAGGTAAGGATTTTTGTCTGGCCTTTGTCTTGGTTCTGTAAAACTCCAATGTTACAAGGTATTAGCTTAACCCAGTTTCAGACTTCTGCTAATTGTTCTGGCCTTCTTTGAATGTTAGAGCGCTTGGCACCACCTGCCTCAATGTAAATGGAGTGCTGGAGGTGGGAATCAGGTTGGGAGCATGGCTGGTAGCAGCACAGAGGCAGTTGGAGCACAAACTCAGTACTCCTTTAAATAGAAGCTTTCACTGTGTTCTCTTATCCTGTTCTGTGAATTGCCTTTCCATTTTAACTGATGTGTGACAGAAGTAGAGGTTTTCATGATACGAAGTTCTGGCAAGTTATGTGAAAAGGGAAGGCTTGAGAGTCTGCTCAGAGCAAAGCTGCACTGTGAATTCTGCCTGTATTGAAAATAGGAGAATCTGCATTGGGAACTTCCCAGCTGTGGGAAGAGCTTGGTATAGAGCCAAGGGTTTATTAGACACCATAAGACAACTCCCTTTATTCACTGGAAACTACGTTTCATTCGCTCTGGCGTTCCTAGAACTATGCAGAGGTTGAGTTTTGTGGTTGGTTCTTATTTTTTTTTCCTATCACCACTTCAGGCTTCCTTCCCTTATCTTGGGAGTTGGTCCAGATATAAAATCCCATTACAGATAATGTAGTTTCTCCCTGTATGGGAGAAACTAGGTAAGAGAGTAGTAGACAATAAACCCATCTGCTGAAATAAATGTTTGGAGAGGTAAAAAGCCATGAAATTGTGGATTAGGAGACATGTTTTGGCATGTCTGTAACACTTCAAAGAGTTTGATGCGAAGAGTAGTCTTCACGTGGCATAGTCTAATACCAGTTTGAAACATTGCCATTCAGGTTTTATTCATTCTCAGATGGTGGACAGAACCTATGAAAATTCAGTTGTTTCTACCTGTCTCTGAGGCATCCGATTATCACAGTAGATGGCAGTGTAATCTGGTAGGAGCATGTCTGAGGTACAGCACAGCACTACTCAGCGCGCAGGGAGCCTTACTTACAGGGGTATCAGCCTGCTGGAGCGCACAGTGTTACAACCAGTACTTCAGAAGTGTATGTGGGGGTGATCACAGTCTGCACCACTCAGAGGATGGACTGGTGATAGCATATAGACAGAAACTTGAATACCTTCTTGAAGCAATAAAGATAACAGAAACCTAATAAATCAAGTAATGTAATTTTACTATAATTTATAACATAACTGTGAACAAGGAAGCAGAGTAACAAAACAGATGTGTAATCAACAACTTGGGGTGATGTCTGGATCAGAAAGTCCTCAGTTTGATCTCACAAAAGGTCAGTGTTCGGAGGATATTTGACCTGCTTGCCAGTCACGTGACAGCAGATGAAGTAGTTCATTATGTCATTGGAAATGGGGACTCTTTAACGATCTTTGAGAAGGAAACGAGATTGTGTAGTCTGACCACTTTGTTACTTGGGGAGCTCTGATTCCACCTTCGATAAAGAAAAAAAAGCCTTTTTTATCAAACTGCCTTGGTTCTCCCTGCAACTTCCAAGGAGACGAGTCCTGTGGAGTGGAAGGGAAGCAAGGCTCCATTTCCCCATGCCATTTTCACATGAAAGAATGGCTCCTAAGAATAAATGTTAATTGCACTTGAAATCTCTCTTAGAGGGATTTTCACTCCGTGATCTTCTGGATGGCCTTCAGTGTTGCAGGCTTAATGCTGTGTTTAGTCAGAGATCCATTTCTTATGAGGGAAAATCCCAAACAAGAAGAAATACCAAGAAACTGATGTTTCTTCAGAGTGATGCAGATGAGGGCATGCAGCCAAGTACTGGCATGAACTGAGCATTAGCTGCACGTAATGTCTTATGTAGGATTGTCAAAGAATTCTCTGAGAAAGGCTACATCTGCAGTCAAAACATGTTTCCCTGCTGGGATGTATGTCAGTGTTACAACTGATCATCCTGCCCGGTGAGCTGTTAACATGGATCACATCATTCTAGGTGTCACTGGCTGTCTCTGTCAACAGCAATCTTGATGTCTTTGAGATCTGTTTTATGACCACAGCTGCCTCCTCCCAAAAGGTTCTCAGAGCTTGTGCCCCCCGTCTGCACTGAATCATATGGTGTATCCCACAGCCCATCACAGGGTCCAGTCAGGCATTCAGAGCTTTTCTTTCTAAAGCAAATAACTTCTTTTCCATTATTGACAGAAAATTATCCCTGCAATATGATTTCCAAATCCATAAGCTCCTAGTAAAAACCTATAGCACAATAAATATGTAGAAGAAATACTGATGGATCGAGCTTCGTTGATTGAAGCTTGCTTGCCTCAGTTCACACATGGCAAAGGGCTTGGGGAACTGAGTTGTCCCTGACCCTGGTGGATCAAATTATGCATTGTAAAGGCATGCAAAGCGTGCAGCCAACCTATTCCTGAAGAATCCATTTATAAGACAGATGATGACATCACGGGTAAAAAAAGCTGATGTTTTAATTGCGGAAATGTGCAGGTCAGCAGCTTACTCGTCTTTCGGTGACATCAGAAGCAATGCTTCTGTCTCCTGCAGAGGCTCCCTTCGGCAGGAGGTCCTGCAGTAATGATCCAAACCTAACTTGCCACTAGAATGTTGACTTTCAAGGGACTTTCTGTTTTCTTCCTCTTTCCTTTTATTTAATGCTGGAACCTTCTCAATGGCCTACCATGTTCTAGGCTGCAGATTCAGTCTCGTCCCAGAGTTTCCTTTGCCACGCAGCTATCTCCCAAGGGTTTTGATTTTCTGGATGAGGAGCAATGTTTGGGTTTTATGCATTTAGCCCATTATGTATGATTCATAATAATGTAATATCATGATATTATTATTAACAACAACTTGGATATATTTTATGTAGTCATAAAGGGAATTATTTTGTGGCTACTTTGAAATGGCTGAAATTAAGCATTTCAATTGTGTAACAGCTGGTTTGCCACCTTGGGTATGAAGATTTTGTGAGGCTTGGAAGAAGGTTTTAAATTCTACCCAAGAATTTTAAATTCTACCCAAGAATTTAAATATTCCCACTGAATAGCCTTGGGAGAGAAGGACAAAAGGCTTGATGTTGTTCCTTGTATCTCTCTGGTCTTTGTGCTACTTGGGTTGCAGGGGGTAGCACATGCATACTCTGTCTTGGCAACCAGATACAACAAGAGGTGTCAGCCACTTCAACTCATGAATCTCCTGTTGTGTTTTTGGTGAAACATGAATGAATACTAAATAAGAGTAAATCTTCTTTAATAAATACTAAGAAGAGGAGCTACAGCCTTTAAACTGCTGAACATGACCTGCAGTACGTGGCGATCTGGCCTGCTAACCTCAGGGTTAGACTTCTAGTTTCATCCTTCCATTTCTTCATGAACAAATGATTTGATCAGCTACTCTGTTCCTCCATGGGGAAATAGGAAAATACAATTTTAATTTCCCCTTCTACTTGCAAGCCTTTTCTTTCTAATAGAATATCATAAATTTAAGATCTGGTTTTATAAATAAAAACAAAGATTATCCTTTGTTGTGGAGCATCATTTAGACAGTGCTTGCTATGCCAGCTCTCAGCCCCATGAGCTGACAGTTGGACTGCATGCCATCTGCCACACTTGCAAACACCAACAGCCCCAAAAAAGCCCGTGTTTGTACTCGTATAATCCTGCTGTGGATTTCTGGTAGGTGTAGTTGAGGCAAGTTGAGAAAAAGGTCTGTTGATCCTGAGCAAGGAACATCCAGAACGTTTTACTGTGGAATTTGAACTGCTTTGCCTGAGCTTTCTAATGCCAGACCTTTCTAATGCCTTTTCATTTTACTGCATCATACATATGATTGTATCTTCTCCCCCCCCCCCCGTAGTAGATTATGTCTGTGTTGAGATAATCAGAACAATCTACGACTCTCTTACTACACTACTAATAGTATGAGCTGCTGAACCTAAATTCTTTGTCATTAAGCCAGAGATTGAGTGCTTTCTGGAACTGGCAGAGTTTTCATTAGATCTTTCAGTTGAGGTGTAGTATTTTAAAATGTCACTTGAGATTGTTTGTTGTTGTTTTTTAACAGAGTATGCTTCTGCTGGCTCACTGTTTGATTACATTAATAGTAACAAAAGTGAAGAGATGGATATGGATCATATCATGACCTGGGCAACTGACATAGCTAAAGGTAAGCAAGACGAGCAGTGCATAATTAGCCTACACAGCCAGCAAAGTGCACAGCTGGAGATGCTTTCCTTATGAAGTCAGGAAAGCCTTCCTATACTTACTCAAATTTACAAAAAAAAATCAACCAACCATATGTAAAAAAAGGAGAAAAAAAAAAAACCCACCATTCACTGTGCCTTTTATAATATGTTCCTTGGTTATTATCAATCCAGAATAATTTCTAGAATGAAAATTGTTTCTATGAGCCAGTTTTACTTCTGGTTTGCCCCTGAGTCCCGAGAGGATAATTTT
The DNA here is from genome assembly GCF_004027225.2 of Strigops habroptila. Classification (NCBI taxonomy): domain Eukaryota; kingdom Metazoa; phylum Chordata; class Aves; order Psittaciformes; family Psittacidae; genus Strigops; species Strigops habroptila. The sequence continues at coordinate 19,230,843 of NC_044281.2, read as the reverse complement.
GCTGATGTAGAGTAATTATGAGGTAAAGTGCATAATTATCCTTATATTTGATTTGAATTGGGATGTTTAAGGAAGCTAAGGGCTTATTCTCAGCAAACATACTGAAATTCTCCATATAATAATGCAAAACAAGTTGTTTTATCCTTTGTGTTCTTTGTGACTACACAAGAATTAGTGTAAACTAATGAACAAACAGAAAATTAACATCTTGGCCTCCCTGTGTAGACACCACCTTAGAGAAAATAACTAAACATGATGTTAAAAAGCATAAACATTGCCCATATAGATGCTCTGAATAATATACGAGCTTTGTTTGGTGTTTTTTACTCAAAGTAGATTATGGGAAGCTTTGCTTCTCCTGCAGCATATCAACATGGCATACAGGTATGCCAATTCATAATGAGTGCAATTAGTGGGAACCAGAAAATACGACTGCTGACATGTGATGGCCATGCTCAGCCTGCCTAACAAGATTGTTCCCTTGTTTTGTGTAGGAATGCACTATTTACACATGGAAGCTCCAGTCAAAGTAATCCACAGGGATCTGAAGTCCAGGAATGGTAAAGTAGCAAAACACTGAAAACACTCTACTCTTACCTGTTAACGTAGCATTTAAATCTGTACATGAGCTTTGTGAACAAATAGAACTAAGGCACTGGCTGTCATAAAGCTTCCCTTGTTGAGGCACAGGAGGGCCTGTTGACTCCTCCAAACCCTGCGCCTGTCTGAGCTTCGTTACAGTCGCTGGAATCATTCAGAGCACTGTGGAGGGCTCTTTCAAGTTGTGTCCTGATGGTCATGATTGTACCCATCTTAGCAGCTGTCAGACATTGCCTGGGCATTCCTCACTTCATTTTTCTATTTGGAAAGGATGAGTACCAGGAAAGGCTGACAGACACCAGACAACATAGACTGGATAAGGCCTATTATTTCTTATCTGAAAATCTTGTCTTTACTATGGCCTGTTTTGAGGTTTGACAGATACTTATGCTTTTGAGTAATATGCAGTGTGGAGCTGCACTAGTTAGTTTGTACTTGGCAGTTGACAACCATTTGTGAAATTTGCTGAACATTGCCTTTTAATTGAAACTTTTCTCACTACTAGTAGTGGGATAGGAGGGACACAGATTTTAGTCATGCACACGGGGAGATTATAGTCAAGAAAAGTCTAGATCTCTCCACAGTTGTGAGTTTTCTCCTTTTATTAATGAATCTTTCAGAGAGTTTCTTGTTAACCATAACTACGCTGGGGAGGATGGAGTTTATCTATATTTTAGCAGTAGTCCAGTTGATATCTTTGAACTCGGTAAAGTCTGAAAGGTTTTGCATTTGTTCAGAGGCTTGCAGGTATTCAGCAGACGTTATCTAAAGCTTCTTAAAGAAGCCAGGACAGTCGTGCATATGTGCATATTCAGGTAGTGGCTCACTGTAGGATAATTTTTCTTGATAAAAAACAAAGTCTTTTGCTGTGAAAGTGTATTGTCTTTATTTCTAATAACATTCTTGTAACCTATTGTTTTTTCATTTGCAGTTGTTATAGCTGCTGATGGCGTATTAAAGGTATGAACACTTTAATTATCTGTAGAAAGATGCTGCTTGACTCGATATTTCGATGCCTAGTAAATGACATTGAAACTCTAATACCTGTTTATGTTTTTTTATTTATTTTTGCCAGATCTGTGATTTTGGTGCCTCAAGGTTCCACTCCCATACAACACACATGTCATTAGTGGGCACTTTTCCATGGATGGCCCCAGAAGTTATTCAAAGTCTCCCAGTGTCTGAAACATGTGACACATACTCATATGGAGTGGTGAGTGCATCTCATTTCCCAGCATCTAGTAGCAGCTCTCTAGTGTGACAGAATTTGTGTGATGTAAGAACAACAATTCTAAATAAGGACAACAAAAATATCACACTTTTTTCCAAGACCAAGCCATAATTTAAAATTAAATGCTTGAAAGCAAAAGAAAGAACAGTGCCTTGCCTAGTAAGATCCTTATCTGATTAGATTAGCAGCATGCCAGTGTGGGAAGTGCATGCTTTACCTCGAGTATTCAGCATGCGTCTGAACGTTTGCAGGAGTCACTGAACAATCTGCATCATAAATCTATACTTGTAGTTTTTTAGTGGAACAGGAAAGAAAGGGGTTGTCTTGCAATAGGTGTGTAATGGGATGAAATTATTAGGGTTCCACTTTCCATAAAATGGAGTGTTACTGAAAAGTGAGCTACTTCTCCATGCTTAATTGTTTAAAAGACCCTGCTATCGTTAGTTGTGAGAATAGAGACTGTACCTCTTGTGAAGGTAGAGGCCTCATCTAAAAATCTAGGAAGACCAGCACTGATGTGCCATTTTTCTGAAGGGGGAACAATCAGTTATAGTTCATCAAAATGTCAGGTTTGCAGGTACAATAATGTCACTTATTTCACTCATGTTACTCTGTCCACAGTTAAATTCTAGTCTGGCTTTGCTCTGCAATACAATAGGCTAGAAATAGCCCTCCTGGTCAGACTAATTGTATGCTTAGCCCCATAGCCTTTCTCTGGCAGAGAATAGAATTAATACTTTTTTTGGGGGGAGAAAGGTGGGAAGGAAAGGAAGTGAGATTGTAGTTTCCATGCATATCTGAGCATTAACCATTTTTGGGTTTGAATTCAATGGTGGGTGGCAGAATGAAGAGTTCTTTCAGCACCTATGAAGTACTGCCTCTTTCTCTTTGAGGGATGGGAGGAGATACATGTGGGGGTGGCACTGCGGTTTTAAGCTAGTACATAGGTAAGCTGATGTCCCAGCGTAAGATGGTTTAAACTTGTTACCAAATAGTTGTTTATAGGGAGGAATAAAACAAAAAGAGAAATGATACGCCATTGCTTACAAATGAAAGGTTTGCAAGGAGGGAGAAAAAGCCTGTATTGGCAGATTCAAAATGCTTGCTTGCTTAACTGAACTAGGTCACAAACAGTAAGAGAACATAAGCTAACAAATGTAAATGTTAATGTAAACTGTTACTGGAAGCAATCATGTATTATCCACTGAAGGGCAACATTCCAGTTGCAAAACAAAGCAAAAACATTAGAGGAGAAATTCCAAACATGGTCTTATAGCTCAAATTGCTCACATAGTCATCTTGGTGTGAACTGACTTTAAGTAATATTCTAGAAGTGGGAGAAGGTAAGAAATTGTTTAATATCTTATCATGACAAGTATGACTAGAGCCTTGGGAACAGTATGTCACACATAGTTTATTTTTCCTTGTCCAGAAAGTAAAGCTCCTTTGACAGCTCTGTGCTTGGAGGTAAAACTCAACTGCCCTCCACGTGAAAACAGCTCGGTGTTACTAGAATATTTCACTGCTGTTACGGGTGTATAGTGCTACTTTAGTATGCCTAATAATATTTGACCCACATTTTTTAGTATACTGTTTTTGAACTAATGTGTTCTACTGTGGGTAGAAACTTACAAATTCATAAGCACTTAGGAATGAATTTGTCTTTTTATAACTCCAGTCTTGGAACACCATCATTTTCAGAGGAGATATAGGGGTAGAAATGAAGAATGGCAGTGACCCAAGTTCTCTGTTGATGAAATTACTGACATAATGGGGTTATACCAGCAAGAAATTGTCCATATATAACATTGAAAGTTGGAATCTCCCTGTAATAAGTGTTAGACTGTCAGAGAATTAGCTAGAAGACTGAAAACAAAAAATCTTAGAAACAATATTTTTGTTTCTTCAAATTATTATCATCTAAGAAAACAAAATTTAAAGAATCTCTTTTCAAAGTATAACACTTGCCAGCAGCTTTTGTGCTAGAGAGACAAATCTGCTTTTCTTCAGTTAAAGTCCTGTTAACAAAGAACAGAATCCTTTCAAATGTAAACTAGTAAGATGCTAGGAATAGATATTCTGTTTGCAACATATGTTGCCTTCCCCATGGTTCTCTTTAATTTCTTTTCTGCTATCTTTTTTTCCTGACTGGCTTTTCTTTCTACAGACCAGTCTGTGATGTTAAATATTCTGCTTAAGGTGTGCAAGAATTTTTTTCCAGGAAGTGTAAAGTCCTTCTGCAGCCTCATAGGTCTGAATTGCTCCTCAGCTGAAATGAATTTTCCTCTTTCTGAATAGTTGCACACATGCTTGTAGCTAACATTCGGATTAGTTTGTCCTGCTCTTCATGGATAGTTAAACAGGTCCATATATTCTCTTTGAGATATATAGCAAATAATTCGTAATACTGCCATGAAATGTAAAAGCTAAATCTTCCGGATTTATTACAACACAAAGACAGATCTTACACTTTTGTTCAGCCATTTAGTGATTCTCTTTTCTAAACCATTTGCAAATCCATACTCTAAACAACAGATACCAAGTGTTCAAGTGATCAGCCCAGAAATGGACTCACATGTCATTGTGTATGTTGCTCAAAAATGATTCCTTGCATGTCTTCCAGATATGAAAGTGTATGTGGAATGACAATGTTCACTCTAAAAGCTGTTTTGAAATCATGAAGATATATGGTCAAAATACGTTACCCTGGCAAAATTGTAGTGCACTGCAAAACAAAACTGCAGTGCGTGTTTGTGTATCATTATAAATGTGTTTAGTCATAGAAAGCTTATGTAATGTAGCTGAACTATTTTAACACTTAAAAGAACAAAAAGTAAAACCATTAATTGGCTATTGGTAGCATAGAGACTGCCGTTAAATGTAGCAGCTGTTATGCTCCTAGCAATACTTCATACATTGCTTTAGCTATGAGAACATACGTTATTTATAGAGGGAATGTTGGCCAGCTCCAGGGGTTATCCCTTACTCTTTTTGAAAAGAATTATGGGATCTTTAACTTCCACTTGGATCAACGCAGAGAAGACTGACCTAATTTTGATGCCTAAGGGCAGTACCTCTAAGAGTGCAACATGTTCTGCTGATTGTGGCTCCTGACGCTGATCTGTGAACACTTTCCTACCAAGAAAACATTTCCTTTTCCCAGTGAAGATGTTCAGAGTGTTTTCTTTTTCTCAAGTTACTCATTTGGATGTTCTCTTTCTTACATGGTATTTTGAATCTTTATCGACTTTGCACTGGGGTGGGGATGTGGGGTTTTTTGTTTTGGGTTTTTTTCCTTTTGATTGTGTCACATAGTTGAGAGGATAAGAATTGAAATGCACAGCTGAGCTGACAGAAGTGTGGGTATGAGCTTTTTCTGAAGACCATTTAATTCTTATTCTCAGCTTCATGTATAGGATGAATATTCATACATTTGTCTCTCTGTTTCTCTGTTTATAAACAGAAGCCCAACATCTTCAGAGGCCACAGCTTACAAACCTCTACATTAAATGATCTTGCTTTGTTTTCCATCATTGTATCTAGCTTGGCTGTTTCTCTCTGAGCACCCGCTGTCCGTCATCATAGAGATGTGATGTGATCAGGGAGGCAGGTGATCCTGACCATCCGAGATGGGAGGGGAAGTGAACCATGTCAGTCTCAATTAAATTACACCAGAAATGGAAGATAGATTGATTTCCATGTGAGGTGAGCTGGGGAGCCAGCTCTAAAAATGAACCGAGTGTATCTCACAATAGAGAGGCTGGGGTAAGTCAGTTTGAAATGCTTTTTTCTGCTGCTGAATGACCCTGGGAACAGGAAAAGGCACATGGGAATATAGAAGATACCCATTTGCTCCTTTTGTAAAAGTCTGATAATGCAATCATCCACCTTAGCTGATGATTCAGGGTAGCTAATTCATGAGACGGGGTTAAAGCTCTATAAAACTGAACATAGAGACATGTCACCATTGGTGGAGGTACTTAGTTGCTGGCTGGGCTTAAACAATGACAGACAGAAAGGCTTTATCTATACCATTGGCCCAAATACAAAGTTTGCATTGTTGTTAGAATATTTTCTAAACCTGTGTAATTAAATACAAGGATTTCTTACATCCCACTTTTGTATCTTTTACTCTTTTCTACTGTTGGTAAAAAATTATCCATTAAGAAAAACTCTTCATATTGTGCCAGATTGCTGTTTTTCTTTTGAACTACGTGTAGTCTTGAAGTGTTTTAAGCTAGCACTGTTGGTTTAGGAAGGCAGTGATCTGTACTGGCAGTGGAAATAAACACTAAAGGTGTCATGATAAAGGAATTCAATGCAAAATGTTCTGCACGAACTTGTGTGCATGAATGAAAGAAGACAACCCTTAATATTTACAGTCTTCTGAAAGAAAGGTAGCAGACCAGTAGAGTTTTCCAACTCGAGGCTTTTGGAGACGTTTAATACGTATTTCATTATGTTCTTTACTGGAAGATGTATTTAGATACTGCTGTGTCTGATGTGCAAACTTGAGTTTCTTCTCTGTGGTTTCATGGTACAGCCAAACAGATGAGATGGTTCTGCAAGGCTGCTAACCTGTATGTTAGATTTGGTCCAGGGGCTTTTGTTTTAAACTGGCTGGTTTGTACACTGTTTTTTTTGTCTGAAGTACATGGAACTGCTAAAATATTTCCTTCTCTTGCAATTAAATTTCCTTCTCTACCAGTAGAGAGGTGATAATTGGCATTACAAATTGTGGTGCCTTTTTTCCTTCTAAAAGGAATGAACTGAGACAAACAGGGTAGTTGCACCTCTATGATAGCTTTCCCCATATTTGTCTTATTCTCAGAAAAACTGACCTTTTACTTATTTTGCCAAGATAGATACCTTTACCTTTACTAATCAGTCTTTTGACTCAAGCAGAATTAGTCAAATAGGTCTACTGATGTAGTAGCCTGTTCGCTTGATTAAATGCCCAACTCTGCATTTTTTTCTGCTTGAGCTGCATCTGCCAATATTCTTGCATTTTCTTCCTAGCTGGCCAGAATCCATTCAATATGATTTAGCTGGAATAAGCCTGGTACTAACCTAAATAGTGAGGATATAGAGACATGGATATAGAGACTTGCATAGAATCATAATGCATTTGGTCAGATCCTACATAAATAATGTCATAAATAATGTCTTTTTTGGTGTTATGCTTAGTATATGAGCAGAGGAAAAAGTTTGTATGTAGATATTTGTAACGATAAGTATAGAAAGGTTCTGATTAAAAACAAAAAAAAAGGGGGAGGAATAAAAAGAGAGACATATACAAGTGAAGGTACAAAATGCCTGTTAATTTGGTTGAACTCCAGCATGTAGTCCCAACGGCAGAAAAACAAGTTGGATTCATTGGCTTGAAGCCTTTTAGGTGATGCCAAACTCTTTCCTACAGAGTAGCTTAGATTCTTGGATACTGTGTTATCAAAATGCTAAAGGTATGCAAAATAGGAGATCATTCCCTATCTAAGGACAGCATGTTTATAAGATATTGAGGAGAACAGAGTAATTTTCTATATGGTGAGGTTAACATAATCACATACTTGGAGATAAGCAGTTACAATTTTGCTCGGAAAATGATATTTAATGTTTTCATAGGCATATCATAGGAGCAAAATACCTTTTGGATCATATTCTGACTACTGAGAAACACTAGTTGCAATCAAATAGAAATATTTTTAAATGCAAAATGACTACAAAGCAAGGATGTGTCTAGCTGGGGCTGAGAAGGAGAGGAGGAATTCATTGTCTTCCCAAGTTTCAACAGCCACGTGTGAACTTAATAGTGTACAAAGAAAGTAAAAAGCATTTTCCATGGCTCTCACAAAATTGCAGGCATTACACCCCACACAACCCAGTTTTTCATCTCATTTTTTCTGTCGAGGAAAAAGTGGAAACATTCAAATTAATTTAGTTAGAGGATCTTGCACACAAACACTGGTCCAAGTTCCTGCAAATGGAAACTGGTTGCCTGATAATTGGATACAGAATAGTGCTGTATCAAGGTTTAATAATGTATTTAAAATACAAAGTACAGAAATAAAAATTCTTTTCTTTTTTTCTGTTCCAGGTTCTCTGGGAGATGCTAACAAGGGAGGTCCCCTTTAAAGGCTTGGAAGGATTACAAGTAGCTTGGCTTGTAGTGGAAAAAAACGAGGTAAGACTACATTTCTACATTCAGGTACATAGATCAGAAAACAGTATTGGGGTTTTGCAAAAGACTTTTTCATCTTCTTCAAATTGAAAGTAAGTTCACGCGTATGGAAAGATTAGCAGTAGGAGCTAACACAAAGGGTCAAAGTGATGTTATTCCTCATGAATGGACCCTTTACATCTAATTGTTGCAGCTTCACGTCGTGATGCTGTAGATCAAAAATTGTACAAGTACTGTACTAGTTTCTCAGTCTCAATTGTAAAACCTAGGGGTTTGTTCTTAGTGATGAAAGAAGCCATTGCGTCCAAGGTAGGGGAACAGTTTAACTCCATCTCCTGCGTTTAGGACATCTTTTTACTGGCCGGGAGTTGATATATCTGTAAGAGACCTTCAGCTACTTCAACTTAACTCTCCCAGCAGGAGTCACTATAGTACAAGAAACTGCCGCTTAGATGAAAATTTCAAAAATAAAAGAAGAAAAAATAGTTTTAAAAAAAGAGAGAAATTACAGTTTTGCCACCTACGTTCAACACTACATTGAAGATGAGCTCCTCACTGGTATCGGCAAGGCTGTGGCATAGCTGCAAGCCTCCTCATGCAGAGTCTTTCCATTTCAAAAGCACTTCAGTGGTGTAAACACCGTTTGTACAGTGTCCCCAGCCTCGCTTTTCTTCTTCTCACAAATTGAGGCTTTCAGTTAGTTGGACATGTGAGCCTATATCTGAACACATAGTCCCTTGATATCAAAGACAGTAACTACATTTAAAAAACATTTAAAGTTGTGACTGTACCACACACAGACAAGCATGGAAATCCTCCACAAAGACGAAACCTCCTCTATCTAGACACAGCGGAAGCTTGGGAAACATTACAATGGCAAGGCAGTGGCTGTACAATACAGATTCCTATTATTCTACATAAACTGTTTCTCAAAAATGTTTCAGAGTTAAACAGAAGAGTTAGGTTTTCTCCTCTTAGTTTAATATTTTTTATTGGTTTTTTTCACCTCCCCTCTCTGTTTTTTCTTCTATTGGAGGACTTGATTAATTCCAATGAGTGATACTGTGATGTACTGATTAGTTGGAAGGGCTAAGCCAACAGCATGAGGACTATGAATGTGGTCTTCTACAGTGTTTATCAGAGCAGGAGGCACAAAGAGGCTCTTTCTCCTAGTTTAGGAAAAGCATCATACATTATTTTGAAGGAGGAACCATAAAACCTTCCATCAACAGTATTCGTTTCCTATGCCTACCACGTACAGTTTTATGTAAGGAGTGCAGAGTAGCATTGGGAATGTTATAAAGAGATGTAGGCATATGCTGAAAGATGTTAGAGGGTACAACACACGTTTGTCTACAGTTTTCCGGAGCAAGGAACTGTGTAAAATACAATATGAACAAAATGTGGACACGACAACTATTTTACTCATGGCTGAAGAAACCTAAGGGGTGACATTTTCAGAGACAGCCTTTTGTCTGCCAGATACCACTAGCCTGTTGCTACCATCTTCTTTGGAAGGGTGCCAGGGAGCTTAGAGGGCATTAACGCTTACGTAGTTGGGGTTTTTTTTTTTCTGGTCATGACTTAAGGAACATGCCAACCATAAGCCTTACAAAAGTCAGCTTGTGCTACTTTTCTTCATAGTTTCTATGTCCCAAAGCAAGTGTGAGGGTCACGTTCTGCTCTCAGTTCAATCTGTTGACATTGGTGGGGTTGCATGGTTCCAGTTCGCAACAGATTTCAATCACTGTTGAGCTAGTCCGTAATTTTTTGCACTGCAAGTCTCTTGTTAAAATCAGTGTGGGACTGAGGCCAAACTGTAATTGCATAGGGTGAAAAATCCCCCTTTGCAAAGCCTCAGCCCAACAAATGAAGTGGATTTTAATGATTCTGTATGGGTATTTTGACTCTTGCATAATTTCAAAGTATTATTTTTATTCTAGTAGAGTTTCTATATAATTATATATTTAATCCAGAAAAGAAAAACATGAGAGTTCAGATTATGCTAGTCGTGATCTCATAATAAATTACTACTGAGAAACGTCATCTTTATTATCAGATGACACTTTTGGAACCTGCTACCTCTGTATTACATGACAGATAACATTCTGCACAAGTGAGACACACAAATGGTGACTGCAACTGATTTTCCACCTCCTGGAACAGTGAGGGTTACAAACAAATACTGTAGCAAGACTACCCGGTGTATTTTTAGGCTAATGACTTAACCAGAGATCAAGCACCAGTACAATTTGTTTATGCATTGTATGAATTTCTGCGTATTTCTTGCACATAAAGCTTTGCACCTTAAGGTATTACACTATTGTAATAATCATACTCCTGCAGTGTCCTGGCTCTGTATCTCATGTTTTCATGGTGTTCAAATGTTTGTGGAGCAGAATTTGTTAACTCTTACTTTGGCTGCTGTGGCTTGTAAGGCTTTGCAGGTCAAGTTACAGTAATATAATAATACAATTTGTTACAACTTTCTCTGCATTGCTTCTGAAATGGCAACAGTACGACAGGTCAACGGGTCTTCCTGGCAGGCTGGTCTGAACGCAGGTGTAATACCTGGTTCTCACCTGTTACAGAACAAGAAACCTTTTTTTCCAGCTTGACCCCTCTTATATTTGGCCTCGCTTTCACTGAGGAACTGTTTTTCATCAACATGTTTTTTTAATTTAGTATGAACATCTGAAGTCATTTAACTGCCTTAGCAAGAGCAGAGGCATCTCCTTATAAGTGTAATGTTGTTGGGATGCACATTTAAATCAACTGGAGAGGCTTCAGTATCCGTATGTGTGTGTATGGGAAAGGATTTGCTTTTAGGCTTTCCAGTCTGGAGGCTGAGTCTTTAAAAGTCCTCTAAGACCAGCTGAGGAAATCTTTTCATGGTTGAAAACTTTCAGCAAAGCAAACCAAACAAATTTCAAACTAATTCTCTGTAGTCAGTGGTCCTGGCTATAACCAGCAACTCCTTGTCTTCAGTCATTAGGAAGTATTTATATGAGTTCACTGTGCTCTCCGAGTGCTTTCCGAGATCTGCATGTTCTCATTAATCCTTCTGACCACAGGCTCATGAAATCTCTTGTGTCATGTAGAGCTTTACTTAACTCTTCTTAAATCACTTACTTTAATATATATTTCAGCCATTTGTTATATCAAAACTGATTATAGTATTGTACAGCTGGATCATCTGTGTGGGAGAAGGGAATTAATGAAGGCTATACATTATACCTATCTTGACAAGCATCTTGGAATAGCCTGCAGTAACATGCACAAACTGTTATGTTTTAGTATTAAAAGCTGTTTGCCTTGTTTTTACTTCCTTGTCTCCAAGATTTCTTAAGGAACAACATTTGTGCATTTGTCCATTCCTTCCTCATAGGTCTCTTAAGTAATTGTGTATCTTGCTAGTGTTAGTAATTTTTGATTTTTTTAATATGTCAAGCCTCAGTTTTTATATTGTGTTAAAAAAATAGTGTTTTACAACTTCTAGTTCCATTGCTTTTACAGGAAATCTTTTAGTAGCAGCTTAAAGTGAAATGCTTCCATAACTGGTACATTCTCTTTCCATTAGAGATTAACCATTCCAAGCAGTTGTCCCAGAAGTTTTGCAGAACTGATGCACCAATGTTGGGATGCTGATTCAAAGGTAATTTAATGTGTGTTTGATTTTTATGCTGCCCCCCTCCGCTCTCTCCTTGTTTTGGTAAGTGTGTTAATGTTTCTTTGGGGGACTACTCTGACTGACCATTGATGCACACTGATAGACACATTTCTTCACAAAGATAGCTGAGGCTGTCTTTTTTTTTTTTAAATGGGCTTACATATTTGTACCTAAATGTCTCTATTTCGCTTTTAATCAAGAGTAAACTGTGCTGTTAACTTACCTGACAACTGAAGACAATGACAGTAAATAGGTGAGATAACAAGAACGTAATCATTTTGGAGGAAGACAAAAATTGTTCTTTTCTATTTTCTTTCCATAGTCTTTCTTGGATGTATGTGAGCATCACATATGAAGTATCTATTTCAAGGTCCAATTTTGATGCCTTCCTTTCTTGTTAATCCATAAAATGTGGGTAGGAACAGCAGCAATGCAGTCTAAATTAACATTAAACCTTTCCTAATTTTTTCCATTTGAATGATGAGCTTTATAATGATTATACTGTAATAATATAATAGAAGTACTGTAATATACTGGTTAACTGTGAAAACAGAGTAAAAATACAAGTTAAAGAGCCAAACCATTGACTCTGTTAATCTGCCTCTGCAAGAATAAACTAAAAGGGAAATTAAAGAGAGTATTTAGTAAAAGCTTTTGTAGATTATGGGAGTTACCTTCTTTGAATGGACTCTGCTTCCATCCTGGTGTATATAAAAATGTCTGGAAAGAGCCTGTGGGCATCCTAGCTGTATTAACAGGGATTAGCATCCATTTCCTTTGCCTATGAAGGTATTTGAGAGAGCAAAGGATAGTTAAGGAAAGAAAAATATGCTCTTTTTCTCAAGTCAAGGCACTAGGAAGAACTTTGTTCCTTTAAACTCAGGAGAAAGTTAGCTACTACTTCAGAGAGACCAAGACTTATCCCAAGACAGATTATAGCGCTCAGGCGCTCTAGAGCTAGAACTTGTTATCACCAGAGAGTAGCCATAGAAGAATAACATGAGAAAGGAGATTTCCCCTCTTTTCTCTTTTTTAAAAATTTCTTTGTTTTTAAATGAGGTGTTGCTTTCCTACAGAATAGATATAGAAGGCTGAGATCCATCGTCAACATGTGGTTTCTTTGTGAACACCCATTTAAATGTCATTCCCTTATTATCTCCATATTTAATCTCTCTAGAAAAGGGAGAGGAGAAAAATGCTTTGAGTCTTTGAATCTGCAAGTAGTGTGATTAAGTTCTAGGCCAGTAATTACTGAAAAGCACTTTCCAGTGGCAACTACATATCTTTAATAAGTACTCCCAAGCATCACCATCACTAACAAATACCACAGAGTAAGAATTATTTGAGCTTCTTTTCTGTAATTGCAGCACATACTAGATCAGCTCGCTCTCTGCCTTGCTCTAGCCACATATGTAAATGTCCAAAAGGCTGTTGCTGTTTTTCAAGGAGAGGGAGGGATCTGCATTTTGTCGAAGAAGGATGCTCAACCAGCAGGCTGAATTCTATCTTCCTGAATAATTCACCTGGGTGTGGGCTGGTTCCTGGGAGCACTATTCCCTGAGGAGTCTCCGATGTGGAGAAAGAGTGAATCTCATGTTAGATGGGTTTTCCTGACAGTCTGCTCTTTGCTACTTTTTTCATGCAGCTTCTCTTCTATTAAGCAATTATAAATGCTTTGTTCACATGACTGAAATGGAGTAATCTCTGGTCACAGTTTGGGCATGTGACTGCCTTATTCTGTCACACGTTGGGAAAGGATCGCTACTTACAGCTCTCAGAATGCCTTGATAAAAGCTGTGTGGCCTGCATGAGCCAAAAGATGGAGCACACTCCTCTAAAATACTGCTCTGTGCAATGTTTCCTTTTTACCAGGATTAGCATTAGAAAATCAGATAGTCGACGCATGAATAAGTTACTGAGGTCAAGCAGGGGTGAGCTTGAGGATCTCAGCTGCTCTAAAGCAATCACTAAGGTGCATGCTTTTAGCCCACAGAAAGCTTGAGGTATCTTTAGTAGATTACCCCTGAGAAAAGAGGGATGTGCGTTTACTGTAGGGTTAAGGAATGCACTTCGAGAGCTGCTGCAGAGCAGCACTCCTTACACTGTAACTTCCTCATGGGAATGGACAGAGTTATTAATTTTGCTTTGAATTCTTAAGAATTTCTTCATATGCGGCAGAAAGTGTCCACAGTGCATTGCTTAACATGGTATTTGTAATGGTAGTTTTTATACAGTTTAAACTCTGCTAGTTGAAAGAAACAGTCCCTAGTGTGTTCAAAGCATTTTACTAAAATATTAATTACTAATTATTTTAAGTCAGTTATTATGAAAGAACAATCTCTGTGTAACTGTCTTAAATAACTACTTCCACATGTTGAAATCCCTACCAAACAAGCTGCTTTTGCTTGGGTACTACATAATTGTGCAAACAAGGTCACTCATCACTGATGTGTTTGTTTACTGGGGATACTTGCTTTTGAAACACAGGTGAGTGGTTCTTTCTCATTTCATCTGTTCACTCAGTTTATCCCCACTTTAACATCAAAGATGTTTATAAATTACTGAATATTTTAATGAAAATCAGAAACCTGGGAACAGAAAAGCAGCAAGAAAGGAAAGCCATATGGATTAAATATGCTGGTTTTATGCAGAGTGGAAGGAAACAGCTGAAAACATTAGCCAGAATTATTTCTAGAGGGACATATATTTTAAAGATTTTTGTAAGAGACATCACAGATATAAAGGGAAACAATTTTCAAAGGCGACTCATGCCTTGATATTTCAAGAATCTCTTATAAGAACTGACTTGAGATGCCTGACTTTCTAGAAAGTGCTAGGCACTCATCCACCAAAAATAAGACTTTTTTTAAAAAAAGCTTCTCAGCTTGGGCTCCCAGTTCCAACAGTTGCTTCTTGCCAGTTTTAACCAAGCTGTCAGGCTGCACTTAGAGTGCATTTATTAAATCTGAAATTATCTTTGCCTTGGGGGAAGAAACCAACAAAACCCACATGGCAGAGCAGGCTTGTGTCTTCCTGTCAGCTTTGCCTTCAGGGAAAGCTGGTACCTGTAAATCTGGCAGCTACAAAGCTGGCGGGGTAGCTGGTAGCTGTTCACAGAAATTTCACGGCCAGAGATGTACAAGCTTTGTCAGTGCAGCATGACTGCTTTGTTCCTGCTCTAGTTGCACAACTCAACAGTTCCTTTGCCTGTAGTGTATGACCCAAAGAGTTTGTGTTGCTGCATCTCCCAGGTCAGTCAGTGTTTTCACCTGCGCGTAGTAAACCCCCTGTTTTCTGTCATTGTTTCCACTCCAGTTCCTCCAGGCAGGCCTGATAGTAGCATTGACTGTGCCCACTTAGGGTCAGCCCTGCCCTATACTTCCCAGTACACCTGTAAGAAAGAAGGAGCAAGCAAAACTCATGGAAGTGTTTTATAAAATAATCCTAAATAAGCCATAAAGTATTGTAATTAATGCAGCATAGGGATGTTTGCCCTTAAACTATTCCTGAAAGTAGAATTAGTTTATTACAGGCACATTGCACACCTACCAGTCCGTTGGAGAGCACATAGCAGTAGCAGTACTCTGGTGTATTGGTGGGAAGCCGCTATCTTTTGTCTGGCACCCTCCTCACCATCTGGGATGCTTTTGAATCCCATCAACAGTTTGCACCCACTGGGGTGGTTACAGGAGATGCAGCTGTAGCAACAAGAAGGGCTGTTGGAAGGTTCTCCTGCCCCTAAACTGCACCAGAGTTGTCTGTCCTGGTTGGTGCCAGGGATGAATTTTGAGTTCTGTACCCTTGGCACAGTGCAATCCCTGACCAGGGAGGTTGGTGCTCTTCCAGAACGTGTTACTCGGGGAGGTCCAGGCACATCACGCGTGTAGGGGGAGGACTGCTTTCTCTCTCAGCCCCCCCATAAATGCAGGGGGACCCTGCTGGGTTTCCACACTGGGACTGTATCAACAAGTGCAAGGAATGTGCTGCTGAATAGGCACCTGCTGCTCGGCGCACCCAGGTTGCCACTCCATGGGCGCTGGGCTCGGGGCCAAATTGCATAAGCACATGGTGGCTGGGGCAAGTGCTGTCTGTGTGAAGAAAATCTGCATAGCTTATCCAGCTGCCCATTGCCTGAAGTCATGGAGATGGACCAAAAATGACAGACAAAGCTTCCAGTTACAGCTGAACAGTGCAGCATTACAGTATAAGAGAGCTTGTCTTTTTTTTTGTTATGCATTTGACACATTTTCATGCTGTTTGACATTTAAAATAAAGAAATTGTCTTTCTTTTATAATGTGGAAATCACTTGGATCTTCCAGGGAGAGACACCTCAGCATTGTTCCTAATTGTTTTTGTGCTTCCAAATTAAAATGCACGTTTTAATTGCGGCATCTGTAATTTTAGCAGAAATGGTATAATTACTGGCGGGATAGAGAGAGAATGTGCATCATCCTCTTATTATGTATCTACGTTTTGTTTCAACCTTTTGTCTCAACCTTGTCTGGGGTCTGTCAAACAGACTAACAGAGTCAGTGCTCTTTCAAGAAACACATTTAACTGTAGCTTTTTCAGTTTTCAGTTATTATCCTATTTCATAGCTTCCTTTTGGGACTAAGGGGAAAGTAGAAAATACAGAAGTTTTAACTGCTTTCCATGACTAGTGAGCACAGTGGGCGCTGGATGGAGAGCCCAGGACAGAAGAGCACAGACGCCACTGACATGAGCTCAGCTGCCAGGCACGACATCCTCATCTAGCCTCAATCTTCACTTCTTCCCTGTCTGCTCCTGAGATAGCTAAGTGAGATGTTTTCTGGAAAGTTTGTCCTCATCTGCAAGAGGGGAACTGCGGCCAGAAACCCTTTTTTGATGGGCAGCTAAATAGCTTGTTCACACATTAAAGAGTGTGGGTTACTACCTGTTAAAAGGACATCTGTCTAATTACCAGTTGCTAATGGGTCCAGCCTTCTCTTTTTGGCGGTATTTTCCTTCTTAGCTTGAGGAAATCAGGAACCTTGAATCAGGAACCTTGATGGTTATTTATGCTACTAATGTTGTTTAATGCTCTTATTGAATACCAAAAGGTTTAATGGTAGATATGGGAGACTGAGCTAAGGCTTGAGTCCCGCTAGCTTACGTGACTCTTACCAAATGAACCTTTTATTCAATGGGAAGCACAAAAAGAAAGAAGAAAATTTACAAATTTAGAGTCTTCATGTAGGATGTGGTGTTCAGAAAGCAGCATTCCAGTTCTGTTATTTGTAGTCTTTTAATTGAAAAATTCCTGCAAGTAATTTTTCACAGTAGTAATATATGAATGCAAATGCTGTGGGTTTGGTTTTTATCTTCAGAAAAGGCCATCATTCAAGCAGATCATTTCAATCCTGGAATCTATGTCAAATGACAGTAACCTTCCAGACCAGTGTAACTCATTCCTGCATAACAAGGCGGAGTGGAGGTAAGTTTACTTCTTCCTGAGATGAAATGATGTTGTTTCCCTTTTAAATGGTGTGAGTCCATATTCTTTTCAGAAAGACATCAGACTCCGATGATGTATTGGTAGAAAATATCTGTGCTTGAGGTATTTTTAGAACGTAACTTACCTTGTTTTTCAGGAATGCTCAGAATGTTGTGAAACTTGTATTAGGAGCCAATACACTTAGCTGTACCCTATATTTATAATTACACTGGTTCAGGTATCATGATATTTATGGTTTTGTGATTCACATCTTAAAGCCATTTA
This sequence comes from Strigops habroptila, assembly GCF_004027225.2. Taxonomy (NCBI): domain Eukaryota; kingdom Metazoa; phylum Chordata; class Aves; order Psittaciformes; family Psittacidae; genus Strigops; species Strigops habroptila. The sequence continues at coordinate 19,213,423 of NC_044281.2, read as the reverse complement.
CATGTTTTCAGTCACAAGTGTGAGGGCAAAACAACTCAGGTAAACCTATGTTTGATGCAAGTTTCATAGAAAGTGTATAGGCATATGTTAAAAAAAATAATATAAAGGGCATAAAAAAGTAAATTTTCAAATCAAGCCTCTGTTTGTCTTCACTAGTATGTGTTCTGCCATTTTGTGCATCCTCTCCTTTGTATTGGCTTTGTGTCCGTGCATTCAGCATATGCCCAAGCCAGCTGTGGTTTTGCATAGTGCACCGGCATTGCTTGAGCATATGATTGCACCTACTGCTATGGTAATTTTTATTCATAAGTGATTATAAATGGAGAGCAGATTTGAGAAAATGCTATTACATGACACTGTTTTACAGTAAAAGTTTCAGCCTGTTTTTGGTATGTGCCAAAACTTTAAAACCCTGTCCCCAAAGCCTGTGTGTCAGTCAGGAAGCTCGCTGCTTCGCAGTGCATCCTTCTGTTTGGAAAAGAAAATTGACAACAGCTCTGCATAGGCAGAAGATTTTTACCAGGCAGTCGTGCTCAGTCTATATTAAGCAGCGCTGGCCCTGCTCCAGGTGAGCTGGGAGCAGAAATATGGGACGGTTCCCTGCCGGGGCTCAGCGCAGGAATGGAAGAACCCCGGCGCAGGGGCGGCTGGAGGACGGGGAAGAGCCCGTGGAAATGGGGCTCGTATCAAAGCCAGCATGCCGCATTTCCTCCCCAGGCTTCCCGGGAAAAGCAAAACGTGTAGTTTTAACCGGGCGAGTGGAAAAAGTGAGCGGCCCCCGGTCACTCGGAGGGACTATAAATAGCCCGGGCCGGGGCCGGGGCCGCTCCTGCCCTGACTCAGCAGCGCGCCGGCGGCAGCTCCGCGGCCTCGGGCCCCGGCGGCGGCAGCGGCGCGCCACCTGCTGGCCACGGCGCCCACCTGCGCTCCCCGCCGCCGGGGCCGGGGCTGCCCCCCGCTCGGCGCCGGTGTCCTGCGGGCGGCCCTGCGAGGCACTGAACACACTGCACGCTGTGTTCAGTGCCCCTTCTTGCCGCTCCCCGGCTCTCAAATGTTTACAAGGTTTTTATGCGGGGTATTGATTTTACAGTGTTATCAGTGTGGCCTCTTGCCCCCCAAACCCGTATTCTAAGGCTTGGGACAAATGTTGGGTATTTAAAGTATAAAACCAGATCTGTTGGCCACCGTTATTGATGCAAACTCTGGATGTCGTATTGTGATTTTGGCAGCAGACAGAATACAAGGAGAATTGGAAGAAAAATATCCCCCAGTGAGGGGTTTCTTATAAATCCCTAAATAGTAAAAACATTTATTTAAAAGATGAGCAAGTCATAGAATCATTTAGCTTGGAAAAGACCTTTAAGATCATCAAGTCCAAACATTATCCCAGGACTGCCAAGTCCACCACTAAATTGTATCACTAAGGGCCTCATCTACACAGTTTTTGAGCACTTCCAGGGATGGTGATTGCACCACTGTCCTGGGCAGCCTGTTCCAATACCTGATCACCTTTCATTGAAGAAATTTTTCTTAATCTCCAATCTAAACCTTCCTTGGTGCAGCTTGAGGCCATTTCCTCTTGTCCTATCGTTTGTTGCTTGGGGGTACTCTAACTGCTTTAGGAAAATCAAATACCTTCTTAAATTTTGCCAATATAGCAGAATAAAAGCTGTGCTAATTGACATTTGGTAACATTAAACTTCTGTTTTACTAAATTGATTCCTTTCTTAGAGAGTGACTTGGGTATTTCTGGCAAATTTCATTTTGATGTACCTGCATTGCTTAGATGAGGAAAGGCTAACAAGGTGTTAATAAAAAGCCATGTAGAAACAAAAAGTTCTTTGGTGCTGTCAAGTCACTGAAAACTTGTTACCATGCAGACTTGTGTTAAAGGTAAATTTGGCTTTTTGTTTTTGGAAGGATAAATCACATGCAGACAAGGAAATATTTGAGAGAAAATAGAAATTCATGATGGGGCATGATTTGCCTGAAAGCAAAGATGATTTCTGAATTAAGTCGAAATGAAAACACGAAGTGTGGAAAGAGCACAGTCGTGTGGGGGCTTGCTCAGAAGCTGGGTGAGAGGCATGCTCTCTTACCCAAATTCTGGTATCGGCTGCCATCCCTGATGCAAAAGTCATGTCTGTATGGAGGCACTCATGAAGGGTAAGCCAAATTAACAGAAAGTATGCAAAAAAACATGCAGGTGAAAGACATGTATGCGTAAAGTAATCCCAAGAGGTTAACTAAGACAGACTAAGACCATTTCTGAGAACAGCTGCACAGAAGTTTAATGTGGTTTAACTTCTGCATTGAAAATGGTTTTACTCATTGCTTTATTTTTTTACATATATTTTATCCCATAGTGATTTGCAAAGAGATAGTTAAACCAGCAATAGGGAAAGAATGAGATGCATTACCAAGAAATAGGGAATTTTAATGAAGCCTGGCTATCACCCTAGAGAAGGGTAGGCTTGAAGGTTACACTTGTTCCTTTGAGAGACTTCCAAATTAGTGATCTAGATCCTGCACTTTCACAGCGATACTGCACTTATCAAAGCAAATCAAAGCTCAGATGAGCTGGGGTTACGTTTTTTCCCCACTCTTAAAAAGAGGCAAGGTGAGGTTCTTTTTGTATAGAGACATACAAAAAATGCATCCGTAATAGCGAGTAACCAGAGTCTTCAATGTCTCTGGCTGGCGTGAAAACTGAGAGTGGGCTGAGTCCATACAAGACGGACAGAGGTGATAAGATAAATGACACTTTGACCACACATCTTCAGTGTGGTCTTATTTGCAACATTAAGAGGTCTTCATGTTTATATAAATAATACATTTTAACTTGCCTGTTCTATCATTTCCTTAAAATAATTCAGTATCTTCCTAACTGTTCTACCCTTCACATTCTTATTATTTAGTCAAGTTGCGGCACTGTCTGACAACTGAGTTGCATGGGTCTGCCTTATGTTTGAGTTCATATTCTGTGATTGTTTTGGAGCTCTTTCTCAAGTCACTTTTATTACAGTAGGAAAAAAATTAGTATTGGAGTAATGATGTTCCAATTCAATGAGAGATCACATTTGTCTGCATTTAGTCATACATACTAACTGCATTTCTCCTTCCTTCCTCTTCCCCGCGAGCGGCTGTTCTAATGATTAAAATAGTCTATTAGCGATACTTTTGTTAGTGTATCAGTAGTGATTCTGATTATTAGACATATTAAAAACAATGACTGGCATTTGTTTATCTGTGGCTGTTTATCATTATAGTTTCTAATAATACAGTATATGTTCTTCAATGTCACAGAATGAGATTATTCTAGAAAAGCCAGTAAGCTCAGACTGCAGAACTACAGAAGCAAACAAATCCACATGCCCTGCCATGTATGATATTTCAAGCTGCCTCATTTATGAAGTAAGACTCATTAACTGGGCAATGTAGGGTAGCTTTCTCTTTAATTACACAGTTTTATTATACAGTGGAATTATTTTTCAGAATGCAACTGTTTTCACAGACTGACCTTTTATTATAGAGAAGTTTCTGTCTAATGAAGAGAGGTAATTACAGCACAAAACTGACTTTTGACATACAGAAAGCTATTGTTACCAGGACTTTCCTAGTGCAGAATGTTATTTAAAAGAGAACTTAATTTACATATTTTAAAAATTATAGAGTTGCATATAAGTAGCAGTGATCTTGAGAGACAAGCTAAGAAAAGCAGCACTTGCAACTATCCTCAGATTGCTCTGTAGTTCCCACAGTAGATTGTATAGTATATGTTGCACCTGTCAGAAAAGGTTTGTGGTAGCAAAATGAATGTTTGGAGAGGAGTCACTTCCTGACCTTCTGGCCAGTTTCTTCCTTTATTGTCTCCTTATTAGGATGCGTGACCACTTTCCACCCAGCACAGAGATCAGCCTTGACCTTTGCATGCCTAAATACGAGAGAGAATTTTGCTTGAAATCTGAAGCATACTAATTGTGCGGGGCATTTGTTCTGACCACCACATCGAACAGCTCACTCAGCAGGATTTAAGTGTGATAAATGCCCTTGCCCCAGGTGGCTGATTTTTGCAGTAGAATTAAGCAGGGTGGTAAGAGTTTGCAGTAGAGTTTGATAGTTATTCCAGCTCTGAATCCTTTTGCTGTAGTTTGTAAGCATTACTCTCTGACAGAGGTGTCTCATTAAAATAAGAAATCTATAAGATTTGGAATATTTAAATTATTTCATTTACTTAAATAGGCTATTTGGGTATGCATTCCCCACATTGAGAGCCTGAACTCCTTTAAGTCGGTACTGGAGAAGAGCTTAATCATTCCCTGCTAGGAGCGAGGACAGGAGTTTTGCAGGAAGAAATCATTCTCCCCCCAACCCCCTAAAGCCCTTTTGTTTTCTTTTTTAAAACATCAGAAGGAGCAGATTTTGTTTGCAGTGTGTTTATAAAGGGAAAATGTTGTGAAAGTTTGAGCAGAAGATTTGGTATTGCAGAGTCCCAGCAGCTGTTTTCAGAGCTTTCTTCAGAATCTTTGCCTCATAGGAGCTTGCTTGCTGTAGGTGGAAAACAAAATGCTGTGATTGACTATTCCCACAATGTGAACAGGAAACAGTTGAAGTAATATTCAGGACACAGGTAGCAGGCAGTGCACGGTCTCCCAAACAGTCACAGAAATAGTTTGTTACATGCAAATACAACCTGTGATACAAATTGGAGTTGGTTTGGGTTTTGGGGTTTTTTTTGTTATCCCACAAGTGAAAAAAGTGACTCAATTTAGTGACAGAATTACTTTTTCTGTACTTCTGGTATACACCCATGCATTTCTAGTGCAAAACTTGTTAAACTTTTTTCCAAGAGCAGTTCAGTTCATGTGTTTAAAAGATACTGTCCATCAGAAAGCATGTTAACGCAAACTACATACAATGTAACCCAATAAAGACAGTATCTGAAGCTTCTTAGAGTACTGCCTTCACTTCCTGCCTTTCTTATTTTTCACACCTTTGTGTGTATGGTGAGAAGCAGACAAAAGTAAACCAAATCCTTTTATTAACTGTTCCTAACTCAAGAAGCTTGTATTTGTAACTATTTGTAGGGTTGGATCATATCACGGTGTATATTCTTGCTCTTGTGTCTTCACCTAGAGAAACGGGAATGTGAGTGGGAAAAACACCCCAGTGGTGTTTCTGTGTATTTTGAGTATAAGTCCAAATAATATTTATATCCAAGTTACAGACTCAGGCAAATGGGCTTCTTAGACTGCCCATATTGTGTTGCTAATGATTGTCCCATTACCAGTTTTTAATGGAGTTTCTTTATGGTTAAGGTTGTTTTTCATGATGTTGAGGGAAAAGATGACATTCTAGTTTTTGAAGTGTTGTTATTCTGTGGCATTTTTGTCTCTTAAATGATATTTTTCTTCAACTGAAGGTATTATGGTTATTCTCAAGTATAAACATTGCCAGTTGTTCTTAAAGCTCTGAAAGGCTTTGCATTTGGTAATTAAATGAACTGCTTCAGTTAGTATTGTACTTTTCAGACTTTCACATTTAATTAGCATTCAAGTAGGAATTATGAACAATTTATATCTGCCAGGAAAAGACAAGACATAACAAATTGTCTCCGTGCAGATGTGAAATTGAGGCAACCTTAGAGAGACTAAAGAAACTGGAGCGTGATCTGAGCTTTAAGGAGCAGGAACTAAAGGAACGGGAGCGACGTTTGAGGATGTGGGAGCAGAAGTTAACCGAACAGTCCAATACTCCTGTAAGTAGACAATAATTCAACCTTTCATCTTACTTCAGAAAGTATTTGGGGCTTTGTCTATGTGTATGTGCGTCTGTGTGTGTCTAAAGACACACCAAGGAAATAGTGCTCCTGTTACCTTTAGTTGTTCCTTTGGGCCAGTTAAAGTCTATTTTATTACATCACTGAAAATAACTGTACTATTTTTAAAGAATTTGGCTAATCCGTCAGATACCAGATATTGCTGATAGTTCATATTGTGCCATGGGCACTTAAGTAGTTTCCCATTGATTTAATTACAGTTCTCAGGTTTAAAAGTTGATTGCACTCAGTAAATTAACTTTTCAACTAGAAAGTTGTTAACTTTAATGGATGCAGGATTTGGTCTTAAATGTAAGAATAATTTTTTTCTTGAGAAGAAGGTTTGAGAGACCTATGTACGTTTTTTTTAGTTCTTTGAGAAGAAGTAAGTTTTCATTCTGGGAAAAAGAAGGTCAAAATTTGAAGTGTTAATTTAGGGCTTTGTTCATAATTTCATTTAACATACTTGGTACTGGCCAGTTACTAGCTGTTAGGATTGCCACGTTTCTATTAATAAATTGAACAAAAAACTTTTTTGGATTATCTTGAATTTCTTAATGAAATGTGGTGCTCTTGAATACTGATTGGCAGAGGGAGGACCACAGGGCTGGTGCATGGCTAGACATGTTACAACAGAATTGTTGTTAAGAAAAGTACTGTATTACTTGTTTTTAAAGCACTGGCAAAAACAAATACCAAATTGAGATTGCAGCAGCATATGATTTTTCCTATGCACAATTTTATCCTACTTACAGCCTTGATTCCAGCCAGACCTATTTATATGCAACTTGTTTTTAAGGCATAGCTTATTGCTGTTGTTTGAATGAAGTTGCATTCATGTTCCAGCTGTGAACATGCAGTAATGAAATCATGAAAAATGAATGTTTTCCTATGTGCAGATACTGTATGTTCTCAGTAGATACCTAAACGCTTGCTTTAACGCTTGCAAACTTCCAGTAACTGAGCTGTGGGCCATCGTCTATCCTGAGCACAGCATGAGACACAGCCTTAATGAGCAAATCTTTTCACGGGCAAGGCCCTAGGGTTTTTTATGCTGTACTTGCTTATGACTTCTACTTTTCACTTAGAGCTGGCATTGCTGAAAGAATAAAGCATTGTGCTGCGGCCTATTGTGCTAAGCATGAACTATCTTTCTGCATAACATTAACCCAACTCTCCTATTGCATTTAAATGCAATTTCTTCTAATAGAGAAATATAGGTTTGTTTTTTTCCATAGATCTTTATCGAACTGTTACATGGAACAGCTTTTAAAAAGCCATTTTGTTTGAAAAAAATTGACATACTAGCAAAAAATGGCTTGTTCAAGCAGGATTGGGTTTTTTTTTCCCATAGCAAATGAAGTTCTACAAGGCACTGGTTACAAACACAACTATATTTTAAATTCATAGCTGTAAACCATTTGCAAAATATCCCTGAGCATTCTGTTTGCAAGCTGTAACCCTTGGAGTCAAGTGTCTCCCTCCCTCCCTTGGTTCACGGTATGTCTGCTCAACAGTATCAAAGTGGAGGATTGCAACAGGGAGGTGCATTGCTTGATTCTAAGCTACGTTTGCTGTAAAAACAGTAGTAAAGATACGGCAACCAGAGCCAATAACACAGCTTAGGGTGCCCACTAGGCTTATACCAGGTTCTTAACCAACACTAAGCCTTGCTATATCTTAGCTGGTACTGTCATCCCTGCTCTATGCTCTGCAGTCACTTCTTTATTTTTCTCTGCGGTAAAGACCAGAGGCTAGTAAAATACTATTAAAGTGGCGTGCAGGAGGAGAAACTTGAACCAAGTGAAAGGAGAACAGGGAAGCTGTCTCTGGCACTTGATTCTCCAGCATTCTAGGGTTGGTAGAAGCTTCATCCTGCCATTCTGCATGGTAGGTAGCTATAAGTGGCAGGCTGCTCCTACTCCATAGAATAAAGTATAGCTTTTTACACATGTTAGCATGAGAGAAGTATGAACTAATCTTTATAAACACTTCTGTGAAAGCAGTGTTTCTCCCTGCTCTTGTTTTCAACCTGTTTCTGCTGTGTCTTATAAAACAGACACCTTTGAGTCTGATCTCTGCAGATTCCCTTTGTGCAGATCTCCAAGAGCATCTTGCACAAGGGAATCTGGAGCCTTTTGGAGGAGTAAAATATATCCACAGCTGCAGTGAAACGGGAGACTTCTTTTGAAAGAGGACCTGACTTTCAGAAGCTGATATTTAGAGGAAGACAGTGAGCAAGGCATGGAATCCAGATATTTATCTGTGGTGACCTACACCTACAGGTGGTCATTTAAGAACAGTGGCTTGTACAGAGATTGGGGTACCCAGCCATCTATAAAGTCTCTTCATGATAGTTATCATGAACTGCAGTATTACGGCAGCATCAGGCAGATCCTAGCGCAAAGAGCTCCTAAGTTCTCCTAAGTTATCTCATCCATAATGAGATGGCAAAATATGGAGGAAGTAAGGTGATTGTAACTCACAAAATGAGCCACAGTTATGGCTCATTCACAGTTTACCCACTGCCAGGCATTGCACAAACACTGACCCAGAAATGTGTTTTAGCAGAAGGCTGTTTTGCAGCTTTTTTTATCATCAGGGGATGCTCTTCTGTGGATCTAAAGTGACTAAAACTCTAAAGTCATGGAGGAACTACCTGACACTGAATTGTGTGTGCTGGGCATCTCATTTCTGTGGCTAGATCTTTATTCTAAAATATTCCTTCTCTTTATCAGTAGGAGCTTTTGGTGTCCTTGAGCCAAGTAGTGCTCTGGTGATGGTGTAATTGTTTTCCTGTACAGAAGCTTAGCCGTAGGATGTACCCCCTCTCTCCAACTTCTTAATTTTTCTTAAACCATGATCACTAACTTTTGTTAACCACAACACAAACAGAAAGCCTATGTAAGCAGGGAAAACCTGAGAGGAACAAAAGACACATTTTGTCCTTTTTAATGATTGGCAATTTGTAAGTGGTTTTGCCAAGAAATGGGCACTCTTTGAGTAGCCTGGCCATGACAACTTCTGTGTTACCAGGACATCACCATAATGACCCCTGTAGATCATTGTGATGAACTGCCACTGGCTCTTTGGTCAGTTTTCTGATTAGGTTAAAAAATATGTGAAATGAGTTTTGGATGGGTGATTTTGCAAACAGCATTGGAAAGAAAGGCCAGTTCAGGTGTTCACACACAGCTCCTTTGCTGTTGCTTTAGTAGGTAGTTTAGGATGAAACTCACAGGTTTTTACTCCCTGTGGACAAGAGGCAAGCACGTCACAGAGATTACTAGCCCAGCCACTTTGAAGAGGCATTAATCATTATTTAGCTGGAGAGGGCACATTTCATTTGTTATTACAAACAGATTGGGTCAGGAAAATGCCATTATCTGTGAAGATTAAATCAGTAGAGGTTTAACATGATGTACAACCAAATGGCAGATATCTATTGGTATCACTAAAATAAAATGAAAATACAACCAAGCTGAAGAAGCTGACAAGCTGACCAAACAGCCTCTCTTTCCCTGCCTGCTCCTCCCTGGGACCACTTCCAGAAGCAAGGTGCTGGTGCGGGCTGGAGGCCAGTTCCTGTGTGTCCATTGCATTGGTGAGAGGCTCGTTTCTGACTGCGGCTGTTGCAGGCTGACCCCTTCCTCTCCTTTTGAGCATAGGCTCAAAACCAGTCTTTGCACAAATAATACTGCTGCTGTTACTTCTGATATTTAGAGGGCTGCTACTTCTGCACCAAACTTTGGGAGCTTTGGTTTCTCTGATCGTAACGTGATTTATTCTTCAATCCTGAAAGGTTCAATTAAGCAACTCACTCTGACTTCTGTTGTAGCTACATTGCCTTGGGAGCCAGTCCGCCTGGCTGGGAAATGTCACATTCTGTTTTACGCTGTACAAAATGAAGGATTGAAGAGTTTGAACCTTCTTTTGTCATGAAAGCTCTGCTACCTGTGGTTCTTGCCATGCGACTCAGTGATTTTGCACTTTAGTTTAAGAACAAAGACCCCAGAATGAAGCTATCTGGTTTAATGAATTCTGACTTGATCTCCGTGTTTAGATTCACTAATCGTTGTGCTTTCTGTTGATTGCCAACTAATCTGGTGGTGTCTTTTTCCTCGATTTTTAAATTGGTTCTAACTTTCACTTTTGCTCTGTCCTTTCCTCCTTTAAATAGTTTTTCTTACCTCTTGCTGCAAGAATGTCTGAGGAGTCTTACTTTGAATCTAAAACAGAGGAGTCAAACAGTGCAGAGATGTCATGTCAGATCACAGCAACAAGTAACGGGGAGGTAGCTGGCATGAACCAAAGTCTGAAGGCCTTGATGATGACGGGCTTTGGGGATATCTTCTCTCTGAACAAAGCAGGATCTGTCCTGCATTCTGGAATGCAGATAAACATGCAAGCCAAAAAGAATTCTTCTAAAACCACCTCTATGAGAAAAGGAAAGAAAATCAACATGGCTTTGGGTTTCAGTGAATTCGACTGGTCAGATGTCGATGATGATGATGATTATTTTGATGACACAGATGATAGCAGCGAATGAAATCAGTTATAGAATTAACCCTGAAATCAGTTTTAGCAAAGCAAAACAATAAAGTTTTAGAACAAGAATCCTGTCAGTTTGGTCTGTTTAAATCCTGTAAAAGAAGAAAAAAAAATGTGAGACATTTTCCAGGCTGAGCATGTTTGTGTGTAGAAAGACATGTTGTTTTTGTTTAGATTTTGCTGACTTATTTCTGCTTTGATTAAATTTGGAACTAAACTTTCCAAATTAATTGAGATTATTATTATTTTAAGAACCATGATTATATCTATAATTCTTGGTGCCTGATTACAGAAACTGTGGCTTGATAAACTTAAGATCTGAAAACATTGGGGGAAACTTCAATGCCTTTAATGCCATTAATGTACTTCAAATTTTTCTTTTGTGTTTTTTGTCATTTCCCTTACCCCTTTAATTGTCAATCATATGAATATACTTGTACTTCCAAATTTGCTATTCTCTACAATCCATTCTTTCTTACTGTTGCAGTGAAGGGGTTTGCTGTGTTTCTAATTTAAAGCCTTTTTTCAAGGCGGCATTGTGGGAAGTCACAAATATACTGCTAGGAAGAGAGAAGCTTGGTTGGGGGGAAGAGAGGGGTTACTTAAATACACAGTTTAAAAACTGAATAGCAGCAGAATCCAGGTAGTCTCTATTAGTAGGTGATTTGTATAAATGTTCCTTTTTCCCCCTCACGTGTATGTGCATGTGTATATAATTCACTCTAGCAAAGTGAACTGCAATCAGACCTCTGCATCTATTATCAGATATTGTGATCTAGAAGGTAATTTTCAGCTATGTTGATGTAAATCCAGGAAGCCTCATTAACTTTGATGGACTTATTCTTGTACCTGAGAGTAAAAATCAGTGTTAGTAAATTTTGATTCTCTTACATCTCCTAAAGAGTGTGCACTACCCTGATGAAAGGACAAAGATGAGCCACAATGGCATTTCAGCTTGGGCCTTACTGCTGTTGCTTGTGTGACATTCTCACATGTGATGGCAGTAATGTGAGGAGCATTTACTAGGCTCTGTGTACCTGTTTCTTGCAGCTAAATCACTTTTAAAGTATTGCCACTGCTGTTACGACTTACTGTAAAACTCGGTGTGTAACAATCTGCTGGCAATAATTGCCTGCCAGGCACTTAATGTTGAGAGCAGTGAGTATGCTTCTCCTGATGACTCCTTTAGTGGTAATGCAGAAGGAGGGAGGGAAAACCAGCGCAAACACAAATGCAGGTTAGAAAGGAAGATGTTGTTGTAAAATATTTGCCCAAGGAAGAAGGGCAGCATTTCAAAAGAAAAACTAGTTCAGCTGCAGTGGGAATAAGACATCAAAATTCCATTCTCAATTACTGGAGGGGTTTCTTTTATGAAAACTTCAGGTTTTGAGCGGCTTCTTTAATTACAGGCTTGCCTGTTACACAGCTCTAACCTACATATTATGGTGAGTGTTCTTGTAGATAGCTTAGAGAAAAATGGATACATTAGATAACAGCAGGCCTGAAATCATTACATGTTCACTCAACAAAAGAGAAAGTTCTTTGAAGGAGTTTATCTAGAGTGGCGACTGGGCATCTCTTTGGGTTGTGAGAGTTGATTGTTGATTTATCCTTAAGCATCAGCACTGTCTGGTAACCTGCAAGGCAGCAAGTGCTGCGCTTTGAGCTAGCGTACTCCACTCAGTTTGCACATGATTAGACCCGCCAAGATACTTAATTTCTGTAGGATGTCATTCCACATGCCACCTTCTTCCTAACAACAGTGGCAAATCCATCGGCTTTAAGTTAACCCTCTTGTATCAGGAAGCTTTTCTCATGACAGAATTGTAATGTAAATGATGCAAGAAGTTTACGGAGTATCTCAAGGGGAAACTTGCTCCTTTGGCACAGGTAGGGATGGCTTCTTAGGTCCATTAAAGCAACCTGATTTTAGGGAGAAAAAGGGACTAAGGAGCAAATAGTGAGATGGAAATAAGAGCAAATAAGCTTTTTACCGGTGCAGATTTGTACTGTTTTTGTAAGTCTATGTCTGCTAACACCCACAGCAATGATACTATTTTTGTAACTGCCACTTTGCACCCAGCAAAATTTGATGGATTTGTGTAATCTAATAGGTGCACTTTAGATCTTAAGATGTGTGTCATTGTGCATAAATTACCACTGTAGGGTTGTACAGCTTTAACTGAAAATGAAATTTGGTTCATCACATTTAGTAGTCAAAAGAAAAAGCAACAAAAATTCTGTCCCTAGCACTGATGTTTTGAACTTTTTTAGCATCTGACAATCTCAGAGCACTTCATGCACATTTATATTTGCATGGGTTTGTAAATCTACTCCCTCAGTCTTTACCAAAGTAAAAAATAGTCCCTAAGTAGTATGACACAGGGTTTCATAGTTGCAAAATCACAAGATTTAAGTCTGTCTTCAAGGTTTTGTGCTTACCCAGGAGTGTAACTTATTTCAGCAAAATATCAGAATTTGGTAGCATGCTCATAGGAATTTCTGCTATCTAATTAGTTCTAGTATGTTTTAATGAAACAAAGATGGATTTTTTTTTCCCCTCTCCTTCCCCTTTCTTTCCCCATATAGCTTAATTTGCTTTGACAAATAATGTATTAAGGAAAAATTTAAACTCTTGTAAAACTTAACCTCTGTGTTCAAAGAGGCAAAGGTCTCTGAATTACAGAAAAGGTGACAACATGACAGACTCTTCTGATGCAGTTCCCTTGAAGATAGTGTTGTAATTACTGTATTGGCTAGGCTTACTAAAAAAATAGTGGTATTAATTGCATTTTTACTTTCTTGTGATGACTTTCATACCAGATGTCTCCAGTTTACAAGCCAAAAATCATAAGTGAGAATGAAGCTGTGTTGTTTCTGCTTCTGGTATGCTTCTCACTAGATAAGGGTTTTGAAAGTAGCTCTGGTGGGCAGGTATGTTGGTTGGAGAAGGTCAGGATATTTCATCTTCCACACCTGATTTTGCTCTGCAGTGCAACCCAGTCCGTCTTCTACCTGTATTATCACCAGGCTATGTACATTTCCACAGCAGTCCACAGCCACATAGTATGCCAGCTTATTAAAGCATTAACCAAACACAGAAGGTGTTTCTCTGGCTGTTCTGGGCTGTGAGCAAAGCCACCAAAAGCCTTCTTGTGCCTCGTACACCTCTCAGCTCACTATCCCCACCAGATCTTTTGAGATCCCAGTTTTCTCTACCTTCCATAAAGCCCTGGAGGTATCTGCAGTAAAATGATGTTGCTGCATTTGACAGAGGGGAAAGGTAACAACAGGCCTGAACTTCTTGGTTTTACCAGACAGGACAGTTGCAGTGCCAGTGTTGACTTACATGGGTAAATGGCCCAGAAGAAGAATGGTGAGGATCAGCTTTTGGCTTGCTTAAAAGTAGAGAGTGAGCTTGGGACCAAGACAGGATGTCCAACTCCCAACTCCCTTTCTTTTCTTTCAGCAAAAAATGGAAGGGGGAATTAACAGAGGAAACCTTTAGATCTGACAATCACAGGACTAATTCCTTGGAGTATCAAGTGTTCCAAGGTACAGTGTGTAGGTGTGCTGCATCCCCGGCCAGTTGTGTGCTGCCTGATGTGGAGCTTGAACCCTCTAGATGGGAAGGGCTTCCGGGACGTGAGGTCTGGCACAGCTCCCTGTCACAGTCGTTTGTTTATTGTTCCGCTGGTTTTGTTAGATGTTGATTCCCTTTCCTTCTGGGCTTTAAAGTGGTTATTCTGAGTTAAATATTTGATGCAATAATGATTTCTATTGCTATCGGCAGTAGTAGTAAATCCATACTGTGCATATCACTGTTAAGTATTCAGCAGTGTTACTGTGTGTCTTTAGAACTGTAGTTCCTTTTTCTGTAATCAGGCAGCTTTTACAGGTTTTTAATAAGACCTCTACCTTGACAGAGGTTTTAACTACAGTCCTAGGTAGAATGTTCAGGTAGAAAAATAAGTTCATTTAGTAATTTTCACAGCCCTTAAAATGCACTGGTAGGAGCCTGGAGGAGAGACCTTTCCCTTTTCCCCCAGACTTCGACTCAGTGTACACTGTAAAATCTGCACAGAGATTTCTGATGTGTGAAGATTTAATTTTAAAACTGTAGAACCAACAACTTTCTTTAAACATTTTATATTGTGTGCTGAATATTCATATGCCTTTGAAAGTCAGATATAGTCCACTGCATTTCTTGCTTTTGCACTACTGAAGAAGTTTTGTACTGAATAGTAGGAGTCAATGCTACTTACACTTCAAGTGTGAACTGATGAGATTTGAATAGAAAATATTTTCACAGTGTTAGAAAACTTCATTTTCCCTTCTGAAAAAAACAAAGCTGAGTGCAACGCCTGTGCCAAAACTCTTGTGCTGTAAACTGAATATATCATTTGTGTGGAACATGCAATGTTACACTTCTGTGTGGTAAAACCTTGCAGCGTCAGTTATTCTCTTTATTGCACTTGACATATGATGTCTTGTTTTATTCACACTGTGGATTTGATTTTCCAGTGTAAAACCAAAGCAAACAAACAGAAAGAAATCATGCAATGTATTCAATTTCCTCAATTGGTGTCATAAACTTTCTTTTGATGTGAACTTTTTCCTTTGCTTCTCTTTGTTCCAAACTTCTATTTTGCAATAAACATTTTGACAGTAAATTTTATGCATCTGTGTCCCTGTGTAAAATGCTGGTGTTTCAAGAGGTTCTTTATTGTCTACTGGTTTAAGTCACTTTTTGTATTACTCACTGTGACACTTCTTTATTCTCCCATCTTTAAAAAAAAAAATACTGAAATAATGCAAAACTGGTTATATTAAATACAATACTGGTTATATTTAAACACGGGAAAAGCTGGAAAAATCCCTTATGCAACTAAAAATGCAATATTTGACTTCTGCAGTAAATGATTCAGTTGTACAATTATTGTGCCAGGCTCCTCCCACAGCACCAGCTGGTTTGACTATAAGTACTTACAAAAGGCACAACCCATTGCCTTCCTAAGGATGTTTACGATTGCCACTTTTCCTCCCTTGTGCTCAGGTGTTGCCCCAAGCACTACTTTTGCCCCACAGTGTCCTACCCAGGCTATGGGTAGCTGTTAGCATAGGCAATGCCTGACTAAGAGCACGTAGGTTGAGAAGATTGGCTGGAAGTGTAGTATAGTAGAGAGAAAAAGTCTGGAAGGTCTCTTTTTCTGGCAGACACATCTTTCTGCCACTTCACCCTGATGCCTTTGGCTCTGCCCCCTTTGGGGAAGCAGTGGGCAAAGGGATGGGTTTGAGGGTCCACTAAGTCCTCCTCACAGAGGTGGCTTCAGCTGGTCTCATGGATGGTTTGTGCCCAGCAAGGTTTGGCGGAGACATTGGTGGAGGAGGAGGATCTGATGGGTCCCTGAGTGGGGTGAGTAGCAGTCACAACTCCTTCAATGGGAGTTTCATGGGAATGACACAAAGGATGTTTCACAGTGATGGCTGGAGGTTGTGAGCGGATTACACTGTACGCTGGTCTCCTGCCTGGAGAGCCAGGGAAGTGCTCAGGCACATGAGGGCAGCTCTGCCCTGGGCTCAGAGTTCAGCCGGAGGCAGGCAGGGGTGAGCGCCTGCCCAGGAAAATGCCTGTCTGGGGAGGGGGGAGGCTGGAGAGCTCGTGGGTGTCTCTGGAGCAGGTAACAAGGCCTTGGGGGCTGGTGGGTAACTGGGCTGAGTCTCTTGTAAGTCAGTGTTATGTACATCAAATAAGCTTGCAACAACATCATGGTATTGAGCCTCTGGGAGACACTGACAGTCCAAGTACATACATGCCAGTTAATGTTAACCCTTCAACCAGATAGAAACGCCAAGAAGGTGATGCTTGGGATACCATATGCTTGAATGAGTAAAATGGCAATCAGTATGGCAGTGACATCTTCTCCTGTGTCAGTTTTCCAATCATCCCAGAATTTCACTTAGCGCAGCCATGCTCCTGCACCTCCTCCGTGGTTTCCTTGTGCTTCAAGAGCTAACACCATCCTGCATACAACAAAGTGTGCCCTGTGCGGGCTGCAGCACGGGAGGAGGCTGGGAAGTGCTCAGGGGAGCAGCTGTGAAGAGCTGCCAGAAACCAAGAGACTTGTTTGCACAGGAAGACTGGCCACAGCGGCCTGCCTCCAAATTCTGCTTCACTGCTGTCAAGTGACAGTTTTCATTCCTTTTCCAGAGAATACCCATAATTTGGGAGAGTCTTAATCACAGCATTATTTTAATTGCAGAAATTAGGTGGTATCAAAGCCATAGCAAAAGCCTTCCCATAGGGCCAGAGCCAAGAGGAGAGGCAGATAGAGAGTCCTTTGCCATCAGAGGGTTTACTTTTGCTTCCTAAATTGTTTCTATCAGAGATCTATTGATAATTTTACCTACATAAAGTGATGGGTTTAATTTAGCATGGCCACCATGCTGTTGGAGCCAGCCTGTGGCCAGTGTGAATCCAAGGGTTTAGTATGTCCGTATGAGAGCTGCAGCCTGAAGTCCTGCCCATTGCAGGAGAAAAAGAACTGAATAAAATCAGCCACCAGAGTAAAATTTGGGTGAAGGGGAGAAAAATGGTCAGATGGTTTTCTTTTCAATTCGTATCTCTTACACAGTTGCTGCCCTCCTTTGATATTTGTGCATGGACCGAAGAAGATGTGGTGAGTATTTTGTGTTAATGTGGCCAGCGTTGCGCTGCTGGAGCTTTCTAACAAATTACAGTGGGTATGAAGGGAGGGAAGGCTGGATCAGAACATCTATGTGAGAGTTTATTGCTATTTGTTCGGTGGACTTGTGTCGCAGAAAGGCTTTAAAATGGCCAGGAGTAAATTAAGAACTCAAACTACCTCCATTAAAAAGCCACATTCTGCAGTGTCCAGAATTAATGGGAGCTGGGAGCTGTCAGTAGCCAGGAGGGCATTCCTGAGTGGTCATTTAAGGAATGTAGAAGTGCCTCAAGACCTATATAAGCAAGACCTGTCCTAGACAAGACAAAATGGGCTTGAAGTTTTATCCCACTGTGTGCCACCAGGATGGCAATTAACTGAAAGTTAAGGGGTTTTTAAGGTGTGTGGAATCTCTATTTCATACAAAATAATGGCATTAAGTCTTTTTTACCTTTTTATTCAGTTAAAAGACTAAACAAGAAACATGAGTGACTTATCTCCAGCATAGTGATGCATCACAGTGATTTTAATGTCCCATCTAGCACTCTCCTTGTGTGTTGTGCATCACAGGGTTGTTTAGCTCCCATTTACTGAAGGACTGTGTGGAAAGGCAGTGCAAAAGCCATAATAGCCCTGGCTCCTTAACTTCAGCCCCTTTGGCATGTGACAGATCACTAAGCTTCTGTTTCAGTCATTTCTGTTGTTCTTCATAATGATAAGCTGAGGAAGGTGGCTGCAAAATAGAAGCAGTTTTTAAAAGCTAAATAAAAGTAATTACTTGAATTGGTGGATCTTGAGTCTTTTAACCCAAAGGTAGAAGTATTTTAAAATTTTATTTTAAAAAAGAGTGATTACTTGTGAACTCCAAATGACTGTAATACACAATCTCAATAATGTGAACTTCAAGACTGATTCCTCTTTTTTGCAGTTTTTCTGGATGCAACAACTTACAAGGAAAGGTAAAAGTACCTTCATATTCACATGTATGAATATATGTACATTTGCTTATCTTTTTCTCCCTCCAGTAAAGCACCCTATGGATTTCTGAATAACCTCTCTTATCTTAAGGAGATGCTTCTGGTGAAATGAGTGTATATGCTAGCTTGTTTAAGGAACATCATATCACTGGGAAACGATTGCTTCTTCTAGAAGAGGAGGATTTAAAGGACATGGGAATTGTTTCCAGAGGACACATCATCCATTTAAAGGTATTTAACAGCATATGTTGAATGTTGCAGTAGGTTATAATGTGAATATTAAGAAAGGAGTCTATGGGCTTTCGGTAGTATCAACAACAAATAAAGTTAGAAGTCTAAATAGAGAACATATGTGGTATAACAAAAGCAGTTACAGGTTCGTGTGGATCTAGAATCCAAAGCAACCTGAGCGTTTTATGGGGTATGAAAATGTGGTGTGGTCTTCATACTCCTCTGCAGTTCTTGGTTATCTTGTGTGCTGGACCATCAGTACTGCTGAAGATTTGCCTAGGAGAGCTATTCTGCTGGCAGAAAGCTTTGGGTATCTTCAGAGAGAGTTCTCCCCCAAGGCTCCTCTAGCTGAGGGAGGAGCAGATTTGAGAGCAGTTATTTGAACTGAAATCTCTGGACTTCTCAACTTTACAACTTATTTGTAGCTTAAAACATATTTTGACTAACAAAGCACCATTAGACAACTTTAAGGCTGGTTGACAGCCAGGTTGATTTGCTCTTAAAGCTTTGTTTCACAGTGTTTAAATATCTAATGTTTGTAATGAGTTAAGAAAATCATGGTCTGAAAAATGGAATCACAACAGCAGTAATAGTATGAATAGTGTAGCCACAGGAGAGAGTTCAGTTTCCTGACTGTCAGCTTTGGAAAAGGATTTCTCTAAAAGCAGCATCTGTAATTCTGTTGGGTCTCAATGATTTTCTACCACAATTTACTAGTAAGAGATACTTGTATCCTAATTGCTAGTCCTGCAAATTTAGCTTCATAAGTCACACAGATTTATTCCCCTTTTTCTCATCAGCCATATTTTCCATGCCACACACCATTACTGATATATTTAATTTACATTTCCTACAGGGAAAATTATTGAAACTTAATAAAGTCAATAATGCCCAAAATGAAAGATTTCAGCTTTCTGGGTTGATTGAGCGTAAATAAAAGCAACCAAAACAACCCCCCAAACATCTCTTTCTCTGATTAAGCGGATCTGATTCTGAATGCGAAATGGGGCCAATCTACCACGACAGTTTCCAGAACACTGCTGTATTTTAAACTCTTCTCACATGCCCTAATGTATCCACAATGGAAAACACAGTGCATGCAGAGTTGCGCTGGTTTTCATGCTGGTATTTGCAGTATGAGGTACTGAATAACTCTCATCTGATTTTGTTTTCTTTTTTCCCTAGACTGCCATTGAGAAGTTAACCCATGACTACCTAAATCTGTTTCATTTTCCACCATTAATTAAGGCAAGTCTCATTGTTTATATAAGAAATGCTTCTTGGTTGGTGTGAATATTTTACTGTTCTCGTGTCTCAACTTCCCTACCATTCATGGGAGGGTGAAGCAGCAGTTCCTGCAGAGGGTTGTGATAAATGTGGAGGGTTAACAGCAGTGATGGGTCACATCAGAACAAGTAATACGATAATAAAAGTTGTTTTCAAGGAGGCTCTAAGATTTTGTAATGGAACTGGTAATATTAAATTAAAAGACTACTGGTTGCATTTCCTTTGCTATTATTAATCAGAAATTACTCTTAAGAGCCATTCCTCTGACGGGTGCCACCAACTGCTCACCACCGAAGAACATCAGACCCCTGGCCCAGAATGAGCACGTTATTCCTCAGTTTGCTAATGTTACAGGAGAGAAGGATGATTTATAATGTCTGGTCACCCTTGTGTTAACCTGTTGGTTTTCTGGTATCAGTAACAAGAGCCATGCAAAAGGGAGAGAGTGTTTGTGAACCTTGGGGTTGCCAGAGCAGGTACTTGCCTGATTTAATCTGGTGAGCTAATCAAGCAATTCTAGACCCTGAAGTAGCTTTTTGAATCATAAATTATTGCACAGCTATAGAGTGAAATCCACTTAAAGTGAATTTACATACAGTGAAACTCTGTTCCCCAAAGGGGTAAATGAAAGTCAGAGCTTTGCTGCCGTGCTGGCTGCCATTCCAGTGGCAGTGGCTGCCATGACATTCACAGCAGCACTGTGCCACACTGGAGCAGCTCAGCCAAGAGCAGAAATCATGCAGCATCTCCCAGGTGCCTTCCACTGCGTGCTGTAAACCCATGCAGAAGCCCCGGTCCCTCTCGGAGCAGTGCGATCGGGGCAGAGTGATGGCTCCTTCCTGCTGCCTGCCAGGCTTGCAGCATCTGAAAGGCAAATCCTTTTTCTGCCACCAGTGGCTTTTCTTCTGTCTCCCAAGGGGTTGTGGTAGATGTGAAGTCTCACCTTGCCTCTTTTTGGCAGGATTCTGCAGGTGGAACTGAAGAAAACATAGAGAAAGTAGTGAATCTTGAGCTCGTTTTCGGTTATCACTTGAAGCCTGGAAGTGGTCCAAAGGTAAGCTGGGAGTGCTGGATCGGTTGGTTTGGTTAACAATCACTACCCAGAGGGTCTAGTATCTTCTGGACACAAAAAGTGTGTCCAGATAACTTGCTGTGAGAATCTTGTTTTGGAAAGTACTTACAAAATGTCAAGGTGGAAAATGGGGCTACATCATTGATGGAGAACCGCACCCCAGAGCAGGTGAGGAAGAAAAGAGTGGCACAGAAAGCTTTTGTTTCCTCATGAACAGTTTTAACTGTAATTTTTATAATTTGGGCTTTCACTTTTTTCCTTTTATCCCAACGGGTGTGAAATAACAATACATTTATGCAAAAAAAACCCCATTCACACTTCAGCAGTGGCACGCACCTGATGTTAGCAGGCAGACTTCTGTCTCGGCAGAAAGGTGCTATCTTTTCATGCAACCAAGAGGAGTTTGGAAAACACATGGTATGCGTGGCTGCTGGCTGGGGAGGACGGGACTGGGCCTGGTGGTGACTGTGTTCACTCATGGTTCTGGGGAAGGAGGGAGGGGTAGGTGCAGCACATTGCAGATGGCAAAACTACTGTGCAGCGGCTGGTAAAAGGCAATTACCAGCATGTCACATCCTAATCAAGCCGCAGCTCCAAGCGGAGCCGGTTCAAGGATCTCTCGTTACGCCCTGTGTAATGGGAGCGTTGACGACTCCAGATGTTCCAGCAAAGCATTTCCACCACGTTGTCTTTTCTCGAGAGTGAGGTTTGTCCCATGCTTTTTGTTTTCTTTATCCAGCCTGCCGTGGACTCCGAGTTCAAGGGTTTTAGAATTAATCATCTATGTGGAAATGGTGCGCAAAGCATTTCTGAGTTAGAGTCAGGGGGTTGTGACAGCAGGATTTGTTTCCTTTGGTATTTGACAAATCTGCATTGTGTGTCCACCCTAAACTTGTGGGTGGCTGACTTTCATCTTGTCTTATCTGGCTGCTTTGCTTTCAGGGCATATTGTTTGCAGAAGTCTCTTGATTTCTGTACTTAGTGGTGCTTGCAGAGAAAGCATTTAGGTTTGTACTTAGTAGGAACTTGGACTCGTACTGAAATCATTTCATCAATTTGAAAAAGCTTTTTGCTTTTTGTCTGGAGATTTCCCTTTTTCATTTGTTTCTTTTATCCTAAGCACTTTTTTTTGCTATGAAAATCTTTATCACTGTGTGAATTTCTTAGTCTGTCTCAATGTTCTTGAATGCATGTAGCTGATGATGCTGTACAGCTGCTTTTTTGTAGGTGTGCCTCTTTCTCCCCTGTGTGCAACTCTTCAAGGAACTAAAAGTCCATGAAATAGCTCATATCTCCCTTCCACTTCCAATATGGGTTGTGAGCTGTAGTGCAGGGAGGTAGGCAGCCTCCTCCAGGAAAGAGCAAGAGAAGGAGTGAAGAGACCTCCAAATGTTGGAGAGAAATTCAGGTAGCACTAACACCTACTAAGTTTGAGGACAAGTGGGTATTTTAGATGGGATGGAAAAATTTGCAAATGAGATGGTGTGACAAAGTCCATGGGGAAGAAGCTGGATTGTTAGGAGAGGACGGGGCAAGTTCAGCCGTGCCAACATAACCTTTGCAGGCTTCTGACATGCCAACTGAGAGTGCTTTGTATTGGTTCTACCTTCCCCATGACCTCCTATTTGGTCCTCACTGCTCTGAGTGCTGTCAGGTCCCTTCCTAAGGAAGCCATTCTCTCCGCAGCTGTGGTGCATTCCAGGCATGCCTTCCCTGGCATCCGCCCCACCGCAGGACCTGTGTTCCTGATGCCGTTCCAGGGAATGCGCAGTTTGTCACCTGAGTTTGTCTGGTCTGGAAGCTTCTGTGCGAGATCTGCTTATTATTAACTCATACCTGCCTTGAAAGACATTGCAGCTAAGCCAGTTTTAAAAAGTGGACTGGAAGGAGTAGATTGACTGAGCTTTCAGGCAGGGTGGTAGGGCCAACATGAGCAAGGTAATTTGCATTAAATGTAATACTAACAAAGACCAGTGTGGTACATGTAACAGAAAATTTGGCTAGCTTGCTTTTTTGAGAATCCCTGGATACAATCTTCTAGCTCCCCTAGAGGCTGCTTTAAGCCAACTACTGCTGCCATCCAGATTTGTTCCAAAATGGAGATACTGGGTAAACCAGGATTGAAGGGTTCAAACTTCTCTTACTGTCCCGTTTTCGTAAAAGAGTGGTGCCTGTTCTGAAAAACTGGGTCAGCAGAAGCACTTGGGATCATACCTTCCACCATCTTTATAGCTAAAAAGCTGGCCTACATCAGTTTAAAAATAAATTTCTCAAAGGAACTTTACCCTAATCAGCCCCTATAACTGGCTGCCTAGCTAAGAAGCATTTCTCCTGTTTTAGCCATGAGGAAAAAGAGGCAATAAGTGCAAATCTGGGTTACTAGTTGAGAACATGTGTTCCCCAGGTGATATGTAGACTGCTAGACCTCTGTACATCAAGGGAGGCTATTAGGCTCAGCTGGGAGCTGGTGCAGCACAGCAAAAGTGCTCTGTGCAGAGGAACTGGTTGTGCAGGGAGGTTTCACCCCAGGCTGGCTCTGTGCTGGTCTCCTGGGCTCAGCTCCCCTTAGTTATTGTAGTGCATCTTGTGGAGTAGGCGCACCTGGAAGCAAGCCTGTCCATGTACTCAGAGGGGCTCTGCCAGAGCATGGGACAGGACGGATACCTGGACAAAAGCACAGCTCCTGATCCAAACTAAAGTTCTGGTGTGGGTGCAGCCTCAGCGTGCAGTGTGACATACCGTGGTGCCACAGGGCATAAAAGGGCTGGATGAGCTGGTCCAGGACCCAGGAACCATTTGAGGGTGCAGGTTACTTCAGATGCGTTTGGCTGGTCAGAGCACAGCATGGTCTCAGGTGTGAAGATGGTACCTCAGGGCACAGATGTTGTCTCCCTGGCACTGCATCCAGCCCTGCCAGTACAGGCAGTGCACCCTCCCTATAGGCAGGCAGAAACATAAGGGCCTTTGGAATGGTGGTGCCTTTTAGCAAGGATCCTGATGAATATACTTCAGGATGGCATTTGAATGTTCAGCCTTGTCTGCACACTGAATGAAACCTGGACTTCCTAGTACGCACCTTTACCAGCCTCAGATTTGTTATCTAATTTAAACTGCATCTTCTAGTGGGATTATGTTGGTTTCCACCAGGTGACAGATGCAGACATTTCATTACTGTTGCATTCCCTTTTTGCTGCATCTTTGGAGGTGATGAAAGCTCAGTTGACCTTTGTGCTCTCCGAATGCATCAGGAGTGAGCGCTGCAAAGCTAACCTGGTTTTTAGAGGTTTCTTTCCAACTCTTGTAGTTCGAGTTATGTGGTTACTTCCATTCACTTCCTTTTAATGACCTTTCTGTACACAATTCCCACTGAGCTGAAAGGTGATAAGATTTAGACATTGTATATGAATTTCTTCCACAAATTGAAAAAAAAAAAGGGGGGGGGGGGACACCAATTAACTCCCATATACCAAAGAGGGTAAAAAAACAAACCCTGGCAATTGTGGCTTGAGCTGATTCGCAGAACTGCAGAGGGAATTTTCAATGGCTTTCTCATCCTAGGTGGCTCATTAAAATTTCCCAATCAGGGAAAGGTGTCTGAGCTGTGTCGGCTCCACACTGATGAATCACCCAACCTCTTAAGAAGGATGGTTCACAGTCTTTTTGTCTCCTGTTGATGCATTCTTTAGTTTTGGTCCTCAAAAGGGCAGATTTCACCATGCCTTTGAATGTTTTCAATTTTTACCGCGTGTGGCACAATCTGACCTATATCTGAACACAAAGCCTTGAAGTTGGCTCACCATTTTGCCTTATTTTCCCCCAGTTAACTCTCCCTCCATTTGACAAGGTAAGGAGCAGAGCCTCTTCAAAACCACCTGCTAACTGTGTGAACTATTTTCTAGCCTTGAATATGCAAACCGGGATATATTTTAATTCTATTATTTGAATGTGTAGTGCAAAAGTGACTATAATGTTAAGCCTACTTTAGAGAGACGTGACCAACTCTGCATGTGGAAAAACATGGGCTGGCAAAATGGTGGCAGCACTAGACAAAACAGTACTGAAATAGTTGTTGTCGTAACTGGAATGCAGTTCACAAGTGCTTTGAGACCATTTCTGCTGCTTTTTCCTCTCCACCCTTCTACTACATCAGTGCTCATAAACCCTTTCTTTACTTTCTTAAAAATAATGCATAGTTCAGACAAACACGATGTAACAGTTTAGTTTGCTGTGTAAGGTACTCCTCACATTATGAATGTGGCAAAAAGTAAAGCAAGGGCCGAGGTCTAAAACTGAAGATTCCAGTTTTATAGTTTTTCAGTTGTACATATTCCCCATGCTCTGTAGGTATGTCAACCCAGTAAGTAAAGCTGGCAGAGGAATTGGATTTTTCTGACCCTTCCTTTGCAAGATACTTGCCAGTACCTTGACTTTCTAACATGGGGTTATTTAACCTTATCTCAAAACCTCATCTTCTAAAGCCTCTCTCTTTAATTACATCTCAAAGCACAATGCTTTTACTACTAAAGGCTAATAGTTAATGCAAGAATGAGAGTAGCTGTGCTTGTGTGCCATTTTCATAGATTTGCTCCTATTCTAATAAGTAATCAGTAAATGGGTGAATACTTTGTGAAGGGGAAAAAAACCCCACAAAAACCTAACCTGTAAAATAAAACAGCCACATTTGAATAAAACCAGCACCATTAAGAACTGGTAGGGTGTTAGAAGTTTAGTGCAGGTGATCTGAGCTCCTTGTATTTTCTTTTGAAGAGGCTTTTCTGGATCATCTATTGTTTTTACATGAGGTGGAGCTGGTATAACTCCATTACCTTCACTGGGATTGCTCTAGCTGTAGCATCCATATGTAACTGAGGTCAAACTCAAACCAACACCTTTTAAAATCCTTGTGTAGGCAGTGCTGAGCCAGGGATTCACATCAGCAACAATTCCATAATCCCGAAGAGGCATATAGACTTTTCAGCTAGTAATTTGCTCACTTGATTTTCTAGAATTTTAATCTTAAACTTTATTTTTATACCTTCGCCACTCTGAATTAACTTGCTGCCTTCCACATGTTGTCTCTCACACGTACAGCCTTGGTCACAGATATGTCTGCAGAAGCACAGACTAGTTCCAAGTGGTCTGTAGGCTTGGTATGTCCTCTCTAGACAAAAGCCTGGAAGAGGAACCCTTGTCCTCAGCATGTGCAGGACATGTCCAGCATCCCTGCCATCCCAAACTCCTGCCATCCTTGTTCGCATGGCTGACATCATGCAAGCCCCCTGCGTGTGAGCTGTAGCCTCCACATGTCCCCTCACCATAAGCCATGTCCCTTGGTGGGGACAAGGTGCCTGCAGGGCTCCAGCATGTTGTTCCCACAAGTGGTCCATGGGAAATGCCACTTGAGGACAGGGCTGGCTCAGGTGGCATGGGGGGGCACCCACACAGCCCTTAGGGAAGGGACTCATGTTTTTCATGCTTCCACCTTTATAGTACCACTGCCACAAGCAGGATGCATGTGGATGACGATACCTGCGACCAGAGCAATCCCCATTTGCTTCTGATCACGTGGCAAGGGCAGCTTTAGGTAAACACTAGGCTCAGGACCACTGTTACGGCAGAGCTCTCTGTCTTGGCTGCTACAGCTTGTTCTTCTCAGGGCACCGGTCCCCAGCACGTAGCAGCACCCAGTATTTACCATTATGTTGCCCTCCATAGCAGCACAGAGCTTCTCAGCACTGGATGTTAAAGAAAGGTGCTGTCAGGGGATGGGGACAGACATTTTTTGTACCAGCGGGTGGTCTGTGTAGGTGTTGGAGAGGCCTCCTGCTTATCCAGGCGAAGCTGCAGCCAGCCAGCGCCTGCTGCCTTACGGAGGAGTGTAAGGGCTCTGGCTTTTGGAGGAGGCACCCAGGCAACTGATAACATAAATATATCTTTCACTTGCTTTGTTTCTGTACGTTTTAAGACCATCTCTCTTGGAAGGCCTCCCCCCCGCTCCTGTTTTTTTCTGCCTGCGCAGCTGAAATAAAACCGGCGGTGGAGCCACCTTCTCTTGCTGGAGTCTGGCTGGCAACAGCCTGCCCTGACCTGAGACACCAGCCATTGTTAAGGGTATAACACATTTACATATTTTGCAATAAAACATCAGTTATTTGCATTACTGTGTCAAGTTTTATTTGATTCTTTCACCTAAAAATGACTCATTTTCCTTTCTTGTATTTTAAAAACCAACTACTCTAAGCTTGTTTGAGAATAATCAAAAATTGCCCATTTAGCTAGAAGTCATTTTCTTTTCAAAAGGCAAATGTTATTTAATCTTTCAGCTGTTCATTGTGCCATCATAAATACTTTCTTTTCAGCACAGTTGTGGGGACTGAAATGAGCCCACTAATTGCCTCCCATTTCGACTGACATGTGGTGGTTTAGTGGAAAGAGAACACAGCGGGGAGAAGGAAATAGGAGGCTGAGAAAATGAGAGCTAATTATTTTCACTGCCTCATGTCAGGCTCTGTGTCAGCCTTGTTTTTACAAACTGGAAGGTTTAGCACTAAATAAAACAAACTGGCGTCATGTTTTTATATACTGGCAGTGTCATGGAAGCAGCTGCACATCTCAAAGACAATATAATGCCTGCATTCGCATGGACACCATCTGACAGCCACTGTGAGCCACTGCTAATGAGGATATCACAGTGGTGCCAAGTGAAAGGTGCTGAATTATGTATGATTCTTCATCAGTGCAGCAATAGTCCTGTACATCATTATGAGACATTGTTTTGCTGAAGAGATTAAAACATTCTTAGTTCCAGACCCTGCAACCTATACACGCTACAAGAGGTTATTAATGGAATTTTTAGGGAGAGTTTCTTGTGGATTTCTTTTTGGTTAAAAATATCTCATGGGACAAAGCTGTGGTGGGTCATGACACTATATATATAAAGAAGAGAAGCAAATTAACTGTAATTGTGTTATCTTCCCTTAAATCCAGAATAATAAAATATAGTGTAGCAGGGTGATACATAATGATAAATAACCTAAGTGCTGTCACTAGATGTTCAACTCTAATGCCTTTAAAACAGCAGGTTTCAGCAGCTGAGATAGATAATAGCTAAGAATGTAAAGGAGCTTCTGGGGACCTAAATCATCAACATGCTACTACTTTTAGTACCAGCATGACCAACATTTTTTTCATATTTGTTTCATCTTGCATTACATCTTACTTTACTCCTAATAGCCAGTTGCCTGCTACAATGCCGTTGCCTTTTCTTTCTTCAGTCCTAAAAACAAAAAAAAAAAAAAAAACAAAAAAAGAAGTTTATTGCAACCACTGATTTTAAAACAAATCCTGGATTTGGGCCTTCTGGAAAAGTGAGGTGTCTCCCCAGTGAGAGTTTTAAGCTGTTGTTGCAGGAGACGTGTTTGTTGTTTAAAGCCTGTGCCTGGTCTTTTTCATTTCCCTTTTGGTTTTTGTTGCAGACCGTAGTGCATATGGGGTTAAAGGAGTATTGTCACCACAGTAAGCTGGAGGTTTAATTTTTAAAGTGTTCTTATTTTCTGTTCAGAAGCTGAGGAGAAGTGGTTCCAAATACCTGTGTGATTTGCGCTTTTTTTTGTTCTACAATCATTTGCAGAGACTGCTGATTTATTGGCGTTGTCAAAGGGCTATTCGAAAATGTTTTTTACACGAAGTTTTGCTGGTTGTGCTTCTCAGTTCTGAAACTAGGGTTGTTTTTTTTAATACAAAAACCTGAAATTATTTAAATCAAAATTGAGCAGGTAAATACTGAGAGAGAGTTTAATTCTTGAATTACAAGATGTCCAGGGAAATCTCTTTGAAGGACTTGTGTAAGTATATTTATCAACCAGGCACTTTGAATGAGCCATTTCCAGATTATTTTTCCTACATATATCTGCCACTAAATGTAGTTTCAATGCAGGAAATCTTGTGGCTCTAATTCATCAAAGAATTGAAATTTGTATACTTGGTTATTCTAGCCAAATTTTTGCTAAAGTGACTGAGCATCTCTCTCCTATTCATTGCTAAATAAGAACCTAGCACTCGACTGAAAAACAGGGAAATATGTCTCTTCCTACAGCACACAAATCTCGCAGTACTTGCTATGTGGTTAACAAAATGGTTACCAAGTTTGTAAGAGAAGTAGCCACCTCCTTATTTTAGATAAGTAATATCATAGATATTTTCCAAGTGACTTGATTCAGAAGTCACCTAGCTGCTGTCTTCTTCCTTTTCCTTTCTTCCTTCTCTCTTTCTGTCTTTTCTACCTTTTCTTTATCCCAGCCTCTCCTTCCCTCTCGCTCCTCTCTTTATTTCCCTGGGGTTTTTGTCTCCCTATTTTTCTCTTTCCCCTTTCCACTGATGATTTTACAATAATACAAAATGAAAACCTGACATGTATTTTAGAGTGAGCAGAGAGGTTATGCTTAGTGTGGTAATTTGCCCTTTGGTATCTGCGTGGCGTGGCTGGAGAGGACTCCAAGGAGTACCGAAGGTTTGGGGGCTGGATTTGCAGGACGGGAGAGTGCATTTCTGCCTCTGAAGCAGCAGTTCGGAGCCGGGGAAGGCGGTGTTTGTGCAGGGCTCCTGCATCCACAGCTGCGTGGGGCAGCCTGATTCGTTACCGCACGGAGAGGGCTCCTGCGTGCGCGGCACATCCGGAGAGGGGCCGGGCGCTGGCAGGTGCCCACCGCCTGCCAGACCCTGGGTTTACACAGCTTGCCAGCCTTTTCTTTAGAGATGGTCGTTCGACTTATGTCCTTTATTAAAATGAGCTCAGGTTTGTCAGATCGGGTCTGCAGGGAGATGTGAGCGAACAGCACAAAATTCTGAGTTGTGAAGGCACAGGTGTCCTGGCACAAGGTGCAGCTCAGGCTCTCGGGTGCGTGGCACTGGTCTCATGGCAGGATATGTGCTGAATTAACTGGAGGATAGTATGTTAAGTCAATGTTTTGTTATTTCCTTGGCTCAGGTATTTTTGTAAAACTTATAAATGTCATCAAGCATCTTGTCTCTAATCTTGGGTTCGATCTGCAGTGGGGAATCCAAGTAGCAT
Organism: Strigops habroptila; assembly: GCF_004027225.2. NCBI lineage: Eukaryota > Metazoa > Chordata > Aves > Psittaciformes > Psittacidae > Strigops > Strigops habroptila. The sequence continues at coordinate 19,183,731 of NC_044281.2, read as the reverse complement.
GAATTTAGGAAGTCCTGCAAAATTCTGGCGATGAGGAAGGTGTGGGCAGGGAGAGGAGCACAGTTTGAGAGGCAAGGAGGAGTCAAAGACAACTCACTTCGCTGTTGCTGTTCAGTAACAGTTCTCAGACAATGTCAGGGCCAGTGGATCACCCACCTGCAAAGAGGCAGGCGTAACCCTGGGTTAGCTCACAACCTGAAAAAGCAGCACAGAAAAAGGTCTTGCAAACAGATACAAGAAACAGAGGCACAGGGCAACTTGAGCACCTTACTGGGTTTCACAGGAGGTTGATGGTGGAACTGGAAACTGAACTCGACGCCTCTAGGTCTTGGTCTGGTGCTCTGACCACTGGACCAGAGTTCCCACCACTCAAACTCGCACTGGGGCAATACAGAAACCAACTCATACGTCCACTTTGCTCATGGACAAACAGGGCCAACTGCTTTCATAAGCATAATTTGTTGTCGCGGTTCGGAAGTGATTATACTCCAGTTTTCTTTATCTTAGAATTGCCAATTCAATGCCTGATTGAAAGCTTTGAGACTTCTGAGGGCTGAGCTCCTACGTTACATTTATGAGAGATGCACGTGCAAACACTACCAGATAATCGCATGTGCGCACGGATACTTTTTAGGCTGCTGTACATTTGTGTGTGCAAATAGATGCTTACGCAAGCCCTTGACCCTAGGCGGCCATCTGTGTCCCTCCCCATTGAAAGTTGTTGCATTTTCTAGCAGAGCTGGGGAGAAGACTGCCTCCCACAATCACTGAGACCTGACCTGCCCAGCCAGCGGTACGCAGTGGACACAGACCCTCCTGAGCCCCTGGCATGTCTAGAGGAGCTCCTGTCTCTGTGAAGGGCACATCTCCTCCTGCCTGCATGGAGGTGGATACAGTGCTTCACTGCAGCCCTGTTGTCCCTCAGGGTACTGATTTTTGGAGGAGCTCAGTGCACCAGACAGTATCTAATCCCCAAAGCACCTGCTGGGCACACCAGTAAATGTTGCCTGGTTTGCACCATGGATAGGTCATCTCCAGTCCCCACTGGGAGGCTCCCTGGCAACAAGCGCAAATTGCGGTCCCAGACGGGATGTCCTGCAGGATGCTGCCAGAGCCATCAGCTTCTGCAGGCTCACACCTGTGCGAAGTGTTGGATGTTGGTCCCATGTTCAGCTCATGGGATGATTTAAGGATACTTTTCATTGCTTTGGTTTATTAGAGTCACTATGATTATTTTCTAAGCTGAGCTTGCTTATAATTAATAGTGCAGCTGGAGGTGAGCAGAAGTTGAGGAGGCTCAGTGGTCGCTGGGCACTCAGTATCTGAAATAATTGAGCTGTAATAACCAGCTCATCCTCTTGCCTATTATTTGAGTGGCTGTCTTAAAGAGTTTCCTCGACCCTCTGGTCGTCTGTTCCTGCGTTCACTGGGAAGATGTCCTTGGGTCTGGCTGCTGGCACTGGCTGTGACCACACGTGACAGTTCCCACCGCTGCCCTGTGCCCCCACCAACGTGCGGGTGTGCAGACCTCCATCCAGGTGGGTGAAGCCACCTGGTTGTGGTCCCTCAGGGGATCCACATCTCTGAAGACATCTAGACCTGTCAACATGGCAACTGTCTCTCAGGGCGAGCTAAGAGAAAAGTGAACAAGAGAACCTGAGGGTTTTCTATTATCAACACTTTTTCTACTGTCAACACGTTTAGGAAAATGTGCATATCCTAAAATATGTACATGTTCCTTATCTTTCTCACTGGGTTATTTTTTTCCCCCCATATTGAGGATTAGGTTTTGGGTTGTTTTGGCTTTTGGTTTTGTTTCATTTTGCTGGGGTTTTTTTATTTGTATTCTAACAATCCAGCATTCTTTTTTTATTATTCATAGGATTGTAAATGGAAAATGTACATGGAGATGGACGGGGATGAAATTGCAATAACCTACATAAAAGATGTGACATTCAACACTAACCTACCTGATGTAGAGATTTTAAAGATGACAAAGGTATTTACAGCCTTAAAGCTTTCACAAATTCACAGATCTCAAACAAAGACATTAAAATACCACAGCAGTCGACTTTTGTGCTTGCGGAAGCTCAATCTCTTGACAGCTTTTAAATAAAATGCACATTTTAAACAGATTTGTATCATAATAGGAGTTAGGTATTTTGGTTCTCTTTTAAGCTGACAATAATGTTAACAATAGAAAAATAAGAGAAGGAACTAATTTGTATTTTCTTCTTTTAATTCCATGTTATATCCTCTGAATTTATTACCCCTTTTAAAGAAAAGAATGTTCAAAAAATTACTTTCCTTTCAAAGAGAAGAAACTGATTTAAATGTTCCAGTTTGAAACTTCATGTGATTTGTCTGGGTTTGGGTGCCCCCCCCCTTTCTTTTTTCTTTTTTTTTTTTTTTTAACATGATTTTAGAACTTTAACACCGATCTAAAACTCCCTCTGTCATGCAACGATGGGCTGCAAAAACTGAAACCCCTCAGCAGACAGTACAGCACTGAACATCTGCAATTCAGTGTCACTGGGCATTTTACCTTATTTCAGAACCTGCCTGCAAACAGTTACCAGCCAGCACTTAGACCGCTTTTACCGTAAGCAACAGAGGCTGTGTTAATGCAGAGGGCATTCTGTTTGTTGTTATTTTAATTGTTTGTTCTTATTAATATGCTCCACTTGATAATAGCTCACAAAATAAATTTCTAAATGGAAAAATATACAGCTTGATTGCCAATTAGAACGCTGCTCTAATGTGCACTGATAAAAACCCCCAAACTCCTGAATGCTTTTAACTGTGAGTATTTTGGCTAAATTTTGGGGGAACCTTTGTTTATTTTTTCCTAAAAGAAAAACTGAAAATCAGATTATCAACAGTCAGAATTTTAAGGAAAATGTGGTATGAGAGTATGAGAGTCAAAAAAGGATTCTCATATTTAATTCATGCTAATATTATTTTTATAGTTAGTGATTTTTGGAACAGGACTTGTGATATTATTATGATTATTATTATTTCCTGTTTAATTTTCATCTTGGACATTTTAAATTTTTCCTTAAAAAAAAAAAAAAGGGATTAAAGTTAAATAAACTAATAACGAGATGCAATAACATTAACTTTTCACATACTTTAACCTTTTTATATCTGTCAGGGAATATCTCTGAGAATCTCTAGATATTTGTGCTTGCTGGCCTCTGTAAGTTTAGCAGAATAAAACCTATACATGCACAAAAATGAAAAAGGTTTATGCCCTCATGAAAACATTCCATGCTGTCTTACCTACTGTCTGTTATTTACAGAATTCTCTTCTCAGTTTGCTTTTGGAAACAAGGAAGTAAATAATTCCAAAATATATTGCTTGTCTCGTAAGATTTTAAGAAAAGTATTGATGTTAACAGTATGGAAATGGATGAAAAAAAGGCAAATGTTGAAAATATCTTTGGGATGTTTCAGAAACAAGTCAGGAGATGAAGAGCACCTTGTAAAACTCCCACCATGTTTTTTTCAGCCACCATTTGTAATGGAGAAATGGATTGTGGGGATAGAAGAGCACCAGTCTGTAGAATGTGTTGTTACATATGAGGTAAGCTCTAAGAAACAAATTAAAAAATTGTTTACCCAAGATAAAACCTACATGGGAGGTGTGGAAATAGCATCCTCTGCCTTTGTTATAGCCTATAATCAAGTCTCGGCAGCCTGTAATTAATTGTAAAATCTAAAGTTCAGAGCAAAAGCTGAATGAAGTTTACAGAGACAGTGTCCTTAGACTGCTGCCTGGGACAGCTCTTTTTCTCAAGAACGAAAACCCCTTTTGCTTGAAGTGTAATGGTCAGTGTTGTTTGCATTACTGGAAAAGTCTGGTTTTTACCTTTCTGATGAAGTGCTGATTAGGAGAGCAGAGAAACAACAGGAAAAGAAAAGAAATGAGAAGTCAAGAGTAAAGTAAGAAAAATAAACCTGGAAAACCATTTTATGTGACAGAAATTAGCCTTTTTAAAAAGAGTTTGCAGTTACTTACAAAAGCGTTTATAAAGGCCAATGCTGCGTATCACAAGAAGGCTAATAATTGAGATTCCAGCTCTGTCCTGAGCAAGGGTTCAAGCAGTGATGGAGAGACAGGACCTTGCTTGCCTGTCTCAGAAGTGAAGAACAGTAGTTTTCTTTCAGCCTAAAGTTTCTTATGGGATTCACAGGCCCTTAACAACAAACTGAAGAGCTTGATACTCCAGTAAAGTTTTATGGAGGGTCACCCTACAAAAATACCTGCTTAGTCCTACCTCTTTTGGCAGAAAGCACTGCCCATTTGACACTCACATTAATATAACTAGTAAAATATATTTTTGTGTTTGTAGAGGAAGGCCTTCAGATCTTTCCTCCACATGGTACATGAATTGAAAGTTATTCACTACCACATTTTTAGCATAATCACAAAATACCATCCAAAATTATCTAGAGTCTAAAAATACTTGAGAACTGGCTAAGTGGTTTTGCAGAATAGACTCTATATGGAAAATGCTGCTGCCGCCCAGGCACTAGTGGAAGTTCCCTCATGGGATAGTTTAGTGGGTTATGTCCTTATGTGCATTATGTCCTCATGCATGTTGTGTCCTTCCCGAGCAGAGTGACGTTAGAGCTCCCAAATCCACCAGGCACATCCAATCTATCTGCTGGAGCAAGGGGAAAGCGCAGGATGAGGTCGTGACTGTACAGCTTATGATACATACCTCACTCCCCAACTCGGAGGGGAATTCACGGTGCAGATCTGACTCAAGTAAGTCAGTACACATGAACTTTATTGCTGACATGGACAAATGTAAGCAGCCTTAAATCCTGACACTTTTTCAACTCCTTCCTTGGGTTGGGTTTGGATCAACCTTTCAATCCCCTCCAGTAGAAGGTCACTGGGAGAGGTGTTTTTGCCTATGGTCCAGGCTTCTTCCCCTCTCTGTTGGCATACGTGTACATGTCCACGGTAGCCTTTCTATGATGACAGGCCTGCTTTTCTCTAAAGTCTGCTTGTGGATGCTGCATCGGGGTATCAGCCAGCAAATCTGCCCTTCTCCTCCAAATCCACCCCTCCTTACCAAGACAAGAGCATGCTCAGCTTTGTGGAGGCAAGTGTATTGGCATAGCAAAAGGATTTGGATGGAATTGTAGCGCCCATAGAAAGTATGCAGGGCCTGGGGTGAAGATGTGTTTCTCAACCAGGATGTCAGGAAGGCATCTGCTGGGAAAGAAGATAATCTCTACTCTCTATCTGCTGGGAATATTGGAGTTTCCCACAGCTGTTTTGAGGATTTTGGAAGCCAGTGCTTTCAGCGCATCTAAAATGAGTGCTCTTATTCTTAAGCAATTGGGATCCACTTGCAGCAAACTGTGATTTGTCATGCAGGTGGGACCTAGAGCATGTCCTGAAAGATAAATCTTCTCTGCAGATTACCTCTGTTGATGGAGGTTATCCTGGTTTCGGGGTGATGAGCTGTACAGCCATACCAAATTGTGGTCTCATACCTCCATAGGTTGGGTCTGCCACAGTAAGCTGAGCTGCTTTCATTTTTTTGTGGTGAGCAGTGGGAGAGCACTGGCACAAGGAGGAGTTAGTTATACAAAGGCACTAATGTATTGTCGGTACCCAGGTAAATAGATACAGGTGCGTTACCCGCCAGCGTGAAAGTTATGCCTCAGCTCTAGCAAACTTCTTGTCCTGTCTTCTTTACCAGACCACCTTCCCCAGGTTTAAAACACCACCAAATCCAAGCACAAAGGTGAGGGTAATACCTGTCTAAGCGGCTAAAATAACCAGCAGTGAAGGTACTACCTCTGTGGGCTGCCGCGTAGAGCATTTAGTTCAGTGTAGAGAGTTGGTGGCTCAGAGTTTATGAGAGAGATGTCCCCCAAGCCAAGAGAGGTAAGAGGCAACCCCATAGGGCACACTGCGAGGTCCCTGCTTGGCCATGGCTGGTGACCGTGACTGGCCATAAGGAGCAGGGACTGAGCAGCCTAAAGGCACTGAAGGGAGCCTTTCATTCGTGACAGTGTCAGCCCTGGTGGCCACCTGAGAGTTAATAACAAAAGAAGACCCAAACTCAAGTCCTGAGCCTGTTGCTTCCAGGTTTATAAGGTCTGTGTTTTACATCCACAGCCTTAGTAGGAGGGCAAAGGGGAATGGCAGAGGAGGTGCTGTCTTGCAAATACATTTCGGCATGCATGTTTCTTTGGAAACCGTGACTTTCAAAGAGGTTGAGAAGCAGAGAAGGCAATTCCCATCTCTCTTTCCATGAAAGGAGGTTCATCTCTCAGTGCAGGTGGAGGTATCTGCTGTGGTGCTGTCACAGGAAAGACAGTTTCCTTTTGACATATTTGACATTAAGTTGAAGTTATTTAAATCTCTTGGGATTGAAGCAAAGTCTGGGGAAAGGAGGAATGGAAGAGACCATCCCTGACATCTGAACAGGAGCAATCTCTCTAGAGCAAAATCATTTAAGCAGCACTCCATGTTTTTTGGCCAGAGCTGTGGCCTCGGATAAGAGGAATTCCTGGTCTCTGCTCTGCCCATAAAGTAACAAACCAGGCAGTCTTCAAAGTTCAAATGGAAAATTTACAACTATTATATTTGCTATAGGCTTTCATGCAAACCACAGGACTAACTTTCAAAAGCACTTCAGTCTGATCTCTGAGAGCTACAACTTTTGTTATGACCCCAGGGCTGTGACCATAGGTGTAAGGAAACTGTAATGCCCTGAGTTGCTCACAGTTAAGCACTGTCTGAGCTATCCTGGCTGAAGCCAGTTGATTTTCTGTGTGAAGCCAGCCACAGTGATGTAGCTGCAGCTCAGACTCAGTATCTGGGGCATGCAAAGTGGATTGACTTCTGAGTTTGTAGTAATAGTAACAACTGAAGGGGCTCTGGTTGGTGTGGTGTGTAGCAGTTTGAAGAGAAAGCAGTGAGAGGAGGTCAGTCTGGCTGCAGCATCAGGGATTTGCACTAAGGGTCTTCACTGTCTCTGTATCTGTCCTCAGTGACAAACAGCATGACTGTGACTGCTGGGAGAGACGCAGGTGGAGGGTGATGCTGCAGCGGTGCTGGCACCTTGTGGTGCCCACTCCATGCTTGTTGTGGTGATCTCCAGGCTCCTTTGCAATGAAAGCTGCAGCGAAATCTGCTGAGGCTGCCAGGAGCATCACAGGAAATGTATAAAATGTACAAATCACAGGAAATGTATAAAGCCTGGGTTAAAAACACGGAGGCACCTGAGAGTGGGAACCTACCTGAACAGTCAAATGAATGGTTCCGTGCAGTGACGTCTAGTCTAAGCTCCGTAATCTACACTGGCATCAGAAATATCTGTATCAGTTGCTACACTTGCTATTTTAAATTGTAGAATCATGGAATAGTTTGTGTTGGAAGGAACATTAAAGATCATCTAGTTCCAACTCCCTGCCATGGGCAGGGACACCTTCCATGAGACCTTCCATGAGACCTTCCATGACACCTTCCAGGTTGCTCAAATCCCCATCCAACCTGGCCTTGAACACTTCCAGGGATGGGGCATCCATAGCTTCCCTAGACAACATATTCCAGTGTCTCACCACCCTCACAGTGGTTCTTCCTAATGTTTAATCTAAATCTACCCTCTTTCAGTTTAAAACCATTACCCTTTGTGCTCCTTTTACTACATTAGAAGTCTACCATTATGTTCAACCATAACATTGAACATACTGAAACTGAGGCTGGGAGGGCAAGGGTGGTTTGAGACATGTTGAGGTTCTTCCGAGAGAAACCGTGGTACCTAACCTGACACCGTGGGTAAACCAGAGAGCAGTTTTCAGTCGGTTCACAGAAAGCTTACTCTGTTTTCATTTCCCTGCCAGGCATTGACAGCCAGTGGATGCAGACGCTGCGGATGCACCAAATAGCGAAAGCCATTTCTCACCAGCATGGCCACCCCCACAGCCCGACCACCATCACCCACTACCTGCCCTACCTTCGCAGCCAGGACTCCTACGCTGCTGCCGTGAGGAGGATGCGCAGTCCTGTCAGTTACCAGTTCACGTCCATCAGCCACTCCCGAAACTCCTCTCCCTTCTCACACGGTCTGATGAGAAACCTCTCGAATCTGCACCTGAACTCGAAAGGCAGCAGCACCTCCAGCACAGCCTCCGACACCCCTTCGGAGAGGGACAGGTCTGCCGGCAAAGGCAGAAACGCCTCGCACGGTGCTAACTCCCGCAGCTCCTCGGATGGGAGGCGCAGTGGGACCAGCTCCCCGGTGCCCCCCCGGTTCTCGGGAAGAGCCTACAGGACTTCCTCGCCAGCACCCCCCCCATCCTCCCAGCAGCGCAGGTACTCCCGCAGCTCTCCCCAGCCCAAGGCCATCCCGGGCATGCCTCCGCAGGATGAGAGCGAGCCCAGGAGGGGTGAAGGGGAGAGCAGAGTCAGCGAGGGAGGGTGGATAAAGGTGCAGCACGGAAAGAAGTCCAACAGGCAGACTGCCGGCAAGCCAGGGAAGGAGAGGCCCAGGGGGAACTGGCGGGGCCGGAGGACGTTCTAAGGAAGGAATTTGCCCCTTTATTTAACTGAATGTTCAACCTAGAGAAGATACACCCTATTTAATTTGTTGCACCGAAAGCCAGGATGCCACCTTCCTTGCTGGCCAGCGTGGCCTGGTACCTGCCAGCGGAAGGGGAGAGATGCCTGCCTCTCCTCCTGTCACAGTCAGCGACAAGGGATTTCACTTGATTTTCTCCCCTCCGTTTGGCTGCTCGTGTTCTCAGGTGACCGGATATCCACTGTTTTGCTTAATCTGTCAATAATAAAAATCAGTAAGGCACAGCAGGGTGCCATAATGAAAGGCTCTCTGTTTCATCCTTAGGGAAGGAGTTGTGCTGCTACATCTCCCCTCACCTTGCTTATATCTCCAGACAGTGAGTGAGGCTCCAAGTGGGGTCTCCTCACCCCTTGTTCAATCTGCTTCTGCCAGGGCTATATGAAGAGGTGGTATTTTTATTAGACCAGCTTATTTTTATTAGACCAGCGTAGTCTGAAAATACAGGAACATAGAGTGATTTCAGGTCCACTCCAGTAGCTTCGCTTCTTCGCTTCCAGCTTCCCATTCCCTCTCAGGAATTTCTCACCTTGCTCTTTACTTAAAAGCCCCAACACCAGCTATGTGACACCAGTGAGCACACTCTGTCACATACACAGTTGTCATAAGCAGAAGGAGAAACAGAAGCTAGGCTTTATTCTCTTTGGGGGGAAAAAATAAAAATACAGGGAGAAAAAGGCATTGCCTTTATCACAGTTACATCTAACCCCACTGGGGCCTACGATAATGTTTATCCCTCGGCAGCAGGCATTTTTTAATTGAATTTTTAAATGCGGCCAGACTGTGTCGCTTTTGTCTTTCAGTCTTCAGGTAGTAAAGACAAGGTCAGCGAAGTTTCTGATTAATGTGGTCTTTAGCTCCACCGAGAACAAAGACACTGCTGTAGACTCACTCGGCGTCAAGAAGTTTCTTCGTGGCCTTTTCACTCCAAGTTGATTTCACACAATTAAAAAGGGAAAAATAAAAAGTAAAAAAAAAAAAAAGGTTAGGGTTTCTCAAGATACAAGAGGGAGAAAAAAAAGGAAGAAACAGATACAGGAATCTGAACCCAAAGCAACACATGGTACCCACTGAAAGCCAAGAAACTGTAAATTAGAGATGCCTTTGAACAAGGTGCTGCATACCATCCATGCTAAGCAGTGCTCATGGGCACACAGTGGTGAGCGATGCTAGCATGTCAACCCTCAATTACCCCAATCACCATAGCCCCGGCACTGGATGTTCTGAAGGACATAAAAATTCCCTGCTCCACACAAAAGCCACTCCTGGGTGTACATGCAGCTCTGCTCGCTCCGATTCCCACCAGCCTCAGTGAGGGCTGAGCCCCATGGTGCGTTTCCCAATACTTAACCAGAGTGAACTGGGACTTCCATTTCACTAATTCAGGACAAGGTCCACGAAAACCGATGGAGCAGGACACAGTGGATACCAGGTGTCAGGAATCATATCTCTGTCATTTAAGTACCTTTTCCTCTAACAACAGGTAAGAGCAGAAAAAATAGTAAGATGCTTTACCTGGAAGTGAACGGGGCTGTATGTGAAGCTCTGTGGTAACAAAGCCTGACGCTTTCTTGTGGCTTCAAATTGGTTGAAAGCTAGTTAGTAACCCAGCTTCCGGCCCTGGTGTACTGAACCTGCAACTAATTTGGGGGATGTGGACAAGCAACCACTGGATGTTTCTCTGTCACAACTTTGTGGGAGACTGATGTTTTGCCTAGGTTGGGAATCCTTCTCTACCATTTCCTGCAGTGACCAACAAGGGCTGGAGGATACCAGCTGATAGTACCCACACCTGAGAGCACTTGCTAGAGACGTGTTTGTGTTACTAAGGTTTGGATATGCAGCTCAGGAAGCAAGATCTTGTATCGCGCTTGGGCCTACGCAGATGCTGGGCAGCAACTGCAAGAGTGTTGAAGGGCTTTTGAAGGGCTCAGCTGACAGCTCACAGGGGGCGGTGCCAGGAGGGGCGGCACCGCCCTGAGTGGGGAAAACACGCCCCAGGGAGCGAGGGCCCGCTCCGGGAGCTGTGCTGCGGCTGCCCCGGCGGTGACAGCGGCGGCACCAGGCAGAGCCGACGCGAGGGGAGGCTGCGGCGCAGAGCTCGGGGTGTAGAAAGTGCCTCCGCTGGTCTCTGGAGGCGAGGGTGCACAATGGGCAGGGCTGCACTCGGTGCGCCTGGTGTAGGTCCTACTGCAGCAGGGGCTGAGCTGCGGGACACTGTCAGTAGCTAAAAGCTGTCAGGGAAGCCCAGAGGGAGCTGGACTGCTTGCTCCAGGCCCAAACTGCCGGGGCCAGAAGCGTCCACCATAGCGCATGCAGAAGAGGAGGAGGGTGTTAATCCAGGAAGCTGGGAGCTAGTAACAAAAAAAAACCCCACACCAAAAAAAAAAGGAGGAAGAGGACAATTAACAGCAAGGAGCTTCCTCCAAAATCCAGTGTCCCCACCCGGAACCGCTTCATAGCTCTGCAGCGGGCTAACGAGGAAACGCACACCGCACCAAATGAACAACCAGCTGATGCACCAGTAAAGAGGATCACTGCTGGTGCCTCCAGGAGAAAGCAGGGGCTCGGATCAGGGGTGTTGCTGAGAGGCTGCCTGGCCTAGTAAGTCCTGCTGACTATTACCCGCTTCTGGTGGTCCATGTGGGTGCTAGCGATACAGATAGCAGTAGCCTTGAGAACATTTAGAAGGACCACAGAGCCCTGCAAAAGGTGCGTAGGGGCTCTGGGGCTCAGTTTTTTCATCGATCCTCTGGGTCAAAGTGGAGGACCTTGAAAAGGCCAGGCACATTTGGCAGGTTAAAACGGTGGTGGCATAGTCAGAGGTATGGTTATTTAAACATAGGACTTGATTTGGGAGGCCAGGTCTACTGGAGGCTGGTGGAGCTGGTCTGACAGAGGGGAAGAGCTGCTTTGGTAGGAGACTTGCCAGGCTAGTCAAGGCAGCTTTAAACTAGATGTGTTGGGGGAGCGGGACATCAATCCATCCCAACACTCCTGGTCAGTTGCCAGCACCTGTAATAAATGCTTGGAGTGGTGCAAAGCTATTTCAGCTGCTCCAGCTAATGAGCTGGCTTTATTTGGAGCTCAGCTCATGTGCCTCTATACAAATGCCTGTAGTATGGGGAATAAACAAGAGGAATTAGAGATGTGTGCATGAATAACCCATCTTCCAGCTCAACCCCTCACACAAGCCTTTCCTTTTCCCACGGAGCCTTTGCACATTCACAGAAGGATGACTGTTGCAGAGGTGACAGCCCACTGAAGAATCCAAGGGGCCCCAAAATCATAAACAACCCCAGGCTGTTCCTCACCCTAACCCCCTGGGACATGAGTAGACTGCCAATCCATCCCTGGGCAGCAGAGCTGCAGAGGTTGCTTTTTATGGCCTGGCCAGAAATTTCATCCAGCTCAGTGTTTGATTTGGACAGCACTGTAATATCTCTCTCTTGCAACATTTCTGGTTGTTGCTTTGGCCTCATATTGATTTCAAAGGACATGCTGAAATGTTATGCCTGTGTTGCGCCTCCCAGGAAGATAAACAGAACCAATGGTCAGAGATGGGATGGCTGTCTGACCCCTTTTCCCTGTGGAATGTCTGCCAGGTTTCAGCCTGTCCAGCCACTGCCCCGGTGTGCTGTGGGGGATCTGGTCATACTTGACTGGATGGGATGGGACGACTGTGGGACCTGGCCAGCCAATGCTGCGGACCTGCCTGCAATGGGGTGGATGCCAGTGGCCCCTCTGCGTCCCCATCTACACCTGATCTCAGTGATGCCGTGCCAGCAGATGAAACAATAGTTTACAGGGCTGAGGTTCACAGGGGTCGTTGCTGCTGGTTGATTATTTCTATGAAATGCTGGAGAAAGCAAACCCAGTTCCTGTTCAGCTGGGAGGAAGAGTGGCCATTCATGTCTCCCCCCGGCACTGCCATGACTGACCTAAGACACCGTAAGAACCTCCTTTTTCACTGGCATCACTGTGAAATGGGGATAGTGTTTTTGGACACTCTTTACTTTTTAAAGAAAGTATTTGCTGCTGCAGCAGCTTTGCTCTTTCTAACCTGCTCCCACTGATTTTTTTCTAGCAGTTGGCCATGTCTTGACAGTAACGCCACTCTCCCTGGGCACAAAATCTCCATATGCTGACCATGATCTGGCAACTTGCTGAGCTGATTTAAGGAGCACAAGTCGGCCAAACTCTCTGCTTCTGCCCTGTCTCCTCACTCACAGCAACAGCCCCTGCCGGGGCATCCCTTACCACTGTCCTCCAGATGAGATCAAACCCCAAGTGTTTTAAGACTTTTCTGTAAACTTGCTGCCAAGAATACTGGACCATGCATCAAAGATAAGAACTTGATTTTCTTATTTTTTTATATTGTGATAGAGAATGCACTTTGACCTAATTATTATTATTATTACTTTAGACTGGGAAAGATGGGCAGTTGTTTTTGTGGAAAAACCCCAAACCAAGAGACCTCCTGACATCTTGTGTCATAAAATGGACTAAAATAGCTGTGCTACCTCTGAAAATTATATGACAATTATTTTCTATATATGTGTCTACCATAGAAGGGGTTTTACATAATATTCTTATCTAATGAAGTGTCAAAGCTTAGCAGTTCAAGCCAGTTTGTTGCAAAAAGTTAGAGGTTGTGGAGAAGTCTATTATGGCACTAACACTAATAAGCATCTGCCAAGATCATGTTTGAGTACATATAAATACAGGGCATTTGAGATGACCATCTCAGAGGACAGAGGAACGGTGCTGGGAGGCAGCAGCAGCCCGGGGTGGCTGAAAGCCAGGGTAAAGCACGCAACCACTCTGCAGGTCCCACCCCAGCACCACTTACACTTCCCACCGCTCCTGCCCCACCACCTGCCTGCCCCGAGGGTTGGTGCCTCTCCGCTTCAGGAGATGGTTTTGCAGCTGCTGACAGACTACAGACACAAACACTGTGCAGTGTAGAATGAAGTGGCCTAATATACCTGGGGCTCAACATACATGTTTTTTTTCCTGCCTTAGCTAGAAAAGTGAGGGCTCCCTGCAGCAGAGAGAAGGCATTTCTCTCATGCTGTGAAAAACACACAGGAAGGGCCTGAAACCTTGAGATGTGCCCTGGGGACCCCCACCGCAGGCTGTAGTGAGCCCTGAAGAGGCTTTCTACCTGGCCCCCTGCTTCCTCCCTCCTGCTGCTAGAGAGAGGTCGCTGGGGAGAAGGTTAAGCCACCACCTTTCCCCCTGCTCCTGTCCTCTCCCAGCAACCGCACCTAGTTGAAGGCTGGCAGAGACAATGCATATAACATTCACAAACTGGCAGTGGCAAAGCTTATATAAAAGGGCAAAAAACCAGACTGCAGTAAGCATTTTTGATTATTTTCTGATAGCCTCCTGTTTCCTACAGCTATGCATTTGCAGAATGTTTTGAAAGCAATTTCTTTATGATGTGACTTAATCTATTTTGTGTTTTCAAAGGGAAATATAAATCAAAGCCCAAGAGTGAAAGGGCTGGGATCTCAAGCTTTTAAAAGTGGCTATTGCATATCAACAAGAGCTACTTTTGATCGACAGTTTTTGCTATGTATTTTGTGAAATGGCCAAAGAATACTCAAATGAGCATTAAAATTACACTTCCATAACATGCATCACAATGGTCTGGGCTCTGAATGATCTGCTGTGATGTATATTTGGAATAATCATTAAGATTTCTATAAAAACTGACCGCATTTCAGCCATTCTGTTAGTGCGCTGATGAATATAGGTTTCTAGAGGCATCTGTCAACTGCACTTTTTCTCTCCATGGACTGTATTTATTCCTTTGGTTTTCCTTCTCTTATTCTTTTCATTTTTAGGTTTTTAAGTCTTTTTCATTTTTAAGTTTTACCAGTTTGTGTCAAAGAAACACAGTATCAAATAGGATCAGACATGACCACCCAGCCCTTACTAGTAAGGAACGTACAGCAAAGCACAAGGAGATACAAACCTGTTAAATTAAAAGGGGAGAATCTATTTTCCTTGGAGAGAGAAAAAATCAAAAAGCATACTAATTGCATTGCGGAGGTATTTTGTGGAACTGGTACAGTTGGTATTGGCTATAAACTGATTACACATGTTAAAAACTTAAATTTACATTTATTTTACAAATTCTGGTTCAACCTATCGGAGCACAATGTCGAAGTATTAACAGTAAAAAGGTACTTCATAAAAATTCCTGTCCAGCAAACATACGGAGGTCTAACTATAATGAAATCTCAAAAAGAGGCCATCTTCATGCTTCTGTATAAGAAAAGTGTCCTTTCTGAGTTGCAATCAATAACAGGTTACCTGATTATACACTTTATTATGTCTTGTATAAGTAGTGTTAGCCACCAGAGGCTGACATGTGAACAAATACATGTGCTTGATCAGATCTTTTACAGCAACACACCTTTAAAAAGAGAAAAACAATTAGTGTGTGTGTTATAGGTTCCGATTTACAATTTACATCATAAATCAATGTCTGATTATTTTAATGTGAAATGTTTTTAGCTTCATTTTATTGCACTAACGGTTTCAATAACACACTATAATTTGCTCAGATGAAGAGGTGATTGGACAGCTCTTACAGAAATTTTTAATTACTGTCATTAGTGGCTGCAATCTTACTCTTTTCTATGGAGCTTAGATACGTGTTACTGCATTGTGCTACAGGTACTATGGGGTTGTGAGAATCCAAACTCTCCCTTTCCACTGAAATACTTGCATCTATAAATCGGTGTCATTGTGCAAGTCCTATCACAATAATAATGAGCATCACACAAAGATTAATTAATGTATCCACGTGCTATTTTAGGCAGGTAGAAATGTATTGTCCCAATTGAAAAAGAAAAAAAAAAAAAAAAGGGAAAAAAAAAGAAGGGAAACTAGAGCATAAAATGTATTGATGTATTGTCCATAGTTAAGACAGGAAGTGTGTAGGAGAGCCAGCAGGAGTCCTGCCTCCAGAGAGAAAAGCTGTGTTGCAATGCCAACAGCTGAAATCCACAGGGTGACATGGAGGACAGCGCTTGTCCTTCATCCCAGCAGACCAAAGGTTGCATTTACTGTTTGTGACAACGGAGCTATTGTTGTTAGAGGTCCATGTTCTTGCTACTGCTTGAAGCTCTCAATATGTAAACAAGTTTGATTAGCCCGGATGGATGCAGAAAGCATTGCTTGCTCAATCTACTGCATGCCGCTCTTTAATTTCAGCAGATTCCCTTAGCAGGTCTTCCAAGGGCCACTACCATGTACTGACAACTCGTTTCAAGGACAGATGAGAATTTAAGAGACTATTTTCTTGAAAACTCCTGATAAACTACTCCAGATAATCCTTGCTGACACATGAGGGGTGAGCTCTCCAGCAGGGAGAAGGACAGGCTGGTAGCACTAGGCAAGCAATGCAGAACCTGGACCAGGAGATCAAATGGGCAGAGATGTTTTCTTCCACTCACATTAGCCTAATTTGAGTTAAATGTGGCTGAAAATGCAGTGCTCACCTGCATTCGGCTCTGCATGTCCTCAGCTAGAAATAAATAAATAAGTAAATAGCTGGATGTAGGACAGTGGTGAAGGCTATGTCTCAACAAACATTAAGAAACCTTTTCTATCACGGTACAGCCAGTTGGTAAATTTGTTCTGCCCATCCACTGAAGGCATCTGGGCCCTGCGTAGTAGAACAGGGGTGTGAAGAGCATGGAGAAAACATGGGAAATGAAAACAGTGGAAATGATAGCGGCACAGGTCATGACACCCATCTCCTGAGTTACAGACCTCCGTTTTCTGGTACCCTGCACTGTACCGTGGGAAGGGAAGCCCCTGCCCTTCACATACTTTCCATTTCTCTTTTCCCTTTCCTGACCCCTTCTCCCCAGTCGTCTGTAAAATATATGAGCTGACATATATAATTTTCAATAAATTAATCCTTTTTCACTTTTTTTTTTTTTTTTTTTTTAAGTTGAAAATACAGTTCACAAAATGTCCTGTCCGGCTTCCACACAAAGCCCCTGGTCTGGCCTATTAATTTTAATGCCATTTGACTACATATGTTGTTTGAAGAGTGCTGTTTCCATTAAGCATTAAATGGAAAATTAACCGCAGCCTGAAGTATGGATTCACCTAGCCCCATCAGTATTCCATATCATTTCATATGTTGCTCTTTAAATGCTGTGAAGGTCCGCTACTTTTCTAGTAAAATCCTGATAATCATGATTCAAGATGTTAAGGGCTGTTACTGTTGAAAAACTGGATCTCTTCTTCCATATAAGAAGAGATCCAGTTTGTAAATTTATTATTTTTTTTTTCCTAAAAGAAGTAAAACTACATCAAAATTCAAGAAACACTTCCCCTTCCCATCTGAGCTGTCTTGTTTGGAAACCGTCTGGGTGTCAATCCTCCACTAATGTGGATTTAGAGGAATTGAGCGTGGTCTGGTCTCCAGAGAACCGGGTTTAGTTCATCTGCTTTTGTGCATGTGCTGAGAAGCCAGCGGTGTAGGTAAGTATGTAATTACGGGCTTATTTAAAATGGAGATTTTTTTACACAACAGATTGCAGCATGCGCAGGAAGAATAATGCCCACAGAAAACAGGAAACCTCTGCGAGGGCTCTTGTACTCTATTGTGCTGTAGCCGATTTACAGGCTTTGGCTTAGAGACGATTCGTGGTTTGCTTTACAGCGGCGCAGGTTTGCGTGCAGGCTGCACGTGCATGGGGCCTCCTTCCCTCGCGCCATCGGAAGGCACCTGGAAATGCTGAGCAGCTACAGTTGCACTGGTATTGAGCCCTGCTGAAACCACAGGATAAGCAGGGGATTATAGCAAACACCAGGGCCACAAATCCCATATGGCTTCCTCACGGCTTCTCCCGTTACCATTGCTGCCAAATACTGGTGGCGCAGCAGTTATTTTGCTGTGTTTAACAGCTGTATCTGATTTAGTGCGATACTACAAACGCTACAAAAAATGGTTTACAACGACAGACAATCTATTTTATTCTGGCCTGTCTTCAAGTAATATTTTGTTTGCAAAGCCAGCGTCTTTGTAAAACCGTGTTGTGCCGCTGTACTCCTATGGGAGCAGAGGCAATGGGCATTACCCAAGGTCCCACTCCCAGCGCTGAACTGTGCACTGGCAACTAACCCTGCCTTTACTGCGGGAGCACAGGGAAGCGAGTGTGTTGCTGGCTGTGTGTTTTAATAAAGTGCCCTCTCCTTATCCCACTGCAGCCCCACTCCAGAGGTGCAGGGTACCCGGCAGGACACCGAGGCTGCCCAGGACACAGGCCTTTCCTGCATGGAGAAACCCGCTCTGTCCCTGAAAACCGGCGGGTTTGGGGTTTTATTTCAGAATGGTGGAAACAAATCCAGGTTTGCCATATAAAATTAAAGCGTTTTTAACCCCGGGAGCGCTACAGACAATGTAGGCACCACGGCCCCTCATCCCCCTCGCCACAAGGCGGAACCTGCCCCCCCCGCGCCCCGCCTCTAGCGTCCCGCGGCGTTCCGACCGGGAGCTTTTCGCGCCACAGGGCCAGGCCCTTGCAGCTCCACAAACCCCGCACCGCGAGCAGAAAAAAACCCCATGTCCCGCACACTAGCTCCTCCGGGCCTCCCCGGGGAAAGTTAACGAGGTTCTCAACAGGGGTGGACGGCGGGCGCGGGGTACCCACGCCAGGAGCCAGATCCCAGGGGGGTGTCGGCGTCATCTGCCAGGACGCGAGCGCCAGCGCGGGAAAAGCGCCGCCGGGCCCCGCCTCCCGCGGTCCCAGTCGCTTTGGCGCGAACCTTCAGTTCGCGGGTGCTCGCTCCGCCGCCGCCAGCATGAGTCTGCCGCGCCCGCAGGTGAGCGCTGCCCCGCGGCCGGGGGCTGCCCTCGGGGCTCGCGGCACGGCTGCGAGCCGCTGCTGCCAGCGGGGCTGTGGCGCTTGCGGCCGCGCTCTCCTAGGGCCTTACGGGGGTCTCACGGCCGGGGCAAGCCGGGCTGTGGGGAAGCCGCTGGGGTCCGGGTGAGGCAAATCTTTGGGCTGGGGCTCGCCGGGCACTCCAGGGTGGGGTATGAGGTGGGAGCAGCCCCGCCACGCACAGCGGCAGCCTCCTGCCCCGCCGCGGTGCTGTGGCCCCCCGTGCCTGGCTGGGACATGGGGCACGGCTGCGGAGCCGCGCTGGGCGGGGTGGGAGGTACGCGCCGGCCGGCAGCAGCCTCACGGAGCGCGCCCGCCTCTCCGCTGCCCTGCTACGGCTGGAGCGGCCGTTGGGCAGTGGTGCGCGGGGGCCGCTGCGGGTGGGAGGGAGAAAGGTAGCTCAGGCCGGGGGGGGCGGCCCCGCGGGGTTTGTGTGTGAGGGGACGGGACGGCACCATCTTAGCGGGAGGAGGAGGCGGGGAGAGCTGCCCGCGCCCCAGCCCGGGGAAGGGCGTGTTTGCATGCCGAGGCGATCCGGGGTCTCCTGGGCTGGGCCTCGCAGTGCTGGCCGGCCCCGTGCTGGAGGCCCGCCCCGGCGGGGTTCCTCCGGCTGGGCGCGGTGGGCGACGTCAAAACCGGCCCCTTTTGTGCCTGGGCCGCATCCGCGCCGCGCCGGGCAGTTTTCATTTCTCGTCAGCACCAGTGAAGCGTGGGCAAGCCCCAGGGGTGTTGCGGTGCCGCTCCTGCGAAAAGCAGTGAGCTGAACGGTGCTGGGGAGAGGGCAGAGGGCTTCAAATTGCCCTGGCTAGTTGCTGCTTAAACCCTCTTTATAAAGTACTTGGCACAGTCGGCAGAGCCCATGAACTGGTACTGGTGAGAGCGCTTGACTAGGTCAACATCTAAGTGCAGGTCTAGCAGGCTTCCTTTGGGTCACTGCCAGGAGAGACATTCACTGTGAAATGAAAACCTGGAGCCCATCAAAAATGCATTTCAAAGTGGTAATAAAATTAACAAAACAGCAAGCTGTCATGTCTAGAACAGTTGTTTCAAAGCTCCTCTTTCCTGTGGATAGGATCCTCAACAGCTGCAGTGCATTTAGTGTTTGCCTCAAACTAAAAGTAATTAATAAGTCAAAGCAGATTTCTAAGTACCATTTATGTACTTGTATTTTTTCACAGCATTGTCTATAATAAGTGGGGAAGGATATGATTTTTGTGTATATTGTTTAAAAAAACGTATTTCTAAACACTGAACAAAACTCATCTATAGCAATGGTCAGAAGTGTATCAGAGTAGAAACTATTCCCAGTTCTAACTTTGGGAATTATTTCAGAGCTGATGATAACACTGCTGACTTATATTCAAGACTGTTAAACATCCTAAAATGTTCAAACCTCCAAATCTTCAATTTAAGGATCTAGTGTGCTGCAGTAGGTCTCGTTTAATAATGGTGTTGCCATTGTCCTTTTGCAGCGCCGACGTTGTTCAGGAAGGAAAAACTTCACAGCATTCCGAAATACAAAACTGATCCCCATGGAAACATCCTCATCCTCCGATGACAGTTGTGACAGTTTTGGTTCTGATAATTTTGCAAACACGGTAAGTACAGTACAAGAACAAATAGAACTGAATGTGCAGTGCTAGTAAAGCTTGCAAACATGTAAAGTTGGTAAAGTTAGTAAATGTTTTGTTCATGATTAGAACTGTTTGCTTATGTTTTTGTAAAGTTACAAACCTATGCTATATGCTATAATTTCATTTCACTCTTAACTCGTGCTTCTAGGGGGTAAGAATTGGAAACAGATTAGCTATTTTTTCTAGCTTTTGGAATGTCACCTAACCTGACATGCCTGATGATAATTTGCAGCTGTGGTTCCAAAACCCCTTTATTTAAAAAAAAGCTATTTTCTTATACTGCACTTGTAAATGTGAATAACTTTCAGTACAATTTAAGTTAAAGGATGTTTTATTCTTCATAGAAATGCAAGTTTAGGTCGGATATTGGAAAAGAACTGGCCAAAATTTTTCATGAAGCGTCTGATGATGAATCGTTCTGTGGCTTTTCAGAAAATGAGATTCAAGATGCATTGGTAAGACAGTTGATTTTAGTTTGCAATTTTAAATTTAAATTATTAACATTCTTAATTGAAAAATAATGGCAGCTTCAGCTTGAAAGTCAAATGTTGTCATAAAGCAGCATTGTCTTATTTAATTACAGCCTTATTTAATGTACAGTCTAGGTAGCCATAGCTTCATTTTCTTTTTGTCTCCATAAAAAGCCCCCAAGCTCCTGAGCTTTGCAAGTTCAGAATAAAATCTGCTGTATGGATTTTGAGATATAGTAACTCGTACAGCTATCCTTGCTGGATGTTACTCTGTTAAACTCTTAACATTTCCAGTTTCCTCAATATGAAATGTTAAGCTAGCCCACAGACTCCAGGAAACCTGAGAAAAACTTTTGTGTCTATTGACATGCAGTCAGATCTGCACTCTAGACAGTGTAACAGGAAATGCTGTACTACTTTAGCAGTAGAGAAATAGTGATAGGTGGTGAAATCCTCCTTCCTGCTTTTCCTTGACATCAGCGCAAGAGCAGTTTTATTGCTTAGAAAGACCAACAGTTGGTGTTTAGTAGAGAAGACAGTAGTAGTACCTTGTTTGGCATAAAATAGTAACTTTGTAGTGACTTCAGAGCATGCCAAGAAATGGCTAGAAAAGAGTAACATCTGACTGGAAGAGCAGGGTTCAGTAAGACGTAAAAGTAAAGAGGATAAGTGGGAGAAAAAGCTGGAGTAGGTACGTAAGAAAAAGGAATCAATAACTACACGTAATGGGCAGCCACAATCACATAGCTGGTTTAGTAAAAACCCTGTGCAAATAAGGATTGCCATTTGAGGCTGATCATCTGCGCATATGAAGCAAGAAGCCTGTTTTTACCTATGACCAAAATAAGGCTGTCTTATTGAGTGTAAACCTGAAAGTCAAAGGCTATTACAGAATGGGCTTTTCACTAAAGAAATTAATTTGTCCTCACTGAACCCTTGGTTCTTTCCAAAGCTATAAGCAAGGTGTCAGAATTCAAAGATAAGAGAATATTAGGATTTTATTCATAATTATTTCACTAACTGGCTCTAGAAGGAAGTTTTCACTTAATATCTGTCACTGATACTGTAAGATGACTATTCTTGATAGCTTACAAACTTGAGTTTGACCCTGTGTTGAGAGCTGCATAGTGGCTTTTTTTACAGCCAAATATGTTGCAAAATCAAACCTTTTCAAGGCAATTCTCTTTCTCACACTGACACACAAACTGTCTTTGCTATTAGACCTGCAAGTGACAGCTAAGATTGCTGCAACTGAAACCAGGCTTCTTTTTCTCATGTGCCACAGCAGTAGTGTGGCTCTCCCTGAGAGTTTTTTATCTGTGTGGTCCCGTCTCCTCCTGACCTCTGCTAAGACTGGGGATTGAAACGTCTGGATTTTGGCCAGATAGCCTCTTTAACTACCCCCAAACAAAATATTGTTAGACTGTATTTAATTGCAGAGCAATTCACTTGGATTTATATGCTTCCATTCTGTTTGTTAACAGAGATTGGAATCGGATTCAGAGGAGAATGATTCAAATGCTGAAAGTGAGATGGCTCAGAGAAGGCAGAAATGCCCTATTCCTTTAAAGGTAGCCATGAAGTTTCCACCTCGAAGGTCAGAAAGGAGGAAGGGTGAGATGGAACCTCTTGCTGAAAAGCTGATGCCTGCTCCAGATTCAGACTCTGACTCTGAAGAAAACGGTGCCATGTTTCTGGAAAAGAGAGCTTTAAACATAAAGGAAAACAAAGCAATGGCAAGTACTCACTGTCTCCTTTGGGACCTCCCCTTCTCTCCCCCACCCCCTTGGCTCTTAGGGGACTTTTTGGCTGTTCAGATTAACTCTAGTGGGAATTACGTGAATGCATTAAGAGGAATTTCCATTCCTAATATTTAAATCTGATACTTCATGTGCACTGGCATGTGAAAATCTGTAGGCTACGTACTTCAGTAAAAATCTGTAGTCTGTAAGCCTAAAAAATGGGGCTTCAACATAACAAGTTGGAGCATTTTTAAATTATTTACAGTTACTAGAACATAAATAAGACATAAAAGTAAAAAATCGAAGAGTGACTACATTTCCTATAAGTAACTGTACTTCTAGCCAATTGCCCTATTCTAATCGTCTGTAATAGCACATAAACACTGTTTTAAGGCTCTGCTTTTTTTTTTTTTTTTCCTTTTTCCCTTGTTAGCTTGCAAAACTAATGGCTGAGTTGCAAAATGTTTCTGGTATCTTTGGCGGGAGAAAATCGTTGCCAACTGTCAGTCATGTAAGTATATACTTAGTATATTTGCCCTCAGATTTCTGAGCCAAAATCTGACATTACAAAACAGGATTCTCAATTAAAAAACTTAATAAACCATAAATCAAAGTCCACTTTAGAATTTTATTGCATGCTAAACATGCATCCTCATTGTGCAATCTTCTTTTGATTTACAACTGTATAAAGCAGAGCAGATTAATTCATAAAGGTTAGGTGTCTCCGCAGGCCGGTAAAACTAAGCAAGGTGCTGTGTAAACAGGTGTTTATATAAAGGCTGGAGATAAAGCAGGGCAGCTCAGACTTTGAAGCTCAAGCCCGAGTATTCGGTGAGTTTGGGGCCTTGAAAGAAACCTTACATTTGGCCTAACTAGGTTCTTAAAGGAGGCTGGGATGTGAGTTGACAGCGTAATGAATTTCACTGCTAATTTACCTGTAAGCTATGTAAAGATGGGAACAACATTAGAAGTCACAACTTCTTATAGACACAGGTTCTGCTGCTGCTGCCTGGGGGAATTATTGGGTCTTAAACCTGTGTGGACACAAACTTGCTTTTGACTATTTCTCTGCAGCTAGCATACTGACCAAGATGAATTTGCCTAGGGTGGTTTTTACCTTGTGTTTCCTGATTTGGGACAGGTAGGAGACTTCATCTTTGGGAAAGCCAGAAGGAAGGCGTGTCTGTTGGGGATGGAATTTATAGTAGGGACAGGAGCTGCCTGGGTTTTGCCTTTTTCATTAGGGGCTTTTAAATTTTACCAGGGACCAAAGCGACTTCCAAGGCGTTCAGTGCCAAGAAGTGCTTTGAGGAGGAACCCAGACCGAAGTTCTCGGCCTCACACAAGATCCAGGTCGCTGATTGAAGGTCCTCCTACTCTTTTACAAGAGGAGGAAGATGATGACCCATATGTCTTAGTGAGAAGAAGAAAGATGTCTGATGAATACTTGGAGGTATGTTGAGGTTCTAGTTCTCCTGTTGCAGGTTGATCGAGAAGGTGGTTTTCTATTGCTTCCAGAAAATAGCAATTCATACAGAGGTGATCAAGATTACAAGTGTGCCACGCCCTGGGAAGAAGTACAGAAAATAGGAAGTTGTATGTGTTCTTCATTTCCCCTGCCTTATCCTTGAAAAATCGCTGTTGCACTCCAGCAGGAATTAAGCAAGATCCAGTAACATTTCTGACCCTGAAGGTGACAGATCAAGCAAAGGTGCTAAAGCTGCATCCATATCATATGTCTTTGCAAAGATCTGTTATCTCTTGTTTAACTATATGATTTGAGCATTTGGGTGTATATATATCATATTGAACTATATGATTTGAGCATATGATGGGCATTTGAGACTTTGGCATTGCTTTGAAGATTCCCACATCGTTTATGTAGAGTTTTTGCTGAGACTAATACTACAAGTATTGTGTCTTCACTGTTCAGCATGAAGCCGGAACTCCCAGGAGGGGTCACCGTGGTGCCATGGCTTTTCCACATGTTGTGCGCCCAGTTGAGGAGATAACAGAGGAAGAGCTGTATAATATTTGTGGGTCTGCAAGAGAGAAAGTATATAATAGGGCCACAGTAAGTATATTCCAACTTTGTGAAATACATACTTTGTCAAGTCATTTTCTTGTTATTCCCTGCTTGTGGTTTAGCATTAAATGGAACAGACTCCCTCTCATGGAAAGGAAGGGTGTGATTTTTGGGAGAAGTATGTCTGAGATCTTGAAATGTCATCACTTACCTTCCCCTGAAAGTATAGAATGGCCTTTACAAAGCTTTAACAGTTAGCTTGCTTTCACCCGGGAACAATTTTAGTACCTAGGTTGATACCAGCTGAGGAAAGTGATTAACAGGCAGTGAAGATGTAATGTTAAAACAGTCTTGGTTCAAACTCGAAAGGTGACTTTCTGTTTCAGGATAAGCACTGCTAGCTGCCAAAGAGATTGCTTGTTAAATGTTCTATTCTGCTAACTAAAGAGCCATCTTTAATGTCTTGTTTCCTGAGCTACTTTCCCTGTGTTCTAGGGATCTACCTGTCATCAGTGTCGCCAAAAAACCATAGACACCAAGACGAATTGTCGTAACCCTGATTGCATAGGAGTGCGGGGCCAGTTCTGTGGGCCATGCCTCCGCAATAGATACGGGGAAGATGTCAGAACGGCGTTGCTGGATCCGGTAAGACAATTTTGAATATTGGCTTTATTGTGCTGAACTTGAGCAGAGAGGTGCATTGGTTACAGCAAAAGAGTTTTAGCAGGGTAGCTACTTACAGTGGCGTAGTACAGTCATGCTCTCCTGGTTTAATTCAAACTGAATTACAGAACTTTGTGTTATGTAGAACTTGTTGTTAGTTACTACTGTAGGTTTGTTTGCAGGAGTGAACTATGAGAGCAGAGCAGCTGCCAAAATGTTTTTGTATTTGAGCATCAGAGTAGTGTTCTCTTTTGTCATGCCTTAGTGCTTAAAGCCCTATGGAAAGGAACTGTATTGTGGACAAAGTGCTGCTGTTGTGGGCTGTTGAAGTGGTGCAGGAGTTGGGCAGAGTGGAATGCTTCATGTGGTTATGTGCAAGGCAGGCAAAGGAGAGTTCAGTCCTGTATAGGCTGAAGAATTTACGCTCTTGCACCAGTTTAGACAACTTCTGCAGTGCTGATGTTCATTGCAGAACTTGGTGCAGAGCAGGGCCCTCCAAGTTGCAGGTGTGAATCATGTCTGGCATTTCAGTTCATCTAAAAGTTTGCTGTCTGTCCTCTCTCTAGACATGGAGGTGCCCACCATGTCGTGGAATCTGCAACTGTAGCTTCTGCAGACAGCGAGATGGCCGATGTGCTACAGGTGTCCTGGTCTATCTGGCCAAGTACCATGGCTATGACAATGTCCACGCCTACTTGAAAAGGTAAGCGTCCTCTTGTGTCAGTGCATTGGCTGTGCTCTATGAGAGATAAGCAGCTCAAAACTGGGAGAGGAGAGCTCTCCATGTCGCAGTTTGTCAGGTAGATCTCAGGATAACTTCCCCTGTGTTTATTGTCGAGGCTTCTACTAATTTGTCTAAAGAGGTTTTCAAAGAGTGTTTTGCTACAAGCTAACTCATGTTTCTGCTTGTCTTTCAGTCTGAAGCAAGAACTTGGAATGGAAGACTGAAGCCATGATTGCCTTCAAATTACGTACTCTTTCACCAATGTCCTATTATTGCCTACAGTGAATTGTTTAATCAAATGCGATTACAAAGCCAGTGCCTTCCTTCCCTTCCCTTTTGGATAAAAAAGGATAAAGAACTTTTACATATCTCAGTACATATCTCAGTTTTTCTTGGGAAAACTGTTTAATGAAGGTGTCTGCCAACAGGCCATTGTTTTCTTTTTAAACAACTTTGCAAATGAGATAGCATCAGTCCTTGCTTTCATGCCAATAACTTTCTTTTTTTTTTTTTTCCCTGAAAGGAGATGGGGCTTTAAGCCAGTAGAGTTTTATTCATGCAGTGAGATGTGCTGCAGGTTTATTTATGCTTTGAAGTTGATCACAAAAAGGTAATAGATGTTCTGAAAATTCAGGGCACTGTTCCCCACAGAACCAAGCAGTGAAAAGTACGTGCTTAACTCCAGGCCAACTTCTGCAATACAGACTTACTGAACATAAATGATCAAATAAAAGCTAAGAATTCTCTAAAATAACATGTTCTTAAGTTCAAAAAGGAAGCCCTAAAAGTTGCAGCTGAGCAGTCTCCAAGCACTAATACTTGGTTTTATAGAGTACTCAAAGTGCACATTGGCCATTTTAAGGGAGATTCTCCAAGTGACTTAAAAAATGCAGCAGAAACAGTTGGGGGTGACACTTTGTATTTTTGTTTAGAGGAAAGGAGGCTGCTGCTAAAAGCTTCCACAGCACCAGCACTAGCATTGCCTAGTGATGACAGTGATGTGAATATACTGGTGTACATTGTGGAGTGACCGCTCTGTCTAAACCAAAATGTACCCTTTGATAAATTGGGTTTGTGGGTTCTTTTCCTGCTCTTGCTGAATCAGCACTGGTCCAGGGGAAGAGGAATGCCTCCAGGGCCAGGGCTTGGTTAAGTAGAGGAGTAGTGGTTCATGTCGCTGTTGGGCAACTGCAAAGTGGATGAAAGATGGTAACTTGTTGAATTTGGTTCTCTGGAAAAGGAATAATGACAGGTCACGGGAGAGAGATCACTGGAATCTGAAGTCTGATTTTTTTTTTTTTTTTTTTTTTTTTTTTTTTTTTAACCTCTAAAAAACCTAAAAGGCATAGGCTTTCTAAGCAACAGTCCAGCTTAAAGTGAGGTATTCTTCAGTTGCATTGAGCAGCATAAATGTGAATAGATAGCACTCTCAGGAGACACCCTGGTTGTACCAACAGATGAGGAAGAACAATTGCCTCATCAAAAAAGGCTTTTAAAAAGGGAGATATAACGGGTTGCATACAATTTGTGAGCACTTAAAAATGCGGTTCATGCTGCAGTCTCCTCCTTAACAATCCAGCCATATTTTTGTATCTGGATCTGCATGGTTGTAGGATATTTTGCGTGATACTAATGAAGCATGAGTACAGCAAAAACTGTTAGAGCTGAAGTATTCTAATGTGCTGTGTGGATAGGATCTTGCATACTCAGTGATGCAGAAAAGAAGGTGCCATGAAAATTGCATCCAGAGAAGCACAAGTGTATAAATGTGCTTAGTTTGGTTATGGAAACTACTGTATAAGCTTTGTATAAGGTTTAGAATGCAATGTTATAAATAATGTACAGTTGAATAGCAGAAGACTCAACTTGCTTTTATTGAGCACTAGAACAATGCATGGCTTTAGACTTCTCTGCTTGCACAGTATTTGCACTGTGTATATACATAATGATCCATGGTTTAGACCTTTCTGAGAGTTCCATCGGTGTGTATGGGAGGGGAGGAGAGAGAAACTTGGAAACAAAAGATATTTATATCTCAGAATTGCAGTTGTTTCGCAAATCTCTGTCCTATTGAAAATCTCCTGTCCTTCCCTTGTTTTTACAGCGTGAATAGCTGTGCAATCTGAGGTGGAGAGGGCTCTACTCTCTAGGTACATTTCATGAAGAAGGAACTCTAGAAATACATGTTCTGACAGATAAGAGCAATTTATTTTTTTCCCTCCTAATTGCTGGTCTTGCCTTCTGATTGCTAGAGTGTGAAAGGACTGTGCTAAAAGCAAACCCTTGCGTCATATCACGGAAACTGCTGTATTTAGATTTACTCAGATCTACAATGTTCTGTACAAAGTTTTATTTTGAAAATAAAAATTTTATGGGATAGAATTTTTGCCTCTTAACTGTTTTTAAAAAGCCCGTTAGAGCTGTACTTAGATTTTATCACCTTTCAGGTAAATGTTTGTTGCAAAGTTAAAGGAGTTGGCTGCTCCCATTTTACCTGGGGGAATAGTGGGACTAGGACATCTTTCTCTCCGCAGCCCTGTGTCCCTGGACTAGGCTTGCTCTGATATTCATGCTGCTTGGATTGAATTGTTTGGTACCTGGTAACTAACTTGTGATGGTAGACATGTATAGGTTCAGGCCAGATACAGACTTTAAGCACATGTGCTTACCCTTCTGCTTTTTCTACGTTTTTTTTGTTTGGTTGGTTTTTTTAAGCAAGATGCCTACATCCTGAGCTGAGAAGGATGGGGAGGATGTATCAGTTAGAACACAAATGCTGTTTGCTTTTGTGTCAGTGTAGGAGGGTCTAGAGAGAGGAGTTACGAGACAGTGGCATAAGATTACACAAAGCTAACCTGTAGTGAGAGAGGAAATGGGAAAGAAGGCATCAAGCAGAGCGACTGCACTGTCCTCAGATAATCCACTGGTAAAATCCTCATGTTGACTCTCACCAAAAAGCTTTGTTTAGATGCACTACCTGTTATCACACTGCTGGTGATGTGAGAATAAATTTTATATAATTGTGTAATATGTTAGTTTATGGTTTACATGATGATTTTGAGGTGTCTCAACACCCTTTTTTCCCCAAGCCTCTGTACCATAGCTACTTCAGTACTGATAGTAACTTGACATTGTTGAAGAGCTCATGGTTTATATCCACAGCAAACGGCAGCAATTTAAGAAACTTTGTGAGGAAAAGGTCCTAACTCTGCAGCTTTAAAAACAAAGATGCATGTAAGTGGAGTATCACTGTTAAAGGAAGAACAGAAGAATGAAGCTCATGTGAGGTAGAACGATGGTAAATTTATTATTGAAAAGGGCTGTATGAGTTGATATTCCTTTAGTACTCTCTGCTTTAGATCCAGGTCATCTTAGGTAATTTCTATTTTTTGGTTTTTTTTTTTAACCAGGTATAATAATTTATAACTTCTAGAAATAGAATACTGAAAAAATTAATAGGCAAATTAGACTTAAATTCCTTGGACCTTTGTTCCCTGTGATGAGAGGTGGATAGGAAGGGCATTTGTGGCTATGTAATAGTCTGAGTGAAATAACTGTGCCGAAAGGGTGAGTGATAGCTTCTTGAAGTTAAATATGTAAATAAAAGCCCAAGCTTGCTGAAGAGTAAGCTTTTAATTACAGTGATACAGTATCTACTGATGGAATTGGCCAAACCCACCTTACTATCAGAAGATTCTCTTAGACTAGTATATATTAATATGTTATTTGTTTCTTCCCGTCTCACTTGCTTTTTAGGTAAGGCAAATATTGAAGCATTAGGTCTCTTCAAATCTTGAGAAGGATTTTGTCTTCCTTACTTATTAAACAAACTGGGTTTTTTCATTATTTGTTCATCACGTTACAAAACCAGACGTGAAGTGTTGATTCACAGGCTGATGAAGTAGCATATGCTGTATGTTTCAGAGCAACATGCTCGACACACTCAGCTACTCGAACAGTTTACATTTACATTAGTGTAGAGGGCTGCAATGGAAATTTTAAAAACAGGCATTAGCTTTGGAAACTACCCCCTCTCCCTTCCTAGGCTCAAATATACTTACCTTTTGTCTGACAGAAACCTAAAAAACATTTCAAAGAGAAAAGCAAGGAGATGGTAACAACAAAACACCATCATAATTTGCTTGGGTAGGCTAACAGAATCAAAAACAGCAAAATGGTTGCATCTAGTCAAAGAATGACTTTCAGTGTTCCAGGGTGAGGGAACATAGCTGATTTTTAAACCCCCTCTGGAATACACAATGTGCATCTGAAAAAGTGGCAAGAGAGTCACTCACTGACCTCTGCTGGCATAAACCAGTTTGCTCTCATGGCTTTTTGCTAGTGCAGTTCTTGCATGGCCAGTGGCACGAGCTAGTGTGAAGATTTTGGAAACCCTGCCTGCTGTTCTTTCATGTTCTTGGCCTCACAACTGAAACAGAGTGAAAGATAGGGCTTTGTCAGGTATAGGCTGTCCAGTCTATGGTGCGCTAAACACCAGCACCCAGGTAATGGTGGGCTGTGTTGTAGGTATGTATAATTGTATAGGCTCCAATTGTTAAGAGAGGGCAGCATCACACTTTCGTCTTTGTCTTGTACCCTTCTTCCAAACAATAAGCCTGGGGCTTCTAGATGTGCGTCAAAACCCCCACAGTCCCTTTGGGGTAGGGGTGGCAATCAAGAGGTGAATTGTATGTTTGAACCCAAAAATGTAATGATTAATGCCAGTGGTAGGAGTCCTGAAACTGGGAGGTGAGGGGGGAATTGAGAGTCTTACTGTGACTGGTATTTGTAAGAAGTTGTGGATACTGAGTTTATATGAAAACCCATCTAGAGCATAGACCTACAGCCATATTAAACAAGATCTGCTTGATGCTGTTTGGTACAGGCTTGCTTCTAGCTAGAATTGAACAAGCTCTGGTTGCAAGGATGGAAGACGGTTCTGTTATGTGGAAAGAAAAATAAACTAAAAGTCATGGTATGGTCAGGATGGGGTAAGAAGGCATTGTATCTGTCTCTTTTTAGTAGTACTTCAGTAGTATTTGTGCTGATTATTCATTTATTTATTTATTTAGGTGATCGGTTGAACTGTACATCCCGCTGCATTGAGCCTCACTCATACAATCTTTCCCCTGGAGTGTGTCTGCAGGTAAAACTTAAATCTCCTAAAAATGGAAACAAAATGTTGCTGAAATTATAGATTTTGGGGGGGGGGGGGGCGGGGGAGGCGGCTCAAGTTAGCTTTATATCCCTACCTGTCTTTTAATATCATTGCAGCTAGGGAGAATGAAATTGCGTGCTAGGTTGTGTCAAGAGATGTAAGTAACAGAAACTTATGGCAAACATCCTCATTCTCTTTTAATCACCTACACAATAACAAAGCAATCCTACTGGCACTCCTTTTGGCCTTGCTTTACCTCCTTTTAGTTTCAATGCCCATCTAAAAGTGGTATGCTTGTGAATTGCTACATAAACTGGGCATACACAATTGACTGCTACCAGGGCTGAGGGTGAGAGGGCTCCCACAAACATAGAAATTTGTATTGTTCGTGTTCTTGGAGAATTAGCAGTTATGTCTTCTCTCTGAATATCCGAACAGACTCCTTTTTGAAGTAAAACTACTGGAAAGACTATACTGAAACTTTAAACATTTTAGACTTCAGAGATATTTGGATGTTTTTTATTTTATTATATAGCTAAAGTAAAACAAAAAGTTCAATCAGCATCAACAATTTTGTTTAATACTTTGGAGATTCACCATCTTTCAATGTGCTCTAAAGTTCCAGATCTAGAGGCTTAGCTATGTTACTACTCAAATGTGAATGAACATAGGCACTCTTATGTGATTCTCTTCTTATATAGCTTATTAGCAGAATTTAGCAGTAGGAAAGATCCTATTTCTTAGTGCTTTTGTGCTATGGGTTTTTTGTTGTTGGGTGTAGGGGGGGGCTTGGTTTTGGTTTTGGATATTTCTTTTTGAGGCTGGTTGTAGTGTGAATGCAAGTGATAACAGTAAATCATCAGGAAAAAAACCTTTGGAAATAAGCCAGAGCCAAATTCTTTTCTCGTGCTCTGTTCAATCTGCTTCCTCTTTAAAAGAAAACTTTCACATTAGCAGAAAAATAAATGCTTAGCCAGAGTTCTTTTTGTGTCCCTTTCAGCAGGGAGAAGGGGATGAGTGTGCCGAGCTCAATGCCCATGCTGGCTTCCTCCTGCCGTGGAGAGTTAACACTCTAAAAGCTTTTTCTTCCCCCTTTATTTCTGTTTCCATTTAATTCTTATGAAAAAGTTGCGATGTTAGAATTTTGGTATTGGAAACCAAGCACAGAGTTTTGTTGTGAGGAACTGAGAGGAACTGAACTGCTTTGATATAATCCCAGTTTTCTCTGGGAGAAGCAACTTGTAGTTTGTAAATGGTTGCTGTTGCTGGAAAACAGCATCTGCATTACAAAGCTCTGAAGGGTTCCTCCAGTATATTATAATATACCCATATATATATGGTATCCATATGCCCATTACAGTACACAGATACAGTGTTCTGTCAAAGCCTTCTGGTACGATCTTAAACAAGTCACTTCTCCTGCAGCTGTAAGACCAAAACCCCATTCACCAACATAGCTAAAGCCTGCTTTAGAAAAAAAAAAGCAACAATTGGATGTTTTTAACATGATTACAATTAATTAATTTTCATCAAGACACACAGACTTACACACAGCAAGGAATAACGTTTTGTTTTTCCTGTGTACCTTCTAAGCATAGACTGGAGATACACATCCTTTCTCCTTGCAAGCAGAGTTAGTCTATTTCTTAGACATACTTGCTATTAAGTTTATTATGCATTATAGCTGGAACAAGGGAGTTGAGAGTATTTCAATCTATTAGGTAGCATTTTCTTCCTATCTGTTTGTCCAGTTTACAAAAACCTGATGTCCAGCATCTGATATGTCACTAATCATTAATTGGTGGTAGCAGTAGTGGTTTTGTATTATACCTTAGTTGCGGGACTGCTCTTATCTCAACCCGTGGCAGTTACATTCTTCCGATTCTCCTCCCCATCCCTCTGGGAGCGGGGGGAGGAAGAAGGGGGGGAGTGAGCGAGCGGCTGCGTGGTTCTGAGTTACCGGCTGGGCTCAAACCATGACAGGGGGTTTTAAGTTCTGATGAAAAGTTATGGATGAGATGAATAGTTTGGCTGATATTTGGCTTAGCTAACTTGCTATTTAAGCCTGATCACTGAAATCTAACTTCTGTTTGTGATAAAAGAATTATCGAATAATTCTTTTAACATGCTGAGATCCACAAGAACATGTGATCCCTGGCAGATCTCATGGTTCCCTGATATCAAGTGGAACAGCCAGTCTCACTGGAGTGCCCTGGTTCACCATGGCTTGCTGTACAATTTGCAAGAAGACATGGATTTTGAAAAGGGATTCTCAGAAGTCCCTATGATAAACGGCTTAGTTTGTACAAAACACTCAACTGCATCCCACAGTTAAAAACCCCTCTAAACCTTTTTCTGCTTAAATTTCTGAGTGTTTTCTTGCTGTTTGCCTGGCATCTAAACAATGTTGACCTGATCCCTCAGAAAATAAAGTTGTTGGAGTAGAAGAGAGGTACCGGAGGTGTCCAACCACAGTAGTGCAGAATACTGTTACTATTACTTTTACCTGTAGTTCTACTGAGCTCTGCAGTGCTGTGGTCAGTGTGTTTCTGGGATGTGGAGCACTAGAAACACAAAGGAGGAAGAGAAGCTGTCTTGTAGTTGCTCTTGTAGTGCAAGGATCATTCAGCAAGTGCCACCAAATCCCACCACTAGTGAGATGAGAGGGATTATGTTCTGTTGGGCAGCCTATCTAGAAGCACAGATATTTGTCAGCCCATGTTGGTGAGACTGAGGTTCCTCCCCATCTGTCACAACAGAAACCCAGGTACTAAAGGGACTTTATGAGAGCAAATTTTAAGTGTCATGAAATATGGATGCTATGGAGTAAAACAGCAACTAAGGTGGATCTAGTCTTAAGGTCCTATGTAGAGTTAATTGTCTACAGTTTACCCGCAGGTAACGTGTGAGGGGGGAAAAGTTGCATGTTGGTGAATGTCAGAGAGGCTGTTCTGATGACATATTGTTACAAATAAGTAACTGCACTGTACTAATGTCAGTGAAATTTGGTAGTGGGCAGATTGCAGTTTGGCCACAGAGGAGTCTGAGTGGGAGATATTGAGCTAACAATCTCAAGACTCCCCAGGTTTTCTTAAACTAAACAACCAAGTGAGAAAATGCAGCTCATGCAAAAATGTCTATTAAATAGGGACAAAAAAATCCTTTTAGGAATATGAATTACCTACCCTCAGTGACCCTGGGTTTACCCACACATGCTTTTCTCTTGCCCTAAATGAAAGACTTGCTTAAACAAAAACCTGAAGGCATAGGCCAGCAGTGCTATTTATTGATGTAGATAAATTCACTTAAAAATTATTTAAGCAGTGCTCGAGCTATGGAATTGGATCTGTCTAATGTGGTGCCATATAGCTGCAGGGGCAGAAAACATTCTTAGATGACAAAAATTTCAAGGGTTTTCTCCTGATGCTGGGCTTCTCTGATGTATATCCAAAGACACTGCCAATGCACGCCTTTTGTTACAGTTCAGAGGGGTTTGTATGCTGAAGCCTGCAATTGCTGAAAAATGTGTAAATGATGCTGGAAAGTAAATATAATTTGCAGCCTTGGTTTGAACTATAGGTTCACATTCAGCATATTATGTATTTCTGTATTTTTCTTAAACCTGTTAGAAGAATTGATCTAAAAGCAAATGAAACATAAGGCATCATTGTTTGTTCACATTTTAGTTCTCTGAGATAAAATGCTTTGTTGTATCCAGCTAATGCATCCTAAATTTTTTGGTATCACTGACTGACTTACAAATCAGAGATACCAGACTAAAGCAGGCTGCTTTCTTGAGGGCTGGGAAAGAGACTCACGTCGGAGCACTCCTCCTTGACCTCCAGACAAACCCTTTATCTTCACTAATGTGCATCATTTTACTTTTTGCAACAGATATCCCAATTTCTGTTTTGCCATCTGCTCAATGGCAATTGACACTTTGGAGGGCTGGCTATTTATTACTTGCTAGCCACGAATAGAAATACAGTGAATTCTTTACAAAATAAAAATCAATACTCACTGACATACTGCGTATTGGAGAAAATAATTGTTTATGGCACTCAGCTTAAGCTGTTCTGGTAATCACGTTGAAAAATACAATATTTATTCATTAGATCAAACTTAATGAGGCCTCCTGGCAGTAATTATAAAAATTACTGTAGCAGTAAATTACTAATGAGTTGTGATGTGCTTCCTACCTGTGAGGAAGGACTGGGGGTTGAAAAACCTGATATCCAGACAACACTAGGGAGGGTGAGATCTTGAGGCTAGGAGTCAAGCTCACAGCAGCGCGGAAGTTGTTCACTGCACCTGAATGGTAAAGAAAAAAGGAAAAAAGAAGAAAAAATATAGCAGAGAGGCTCATAATCAGGACTTTCACTTTAAACAGACAGTAGCTCTAGGTTTGTTTCCAAACCACCATGTATAGGCACAGGAACGACGTTATCAATGGGAGAAAGGGACTTCTTTGCTGTGTGTACACCATTTTCACTACAAAAGCAGCTGAAGTGACCTAATTTACTGTAGTAGGTCTTTAGGCTAGGAACAACTTCTTGCTTTCTAGTTGTTATAAAGTTTCATGCAAAATACAGCAAAGAGGACAATGTTTTCTTAGTGTCCTTGAATCTTCAGAACAGTCACCTAAGACGTGGAGCTAAGACAAAGGTTGAAATCCCCCACCAGCTTGCTTTGATGCCGGGAGTTTGACCCTGATTTCTTTTTACTTCTGAGACAAAGCTTTAAGGAATGCAGAGGCTTTTGGTAGCAAATGGTACACAGAATGAATAACTCCAAGGCATAAAGGTACAAAAATTGTGCCATTTCTACCAAAAGTCCATGTTTCTGCTGAGTACAGGGTGTTGCTGCAGTAGCAAAGGCTGGCTAGAGAAAGGGCTTCTGCTGCATGCTAAAATTAATGCACAAATGAATTGACATATGTTTCTTTCTACAGCTTGGAAAGGTGCTGTAGATTTGACAGGTGGCCTTTGGTATTGTAAAACAGTGAATAGGCTAGCTTTTAGCAAATATGTGCTGCAAAAGATTGTTCCTGGATTCAAACATCTACCCAAAAAGGCTGTAAATTTTAATGTCTCACAGCACAGAACTGCTCTTAAATACACTGTTGAGGCTTTAAAAGGGGTGGGGAAGTCTAGCACGATTTATCTCCTCCTTGTCCTGGTACGTTGCACTAAAAGGGACCACTGGACATGGGTACTTCCACACACTCATTCACATTGTGAAGTCAAAGCGGGGAAAAATATATCTGTCCACCCTTGAGTCATCTTCCAAATCCATTGAAAGAAGCAGAAATGTAGGTTCCTTGCACACAACCTACTTCTGTGCCGAGATGCTGGCTTTTGTGGAGCTATGGGTTTCTTCAGCTGAAGACGCCCCCAAGAATCAAGCATTGCAGTACTGAGCCTAAGGTCCTTTGTGGCTTAGCCTCACGCCTAAGTAAGTGTGTATACTGAAAAATATATACAATTGGGTCTTACAGAACCTTGGGCAAGCTGGTAAATACATGCATGCTAGCTGTATGCAACAGGTCAGTATACAGCAGGACTGTTTTGCAGTTGCTGTAGTTTCAAAAAAACCTCATTACTCCTTGTAAAAAGCAGCGATTTGCAGTGATTTAGCTAATTCATATTACCTAGCTTTTTGTTACTGAAATAAGGCAAAAAGATCTTTTGCCATGATGCAATTACAAAAAGACAACCTTTCTCTACTAACAAGAAATTAATCTTATCTAACTTCATTGCCACAGAATCTGTCTGTGCTATTATGTCACCGTGACAGAGCTAACGCAGTCATGCTGCAGAGAAAAACTGTCCATTTGGGGCTGTGAAGATGGTATCTTGGCTGCTCGAATGTTGAGTTCTTTTTCTAGCACTGCCATACATTTCCTCAGTGACTGTAGGAAATTCAGTCTCTCCCTGTTTCCCTTTTTACAGCATGGAAATCCTCTCTAGGCTCTCCCTTGCAGTCTGGTCCTGTCTGGAAAAGAAAAGAAAGTGTGGTGTTTTTCATTATTAGCTAAACTGAATTTGGCAATGGACAGATGTTCACTTTGCATACAGCTGTGCTGGCTGAAGATGCATTTTTCTGTCTTTCTGAAACTGTTCTGTGGCTAAACAAACACTAATAGAAAATTCTGCGGTCTTCAGATAAAAAACACTTTAGACACTGAGTTATTGTGGATTGGATTTTTAGAACTGCTGTCAGCCACAGCTGAAATCAGTGGAAACTCTGGGCTGAAAAGCTGAAGCCCTGAACTACAATAGTTTACATGAATATATAGTTCATGGCTGGCACAGGAATTTAGATCAATCTACATTAAAAGCTCTCAGGTAAATACAAAAGGTACACTTGGTGGAGTGATCCTTCTTTTTTTGCTTAGGATTTTTTTTCTTTAAACTGCAGCACGTAGGTCTGAGGACTTACGCACAGAAGGCTACAGTCTTTCACTACGGGCTGGCTGATTATTGTCTCGTGGTGCAAAATAGGTTTTTAGTTAGTATTGTGAATTCTTACAGAATCTTACAGAGGCAAAATGGGAGCAATTTACCTAATGTTTCTTCTTCTACACCTATGAAAAAAATTTAATGTGTGTGGAGGGGGGGATACTGTGGAACTAAACCCAAAAACTAAATAATAATGATGAAGCTTTTTAAAAAAGAATGTCTCACAATCTGACATAAGTAGTAAGATTGTTGCTGTGCACTATTACTATAATTAAATTATATTATGCTATTGCATTAAACTAATCCGTCAGTAATACTGTACTTAGCAGTAAGATTTTTGTCACATAAACATTATGAGCCTTTAAACTTCTGCATTTTGTCTTGCAAAATGCAGGGAAAATACAGAAATTGGAGCAGCAGAATATAACATGAAAAGCTGTAGCAGTGGAAAAAGGCCAGCTGGTTCAACATGCCAGCCCTTTTAAAGCAGGTAAGTTAAGAGTGTTAGAATACATTTACCAAAAGGGTGGAACACGAGATGTATGCGTGAGGTGCCTGCTATTACTTTGAAAACATTAGGTACTGATCTAAAAATTCTTTTTAGTATTTTCTTGAATTTCAGAACACGCAAGGTTAAATCAGAAGCTGCTGAGAGTAAACTGTTAAGAAAAACATGCAAATAATAACTGAAATGAAGCTGCAATCTTTTCTCTGAACAGAGGCAGAAAAAGAAGGAGGCTACAGATCACTTAGACTGTGATCAGTCAACCAGGGCAGCTGATCAGAGGGATGCAGCCTTTAGAACAATGTTAGCTCTTGAAGACCCTGGAAGCAGAATAATATTTTTCATATTGAAGACTTCACTCCCATCGTAACAGATCAAACCACCATTCAGACCAGCAGATCCCATCCTCTCTCAGCCTGGTAAGCTGTTGTACATTTATTCTGGTGCTAGATGTTTTCCAAATGGGTTACCGGAGCTTTCATCCACATCCCATCGACAGCTATCCCTTTCTCACCTTTGCAAAATACAGACCATCTTAATTGTTCCTTTTTGTTATCATCCACAAACAATTACTTGGATTTTAGCAAAAATTCTAAAGGAAAATGACAAGCAGATTTCTGTCCCTTTGCTCACCTCTTCCATAGATAGCATACAAACACACACTGTAAACTTACTCTGTGCTACACTGCTGTGACTGGAACGACAGCATTTCCTGTACTTCCTATATTTACCTCTGCCTTTAAGTGTTCGCTGAACCATCTTGGTCTGCCATCCTTGTGATCTAATTGTGCATGCAATATGCCAGGATGGTCATGCTATTCATTAAGGATTCAGAATGTATACAGGGGTCCTCTTCTAGCTCCTGGGGGTACGAATAGGATGAAAACATTATGAGACTTTATTAAGTCTTATAAGACCACCACCCCTTGCCTCTGGCAGCCTCAGGAGTGGGAATTAGTCTTTACAGGGAGGTTATCACCCATAATACATATTTATGCTGTGTCCATCGTGTATAAGAATGCTCTCAGTAAAACTTAGGCAAGGCTATAATAATACTTTGCACTTCTTTGTTGCCTTTCATCTGAGGATTTCATTGTGCCTTTAAAAGCTTTCATTAACTAAAATTCACAACCCCGTTGTGCAGTAACTGTGCATTAACACCTCCACCATATGCAAAGGACTGGTATAAGTGGTTTAAAAAGCTGGAAAGAATGTGGTGGTGCGGAAACCTTGGAACTGATTATTCCCACATCTATGTGCTAGCCCTGTGTTTTCTGTCTAAAATATCTTAGAATTGCCTTGATACACTGACTGCACTTTGCTGCATTTTTAAATGCTGATGTGTGTCAAATTTAGCATTGTTTCAAATTCTCAACATTCATTTCCAGGTTCGTTTATTATCTGCTGGAAATCTATCCTTTGATAACTGAATGCAGATGTAGCAATGAGAGTGATATAATTGCCTGTAGAGCTAGGTATGCATTTTCACTATTGTTAAGCTACAGGGTCTAGTTTCCCCAGGATGTGTATGACTTGTGAATGCCAGTTACAACACATTCCTGAGAAGAGAATATGCCCCTAAAGCTACAATGTCCTTCGTGCATAGCCTCCAATCCTCTACAAAGCTTACATTTCACAGGATTCAACAGTATTGGTTCTTTTGGGATCAATGAGAAACTCACCACCCATCTCCAGTATCTCTGAATTACAGAGCAGAACCAGATCAAACACAGAAGAGTTCCCTCATTTATCCTGCCTCTGTAATACATCAGAGTGTGTGCTGCATTCATTTTGTGTAGGCGGGCTGGTGTCTAATGTACTCTGTGAACATATTTATAAAGGATTAACCTATGCCTGGTATTCCTAAAAACTGATTTAGTTAAAATACATGTTTTATTCTACTTGTCTCAACCATATGAATCATTCCTGTTTAGCTTTGATATTAGTCATTTTTGCTGGAGTGTTGTATACAGCACAATATCGATAGTCCTGTTATGTATGACAGGCTTTTTTTTTTCCTCAGCTGATACTTCTCAGTGCATTGTATGATCTGCACCTGAGAATTTTAACCTGCAGTGAAAGTGCTCTCTAATAGAATGTGCTGCTTAGCAAAAGCTGAAACACTGAGGATTTGAACAGGGTGCTCTTGCTTTAAGTGTTTAGAAGCAAACTGGGAGTAGAAGGTCAGGAATCACTACTGCTGGGAAGGACCTAGATGCACTGTGTACCTGGGATGCTGTGTGTGAGCACACACACTCTGACCTGGCACCTGTCAGGTTAGGAAGCATCCAGTAACGTGAAGCTCCTGGACTGCAAACAATTGCAGCCCACCCCTCCCACCAGCCCCATGTGAAGTATGTGTTTTAAAATATTTACTTTGACACAAGTAATATTTAGATATTTGTTTTGTGTAGGACAAGGATTAAAAGGAAATGCAAATGAATACAATAACAATAGGGAATTCTGACCTTTATCTGTATATGTGAAGAGAAAGCTCCAAACCATGAAGGGCAACTTGAGAAGTTGCGGACTAGGAACTTGCGCTAAAACTGA
The DNA here is from genome assembly GCF_004027225.2 of Strigops habroptila. NCBI lineage: Eukaryota > Metazoa > Chordata > Aves > Psittaciformes > Psittacidae > Strigops > Strigops habroptila. The sequence continues at coordinate 19,143,269 of NC_044281.2, read as the reverse complement.
AGAGCAGACTTCTGATGAAGGATTAGGGATAATTTACTAAAGATCACAGCCACAGGGAAAATGGCCAAAGCAAACACTGGAAAACCTATTGCTCCAGATGTGTGCCAGCCAGATTTAAGGTTTCTTCTCACTTTGATCTTCAATCTGGTGTTCAGGGCTTGGTTTGGTTTTGGGTTTAGTGTTTTGTTTTGTTAGGTTTTTTTTTTTTTACTTTGTATCAGCTTGTATTGGGACAGCAACTGTGAAAAAGCTTATACAGTTTTCAATATCTAACATCTTCTGGCAGAAAGGAATGGTGATAGATGATTATACTTCTGCTACTTTTCTGATTGCCTTTGAATTCAAGGAGTTCAGCCCATTCTGAATTGTTGTTGATACCGTGCATTTTGTTGATACCGTGCATTTTGAATAACTTGTGTGTCAGATATTATTTGTTGTACCATCAGTCCATCTTATCTGGGTATAAGAAAACACAAAAATGAGCCTGTGGAGGGAAGAGGATTCTTCTTAGCAGCCCATCAAGCGGTTTTTCTAGTTAATTTTCTTTCCCATTGTTCCAATAGCAACTCAGAAGCTTGCAAATGTTTCTTTTTCTTGCCAAGACAGTGGTACTTTTGCCCTGGCACACATTAATGTTTTTTCCCTTTTCTTGTGTTTTGAGTGCAGCTGAACAACAAATTCCCCTCTGTTTAACAAGCAACTTCCTCATACTAAGTTTTTTTTCCATACCAAAGTATCTTTTTTGATTTCAGCAAAGCTCTGCATTTGTATTTGTTAATTAAGTACTGACAAGCAAATAGCAGCAAGTGCCGCAATAGTGTGTGCTTGTGGGCTTTCAGAACAGCCCTTCTGGAACCTGAGCCCATCTGTCTCAAGGAGCCACAGCAGCAGCCATGCTTCGAGAGGTAGCCAGTGAAGACAGCGAGTCAGTATTCAGGAAATGAGAGTGGCTCCTTCACAAGAAGTCTAACCTCTTTTCTGCTATTCCCCATGCATTAGGCTTAACGGTGTCCTCAGAAATCTTGCTGCAAGTTGCATCTTTTTCACACTGCTCCCTGAAAACTAGAAAATTTCAAGTTTTACAGCAGCAAAATAATTTTCTGCCTGTTTTCTCACCAACGTAAGAGGCGTTTTTAAGTGGAAGTTGGCTCATCAGAGGCCATAGTAGAGCATTAATAGATGGCTGGATGTGTATGTACATGCATGTGGAGTTCTTTTGTTCTCTCCCAGTTAGCTTTGGTTGTTAAAACAACCATTTCAGTAATTTCTGGGCTGGCTTTGCAGGGAAAAAAACCTTGGTCTTTGCTGCTCCTGGAAGAGAGGTTGTCATAATGTTGCTCCCCTACTTGACTGACAGGCACCTTTGCGAACACACAGCATGTTTCATCTCAGAGCACTCGATGAATATCCTTACCCCCCCTCTGGATCAGCCCACCTCCACTTGCAGTGCTCCTTGCTTTTTCTCACAGGATTGCAATCCCTGCCTTTTGTTCCTCCTTCTCAGGAGTTAATACCTCCCCACCTTACAAGTCAGCAGTGGATTCTGTCAGTTAAAAACCCCAAATAACAAATCCTCCTACCCTGAAGGCCTTTTCCTTTCAAGCATGTATTTTTCTAGCCTGCAAGGGAGTCAGTGCCATAACCCTGAGCTTTCGTGGAATAGTTTCTAAGCCTGTTTCTGTGTATTATGAATATCTTCCAAAGGGGGAACGAACATCCCCTCTTGTGGCAGCTTCTACATTTCATGACTTCCTGCCCCCCCCACTACCCTCCGCTCCTTACAAGCCGCTGCACTTCATTCCGTCTGCACGTAATGTCTCCTTCTAAATCCTCCTGCGCTGCTGCTGTCACCTTAGCCTCCTCCAGCAGTTGCCTGCCAATGCAGTCATAACCCAGAACCCAAACATATTTGTCTCTGTTAAGACGTCCCACTATTGGTCTTTTGCAGATTTCCAGGAATCTAGATGGCATATGACACAAGCTTCCAATCGTTCTCTTCCATCCACACTTTCTCCCTGTTGGTTGGATTTTTCTCTGAATTTCTGTGGCCTGAAAAAGAAAGCACTGGCTTGTTTTTTCCCTTTTACCTCATTTAACATCGCTGGCATCACGTCCCCACCTTTCTAGCTGAGGTCGTATTTCTTTCGTGCTATTCAGTGCTGCTTCTTGCTTCCTAACAAGCTGCTATTAAGCAATGCTAGACACATCTTCTGGGGATAGTTGACTGTCTCTAATCCAGAGACAGGAGACTGCTGGTTCAGGGGCAAGAGGCGACTCCTACACAGACATGTGAAACACTATGTGACATGTAGGGCCAGCTTATAAAGGATTTTATTCATATTCAGAATTCATATTCATTTCAGAGATGTAGAAAAGGATCCTGAAGATAAACTGAAGATCTGAGATTATTAGGTGATCTGACACCATCTCCTTCATTTAATCACTCATGTTTGCTCTTTCTGACACATTTGCTGAGTCCATGATGCTTAAACTGTGTGTGTATTCAGATTTCTTCCCTTCACCTCCTCACCCCTTCTTGCCTTACTTTGAAATGGCATTTGCTAAGAAATCTGATGTCTCAGACAGTGGCATAGGTAGGTATATAAGAGACATAGGGATTTTAAAAACAGGGAGGATAAACCTATCACGACAACTGAGGCCTTCTCATGCTTTGCGGTGTGTGTAACAGGGTGCTATAGAGAAGATGTCCTCTCCTGCAGGAAGCTTATGGCTCCTGCTATTGGCAGCAATTACTACGAGTTTTTTAGATGTGACAGTGATTCGGCTTTTGTTTTCAGCCTCTGTCCTTTGTTTGTTTGTTTGTTTTTTCATCTCCCCAGACCCAAGGGACTGATAGCCAAGCGGAACTGGCCACTCCACTGGTCGCGTCCATGTGTAACCTCTCTGGTGTTCATGACAGACCTCCCATTCACATGCTCCCCAGCACCTCCCCATACATGCTCTGTTCCAGCAGGGAGCTGTCTTGAAGCCCAGCTGCACAACACACCATCTTCTGGCAATGTTTTTTCTCCCTAGTGACTCACTGCGTTTTGCACCTGATGGCAAAAGATACTCTGTCACCTCAAATCCTACTAGTTCTGCAAGACAGCTTTTATATAATCAGTGGGTACTTTTACCCTCTTTTCTCCAAACATGAGTATAAGGTCCAGCTTGACTCCTCCATATGTTTTTTTAAAGAAAGCAGCTGTGTTGTCCCTCAGGAAAACAGCTTGTAATTTAGCATTACTGCATTATATCCCCTAGGCAACGCTTTTGGTCTTCAGGACATATATTTATCACAGACATCACAGTTATCTCTAGGGTACTTTAGTTTTCCATCAGGGAAAGCTAAAAGAGCACTTAATTCCGTAAAGCTCTGATTGATCTTCACCACAATGTACCTCTGGTGCTTCTCTCAATGTCTCCTCTGCTGAACAAGATTTCTTCTTCCTCTCTTTATGTCTCAGAAGTCTGAACTGATCTCAGAAACGTGGGCTTGCTTTGCCTTCTAGTGCTACCTGTCTTTGTGCTAGGCAGAGCTTTCCTGTCCTTTGGTCAGCTCTCCAGTCCATCAACTTTGCCGTACTCAAGAGGCTCCCAAGGAGAGTTGAATGTATGTCAGCAAATAAATAATTTGCTGGCATTGGATGGCTTTTCACTTTTTGTTCTCTGTTTCACTTTTGGTATTACAAGACAGCCATGGAGAATAGGTAGACGGGCATATCTTAAAATGAGTTCAGTTAAGATGAACAGAAACATGATGGCCCCACTACTTGCTCTGAAACTTTTCTCTAAGTCCTTAATGCAAGTTGCTTTATTAATTGCTGCTCCTTGTGACCATTTCACCCTTGAGCTCAGAGCAGTTCTCTTCCATTGTGACAAGTTCTGATCCCCAAACACACAAGGAAACCAAGCTTAGTCTTCTGAGTAGGAGATACTACGTGCTACAGCACTTGCCAAACCTGTTTGATCAGTACACATAGCTGGAGAAAAAAGCAAATAAGTGAGGAAGAAGTGGGAATGCAAATTTTAGAGAAATCTTTCAAGGTCTGCAGTAATTGGCAAGGTAAATGCAAGGCGCTTTCTGCTTTTCATAACACTGGTAATATCAGTTTATGATAAAAAGCTATTCTGAGTTACACAAGAAGGTAAGATATTTGCCAAAAAAAATTCTTTAGTTTCTATTTTATTTTTTATGATGGACAAGAAGCACCATCCATACTGATTGACTGTTGGCATGCGACTTACCACTGAGCAACTATATGTTGATGGATAAGCCAGTCTCATCCGAGTGTCAGGAAGATTATCAAAAAAAAGAGCTGTCTGTAGTTGCTCCATCTCTGAGGAGATTGCCAACTCACCCTAACAAAAGAAAACATTAGCGTGCTATTTGCGTCTCACAAAGAGACTGTGATAAGATGACATGATAAATGATAGAGGGCTTTTTTTTCCCCAGTAAAAACACATAAGGTAGCTAAATCGTCAAGTGTAAAGAATATCTTGGCTCTTGCAACTGGGGTGAGTCATTTATTTTTTAAAAAGGGGAAATGGTCAGAAAAACAAGAGTGTAGGTTCTGGGTTTTTGGTATTTCTTAAATTCACTCTAATTGCATTAAGTAATTATATGATATCGCAATTCATACATACATATGCACAGAACCATCCACCTACGCATATGTATGGGGAGAAAATGATAAGGGGCCAAATTACTAAGTCCTTTCAGGTATCCCACAGAAAATTGTACACGCAATCAAGCTACCATTCTGCTGGCTTGCTTGTGCTAATGGCTATTTGAGTGCCCATGTTTTGTTACTCTGAATTAAAGATCGAAAGGAAGGTAATTCTACGTGGTGAAAAAGGAGATCCCTTTAAAAAACTAGCCCTATGAATTAGATTTTCAGTACCTAGTCTTGGAGCGTATGCATTAACTACAGCTGTGCACGCCTAGGCCACGATTGCCTGTGTAAATTGCTGGCGATGCATAAGAAGCTACTTGGTTGCCCAATTCTGTGATTTGAACATATATTAAATGTTAGCACAGCAGGTACGTCGCTGTTTGAGATTGCTAGATATTATGAAAATCTGGCCCTGCATGGTCAAGAACATTACATGTTGCTATTCAGCACTTTGTCAGCATTGAGAGGCTTATTATTACCAAAAAAAGGCCAAAGATATGTGATGAGATACGTCCTTTTTACCTAGCTTCACTGCACTTACTGGACACGCAGCGAGATCAGGACTTGGGTGTTACTGTCACTGCACCTTTACTCACAGTTAATGGCTGTCTCCTAATGATGGTCAAATGCCGCACACCGATGTCTTTGAACATGTTGATCATTTAGCAAGGTCTGAACCATGTGCCTTATCCAGCGGGGATCTATAAGAAGTAGAGTTTGTTTTCGGCATCAGAGGGTCTCAGACGTATCAAACAGCAGCCTCTCTTCTCTCCTACGGATTGCCTAAAACACACCATAACTAGCAACAAGATCTGTTAGCAGCTATAACAGAGGAGCCAAAATTCTGCAATGGCAGAAAAGAAAAATGTCCCTCTCTGACCTCTGGGTCTGCACTGAAATGGGAGTCAGACCGTAATCAGAAGCCATGCATTTTTCTTCTTAGTAGAGAGAGTGAGAGAGAGAAGATTTTTATCTCCTGAGTAGTTTTGTGATCATTTTTATTCACAGAAATTAAAACAAATCATTTGCTATATGGAGATGAGTTACATGTTTGGAAGTGGCAGCTCATGAAAGCACAATCTTTTAATCAATGAAATCAGAAAAAAAGCCCCCCAGGTATCACTCACAACTGCCTATTACTGGCATCTATGCTGATGCTATGGTTAAACCCATGCATCCCCTGAGATTAGTAAAGCAAAGGACACGTATCTTCAGACCTGAATTAAGTTCTTGAAGAGAATGCTTTTACCGTATATAACAACAGACCCAGTCGCTTATATTCTGGAAAACAAGCCAATTTATGTGAGGAGCATTCTGCTGGTGTTTGGGTAAAATATCTGATCTTTATTTTGAAAGATTTTTTTTCTGTATGTCACCTAGCTGTGCCTTCACCTTCAAGAAATACCACATTGTCATGGGGCTAGTGCCTGGTGTGATATTGTAAAGGAATTTATCAACTTTGTGTATTTTAACTCGGTGCAATGAGAGCAGTTTCACTGCCTTCATGTTGTAGTATGAAGGATATGGAGGATTTCTCCTGTGAAATGGAGACAAAGTGGAAGACCTGTACAGGTCCATGCTGTCAGTCAGAAAAGCAAATTCTGCCTCGTAGTAGTTTACAAATAATGGCATTTTGCAACCTGACAAAGAACCCTAAATGGCCCAACCCTATTAATATATCGTAACACTCTAACAAGATCTTTTTTCTGTGTGGTGCAAAATAATGGTGCATATTTATGCCTCACGTATTCTAGAGATCCTTCATTACAAATTTCAGGTTGAATCCCTGTACAAAATAGGTATGAAAAATACCTAATTTTATTTAAATTGGTGGCCGCAGGAGAAGAAAACCCATAAACCCAGAGACATCACACCATCTTGTGTCAAATTTGCTGCCTGCTCTATGTTTTGACTGACCTTGTCTTCCACAGCTTGGGAGACTCCTTCCCCAGTGACCGAGTATTTGAATTGCAGCTCTAATAGCACATGGAGCGCGTTGTCTGCAGTTATTACAAAAGCAATCTCCACGCTGGGGTGTGGGCTGTAACGGGTGAGGCTTTCGGGAGGTAGCATCTCATCCACATTTTTGTGGTAACCTTTATAATCCAGGTTTGAAGCGACTGCAAACCCAGGAGCAAGCACCGACTTCCTATCAAACTGTCAAAGACATAATAAAAACCCTGTCACCAGACACTGGTGGCAGTCCTCGCTAGGCAGAATAAGGAACCTGCTTAGGCATAATTGAAATTGTTCTGTTATGGAGTCATTGTTGAGAACAAGACTTTTGTAACACTTCTATATCTGTGGAAATTAATCTGATTTGTTCCCCTTTTTAATTAGCCTCTTCATGTCACACCCAAGTTCTGATGCTTGCAAGGGAACTAATTCTTTCAGGTTATTCTTCAGTCAGAAAACAGCAGAGAGATAATTTCAATTTAAAAATAAAGAGACAGAAATATTTTAAAAGAAAAATGTTATTTCTTCCAAATTACAAAGTGTTGCTCTCTGGTGTAACATTATTATTCTGTGTAGCAACTTATTAAATGAAGCAATTTATGGTAGCATCTCTGAAAAATGCCATCCTTTATTGAAATGAAAGTGAGTAATAGCATAAGGACTGTAAAATAAAAAGGCAGAATATCTTCTTTTAGACCATTACAAAAATACGTGTATTGTCTATTTGACAATCAATACACTACCATAAAATAAAATGGAGCTGTGGTATCATCATCATAATTTCTGTTTCAAATGGTTTGCTAAGAGCCAAATTGTGTCTTTTATGGAAAAGAATGACAAATGGTTTAATTTAATATCACACGCATGTGTATATATGGGCTGAAATTCTGTTGCAGCTCAAAGCTGTTAGGCAAATATTTTAGTATCATCACAAGTTTAAAAACAACAGACATGTGGGAGTGCATCCATTTATTTACACTTGTACTGACTTAAAATTCAAAATGTTATTTGATGCTTTTAAAGTACTGCTGTGGGATGTTAAATTACTGCTGAATCCTTCCTGTTCTGAGATACCTTTCAACCTGCCAAGATGCATGATGATGATGATGATGATGATAATAACAGCAGTAGCACAGGGATATTTAAAATAATGCGGGGCTCATTCCTGGAAGATAAATACCATTTTGACTAACCCCTTTCTTATGATTCAGCATTTCTGATGCAACAAAGTGAAATAATGAAAGTAAAATAACAACAGGTTTGTGTGGGATGGGAAAGGGAAAATGAGCATGTGCATTGTCAGGATTTCTGCAGAAATTGTAGGAAAAGAAAGCTTTTGTAAGTGGCATTCCCCCCACACGCACCCCGGGAAAATTCCTCCTCTTGTTTTTACTATTCACTACATTTCCTTCTTTTATTCCCTTTTCTGATCTCGTCCTTTTGTTCTGCTTCCCTCCTCAGATGCTTCTCCTTCCTCCTCGCAGCAGGAGCCTCCTGGCAGCTGGGGACGGAGAGCCACGGCCGCGGGATGGCGCAGGGCTTGCCGGCAGGTGAGCTGCTGCTGGCTGGGGCACAGGTGCCAGAGGAGAAGGAAGACGGGGGCCTGCAGCTTGCTGCCATGTACGTACAGGCCCTGTTCCCCCCCGCCTTCCTCGTTGGCCTGCCTCGTTCCCAGGGACAGGGTGGGTACGAGGCCCCTGCATGTGGCGTTGGGAGCTTTCTGCACTTGCCTTGCTCAGGGCTGGGGGGGAAGGAGGAGGAGGAGATGAGGGGGCAAATGTGTTCTCAGGTGACGATGTCAGCTATGAACTACCCCCCTCAGCTGCGCGTGGCAAGGGCTGGGAAGTGGGGACATAGGTGCTGCTGGCTACCTGCCTCCATCTCCATCTGACAAATCACAGCTCAGTGAGGGTCCAGGCATGGCCGCTGCCACAGGCAGCAAGAATCAACTGCCCCACAGGGATGGGAGGGAGAGGGTTTGTTTGTCCCCCTCTTACCAAAATAGTTTCATCGCCTACGGACACTTGGTAACTATTGCCGCAAGCATGGCACAGCATTACAGGAAATCTTTGCTTTGACAAGGGATCAGAGGTCACTGCTGCAGGGGATCAAGGGCTGATTTATTAAACAGCTAAATCTATTTAAGATGTAATTCCTCTAAAAGAGTCGTGTACTTGCAGCCATTTAAACGAATAAGAAAGTATGCCAGCTAATGCCTGTATTTCCACACCTCAGGCACAAAACCCCAGCTCAGAGGGCAGAGGCAAGTGGTTGCTGTCAGCTGAGTCGCCTCCAGCTCTGCAGGTCTGTCACTTCTCCGGCACTGGTTTCTGCTCATGGCACACTCCTGTCCCCTGCATGGAAACTGCAGAAGAAAGTGCAGTATGTGCCTTGATTTTGCTGACACTGCTCCAACAACACTTGATGTCTCGTGTGCTGGTAATGATGGGCTTACATTGGAGCCTACACAGGCAGATCTGGGGTGGGGGCCAGTTAGAAAGTTTCCGCGCAGCACTGGGGAGTTTGGCAGCGGGTTGCTGGGGTGCGACCCAGCGTGGGGATCTCGTACGCCCTGTCTCCGCTGTTAACACGAATGTATGCGAGTGGAAATCCCCCCCACGAGGTCGGCCGGCATCCCGGCCCCGCAGCCCTGGCCAGGGTCAAACCCGAAGGGCACATGGGCACATGCCTCTCCCCCGGGGCCTGCTTCTCGCCCCGCGGCTCCGAGCGCTCCGCCGCTACGTCCCGTCCGGCGGTGCGGCCGCAGACCGGCGGGACGCGCTGCCGGGGCCGGCCCGACCCCCGCTCCTCTCGCCCGCGACGGGCGCTGACCGCCCGCCACAACGCCAGGGCGGCGGCGGGGCGGCTGCCGGCAGGGGGCGCTCTGGCTCCGGGAACGCGCCGCCGCCGCGCCTCGGTCCGCGTCCCGCTACCCGGCCCCCCCTCCCCCCGCCCCGCGGTGTGCCACGGCGCGGCCCCGCTGCCGCCGCCCCACGGGGACCGGGACCGGGACGGGGGCTGCCCGGGCGCCCGGCAGGTACCGCGGGTTCGCGCCGCAGCGCGGGGAGCGGAGAGGCTATGACCTCCGGGGCGCAGCCTGGCCGCCGACCCCAGGGGCCCGGCCCGTGGCGCAGGTGCGGCCCGTCCCGGCGCGCCCGCCAGCAGTGGCGCCGAGCGGCGGCGGAGAAGCGCAGAACCCGCGGGGCGGAGGGGCTCCGGGCCCCAGCCCCGTGGGGCCGGCGGTCGGTCGGTCGGTCGGCCGGCGCGGTGCCGCGGCGGGAGCGGGCCCGGTGCAGCGAGCCGCCGGCGGCGAAGTTCGTGACAAACGTGCGCTGCCCGTGCCTGCCACCGGCCGCTTCCTTTGTGCGTTTGTCAGCACTTCGGGTGACATTCCTTGCTCCGCGCCCGCGGCTGCACTTAACCTTCTTCATTGCTGGGAGAGATTATTGTAAACAGAGGAAAGGAAGAAGCCTTTGTGGTTTTTACTGAGGTGTTTTAGAACACACGTTTAAATGACAGGCGGAAACCAATGCTTTTTTTTTTTGTAATTGGTGAGTTTCTTAGCATTCAGTTTGATGCACTTCTTTAGTACAGACACGTATTGCAAAGAAATACTTGATTTCTTTGAGCATATCTTTGATCACAGTTTATAATTACTACCTATATACACATATGGGTGTATGTGTCTTTTGAGAGTCAGTAACAAAACCTGTTTTTATTAAAAGCCTTGAAGATTAAAAAGGACAGAGGAAAATACGCTGACCAACCTAGCAGCCAGAGCACTCCTTCCTCTTACGTATGATCCAAGCATTTTGGACCAAATCCTTAGCAATATAAATTGACATAGTGAACCTCACTGATTTACCTCAGCTGAAGACCTAATTCCAGTGCACAACATACTCAGAATATGTAAAAGATATTCCAGAGACACAAAAAAGCATGGTCTCACGTTTCAAGAAAAATGAAACTAAGCCAGACTAAACCAACATAACTTCTTACTCTGTACCACAGTAATTACCTGTAGTGACTGCAAATCCACTGCTTTCCTCAGGAAACACAGGCAGAAGCTGCATGCGATGCTTTAAAACAAATAATTTCTTATTTAATCTTTTTTTTGTAATAGATGTGTGATTATTTCACTCTAGGATATGTGAACAAATCTTTAAGAAATGAAATGCATTGTGCCTTATTTTATATCCTGTAAAGGCTTTTAGTGACTTCACCATTTCAAGTGGCTTTAAGATGAGACGTTTAATAGTCACATTTTTAAAGTTTTATTTCTGTGGTGGTTTACTTGCCTGGCCGAATTTATCCAGTGCAGTGTGGTGATCAGGCAGCAGCTCAGGTAGCGGCTTATCAGCTATTTTAATAGGAGGTTTCCCAAATCTCCCCCTGGAATGAGAGGTTCTTCAGGAGAAGGGGCAGGTTCCCCACACTCAAAGCCGATCTCCCTGCTGACTCCCTTCCCTGGGCTTCCTCAGTGATTTCTCTACTGTGTCAAGACACTTTGCTACCAAATAAATATTCAGAGGTGGGGACTGAGGGGGGAAGAAAGGTGGGAAAAATAGGCCTCCCGGTGAGCTATTGATTTGAGATATGAAACATTGTATTGATACAAGAAAAACCCAGACATGAGGAAGCAGTTTGATATTGCACAATATTTGAGAAAAATCATGTGCATCTGTTTAGCACAATATACTGCATAATGACAGCAATCTTCCCTGTTTGTATCTATTCATCTGATTATACCGCGTAACAATTCTTTTTGCCACACGTTTATTTACCAAAGGATTTTTTTTAATGGATAATAAATTAGTAAATCGGATATCGTGTGCTTGGGAAAATACGTTACTGACTCTCTACACACAAGATAGTTGTAATTCTTATTTTATGTGATATCCAGTGATACTTGCATATACAGATGAAGTTACATGCTTCCCTTGTGGCGGAGACAAAGGAAGTTTTAAATCACAATTTAGTACTCTTTCATCTAGGCACATGTTATTTTGAAAAGCTTCAGTTTTTAACACTGCAGTGCAGCACTGATGTAATGAAGAGCTTTGACTTACTTGAAGTATAACCCAGTGGCCTTCTTTTGATGCTTTTTCCATAGCTATTTCTGCTACCGCTTCCTGTCCTTGACCCACTGATACATTGTGAAGTTCTTGTGAGTCAATGGTAAATTCAAACTTGCTCCCTAAACAGAACAATATACTGTACTACTTCGAGCCAAATAATGAAGTGCTCAAACAAGCATGTGTTGTACACACAGTGTTTAAATGGCACCACATTGCATGAGTCACCAAAGTAAAAAAAACAGTCCTCAAAAATACAGTTTCAATAAGTCAGCTGAGCTGGGATATTGTATTGCTTTCTGGCTAGGTATTCTGTATTAGCAAAATACCACTGTGGCTGAAAAGCAACCCAGAATTGGAACAATTGATTCCTCCTGATGGATTCCCTAGCTATTGCCTATACAATATTTCAATGCACACAGAAGTGGATATATTAGAAATGTATAAAAATTAAAAATAAGAAATGACATTAGTGTCTCACTAAAGATAACATGCAGGCAATACAAGGGGCTAAACAGAAGTCCTTACGTTGGCATTAGAAGGTAGTTTGGTCAGAGGAGGATTAGCAAGTTTTCAGCATATCTAGACAGTAAGGTCAAATCTCTTGCTCAAGTATACTTATGCAAGGATGATGACTTACGCTAGTAAAATGCAGAAGAGCAGACAGCTACCTCTCATTTCAGAAAGCAGCCAGCATTCACCCAGGCAGCTGTCTGAGTCAAGCACTGTAACTTTCATCAGATAGTGTGTGTTCCAGAGGTAATGCTGTCTGCACATTAACATGTGACAGCACTCGGCAGTAATGGAAAGGCCTCATTTATTTCTCTGGTTGTGGTAGTTAGAATACCTAAGACCAGTGGTATTGCTAACTGCTCTCGTAGAAACTTCTTTTATTTCACGGTAAATGCTGTGTTTTCTTATGGTTGCTGGTGATATGGTCTAGTCCAGAGTAATCTAATGGTTCAGAATCGATAAGCGGCCAGTCCAGGAGATAAACACTCCTGGGGAACAGCACTATCTTCTTCAGAAGTTTTTGTGAACACTGGGCACATTTTGTTAAAAGTTACATTTGGGCGAAGTTCCCATAAATTAAGGATTAGACTTGACAGAGCCTTGTGGAAAACAACAGTAAGGTGTAAGACCCCTCTATGGGGCATAACATTTTATCATGACTTCTGTTTGGTAGAGATCCAAGCACAGCACACATTAGGGTCACTCACAGTGCAGAATCTGTCCTTCAGAGGGTTGAGGCTAGTAATGCAAACTGACAGCACAAGTCATCCCGCTTGGTCTGCTGTCTCACATAATTATCAGGTTCAGGGTAGAACTTTTTGCTTTTCATTCTCTTAGAAATATCTCTCTTCAGGACATTCCAAATCCACTGCTACTGCTTCTTTCCAGGAGCCTTCAGTGTCTCTGTTCAGGTAACGAAATTTATTCATCATTGTCGACACTTGAAAGGTAGAGCCAGTACATTTGAGCACAAGCATATGGATTTTGAAAATCAAGTAAAGTTTTTGATTTAAAAAACCTCCCCAGTGTATAGGATCATTATTAAAGACACACTGTACCCTGATTTCTCTCCATACAGTTAGTTAGAGAGAAAATCAAGGTAACTGTTGAAATCCAGAGAGTTCACAAAGAATCAGTTTCTTTTTCTGTAACTAAAAGCTTTAGGACAGAACAGCTGTGAAAAAAATAGAAAACATCTGTAATATGTATCAGTGTTTATTTTCACAAAAGGTTTGGGTTTTAATTGTGGACAAATTCCCTGTTGAAAACATTTTAAAAGCTTTTAATACCATGCAGTGCAGACTGAGTATCATACACATAGAGAAACATTTCTCATAGTACATGAATTCATTCACAGATGATGATTCAGTGTGTCAGCTTGCAAGACCAGCTAAGCCTTCACTAAAATATAGACAAAATTCTAAACGTAAGGCTCTTCTGCCTCCACAAATTGTGTGCTTTTGTGTGTAAGCCTTTTAGTATGTCAACAAGGCTCAAAACAATGAAGTGTGCTAAGAAAGAGTATTAATGCAATATTCCAAGGTTGTTTGAACTCAGATTTCTTTAAAAGAGGAACGGTTTCTATGAAGACATTGCCAGATCAAAGATATATGGTGAAATGCTTAAAATCTTAGAAGTCTGTAGGAACTGGATCTAAATTTTGCCCTCCTGTAAAAGACAAAAAGGGAGCTCCACACTATTATTTATTGCATTGTACAGGGATGTGCTGTGTTCTGTTACTTGGTATTTAATCCAGAAGTGCATTCAGCTATGTATTAGTAGTGAGTGCTGAGTTATAAGCCATCAGAGCAGCAAAAGATAGGACAGAAATTAACTGTTGGCTGCAATTGCCCCTTTGAAAAAGAACAGGGATTCTGAGAGGGGAGGGAAAGAGTTTTCTTGTCCCCAGTGGAGTTTATTATTCTCTGGAAACAGGTAAACCAACCCTGGCTCATGAAGATACTTTAGAATAGGAAATGTTTTGCCTTTGAAATGTAGCAGATTACATGTCATTTCAAATAGTGTTCATGGTGAAGATACCCCTGGGACCAACCTTACAAGAGCTTTATTTCTTGGCTGCAAATTAGTCAGTTCAAAACATTTCTCCTCTCATCTCTGCCTTCAGGTCTTAATACCACACATGCCATTTGTAAAATAGGGGAGTGAAAGGACCCTGAATGCAATGGTACAATTAAAAAAGTAAAACAAAAGACTGTAAAGGCAACAACAAGATGGGTTTCAGCCGACAGGGAAAAGAATGAAATTTCAGTGCATTTTTGGAGGCATTTCAATAAACCCTCTTTTTCCCTTTTCAGCAGGGGCTCACTGAAACAGCTATGTTTTCCAAGTGGCAGACAGACAATAGCATCTAAATTATTTTTAAGAAAGCACTTATAGCACTAAGCACCCACTACTACTAAATCTGCCTTAGAGGAGAAGGGTGGAGGAAGAAGAAAGGTCAACAAATGTATCAAGTTCTTTGTGTAATGCCTCACTGACATTTTCCAACTCCCTCAGCTGGCTTTTATTTTTTTATTTTTTTATTTTTTCTCAGAATCCTGGTAAAATGCAGTAAAGGATTTGAGGTTATCGTCTGTCTCTCTCTAACTTCTGACATCTCTTTATAACAAGAAAGAGTCACAGCCAACTGTAACAGGAGGGCAGCACAATGAATCCTGGTAAGACAGGGAAGGGGGGAGGTTCAACTTTGCTGCCCCTTTGCCCCTATTTCTTCCTCACAGAACAGAAGTGCCATCTGTTCCTAGTCCTAACATGCATGCATTTGATTTCCATTCAGTAATAACTAACACAGGAAAAAGATTATCAAGTGATCTAAAGCACTATCAGCATTAGCAAGTCTTCCCCATCCAGTGTTTTATTTGCACCTCCAAAGATCTGCAGATGAAATGGATATGGGCAAGTGCCTTAATTGCCTAGAATTATTCTCTTCTCTGGTAGAGGACCATATGGTCAAGGTGTGGAACACGACCAGACTAAGGATATTTAGGTGCTTTTAGGAAAATCAAATGAGAGGACGGATGGTTAGATTCTCCAACCTGAATTCAGTACACCAATCTCTATCAATTGGTGCTGTAATACAGTGTTATAAGAATGCAAAATCAAGTCACAGCATGTTGTGTGAGGCTGGACAGTCAGTATTAAAGTATGAGCATGTTTCAAAGGAATCTGTAAAAATGTTTCTTAGGCTTCACAGTCAAATTTGTTGTATTCACAAGTAAAAAGCCCAACAACACCAAAACTACCAAACACCAAAACACCTTCCAGTCCAGCAAACTTAGTTTAAGATTGCGCTGGTTTTGGCTGGGATAGAGTTAATTTTCTTCACAATTAGCTAGTATTGGGCTATGGATTTCTGGTGGAAGCAGTGTTGATAATTCAGGGATGTTTTCCCTATTGCTGAGCAGTACTTACACAGAGTCAAGGCATTTTCTGCTCCTCACGCTGCCCTGCCGGCCAGTACGCTGGGGGTACACAAGAATTTGGGAGGAGACGCAGCTGGAATAGTTGGCCTCAAATGACCAAAGGGATATTCCATACCATATGATGTCTTGCTCAGCATATAAACCAGGGAGGAAGCTGGCCAAGGGGCACTGCCTGGGGAGTGGCTGGGCATCGCTAGGTTGGTTGTGAGCAATTGTTTTCATTTGCATTTCTTGTCTTTTCTTGGGTTTTATTTCCCCCTCTCTTCTCTTTTTTTTTTTAATGTTCCTTTTCATTACATCATTATTATTATTATTATGTTATTTTTACTACTATTATTATCCTCCAGTTATTAAAATGTTCTTATCTCAACCCATGAGTTTTCTCACTTTTTACCTTCCAGTTCTCTTCCTCTCATTCTGCTGAGGAGGGAGTGAGCAGGCAGCTGTGTGGTGCTTAGTTGCCAGCTACGGTTGAACTATGACAATCCTTTTTGGCACCCAAGGTGGGGCTTGAAGGCTTTGAGGTAATAACAGATTGATCAGAGTGTATTATAAGGGAGTTATATTTCCTCTGTTAACAGTTGCAGGTCACGATATTGATTCATGTGTTCTCAATATTAGTTTACCTGATCTTTTTTTTTGCTGTACCTGTTAAAGATTGGTGTTGGCTTTTGCAGTTTGCTGTGCTCTGTAGTGATAGTGATGTTTTGCCTGGGAGATTTGTTACGAAAACAGTGATCTTGAGCTTAATCTGGTATTTTGGCTTGGTACTGAAGCCATTATTGTACATATTATGGAGACAATTAACTATTATACTTCTTCCTCTGAGGTTTTTTGAGGAAGTACAAAATAGCACCTTTGCTACCTTCTTCCATGATGTTTTCTCTCTTGTTACAATAACTTCTCAGTATCTTGAAATCCTCGGGTAGTTGAAATAGCCAGTTGCTACCGTGGCAGTGCACTGGTGACAACATTACTGCAATCAAGACTTCCCAGTTCCCATCCATATGTTGATCCATCAACTGGAGAGTCAAGGACTGATTGGTAAGACTCATTCACCCTTTTAATAGTCCCATTTGGCCAGTGTAAAAATCTAACGAAGCATGGAGGCTAACAGTGGACTATCAAGGCTTGAATGAAGTTACACCACAGCTGAGTGCTGCCTTACCAGACCTGCTGTAACTCCAATGTAAACTGGAGTCAAAGGCAGCCACACAATGGAGGAATTTTTTCAGAGCGGGAGAAGAATAATCCAGATTCTTTTGAAAACTAGTTTTACTGTCAACCAAAGTAAGGTCAAAGGATCTGCACAGGAAATTCAGTTTTTAGGAATAAAATGATATCACTGCTTAGGAATAAGATTACACTATATGTTAATTTCCTTTTCACTACGTGTTGTTATTGTTACTGTTATTGTTATTGTTATCTCAACCCATTCCAACTCTCTTCCTCCCATCCTGCGGGGGGAGTGAGTGAGTGGCTGTGTGGTGCTTATTTGCCAGATGGGGTTAAACCACAACAAAGATCCAAAACCCAGTGAGATTATATTTTCTTCCTAACTTGCTACAGGTGCCAAAGACCCTGTGGATCCCTCAGTTATGCCCAGTTTCGACTGATGTCTTACTGTTGGGTGCAGCAGCAGGTGTCAGTGAAGGGAAGGTGCCTACAATGTGCTGTTGCAAAACAAGGTGCCATAGGTGCAGTTGGATTTCTCTGTCCCAGCCCTTCAGGAATTTCAATGTTCTTTCCTCTTGCTGTCTACACCTGATTATTTTAGCAGTCTCTCATTTCTCCATCTTCTTATTCTTTCCCCTTTTGCTGCTGCTGCCTGCCTATCTTGCTTCTTGTAAGCACTTCTATGTCCAGAAATTGACCATGTCAGGTGCCAGCTTTCTTCCCAAGGACTGGGAAAGGACGTCAAGCTTGGGAGAAATGTGGCCAGAGCTGTTATAATGCAAATAAACTTGTAAAATGGTTCAAGAGGGCAAAGCCAAGCAAATGGCTAGCAGGTAGATTGTGCTTTAGACTAGCTTATTTTGCGCAAGTCAGATATTGCATGTGCTGTACGTGAAGTCTGAAGCTGATCTGTCTGGCAAACCTACTGATGTCTACATTGTCAAAATACATGAGACAACATTTCATTTCTCCAAATTTCCATTAATTTCATTGCCTTATTTTCTTTCTTTTCCTCCTACACCAGGATGACACTTTTGAAGTGTACTTTTAAGAGCATAATTTGATCGAATGATCCAAGGGAACTCCCTATAGACATCCACGATTTAATGCTAGATCTGTTCTAAAGGTTGGCATGTCTGACAATGGCAATTGGTTTAACTCCAGTTGATTTGTAGATAATAAATATAGTGTGTTTTTTCTGGGTCAGGACTGTAATTTGTTTACACAGCTTAACCAGGACTGTATCAAATAAAGGCAGGACCCAGCTATGTGTGACGGTGAGCATTCTGAGCATCCTAACCTCAAGCAGAGCAGAAGGTGCTCGGCACCTTGCTGGAGTCAGCCATTGTGCATGTCCTCCTGTGAGATGCTTGCATGTGAGTTCCAGATGACCTCAAGGAGACCAGAGGAATTCACTGTGTGGTTGATTTATGGTTCAGTACTCAGTACACAGATACTCTGTGCTCTGGAAACAAGCAGAGTCAGGAGCTGAATCTGAATTTCTTTGTCTTCCCTTTCCCTTCTCCATTTGGGATTGCACTTTCCAGCTCACAGCATATGCACTGGAAGCCAAAGAGAAGCCTCTTTTACTAGGTTAGTATTTTCATCCTGGTCCTGACTCACATCTCTGCAGGCTTTGGGCTCGTCTGCTCTGTAGTCATCTATCACTCTTTTCAAAGGGAAGAAGGAAACCCATGGTATGGGTGCAAAACTTAGAAGAGGTCTGTGCCGAATAAGAGCAAGAACACAGCTGCACAAGACTCAGCATACTTCTCGCAGACAAAATGCAGTGAAGGAAAAGATGGCACTTTAAGCTAAATGAGAGATCATTATACAATACTCTTTCCATTCAGCTTGTTCTAGGAGGAAGATATACATGCACAGCAGCACTTGGGACATGAAGAGCTACTTTGAGAGTAGATGTGGTTCCTGGTGTTTGAGATGACGATGGATAGTGGAGAGTGAGAAAATTGGCTGTCCCTGCAGAGGTGCCCTCCAGCCACAGCAGTGTCTGTGAAGTTGTGCTTTTCTGTACTTAATGAGAAAGCAGCCTGGGTTGGCTGAGAGCAAACTCAGTTTGTAGGAAGAGTTTCAGACTGATATTCATTGCCTGAGGAGGAAGTTTCCAGGGGCCCAGCAGAGCCCGTTAGCAGCATGAACAGCTTGAGCTACAGCAAGGAGACCCAAGCAGAAGTACACGAACATGTCCGTATTCCCTCCTACTGTGGTGAAGCAGGAAGGCACACAAAAGAGGCCTGAAAATCATTAGGCAAAAGACCATTCTGTGGGTTGCATGCTATATGCACAGGTATACACACACAGTCATAAGTGGGAGCTCGTGCAGGGTTCATGCTGTACCAGGAGAGATAACTGGGCTCTGAGAGAAAGCTTTTCTCTTTCGAACAGGCTGATGTAAATGATAGTTGAGGGTGTAACGCAGGCAGTTGTGTTCTTTACCCTCAGCCTCACGTTGTCAGAGGGTTTTGCTCACTGCACTGCCCTGTGAAGTACAACAGTAAAAGCCTGCGACAGGAGGGAAAGAACGTTGTAAGCCAGTGGTAGCACTAGATTAAAACAGCAGCACGCAAACACACTGACCTCTTCCTGAGCAGTAACCTTGAGTGAGATCTAGTTCACTGGATTGATTTTACTCTGCTTGTCCGTGAGAAAATAGAGCGCAGCAGCATAGGCTGCAACTGGCCAACAGTGCTTGCAAGCTTCAGTGATCTTCGTGCTGTTTATTTCAGCTTCCAGGTCCTTAAAGATATTGGTGATGTTAAGATGTAGTATTATACTCAAAGTCTTCTTATTGTCAAAAGGGTATTGACAAAAGGCTCATATTGTGCCTTTTGTGATCTACGAATTTATTGTTAGTCTAGTTAATGTTTTAAACAGCCTAATAATCAAAATTACAGACCCTACCATTAGTACAAACCTTGTTGCTTTTAACTAATAATGGCAAAATGAATACAGGAAGGCCTCATTAAAAATAGAATTAAAATTGCTACACAGAAATTTCCCTATTCTCTAGTGTTGTGCTTACTCTTTCAGTGCTCCTTTGGGTCTTTGATTGACACTTTGGTATTTCTCAAAAGGCGTGGGGGAGTATGATGATGAGTCATCACCAGGAGGAGTGCTATCTCATAGGAGGGGGATGTCTTTCTCCTCAGTCTGGTGTCTGCTTGGATTTAGTTTTATATCTTTTCTTAACACTATCAGTTTACTGTGATTAAATGACTGATTTGTGTCATCTGTGTCTGCACTCTTCCCTGTGACTTATTCTAGCAGTCCACAATGAGTAATCATTTGTTGTTACTATAGACTAGAGTTAAACTAAAAAATCTAGTCAGGAATGTCTCAGAGCTGGACAATTGCTATCCGCAGTTAAAACAAGTTAAAATATAGTTAGGCCCAAACAAACCCAGGGAATTGATGAGACCTTACACTGTCAGTACAAACCTTGTTGCTTTTAACTAATAATGGCAAAATCACACTTCCTGGGTGATATATCAGTCCCTTTGGATATGCTGTGAATTGCTGAGTTCAGCAAGGATTTCCAAACCATGCTATGACCGCATAATCATGACTGAGCAGCAGATATTGGAAGCATTCACACTTTCCTATCTTCTGTTGAATCAGGATAATGTATATAGGTCTCATTGACCTGTATTTCTTCATTGCTATCAGGAGACCAAGTAAGAAAAAGTATTTGATTTTCATCGCCGATATACTTTGCACAATCAGCAGGAATACTGCAATCGTTAAAATGAGAGCTACAGGTAGAGATGTAGGAGACCATAGTGTAACCTATAAGGATATAGAATAATTAAGGTCACATGGTTGAATCTAAGATACGTCACACGCAGAGAGACAGGATCAGGCAGGTTTTACAAGAGGTAATACAGAACAGTTTCTGGAATTGGGTCTGTACACAAACACGGCTAGATCCCACGTATATATGATTAGAGATTGATTAGAAACGGAGAAATGTCATAGTCACAGCTGGTTAACTTTTGAACTAAGCAATCATCTGAAGACTGGAAACTAGTATCTTCACATATCTATCTATTGCATATTTCAATGCTGTTTGCTGGCATTGCTCTGAAAAGACTCACTGGTATATTCCATTTTCTTGGACAGCTTTTGTTCACAGATGCAGATCTAGAATATCAGAAACACTTGTTATACATTTCCAAAATTATCTGATCAGCTTCTTGGTAACAAAAAGAACTTTTCCATCAACTTGGTACATGGTTACATATCTTACGTACATGCAGTGTTTGGAAACATCCTAAATTCAAGATGTTTTAAAATACCTCCAACACAATAGCACATAAACGATTATTTTTTAAAATATTATTAAAAATATTTTTATATTATTTAAAAGTATTTATTAAAATATTTTCCTTGGCAACAAAAATATGTAACTTTTTGATCCGTCTTTGCTGTCTATGTTTCATAAGCACTCAAGTTTCAACCATACTTGCAACTTACGTATATTTTCATGTTACAATTATAGACATTCATATCTTGGTGATCTGCTAAGCATGGTCTCTCTCAGTGAGAGACGTACAGTCCTCATCTGGGAGAACCTCACTTTGAGAGTGCCAGAACCTCCCAGGGCTCTTCTGCCAATGTTTGACTGTTTTTTGAAAATCCCTGGTCGGAATTGCCCGTGCTCTGATTTCTGCTGGCTGCCTCTTTCCTGCCCTTTGCACCTCTGGGGAAAACCTGGCTCTATCATCTCTGTAGTCTCTTACAAAGTTTTTTTAGGCAGCAGTAAATCCCTCTGCCCTCTTGGCCTTTTCAGGGCTGAAGAACCGCAGCATCTCCTCGCATGCTCCCTGCTCCAACCTCCACTGGTTGGTTAATGTCTTTCTTGTACTGTAGGAGAGAAAGTAATTAAATTCATACTTTTCATTTATAACATCTGTTTTTGTTCATATACTTACTGGAGGTGTAACACTTTTAATATGTTCTACAGCTGTACCCTCTTCTCAAGTTTTATCCTGTTCAGGTTAGTTGGATGTGTTCCTACTTCAGCTTTCAATCTCCCTCCTCTGAAGTCCAGATTTCTCCTTGAACTGCCAGTTCTTCAGTTACCTCTGTTGCCACTTACCAGACAGCCCATGTTTCAGCACATAATAGGCTTCTTTTCAAGAGAAAAAATTAGATTTTTTTCCATTTAATTTGGAAAAGTCTTGTTCTGCTTCCTAGATACACCTGCAGGAAGGTGGAACCCAAGGGTATGGTCCCCACTGATGAGCTGAATAACACACTGGCCTTGGACCAACAAAACTTAGTAAGGAGAATACTTTTAAAGAAGATGCAGTATTTGAAAATCACTGGAGTAGCAGTTCTGAGTTGGTCTCTGCAAAACTTCTGACAGCATGTGTCTCTGCCATATCCAGGTATGGAGTGCTCCTGAGATTCCTCTGCAGTCGAGAGGAATCGACTGCAGAGGAAACGAGAACAGAGGATACTCGGGACTTTGCAGAAAGTATTCTCTCTTTTTAAGGATCAAACTCAAAGAACCTTCACTGTTAGGAATATGACCTCTTCAGGTACTTTATTTACTTATCATTACGAACAGTAGAAAGTTGACAAATCATTCTAGCAAAGGGAATGGAGCTGCAATTGCAGGTGTCAGAATTTAGTACAGAAGATTGTGTCTCCAAAATTTGTTTTTAACTGTTTCAAAAGGCTGTATAAAGAAGGGAAGGAAGCAAACTATCAGGCAGTGATAGGGCTTTTCTTCCCCTCATTTTTTACTGGTTTTTTTTTTTTTTTTGTGGGCTAAGAATAGAGGGAACACGTAGCAAGCATCTTGCTATTAAATTTGCCCATGACAAATAGTGCAGCTGCATGTAGTGTGCAAAAACATCTGTAGAATCACGACATATGCAGAATCCCCCACACTAAAAGCGTGACATTATACTGAAAACAGTTCAGTTGAAAAAGCAATATAAATCCATTTTATATAATCTTTCTCCCCCCTTCTCCTCCCCCTGCTCTTTCGAATTACGTTAGCTAGAGGATTCTGTCACTCCTTCATGTTGGCAGTAAAATTCACAATATAAAAGTGACTAAGCATTTCAGGATTGTCCCCTTCTTTCAAGTCTGTCTTTCCTGAAGAAACAAAGTTTAATAAAGAATAACCAGTGGCAGAAACGCACTAGACACCAGAGCTTACTCCAAGTGGAACTTGACAGAGTTTGCAGATGCAATTTAACTCTTCAGAAACCAAGGGGTGATTTCCTGTGTCTCTGTATCTTGTGCAGTTGTTCAGTTCGAAGTGAGCAGTACAATTGCTACCATCTTTGCTTCACCCATGTAAATGACAGCACAAAATGCAGTGATATAGAAAAATGTCTAAAATGTATATATTTCTAAAGTAAGGGGCATCTCCTTGCCTCGGATTTTTTGAGTTCCCATAGCTTATGTTCAAATACAGCTGTTGTATTGTTGGAATTCAATAAAACTTCCTTTAACCTTCACAAAGTCACAAAGAAGGACTGTGCCTTTTTCAAAATTCTCGGAGGCTTTTATTTTCCCCAAAATGATTTTAACAAAATGTTTGCTTCTTTATTTCAAGTCTTCTATTCTTTGCTCTCTGAAATAGTTTCCTTACAAGCTTTAGAATTTTGAAGTAAGAAACGTTATAATGGCAACGCAAACACTGATTTTTGTAAAGTCAGAGGTTGTCTGAGGACTTTGTGATGATAATGCCATGACAAGGCAAACACATGCAGCTATTAATGCCTGGATCATCACTGACTTGTTTCTTTGGAAACATCTTTCAGTTGTTAGGACAGCTCAGCTATGATAAGTACGAGAACATTTCCGCATCCTTTACGCAGACTGCAGGGTAAGCCTGAAGCTGGAAGAGTCAGCCATCTGCGTCGTTATTTTCAACTCTATGCCCAATAAAATCCTGTAACCTAAATGTGAAAATACAACACTTGTGAGAGATTTCCTTAATGATTTTATTGATGGTGTAATTTTGAGTTTACTGACTTGCTGATATTCTTTGGTCAAGTCCTTTGAACTTGGCTTCATATGAACAAAGCCTTGTTTTCCTATTTCAGAGACATACTGTGTGTAAATGAGAAAGCTTTTAAAGCACTCTGATGATGGAAAAGATACATAAGTACAACTGATATTAACTGACAACATTTGCTTACTATTAATGGTATATTAATCTCTTAATTACTTTAGATGTGATTCCTTATTTAATAATACAAAGATTTTTAGCATCCACTTCCCAGTTTGCATGTTCAGTAACTGCTTACACAAGATACATTATCATCTGCATCACCCCTGCAGAAAGGAATATCATACGCCCTGCAAAGCACTTTTGTTGGAAAATGTTCTTATTAACTTTTCAGTGTCTCTGACTTTCACATGGAGAAGCACACATCCAGTGGTCAGATGTTAACTGCAGTCAGCTGTGGCCACTCCACGGTAGAAACGAGTGTCCGACTGATGCATCTGGCTCACTAATCCTTCTATTGGTGGTGCTTGTACTTTAGCACCATACATTTAGGGTAAATGGTCCAACAGATGCAAACAGCTCCATGTAGTCTTGGGCTCCAGTTAATAATATAAATAGTGATATGACTTTTAACAGGTTAGCACTATACGGAATTGTGGAAAAATGTATCAGAGAAAGCTACGTTTATATGGTATATAGAGTGGAACACTGAAGTTCCCCCTTTGCAGCTTTTACTTTAAATAAATTGAAGAGCTTTATGGTGATTTAAAAAGTTTTGTTTTTCTTGTGATCGAGACACAGTGATTCTTGGAGAGTAGACACATGGATACATTCACTATGGATAAGTGTTTTGAAAAATACAGATTATGAAATAAATACAATTCTAAAAAATAAACTTATTTTAGACCCAAACAAGCCAAAGTCAGCATCAAAATAATTATCACAGCTGATCAAATTCTTTTAGTTGTTTGTCTTCATTTCTATTTCTGCTGCTGTGAGACTTGTTGTTTACAGCTTTTCAGCCAGAAGAATATCCCAAAGGAAATTACTGTCAGCAGCCAAAAAAAGTACCTGTAATTCATCCTAAAGCACTGTCAACTTAATTTTAAAGTAGTTTTTCTGCTTTATGAGTTCAGGCTGAAGTGGTAAGTTTACAAATCCATAAATCAAACCATATTAATAAAGGAAATATATGTCTCTCTCAAATGTTTTCCTAAACATTTATTGTAAGCATAGATTTTAGTAATTAAACCTTCAATTACTAGAAACAGGACAAAGAAATAAAATTATGAACTGTATTGTGTTCATCATAGGGAGGTTTAAAGTAGAAATCTACCTAACTATTGCCTATTCAACCCTAATAAATACACACTGACCCTCCAGATCTATGACTGTTATTTCCTACGGTTATGTCTGGAAGGAGCCAATATACAAGCCATGCCAGCCTCCTTCACTGAAGAAAAATGTTGGGGTGCTAATCCCCACTTGGTGGAACTAGCTGTTGAGCAGAATTACCAGGATCGCACCCTGTATCACATCTCAAAACGTTCCCAATTTCAGGTCATACCTGCAGTGCATCACATGAACGTGGATGTGTTGTGCCATCCGCACGTGGAGGTGTTTAAAGACCTTGCTGTGCTCTGAAGAAGTTGCTGTTTGATTTACAATTACTGACACTCATATTTTGGCATTCAGGCAGGGAAGCTGTGTGCCTCTGAAGATACTAAAAAGCCAACAAAAGGTAACAGGTACTTGTAGGACCTTGAACCTTAGTGAAAGCTCTACTGGATGCTTATGCTTCACTGTGAGATTTTTTTTGTCACTGGTTGTATGAAATGGCCCCTTCCTTTACTGGGCATTTGGCTTGTCAGCTTGCCCACCAAGTCTGTGGAAGGCAGCTAGTCCCTGAAGGCAATGATGTCCTGCAGGCTGCGGACTGGGTGCCCTTCAATTTGCCTTGCCTTTAATGCAAAAGGTCTAGGGCTAGGGAAAGGAATCAGTTTTGCATTGCTTCAGATATACCTTAGAATTTGATGGTTTCGGGCTGCGGGGTTTGCTGATATCAGTCATTTATGAATTCAAAAACTGAATTCAAGCAGGTGTTCTGGTGTCCTCTGCAGCCTGAAATTGTTCTGCACACTTCTTGGCTGCCTGTCATGGGTATATTAATGTCTTTGTGTCCGCAGTTCAGCTGTGTGTATGTACTGTCCGTAGGCAGATTTAACAGACTGAAAATGGAAAGCAGATTTGCATACAAGCGTTACTTGTAGGCTAATGAATGGCACCTGGGAACATCAATATAATTCTGCTTCTAGCTGTGTTGTGACACCAGAGCCATCTCCTGGGTTATAGCAAAGTTTTTCTAGCTTTATAATGGCAGAAATTAGTTCCTCTGAGCACAGTGAGGAGCATGTATGCATATTTGTGTATCAGGCTCAGCCTCCTGAGGCTAATAAAAGGTACGCTGTGCCGTGTGGTCTCCAGCATGTGCAAGTGCTATTTGGGGGCCTGTGACAGGTGTGACACTTGTGAAATGTCCTGAGTCGGGCTTCCCAAATGTTTCCAAACTGTCTGCACACATCCTGACTAACAATGAAGCTGATTCAAGTTCTTTAGGTCTAAACATCTCATTTAGAGAGCAGATTCGGAAGCTTTCTGTAGAGAATCAGTGACAAATGTGGTGAAACCCATGTCCCTGAGTGCAAGAGCTTCAGCCTGGCAGTCAGGGTGAGCGTGGTCCCATTTCTGCTCTCCTGCACACTGGGGGAAAACATGCAGAATTCATTGTCCCAGGACACAGCTTATCTCCACAGAAAGGGCAAAACCTCAGCATGCATTCAGACTCAGCACTGTAACCGGCATTTACTGAATTGCAGCCACTTTCTGAGTCTCAACACACCATGAAAATCCTCCTTGAATCAAATGCTCCTGGGGGACCAAGAAATTCAAGATGCTCTTCCACCCTGGGCTGGTGCATAACACTAGATCAATACTCAGCATAAAGAGCTTTCTGCTTGTCAATGCAGTATGGGGGTGGCAGTTGGGGGTGGGACACTCATCGTAACAAGCAAAACCAACAGGCAGCATGTAAGGTAGCATCAGAAAATGAAGGTAGCAATAAAAAAGAGGTGGAAGCTGCAGCACTGAATGGGGCATTGTGATGGCTGAATTCAAAAGTGTTTTTCGTCTCAGCTTGAACTTTTTAATTAAGGAATTTCACAGTAATTTTGACTAAGCTTAAAGAGTAATAATTTCAGTGCTCTGGCTCAGTAAATACTTTCTTGCAGTCTCACTAAGCAGCAAAGATCAGAGCCGGAGGAATTCAGTGCATTAACAGCACTTTGTCTCCACCCTGCGCTGTAGGTAAGTGCTGTCCTGTGGCAACCTTCTTGGGGTCAAGTGATTTAGAGAGCTTAGACAAGGCTGGGGTTCAGGATCCTGATATACTCGGGCACAATCCTGAGTAGCAGAGGCTGTGAGGAAATATTTTCTGTCATTTACTAGAGGGGCAGAGGAGGGAAGGGAGGACTCCTGGTAGCTGTAGGCGGGGCAGTAGGCACAGCTAAACTAGAAGGAGGGGAAGGGCTCAGGAATATAATGAGGAGGTGGGGGAAATGACACTGGAATAAAAGGGTGAGTATATGAGATACCCACTCATCCTGGCCTTCCTCTGTTCAAAGCACTCCCTCAAAGGGTGGGTACAAAACTTGAATAGAGGGGATGGATGTCAAAATATTTCCATAAGGAATATAGTGTAATAAATCAGAGAAAAAGGGCAGAATGGAGGCGAGGAGCAAATGGTAGGAGAATTATTTTTATTCTAAGTGAATGATTATGTCTCCTGGGTGATTACACATCAGGATGGCGGTGTGTTGGGGAGGACTATTCAGCTAGGTAGAAAAGAGTGCTCAAATTGCAATCATTGAAATATAGTGCATGCAAGGGTGTAGATATGACAAATAAAAGGGTGTAAAATAGACAAGTAAAAATCTAGCCAG
Organism: Strigops habroptila; assembly: GCF_004027225.2. NCBI lineage: Eukaryota > Metazoa > Chordata > Aves > Psittaciformes > Psittacidae > Strigops > Strigops habroptila. The sequence continues at coordinate 19,115,438 of NC_044281.2, read as the reverse complement.
AGTCAATGTGTCTGGGGCACTGTGATCCACAGGAGTTAAGAAAACTATCATACAAGTGTAGGAAGACAGTTTTCAGAGGAAGATGCTTTGAATGCTTGCAGAACATAATCAGAGAGATAGCTGACAGAGAAAATAACAGACTATTAAAAAATAATTTGAACATAAATAACTTGCAAGTACTGGGTCAAATACAAGGTCGATCATTTCTTACAAGTTGTTTACTAAAACGGGGCCTCCAAGCAAAAAATACCTGCTGTACAACACATACCTGTAAAAATCATACCAGTATAGGGCTAGTGAAAGTCAAGGGATACAGTGCCAGTGTACTGTATCCCATTCATTATGTTTTGATGAGCTTAAAGGAGTAAAATGCTTTAGCAGAGGTGTTATGATTCCTGAGGCATTAAGAAAACACCTTGTGCAACATAAGGAGTTCAGAAAAAATCATTGCCATGTTTCCTCGATAGCTCAGCAGCTGTTTTTACTCTTACCAGTGCTTGTAGCTGCCAACTGGCTCCTTTCCTTTTTGACTCAAATAGACAACTTTTAAATCTGAACCAGGTTTAACTTCTATGTATGTGATCCTTGGCACTGAGGGTTGACCAGTATATGCCAATGATGACTACACATGTAAGGCCAGGAGCTTTTTATGTGGCCATGGTATTGCAAGGCACTGCTGCCAATTTTCTGTTTAGCAATTGTTGGATCATCCATCCGCACAGTGACTGGATCAAGACCTTTTGTTCCTGGAATGACGACCTGTAATAATAAAGGTTAAGTTTTAAATTCCTGGTTACAGAAGCAGGAACTTACTTGTTGTTTTTTGTTTTGTTTTGTAAGAATAAGCAGCATTAGTGGGAAAAACATATCATTTCTCCACACTTCACTTAAAAGTCCTGGAAAAAACAGATGAGGATTCCTGCACTGAATCCAACAGTCCTTATTTTGCCTCCAAGAGGTTACTGGGAACTTAGTGCTGGGGAATTTCTGAACTCATCTTTGCTCCATGTGGAGCAAGGTCAGCAATCATTATGGGAACTTTTACCAGCTGTGCTTTCAGATGTTTAAAATCACAGTTTTATTGCTTTATTTATATGCTTGTGTTTTATTTCCGGGTGTTTTATGAGAATGCAGAAGGTTACTTCAGAGCACCTTTTTTCCATGGGTTAAGGGAGACTGTTCTAACACTCACATCATGTGCTGCCCAGGTACCCTCTTGCAAAAGCAATCTTTTGCTACCGTAGAGAGTCACACAGTGCTGATCAGATCATGTGCAGCCTGTTATGTTCACTAATATATGGGAATACAGCAAGGAAAAGAGAATATTGAAGCTTTAGTGGTTTGATATCCTCAACAGTGTAAGAAGTTGGAACAAACTGCAAAAACTCTGAGTTACTCTCCATAGCAGCCTTGCATTCAGAGAGACCCAGGATACAGAGACAGTCCCTGACTCTACACGCTGTTCCCCTCCTTCCACAGACCAGCTTCTGGCCAAAGTTAATGATTCATAAGATTCTGCACTGATTTCACTGTGAGCTTCCACATTTGCATAAGTAAAAGCTTATGCAGCTTCTGTAGGGAGATTCTTAGTGAAATTGCAGTACAAAACGTTGATATTATGTAATTATAGTAGTTCATCCTAACTTAAATGAAATTGTTACTTTAAACTTGCTCTAAGTGGCTCACAATGGAACTTCTGTGTGACACACCTACAAAACAAATGAGTTAATCACAATATGTGTCATTTTTAATTTTTCTCTTTCATTTTTCTTTCAGTCATTCTCTCTTTGTAATTAGCATGAAGACTACCCTTCAGTCAAAACTAGCCACCTGGAAAGTTTCAGCTTGTAATATGCTGCTTTTTTTTTGTGAATTATGAATGTGCAAAAAAGGAGACCTTTCTCCCCACACCCCCTTCCTTGCATAATTCAAATATGAGTGAATGAAGTTTATTCAGGCTTGCAAAAAAAAAAAAAAAAAATCCCATTTCAGCTGATAACAAGCATGAAACATTTCACATGAAGGGGATTTTTCTTTTTTTTAAGAATATTATGAGCATGGGAGAACAGCAGGTTAAGACAGAAGTCTCAGTGCAGCCTTAACTATAACAATTGCTAGCAAGCAAATGCTATATCCAAGCACTAGATCTTGCTTTGTGCTGCCCTGGTGCACCGTAGTGGGAAGAGAATAGAATAATAAAAGCCAGTCCCCTTATGCAAACAGCAGGGCATAGCACTCAGCTGAATACAAGAAGAAGGTGAGCCTGCCTACTGTTCTGGCTTGCTAACCATATTCCCAAGGTCTATGGGTTAGTTGTCACCCCTAGCTCCAGTCAGCTAGCAAAGGTACTTCAAACACTAGCAAGGGGCACATTTTGGTCCTTTCCAGAAAAATATTTTACGAATTCATTGCCTCCAAATATACTCTTCTATTAAATAAGTATTTGAAGGAAGTTCATATAAGCAACATGGTGGCTTAACAGGTCAGAAAGGGAATGGACTAGCTGCTAGATTTTTTCTGATTAACCGTGTATTTTTAAAAACACAGAGTTGTGAAGAAGGTATTATATGCAAGCCCTCACCTTATTGCTTTTCAAGCAAAGCGGGCAGAGATTTTGGCTCGTTCCAGTAACACTTTGAAAATTTACTATTACAGGAATGAAAGATTGTGATCGGGAACACTTTTCTGCATCACGTTTTTATCTTCCTAATATATCACATTTTCTGTTCCTAATACTGCTCTGCTGATAAGTCCAGCTCTCTTTTTCTACCTAGAAAACAGGATTAAAGAAACATTCATTTACTCACCGATAATCAAAACCTGCTCACTACTGTGGCTAAACAGTAGTGAGTACTGCAGTATGAATGTACAGATTCACTTCCATTAGAGGATCAACAGAAAGGATTTGCATGTAGCAAGCGTGGATACAAAAAATCCCCTTCTAGTCTGACACAAGTTGACTGTTGCGAGTTGAGTTTGGCAGTAAGTGACCAGAATTGAGTTGTCAGCATCCTCCTGCATAGTGGAAAAAGTTATTGCTTTCTTGTGCAGATGCAAGAGTTTCTGTGGGAAAACAGAATATAATCATGGTTCTGAATGTCTCTGTGGATTGGTAATGTCTCTAATACATAGATCACTTTTGCAAATTCAGTCCCAGCTGGATGGGAAATTATTGAAAATGGTTGTTGTTTGATTGATATAAAATGAGTTGTCAGCTTGATTCAATGCCTCCAGGGCAGATGTCCACAGCATAATTGGCACCTGTCAGAAGCAAAGGATTCCTTGGTACAGAGTAACAACCACCCAGAATAGTCCTTGCGTTCCAGGGCTCAGAGAAGAATGCAGAAAAAAACAGTTTCCACTTTTGGGCAGGATCTTTTATGTCATAAAGTCAGTAAGAGATTAGACATGACACTTGATGCAAGATTTTCCCTGAAATCCTGGCTAGATGGTATCACTTCTGCTGGTGTTTGGTCAACTTCTGCTGGTGTTTGGTCAACAATTTCCCTAAGAATTAGAAGAAAACACATACATTTGCTTATTTGTTATTATTGTCATTCTAAAGGTATATTTATAAAGAATGATTAATAAAGAAATTGTTACATATTTGCTTATTGTAAGAAACGTGGACAATTTTATTTTCCTATTATTTCTTGAGCAATTCTCCTCACAGCAATAACCTAACCATACAGCTAGGGAAATAAGAGAGTGTCTCCTCAGCCAAAAATAAGGCAAAGAATCAACCAGGACTGATGGTACAGCAGTGTCAGTATTATATTTTTGCTAACAGTAAATAGTGACCTATTGTTTACCACAGACTGGATTAAACTGTTTTTTTTCCTGTAAGTCACCAAATAGCCATCATATGGTTATTACTGCCTGTGACTGAGTGTGGTACAGCTAGCAACAGGCATGAATTCAATTTCCCATCCCCAATCTGTCAAGCTGGCCACCTTCTTCATGGAGCTGGTGCTTTGGGAGGTACCAGCTGAAGGGCTCTCCATTAAAACCCATTTTACTGTCTTCATCTAGCGCATGGCTCAACTTTCCTTCTTTCCTTTAATCTCTGTTTCCTCCTTTAGATTATTTTTCTTTATGCCTCCCCCCCCAACGTACACACACTTTGCCTTTCATCTCTATATGTATGCTATTCCAGCACTTGTCAGCCCCAGCAGGAGGCACATGGTAGAACCAATGTGATATGTTAGGTGGAAGAAAATATTATTATCAGACACCCTTAGAACAATCATTTATTGTCATACTTTAAAGAGGTCTGCTATGTTATTTATTTTATTATTCTGTAGTAGGTACATGTTTTAATTTTACAGGCATTATTAATCACTAAAATATATTACACTTTCAGCCAGGATGTTAACATTTTAAATGCATTCATCTTGCTTCTTTAAACAGAAACAATGGGTCTTCTGCACTGCCCTCCCTCTCCTCTAGTCAATAAATCCTTTCTATTGATTCAGGAAATAACACTAATCCCTGTTTTGTATTTTAAGTTCCACTAGCCACACTCAGCCATATAATTTTGCTTAATAACAAATGGATCTTCTATTTTTGCTGGTTACTACATGTTTGGTTGTCAAACTCAGCTTGAAAGTACTGGGTAGAAGAGCACAAAACCTATAATGGCAGTGAGGCACCACAAGAGATTTCCTAAATGAATGTTACAATAAAATAAAGTAGCTGTAAAAAGTGTGCGTACAAAAAGCAGCTTCATCAGTAGATGAATGGTAAATGAAAAATCCATCAGTGAGTATGGATTCCCTTGAGCCAGCCTGGATCAACAGACAATATGGATTTTTGATAATTCATGGCTTTGCCATTATTTATTCTCTCCTGCAATACCCATTGCAGATTTCAGAGAGATAATTAGAGAATTATCATATTGCTTAACTAAGTAGTGCAAATTGTATTATATTCCATGTATCCCAACCCAGGGCAGTATCATTAGCGTTGTTTAATTGTTACAAATATAGTCATCGCATTTTAATAAATTGCCTTCATTGTCAATATCTACAATCGACTATTTCTCTTCTCTTAATGTTCATGGACAGGTTAGTTACCAGGTAATCTTACAGTTAATATATACCACAATAAGGCAAAAATGTAAGAAAATGCAAAGGTCAAAACCATGTTTCTATTATGAAAAAAATGAATGATAATGACATAATTTTTTCAGCTCATCAGGTTCTTTGCTAAGTGCCTCTGTTATTGCCAGATCAGTAGTGTATAACAAAGAAGTGCTTTCTGTAGGCTGCTTCATTAGCCTGCCCTGTAGGACCTCACCTCAGACCTTTCACTAATCTGTTGGCCAGCTCAATAGCCTTGTTAGTTCTATTCACTTCTTCCTGGCAGCGGATTTTCTCAGCTGTAGCTCTCTCAAAGGCAGTGGTTAAGGCAGCCAGGATTGTGTCTAGTTCCTTCAAATAAAAACAGTAAGAAACAACTTTGGACATTGTAAGAACACATAAAAATATTTCTGCTGTCCCATTTTATATTTCTGAAAGTTAAATTACACAGTGCAAGAATGGTGTAAACATTAACCACACTCAGAATTTTGTCTAGGTCATGCTCCAAAGGTGGATTCAGGAAAACCTGGGGAAAAATGTGGCTGGTCATCTGATTCCCCCTACTTGTTCAGAACAGGCTTCAAAATGAAATTACGAACTTGATCTTATATCAGTAAAAAATGTCACCTTTTTCCTGAGGATTCTGAAATGAAGTGCAATAATAGAATGTATTTCTTGTTACAGATACATATCCTCTACAGGAGATAAAAAACTTGAAAAGACAGCTGTTTGGAAACAAAAAAGAACAGAAAGGTGTAAAGGTAGTAGATAAAATACTTGAAGATACACAAGTCAGTGTTCTTTGCTGACTTTCAGCTAGACTATGCTTCCCAATGCACAAACCGTTTCTGAAAATGAAGCCTGAAATGCCCCACCATTAGTTCTGGGGCAAGCAGCTCCGTGTCTGGTCTATCAAAGCATTTAAGCACACAAACAGTCCCACTGGGTCAAAGCCTTAGTTATTCCCAGAGGGAGGAGCGAAAGATAATTCAGCATGGATGACTGAGCATGAGGACAACGCAAGAACGACACACAGCTCAGGAGAGTCACAGGCAAAGCACCCAAACGACTCTGAGTGCAGAAGCTGAACTGGCTGGGGAGCTGATAAATGAAAGTTCAGAAAGGTGCTGCAAGACCCCAACATGACGAGACACTTGAGAAGGGGTAGTGTTGAGTGCATACGGACAGAGCAAGTGGCTGGAGCCTGGGGCTGCCTGGGCAGCCAGCAAAACACATGTGAAAGAGGTGAAATTCCCTCCAGCAGCAAACTCAGCCTGGCAAATAGGTACCCACGCAGCTTGACAGAACTCAGTGGTATTCCCCAGGGAAAGTCAGAGCTGAAAGTCATGGCTTTTGGGAGTGGGCTGTGTTTTCTCCCAGCTGTGCTGCTGACAAGCTCTGTGCACCTTGGGGACAACTGAGACCAAGGGATGACATTGCTGGGAACCTCCCTAGGGTAAGGCTGAATGAGCTTCTCAAAGCATCCTGTTTCTTCCTGCCTTGAGGACAGCATGAAGCAGTACCTGTGTGCAGCACAGACATAAAAAGGAACTGGGTGATGGGGCAGATAGATGTTTTATTGGGAAGGTTTGAAAAAACAGAGTAAACTACAGAACAAAAGTTTCTAAATGGTGCCCAAAGATACCATATGAAGAAAGGCCCAGCAGGAGTTTTGCAGGCCCCACACAGCCTGCAGGTATTCGGGAGTGAGCAGAATGGGGGGACACATTACCTCCTGCCTTCGTGTCCCTCCTTGCAAGATGAGAGCAGGCAGTGCCTGTGTTAGAAACCTGTCCTGTCAGCAAGGCTGAGCGAAGCACGCCAAACAAATCCTGGCTCTCCAGCCTGCACAGGGGAGATCCAGACACTGAATGGGAACCCACCATCTGTGAAGACAAGCATCCGCTGTGGTCCCAAGGCACATCATGTGGCTGCAGAGGCTGGGGATGGGGCCCAATAATTTACCTGAAACTCAAAAATATTAGTGAGTGATAAATTATACTGGCAAATAGCTTTGCTTTATACAGTGAATTATGTTGGAAATATGTCAGACAGAGAAAGATATTCTAAATAATTGAATTTTAGAGGCCTCTAAAATGACTAAAGAAAGCTTTTTAAATACATGTGGTGGTCCTGATTTTAAAGCACAGGTCCTTAGGCCAACCAGGATTCCAGCTTTCCCTGAGACTTCTGTCTCCCACTGCAGTGGGCTCCTGCAAAGCTTGTTGCTCGATATCTATATACATTGCCTATACACAGATGACAGCTGACAAATGGATAGCAATAGGTCTGCAACTGAGATTAAGGACCAGCACTTAGGCACTGAATCTAAGGGGACAGAGAGAGAAAAAAGCAGAAAAGCTACCTGCTGTGCTGACCGTGGATGCTGCAGCTCTCATGTTGGGGAGCAGAACTTGCTTGAAGCTGTTTCTAGCAGGTTCTTCAGGAACTAGGAATGATTTTTTACTGCAGTTTTGGCTCTACTGAATCAGGCTGAAACACATTGAGCTCTACCCTGCCTTCATAAGATAAGAGTCAATGTTTGGCAAATCTTCTTGTAAAATAATAAAATAAAAAGGAGGTATCTGAAGTGAATATATAAGTGAACAACAGAGGCATAGAAGAGAGATATATATATATGTGATTAAACAATGGAAGAACCATTCCAGTTCATGTCGGTCAAACCCAGGACCCATGAAAGGTGCCAGAGGCAGTGAAAGTGGTGGTGTGTGGATGGACAGGAGCCACATGAAGAACTGGAATTTGCCAGCTCCTCCACAGATCTTTTCAAGGTTTTGTCATATGAAATATTGCATGCCAGGAAAGGTACATAGCTCACTGTTGGGTACCACTTCTTCCCTGTCATCTACCTCACTGCAATATGAGCACCCCTTCTCAGTATCCCTACTCAGCTGGCAAGTTATCTGTGGTGTGGAACAGATCTGGGCAAGGACAGAGAGGCCAAACTGCAGGTGAGGAGTGAAGCTGCACAGCACTACTCCCTATTCAAATGGAAGGCCAGAACAATCAGGCCCTTAATGTGTTACAATTCATTTGACTATTCCCATTTTTGACTTTCTGTAAATAATGTGCTAAATGGATAAAAGAAGATACCATTTTTCCTCCTTTCCCGAGTTACTGATAACAAGACAAGTTCCTTCCCTTACAGTTTGTGCATATAAATGTGATTAATGTAAAAAAAAAAAAAAATTAAAGTGCCAAAATCTCTTTCTCTCTCTCTCTTTTTTTTAAAGCATTGCCCTTTTCAAAACAAGGGGAAATTCAGTATAGTTTCAGTGCCACAGTGATCAAACAGTGTCACATCACTATGGCAATTGCTGCCCAGGCCAGGAATACAGATCAGCTTTAATTGTGCAACGCCTTATTGCTGGTGCATGTCAATCAGAACCTATGAATTGAGAAAAATTTGCTCTGTTCATTCTGTTAAATGATGTATCCAATTAAACCTGTTAGAATTCATGATCTTCAGTCAAGGTTAAATGAAAGTAGTTACTCCTGTCAGCTAGGTGATTAAATGCTGCCTACATCAGGCACATTTATGTGCAAAATTAAAATTTTGGTATAAAGCATGAATCTTTATGCATGCCAGTTAATTATCTTGCGGTTCCTCCATTTATTAAATGCCCACTGCATTTCTTCTTAATCATCAGCTTCCTTTCAAAACTTATTTCATACTCTACATTATACCAAATTTCAATGTTAAAAATGAAATGCTTTCTCAATGAAAACTTCCTCTTTTCAAGGGTTTGGCTGTTGCTATGTTACTAAAGATGGCCATTAACAGTTTTTTGAGTCATTATGCAGAAGGTCTATTTGTGTTGTTTTGTTCGATTCTGAGAGCGCGTGATAGGAATCCCTCGAGCTCCTGCTGCCGGGCAGTTCCTCCTTCCCAGAACTATTTGAGTCCTGCTGCACATCAGCCAACTTCAGCACATGACAAGGCAGCAGTAAAACTAACGAGGGTTGTGCTGCTTCTGCATTCTTGCACAGCAACGGAAGGACAATGGGGCAGTGAAGCACCACAGGGCATGTGTGACCACAGCCACCAGACCCATGCTCCCCAATGTCCCCAGCAGCAGGGCCAGCAAATCCGTCTTGGACCTGTAGATACCAGAGACAGCACAGCCTCCAGGCAGGGCACCAGTGATGCCTTTCACTGAGGGCTCAGAGGGTTGACCCCCTTCCTCCTGCCAGCCTTCAGAGCTGTAGCTGTATTCCCTTTGGTTTGGCAGTGTGATGTGTCCCGTTTGCCCTAGACAGCTACCATATTGCAATATCATATTTTAATTAGAAGAAAAATTTTGTGTTGCATGCTTGAATTAAATTAAATTGCATATTTATATTTATAAGACACAGTATTGGCAGGATTTAAATGCTATATGAATTGAAGAACCAGAATACAGGTGTATTATAGTGATTTGTAGCTGAAACATTTCGAGAAATACATACAAAGTAGAGCAGTACCAAATGCTAATTTAATACCCTAAGACAACGCTCCACGCTCTTACAAGCACATTTTCACATATTCTGTGTGAGCATTTATCCCCTTTCATTATGAAAAGGTATTAAGAACCTTTGTTACAAACAAGCAACATAGAAAATATGTCATATCACTTCACGACTACTAATGAATAATATCATTTAAAACAGACTGGGAAATAAACTAGTATAACACATTCTACTAAACTAGTACTATAAATATGTGCAAGGTTGTTATTAAAGATAAATGCACACAGTAATTTTCTACTTGTAGATTTTACAGGTATAATTTTGAATCATACAATATTTTTAAAAACACATCACAAGGATGGAAACCAACAGAGAGACTGACTGGCAGCGGTTCCTTGTGATCAATATGTGATGTCTCCATCTATCTTTGAGGACTCACATAAATTATACTATGGTAGTGTGAACCTTCAAGATATGTGATGTGATTAACTTGTTCAGGGTCACAACAGGGAGCGTCTGATCATAAGGCTTTTACACCTGTGGCATTGCTGTACAGTGGCCGTGTCTATAGAGATCCTGCAGGTGCCAGCGGGTGCCCCAGTGCTCTGCCACTGTGGGCAGGAGGACTGTGGGCAGGTCAACCTCAGCTTCACATTTCTGAGGGACAGCTCATTTTCTCTTTTCTGTGTGTGCCTTTCACAGTGTCCAAAGTGTAGAGATCTGTTTTGTAGCATGTGAAGGTACGAATGTCACACACACTGCTGTGCACGGCCTGTGAGCCTCCCTGGGAAACCACGGTGCAGAGAGCAGTGGTGGCTGCTCCAGCCTTCCCTTCCCAGTCACAGCAGCCTCTGCTCCAGGCCCCAGGGAAGCAACAGCAGACAAAAGACCCCTCCTCTCCTGCTCCCCATCAGCTGCAAATAATGGACTTCTCTTTCCTGGCAGCTGCAGCAAAAAGCACAGGTATTTTTTCCTTTTTTGTTCAGCAAATATAAGCTGTAAGTTAAAGCCCAATACCTTTAGATACCTCAATAAAAGAGGAAAAAAGGGAATCTTCACACTCACAGAGAATAATTCCTCGGGGTCTCTGGCAGGAGATGGCGATATGCCAGGGAATGTAGTTGGAGCATAAACTTCTTCGCAGGTTTCTGCTCAGTCTGTTGCTGAACTGCTTCTACTCAATTGAACCATCTAGAACTTATATTTAATTACTATTCTTCTTTCTCTACATGTTCTTACTTTCACTCCAGTCCTTTCAAACCAGATATCATAAGCTGTGAACCCCAGGCCCAATGTGCCTTAAGGTTACCCCGTGAAACAATACTGGCAGGACAATTTATTTCTGCTCAAAACAATTTCCCCATCTTAAAATTGTGATTGTTTGGTTAACATCCCATTGAGATGAGAGAAGAAAAGAGCTGCAGTTTCAGGTTGTGTCTAAAATTTTAAGGAAGGCAAGCTGCACTGATTTATACTTGGCATACTGTTTTATATCCATAAGAGCAAAAATTTCTTTTTAGTGGCAGATAAAATTGTGCAGAAACTGACTGACACTGATAAGGCAAACACTGCAGTCCGCTTAAACAGGCTGAGGGTTGCACATCAAAGACTGCTTGGCCACAGGAATGTAAGTGTGTACACACACATGCTCTGCTTTATTTGATTTCATAAGCAATTCTATCTTTGATACACATACAAAGCAATATAAGAAATAAAATTGCCATGGAATTACATATTTTTAGCAGATAGATTTACAAAGAATTTGTGTTTTAGATTATAGTAATTTTCAGAAAACTTACTTAGAAAGTAATTAAGCATATTTTATCTATTAATTCATGTTTTTTGTTTTGCATTGTGCTACTGAAACAAAACTAGAAACTATGGAATGGAAGGAATTTTTTTAACTGAATATTATAAATGAATAGAACAAGGGTTGTTAATGTTTGTCATTTTCCTTATCTGTACACATGAATATGTTATATGCTCATTTCCATTGCAAATGGAACATCAGAATGATCATTGCAAACTGAAATATACTGTACATTTCATTTCTTCATTTCTTTGAAAACATCGCTGACAAAAATAATCAATTGCTGGTATTCTTCTGTGTTTGACTAAAGCTTTGCAACTCAGTGAAACTTGAATGAATTAATGGTGTCCATCAGAATAAAGCAGGTATCATACCCTGGAGGGTCATTATTATTCACTGCTGAAACAAAGTCAGCCTATGGAGCCCTGAACCATGATTGGGCAATTGTGCAAGGCACTGCACAAACATGTAGTCACCCTGTTTCTTGCACACCTCTCCTCCACCTTCACACGTTTACTGAAACGGAATGAAGGCAGAGTGGAGTTGTGACTCCCTGCCACAGCCACATCAGTGAGTAAACACTGAAGAAGGGAGAGAACTATTTGAGATGAAGAACAAAGTTGTCACAAGGACAAATGTGTGTAAGATGGCTGTGACCATTACAAATGTGTGTATATCTAGAGAGACAAATGGAGGTTTCTGTTCATCTGAGCAGTGAAGTTCTGGAATAGTATTCTTGTAGGAGCCACGGGGCACAAGAAACCTCCCAGGGGTTAGGGAGAAACACTATTTGGGAAAGGGCTTATAGGCATTAGCTTTCTGTCTACTACTCTGTATTTACTTTGCAGAGTACAGTAATGCCTCCTCATTTGGCCCTAGAGACTTCCAGAATATGTTAATTAATTAAAAAATAGAGTGAGAGATACTGCCTAACCCAAAGTATTTCTTTTTCACCATAGAAAACAGAACCAAAGGAAAAAAGAGCTGCAAGTGCAGGCATCAACTCCAAGCCTAGAATGATATTTGAAGATACAGTAAAAAACCTACTAAAGATGGAAAGAGGATGGATACTTTTCACATAACAATGAAGCTCTGCTGGCCAGAAAACAAAAAATATGTAGAATAAATATGCAGGAATAAACCCCTAGGATTAATATAGGGTAACAGAAAGGTAAACAGGAAGGTGAAACCGCACCCTTCTGAACTGAGTGGAACCAACATCCATGTATGCTTGGTCTTACTATTAATGGGACAGCGGGTCATATCCTGAAAACCCTTACTTATGCAAGTAATCCAACTAAAATCAATGGGAACCCATGACTGTAATGACTGCTTCCTTGTCTCCGGTAGGGATTGCAAGGTCAGGTCCATTTTCTGTGCAATATTGGATGAATGCTAGAAAATCAATATCTCTATTGAGACTTCTTCTTTTGGAGTAAAAATAAACTTGGATCATTTTGAGTTCAAATGTTCATTGTTCCTGGGTGTTTTTAGAAATTCCTTTTGAAAGCAAAATGGTCAAATCAAAATGGAATGAAATGCTCACCTTTTTGGTGTGTTTTACAGCTTGTTGTTGTAACTAGCTTTGTAATGCCATAAAGGTTAAAGGCAACTTCGTAGTTTCTTTGTATTTATTCTCTATCAGTTAAAATAGACATAAGCTCAAGGACACTGTTTCTTAATGTTTTAGTTTTAGCAATTCTGTCTCTTCAAATGACTCAGGGCTGAGGGACAAGTGGTGGTAAGAGAACATCAGAGTCTATTGTTTCAGGAATTTTGCTATATTATGGAAAATTTGTTGGTCCTTTTTTTTGACATAGAAAATTCAAAGAAAGGAGTTTCCTTTTTGATAAAAAGGTTTCAGTGCAGTCATAGAAATATAAGTCCTTGTTATGGAGCATGGCTTTGGTACCATGGAAAAAAAATACTCAATTCTGTTCACATTACAAGTTATTATTGTACTTCTATCATTATGGAGCACCTTCAACTATCATTTTGTTTAAAATGCCTAAACGTAGCTTGATATTTTATTCTTAGTTTGCCAATAATCTACAATTACACCTACTTGTGATTGTGTCCAAATTGAACTTTCATACTGAAAGATGTTAAAACCATGTGTTTGGTTGCCTCACACTTCACTTGTGGTTGGTCAAAAAGAAATTATGATTAATCCAAGGCATACAAATAATCTATTTTAAAGATTATATTAAGCTTCAGGTTATTCTGAAGCAATGGCAAGCCCCTGTTTGCTTGAATGGAAGTTTAAGATTCATTTCAATATGTTAGAGATGTGATCAGTTTCATGTCTGGCATGAACTGTAGGCTGCAGCAAAATTCAAACAGTGGTTACAAAACAGGTCGTCTTACAGAAAATAACAGCTAACTCTTTTAATCTTGAGTATTTTCAAAATACCTTAGAAATGCAAAGTCTGGCAATTAAGAGGCTAATGAATAGGAATCAGCGTGCCTCCTCTCAGAGAGACTTCCTAAAAATTTTGAGAAAATACATCCCAAATCCATTCTGCATCCACAGAATCCTAGACCTCTAGCACTTGCTTGACCCAGCTCAAATACTTTTCCCAAGGAGTTTTATTTACCAAGTATTAATGGAAGGATCCATTTTCTTTTAGTCCAGCTTAATGGGAATTTTGGATGATCAAAAAATAAAACTGTTTTGATGGCCAGGGTTCAGGTAAGGCAATTGCATTATTCCTGGGACCAATACAAAAGTATGGATTTACCCTAGGATTCCAGCTCTGCTGGGTTTATTGGCATGCTGGGGAGCAAATACAAGGATGTGCTCGATGCTCATTCCCTTTTACCCACTCTGCACAGCTTGTTTCCCACCCGCTGTGTGACACCTTAGCCATAACTTCTTCCACTCTTGCACCACTGAACAAGTGACCATAGTTTGGCTCTATGACTGCTAACAACATTATTGACAAAGCAATGCTCTGCAATGTATAATAACAAGCTGTTGTAACACATATTTACCTAACAGCATACACTTTTCAGATATACCATGCTTGTATTGTTTTTGGACCTGTATTACTCCCAGAATGTGTTTAGTAACACTAACATTCTTAATAGTGCAAAAAAATGTAATTGAAAATCCAGGAGAACAATTTGGGACCATTAAAGCCTTACACAAGCACAGCACAATACTACAGCAAGTGATCACCAGTGTGTTCACTGTGTGCCTTGCTTTACTTCATTGCCTGGTTGTTACATTATTAGTGCAAAAAAAGCTAACCTAGAACCCAAAGCTGCCGACAACACTACAGTCATTTTTTTTTTAACTAACTGTGCCAGCTACAGAATAAGAATAAAAATATTCCAGTACTTCGAAAAGTATAAAAATTAGGCATCAAAGCAGGTCAGATACTTACATACATCTTTTTGATGTGCTCATCTGATAGGAGAGAAGATTGATAAAGGACAGAAGAAATGCTAAATATGCACCATGACAAACAGTGAAAAATTAAGTATTGTAACTAACATTAATTATACTCTCGTAAGATGAATAGGCTGCTCATCATTAATGAGAATGTACACCTTTGTCTAAGTTTCACATCTACCTGTGATAAATGTGCTAATGGCCGTAAAATGCATCATTGTAACATTTGAATTAACAGCATACTAATAGATTGACATACAAGTATGAATAAAGCATTTAATCATAAACATTGTACCACACCCAACAGCAAATTTTCTTTTTTGCATATATATCAAGCAAACTTTACAATCTTATTTTAGTTTACACTGAGATAATCTAATAGCATTACCCCATACCATCCAAACATTTGTAATCCAGACTATTAGATACTTACACAGTAATTTTTGGGAGAAATTCAGGCAGTTTAATTAAATACTAATTGAATAGAAAGGGTGGGGCTTGATCTTAGTTTAAACTACCCACTGACTCTTGCCCATGTGGCAGGGTTGGAATATTCAAGCAATCTTCATGATGAGTTGACTCCAATGGTTATTAAAGGATTGACTTTAATTTATGCTTAATGAAAATCAAAGCAAGCCCAGTAGTCTGCAATGCGTACCTGTATCTTTAGTAGCCTTACTCTCCTGTGCTCCCAGTGCCTTTTTCCTGACAGAGAGTCACAGGGATGATTGAGCCAGTCACGCAGCATGAATAGCCAACACTGCCTTATGTGCCTGTGAAGCAGAGCCACAGACAGTTGCAGCCTCTCCATTTTGGAGGAGCTGGGATGGGCAGCTGCTGTGCCATGTCCTATGCCTCTATAGCAGCCCTGTGGGAAAGGTCCCCCAGGTCCCCTCCCAACAGACATGTCCTCATTTACCCATGGGCCTCTGAATGGCTCCTGAGACACCTGGGCCTGGAAGCTACTTCTGATTATCTGGGAAGGGCCACCTTGCAACAAAACTATGTTACCTAATGCTGCCACTGAGAAAGCACATGGAAATAAGGGGCCTACAAGAGTACTGGAGAGGGACTTTTTATAAGAGCAAGTAGCGACAGGACAAGGTGGAATGGTTTTAAACTGAAAGAGGGTAGATTTAGATACAAAGAAAAAGTTCTTTATTGTGATTGTGCTGAGACACTGGCACAGGCTGCCCAGAGAAGTTGTGGCTGCCTCATCCCTCGCAGTGTTCAAGGCCAGGTTGGATGGAGCTTTGAGCAACCTGCTCTAGTGGAAGTTGTCCCTGCCCTTGGCAAGGGCTTGGAACTAGATGATCTTTAAGGTCCCTTCCAACCCAAATCATTTTATGATTCTATAATTCTATTAAATGCTTGTGGTCTGTTACAGGGTCTCACCCAGGTGCAAGCAGATACTCCCAGCTGTGGAGCTACAAGAAGCAGCTGGAAGTGAAAATTCACTTCACTGCTCCAGCCAGATTCACAGGACATCTTATGGTTATCCCGTGGTAGAGGAGACTTTGGTTTGACAAGTGATTTATGATGGGCATGAAACCAGAGCGTGCAGGCACTAACTGCACAAGCTTTCCTCCTCGCCCAGGGCCATAGCTCCAAGTGTGGCTGGGAAGAAAAAGGGCCGGATTTCACTGCCTGTTTTCTTCTCTCACATGCTGTTCCCAAAGTCTCCACTTCAATGAAGAGCTTGGCAGGCAGTGATGAGAGCACAGAGGAAAGAACAGGAGGAAACCATAGGCTCCATAGTAGCAAGTAAGGCTCTGCTACAGGAAAGACTGACAAATGGTATAAATCCAGTGGTAATTCACAGAACAATATGAATTAGTTAAACATTGCCAAGAGGGAATTGCTTTAGCCTAATAGTTTCCTGAAGATCATTCAAACAGTGCAAGCTCATCAGTGTATATTTAATGCAATTAAGCAGATGGTTTAAAATACTTTAATTACTGCCAGGGCTCACCTAGGCTGCACAGTAGATGCACACTGGACTTGTGCAGTGCCTTATGTGAAATGCTGTTATAAAATCCTAAGAGACAGTATACAAGCAATGTACACTACTCAAGCACAATTAGTCCACCTGCATGGACCATGAAAAGGCTCTGAGGAAGGTCAGCAGGCCTACGGACACAAGTGAAAAATTGTGCCTGCTGCCATTCTTGTAAACTGCACTGTGCCAAGACAACAACTTGTGCTGGTTATCTGCTGGAGGAACCTACAGCAGTATCCCAGGGGGGAAGGAAGTCGTCACATGCAGAACCAGACATGCACGCATGGCCAAAGCATTTCAGTTAAGCTTTCACTTTCTATTTAAACTGACAGATCTCTCCAGGAAAACTGAAAGTCTTGAAAACTAATGTAGAGATTTCAAACTGTATGTTTTAAACTGTTTTCCTGCAGCACAAGCAAGCAAGCCAGCAATATAATACAGTATGACTATACTGGTAGCTGCCATACTCACATTGAAAACACATATCTTTTTCTTTCTTTGTTACACTAAATGGTACATTACCCTAGTGCTGTTTTCCTCTGCATTCCAGCTGGCAACTTATTGATTAGGGGAATGCTTCTGAGCTTCTTCCTCCTGTGCAATAATCTTAATGATTTCACATTTCTAAATGCTAAAAGTGCACTAATGCAAGTGGGAAGAGTTTCCTCTGCTATTTCACATACTTAAGGAGAAGATGTTATTGATTCATATGCTCTGTTCTGAGAGTGCTTTGCAAAGGCAATAAGTATTATTATTTTCATTTTAGCAAGCAGGAAAATGGCTAAGGTCATCCTGAAGATCAGGGAGAGAACCAGGATTAAATTCAGATCTTCTGGGTCCCTGTGCAGAGACTGTTCTGCTGAGCTATTTCTGGAAGGTCAGAACCCTCCAAATGAAACATGGCCATGATACACAACCCACACAGTATAAAAATAATTTATGACATTCAAAACATTTTTGCTCTACTACCCCTTAGTGGCTGCAAGCATGAGGGGACTTCTTTGCATTAACAAAAGAAGAGGTGAAAGAAACAAAATTTTAAAATTTCAAGCTGAAGAAATTCACACCAGTTTAACTTCTCCCTCCTGGCCTTCAACGATGTCAACGACCCACGCACTGTACGTATTTCTGCAATTTGTTTGTTTATATAAATTTATAAAAATCAACTGTACTTATTTATATATAATTTCTGCAAGCTGAAATTTTCCTTGCAAAATTTTGAGTTGAACTCTGGGTCATGGAGATAATCATCTTATACAGTCTTAACAATAACTTCAGAAATGTATTTGTTATCAAAATTAATACGCTTTTGCTGAAATCCAGCTACCTAAAGAAAATAGAAAAGCTGTGTGAAGATTTACTAATCAGGTAACAAAATTTGAAGCTTGTGGAAATTTCAGTATGTCCCCCAAAAATACCAGCTTGATAAGTTGTGGGATCGGTATTAGCAATGGTAAAAAATGGCTCAAATTTGCTTTTCATATATATTTTGAATGTTATTTTGGATATTTCTTCTGACACTAAATCTGTTCTTCTTTCCAAACCTTCCATTTACTGAAGTTTATTGTGACTTGAAAAGACAAGTCTTTCTATACCAATGAATTGTCTCCCACTCTTTTTTCATATCTTCCTCATGTAACCACAGTATACTGAGGCTTAACTACTAAAACCTAAAAAATGTATTTGTACAAAGAAAATTAAAGAAGTGGCCTCACATACATAGAAAACAAAATATAGTTCACGTATTTCATTATTTTGTTGTGTTTGTTAAAAAGAAAAAAGTGATTACAAAATCTAAAGTACATCCTGGGGGAATATTGCAGTTTTACTTTACTAAGGCTCTCAGTATATAGTATATAATGCTCCATTCTGGCCTTTGCATGAGCAGCTCCCACTGACGTCAGTACGTTCAGACTGACTGCAGGATACTATTTTCCCATGGCTCCTACCGCTATTTTCAAATGGATAATGCTGGGGTTTTTTAAGCCCACAGTTCTGAGTATCTTTAGTATTAGGCATGACCTTTTTATGCAGGCTTGTTCTCTGATCTCAACAAGTCTTCTGGGTAATCTAGCAATTTGCTAACAACAGCCTCATAAAGCAAAACAATACAAAGCTTTCATTCTACAAGTAAACTATGCTAATATTGTATATCTCAATAATGTGTTTTGCAATCACTGTTTAAAATGTCTGTGATCCTGGGGATACTCTAGCTGTTCCAGGATATGGGAAACAATTCATCTCTGGAGACAAACATTATTTAATTGGACTAATGACTGATTTACTAACATGAACTCCACTTGAAACGTGCAGTAATTTATTTCTTTTATTCACCAGGGACTGTTGTTTTTCTGAAATAGACCAGCGAGAAATCAAAGCAACAAAACATTTTCAGTTCATTACTTTGCAGAAATGTAACTTTTAAATGTTCAAACTAAATGAGGTATTAACTCCAGTGGGTCAAGCATTAACTTAATTTTAAGCAACAACTTGATTTGTCTTATTTTCTTCACTGATCAATAGATCAAACTGGGTCTTCCAAGTAGTGACATGAATAATCCCTGGAATAGAACTGGTTATAAAACTATTAATGATTAATAAGTTAGGGTAAACTAAAACTCTGCTTATGCAGTAGTCAAGCTATGATCTTCATACATAAGGTTTCCTGATATGTTTTTTATTCCCACATGGGAATTCTGCAGAAGGATGTGTGTGCAGCCCTGCGCAGACATTGCCTTAGAGCGTACTGGAAGACAGACAGCCGAAAAACTCATACCCCTTTGAGGCTTTCAGCAGTTTTATGGTCAACTATGACAGTCAATCATTTTACATTTTAATATCAGTATGTTTTTAATTTGTATGGCCATTAACAGATTTCCAGTCACTCCTTTTATTGGAAGATTGGGGTTACATTCTCAAAGATATGGATAGTGACATCTGGAAACCTTGAAACCTAAACATGTTTCCGCACACCCTGTCTCAAACAATTTTAAACCAATAAGGACCGACACCGTGTTTGTTTGATTTTCCATTGCACCAAGGGGGACAGAGCAATCTGTGAAGTGCATATCAGTATCTTCTTCACCTCAGAACTGTCAAGAATATTTTTGCAATTACTCTGTCCTTTACAACACCACCAAAGACAGGCATAGCTGGTATGCTTACTTCCTAACTCAGAACACAATTTTGCAGATTAATATGTTGGGAAGTGTGTCTTTTTCCTGAAGTTCATTTTGAATTCTTTTTATTTCTACTTTCTAATAATTTAACTTTAGGTAACCTGGGCTAGGCAGTGCGTAACTGGAGAAAAGAGCAGACTTGATGCTGGAACACAGCCTTGACACTGTAACTCTGCTATATTATGATTGCAATATTGCTACTGGGGACTGTCACAACACCACTCACAATAACTGTTACTTCACCCCCCTGAAGGCATCCAGTGTGTCATCTAGTCTTGTGTTCAGCCTAACCAGCCAGCAGGGGTTGTGCAGTTACATTGCTCCTGGCAATTAGAAAAGAAATCCACAATATTTTTCCTCCTATGAAAGCTTCTGAAAATGTTTGCAGTTCCTCCTTCAGGGATGTGGGGCACAAAGAAAATTCTTTAACTTCTAGGAAATTTGGTATCTATATGTTAAAGATCCATTTAGCATCAGTGAAAAAATTCTTTTTCTCTCCACAGTTAAAAGCTATTGGTATATAACAACTGTAAGGTTTTTGAACGTTACTCTCTATTCTGCATCTCATCAGAGCTACTACAGAGTGACTGAGGATTGGAACCTTACACAGAGAAGGTAGGATTCAATTTACACATTTCATCTCGTGAAACAAAGCTTCAGCTTTAAAATGTGCTGGTGCTTAACTGGGCTTGCAAGAGTTGCAAAAGATGCAGTGTTGAAGCTGAACCTTTGGTGCCTGGCACTATCAGGTACATGAAATTTATCAGCATGATAAGTGTTCCCCTCGCAGTACCAATAGCCATCTTTCTTACGTGGTATGAAATTAATCCTTCACTTGAAGCAACTTTCTCTTGGTCACTATATCTTATTCTTGGTGACAAATGGACAGGATGTGCTACAGAGGAATCCAGCACGAAGGAGATGAGGCAATGTGAAGAGGCATGCTGTAAACCTCCTACTATCTACCTTTTTGCATCTCAGCACTGCTGTCACCTGCTGCACATCAGAATGATAGGAGTTAGTATTTCCCAAGCCACAGGCAAAGCACACAGGAGCTTTTCTCCCTTTTCATACATGGCGTTATTTGGAAATTGCAGGCCTCCAAGGCAAGAACAGGGTACACTGCTGGATAAGTGTTGGGTCCTCTTACGACTGCCTCTAAAGTACATTAGAGCAAGCAAGGCTGAACACTTGGAGTTTTCACCCTGTGGTTGTCTGACATAGCCAAGTCCAAACAAGCCTGATAATGAGAGCCCTCTCAAGAGCTGTCACAGAGTTGCATTAATAGTACACATTAGACTGAAATTTCTGAAGCTTCCTTGGAGAAAGATTTTCTGTGGCACCCATCTGGGGAATCTGGGTTTTTGACATACATCTTGGAGCCTTTATGTTTCCTAAAAACATACTGACATTTAAGAAGCGTATTCTTTGGCAATATTTAAATACATCACATTTTGCAGAAATAAGATGGCAAAGGGGCTTGCAATTAACTTGGGAACATTTTTGGAATTTGACAAGCTCCTGCCATTTCTGTGATCTTTGATATTTTCTTGAAATATCACTAGAAAACCTATGCCTAGCAATAAAACCTCGTTCAGTTGGACTGTTCAAATAAATCACATTTCTTAAATGTGCTCACATCACTTTTTCCTTTATCTTCTCCAGGTATACCTTTGCAGTTTTCCAGCCCTCGTCCTCTGGACTTTTTCTCCTGGAGACACAAGGCTCTGCAGTACCACGTCACATTGGCTACAGCTCAGGTTTACCTGAAAGCTGACAAGATTACAAAGTTGTAAAAAGTATAGATCCAGAACTTATAAGTGGGAGAAAACCTCTAATCATTCTACCGCAGATCAAGAAACAGAGACATATTATTTTATTTAAAATATCTAAGGCAGCATTTTCTGCATTGAAAGCAGGGTCAGCTTTAGTAAGGTCGTCTTAGACTCCTGTTTGACAACTTTTGCCCGACTAGCAACAACCTGGAAAATATCACACCTCCATTTTCACACCCACTGAAGTTGTGCTGCATGGCAAACAATGATTAGAAGCAAACGTATTTACAGCCCAATGAAACCAACATATTTACAACCTAGTCCAGCTCAGGAAACCCCTCAACTTCAAATTCAATTGCACAGGTGCAAATTACAGCCTATTTAACACTTAATTTAAATTTCAAGGTTTTACAAATTAAAGAGGCTTATTATATATGCCATACTTCTAGCTCTGAAGGATACCATTTCTTTATGAAAGGTGCAAGATTTTTGAGTAGTCTATGCAGTTAAATAAAAACATAATTTTGAAACCTTAAAATTTCAGCATTATCATTCTAAGAAAAATTAAGGCATATGCAGTGTCAGTCACAAATGTGATTAATCTGTATAGTTGCAAATGATCAGGTTATTTGTTAATGCAATAAGGCGAAATCTGTAACATACTGCCTTCTCTAATATTTTGCATCTCTTATTTCCATTAAGATTCAATGAATACGCAATCTGAAAGCACAGAGAAGTGCTGTGAGGATGACTGTCACCAGCATCAGTAATGTTAACAAATGCCTGGCATTTCCATCAAAAGGAATGCATGCGCTGGACAGAATGAACCAATGGGAATTGATTCCCAACCAGATGTTGTGCCAAATTGCTTGAATTTATGCCCAGTGGCAATTGTGCTATAGCTGGAAGTTTGGATGAACATCCCTCATTGTGAGTATGGTCATACTAAAAGGGGTGAATTAAATCAATACAAAGATGCTTTCAGCTGGATGTGAAGGCTAACAGAAATGTGTTCTAGTTCAAAGCAGAGGAGCAGACAGTGACACTTGTTACTAAACACTGGCTGGCAAACATGACACAAAAAAAAAGACCTGAGGCAGCAGTCTCCATGTCGATGGGGTATGTATCACTGATGGAGGAAATCAAGAAGCTACCCTGTTTTCTAGATTTCTCATCTTTCTTGGCAGCAAAGGTTAAGTTAGGAGGAAGAAAAGAGAGTGTGGGGGAGGGACCACACAGCACCACAGTGCAGAGAAACCGTATGCTCTACTGTCTGCTTTACCTTTAATATCAAGAGAGAAGATGTTGCTGGGATATTTGGACAAACACATAAAAAAGTAATGAGTACAGTATTTTCTGTAAATCCATCCAAACGAAACAGGTTTTGACAGTGCAACCTTTCTTTTAAATTGCTTATCAGCTGCTTTATTTGGGGTAAAACACCGAGACCCTCTCCCTGACCTCATACCTCTGATACAGAGGTAGAGTTGCCATTGTACCCATTTCTATTGGCCACGGAGAAAGAGAACAGATTATCTTGTTCAGAAGTGCAGCCTTAAAAAATAAACATGGATCCACAGGTATTCCAATAATAGAAAATCCCCATAAAATGTGTTTAGTCCTCGCATTGCCTAAACCCTGTAGCCAGGCCAGCTTTGGATTTAGGAGCTACTCAGTTTTACAGTTGCTCTAAGCAGCCACCATGTCCCAGACAGAACAGTTGGGGAACAGGGACAGAAGATGAAATCACTGGTCCTGCAATTTCCATTCCAGGTGAATGCAGCTTGAGCTATACCAGTATGAATGAATAAATCACTACATACACATGAGTATGTATGTGTAGGTGTAAATATTATATTTAGGTTTATATATAGGCTGGTGTACCAGCTCAGTTCCATTTTATGTGGACGTTAATAGATGTATGTATATTCTCTTCTTCATTATCGCCTACAATGACTTTTCCTTTACCAAGTTTTTCTGTGCACTGTCCTATTTTGTCAATCTGTGCCTTGGTGTCTTTGTTTCTCTGATGAAGTTCTCTCTCTCAAACAGCAAGCTTAGACCTCAGCTCTTCCACCTATATTATTACAGAGGAAAATTGGTAATTAAGTTTTAACAAGATTTAAATGATATTAAAAACAGACAGTTAAAAGGAGACACTGCCTTGGGCTTTGTTGTAAATTTGTATAATTATTTTTAGTCCTCTGGAGGATGCATGATTATGTTTCTGTATTTATAAAAATACTGCCCTGGAGGCACCAAATGAATTTTATAGTCCACTGATTTGCATATTAATGTTAGTCTAGTGGTGTCAAAAGTTTTTTTTTTTAGCAAATAAATGTCTATGACAATTATCAAAATTTCCGAAGAATTTTATAATATTCTTGTCCTGGATTAATTGATTTATTTTTTAAAAAGAGGTTTGTTATATAGAAAAAATAAGAAAGCCAGTACATCATAGTGATACACATACAGGAGAGACATGAACCAGATGAACTAAACAAAACACATATGGATATTTGACAGTTTTGGATTCTAGCAGTTTTGGTAAATAAGTGTGAAGTAAAGACTCAGGGTCTGATCCAAAGTTCTTTGAAGACACTTGGGCTGAAGATTTTTAACAATATAGTTTGGTACATTTGCCTTCCCACAAAAACATAATCACTGTGGAAGATCCTGCTCTTTATCTAAGTGTCTTTAGATACTTTTCAGAACGAGAATAAAGATCAGGAATAAAAATTATCACTTGCTACAGGCAAAATCATAATTAGAGTCTGGAACTGTTAATGTCCAAAGTTTGTATCATCAGTATAGCGAGGGCTCTGGTTTAGAGGTGAAAGATCATGGATGTAAAGCCATCTCTGCCATGCTGCAACATATAGCAAATAGTAGTTAGGTTGATTTGTTGTTCTCCTTTACAAATTTACCCTGTAAAATCCTAATAGATTCAGAATTGGTTTTATTCCGTATTTGTCTTGAATTTCATTATTTTTAAGAGGCATTTTTAAAACCAGAAGTCCCACTCCTACAATGCTAAGAAAAGGTATAGGCTTTCGGAGCTTGTCTAGACAATAGAAGAATAATAATGACACCGTACTAGTTCAGGATCCATTCATGTTATGTAAAGAAAACTCTTACCAGTAGTCAATCAAAAGACAACTCAATGGGAGATTGCTTTGTGGATGGAAAAATTACAATCATAGTTAATAGTAATCCATTTTGTTACCAAGATAAATCCATTGGCCTTGCAGTTTATCTCCCTGTGGAACTAATGTATTGTCAGCTGAAATAATGTGTTGTTATCAGCACGACAATTATCATTGTAATAATCCTAAACAATGATTTGGATTAGGAACTTGTCATATTGTCCAAGTTTATGAGGAGAGCTAAATACAAATTTTGTGATTTTTCCATACACAGAGTGGAGATCACATGCTCATTGTGTGCCAAAAATTATAAGAGAAAGTGCCATCTCAGTGTCAGATGAGATAGTAGCAGATGAGGTGAATTTTCAAAAACGCTTGAGTGTCAGTCAACTGCTGGCTCAGGGCAACACTTGTTAGGCCATAAATGAGCTGATTGCATGTTCAGAACTACAATTTCCATGAAGTCTCATTCAAGGAGATATTAATGATCATTATTTAACTGTGACAAAATGGTGTCACAGACAGAACATTTACCTGACACTCTTTGCTGGTCCCTTGCAAGGATAGCTCCTGATACGTGAACTTTTGCCCTATATACACATTAGCCAGAATGTTTAAAGGAAAAACAAAAATACTGTAAAAATAGAAGTAAAATAAAAGATGAGCAGTCAAGACTGAGTAAAATGTTTCTGTGATGCTTCAAGGTTGATCGCCAATCATGTATATAATCTTGGGGATGAAATGAGATGGTCTGAAAAAGCAAGCACAGAAAATTCTTGCGTTTCTTTTTTAAAATTAAGAAATCTTTGGTGGGTTATTGAGATCATTTGCACTTGGAATTCTGTGCCCACAATCAACTGGAGGAAATAAGTTACAGATGTGATTTATAGAACTTGCCCTTGCAAAATACTAAGCATCTGCTTTGAGACGAAAGGCAGGCAAGGGTTGAAAACACTCGGCTCCTTGAAGTACCAAAGTTGAAGAGAATAAAGGATGGTACTGGCAGTGGATCAGGTATGAGCACATAATCACTGTTCTGCAGGGTACGTCACAGCACATGGTGCAATGTTTATGCTAGGCTTCTGGTGGCTGTGAAAGGATAGGCTGTGAAACTACCTGATCCACTATGAGAGCTGCCACACAAAGCTTCTCTACAAAAGTATTTGATTAAATTTGAGCTAGCATTGTACTGGTATGAACCTTTGCCTGCATGAAGTTCCAATATTTTGATTCAGAATCACATGCCACAAAAAACATGTTTAATGTCTTGTAGTGTCATGATTTCTAATATCTGACTACAGACAGAAAAGTATACTTACTGTTATTAAAATATACTTAGCCTTTTTTTGCAGTGTAAACCTTCCATAAATAAACAGTAAAAGAGGTAAGGGCAGGACCTATTTATCTTCAAGAGTTTGCCAAATATGTAATGAGGTTTACCCGTACGAATTTATAAACAGCATTGCATTTAACAAACAAGAAGTACTTGGAAGAGCTACTGGTAGAGATGTAGCTCATGACCTTAAAAAATAATTTTCCATTTTTCTGTTTTCCTACGCTTGCCCTGGGGTTAAAAGTAAATTCAGAGAAAATATTTTTGCACACACACAACCCTGCTTTATCAAGGAGATAGAGTTTTGCAGGCAAATGTTCAGAATTGCTATCTGTTACTATAGTTTTCATTCTAATTGATGTTAATAATTGGTGATCAGTTACTGTTTGGTTTGATTCTGCATGTGCGCGGCTTGGGAAAGATAAACAGAGAGGGAATGAAGAGACGGCCCTTTGGCCTTCCTTGTCTTCAGTCAACCTGCGGGAAAAGTCAATCACAACTGCAAGGCTCTGGGTCAGCCCACTCTGCTCCTCTAGGATGCAGTTAGGGGCAAAAGAGAGGAGTTGCCACAGATGGGCTCAGTTCACTAAAAGAGTGGCATCCAAGTGGCTCTAACTGAGGGCGAATCCCAACTCTTTGAATTTTTTGAGACAATATAACTTCACCCTGCCCCTTGTTCTGGGTTGCTTGCATTGTGAACTGCTTAGTTGCAAGAGACATGAAGGTAAAACTGCTGCTAGGGTTATCTTTGATCTACGCAAAAGCAGCATCCCAAAGAGGCACTGGAAATCAGATTACACACAACTGTACCTGTGTATTCACATTGCTAATGTAATACCACAGAAAGCTGATTTATTACCAACACCTTTCTTTCCAGGAATTTGCAGCCCTGTTTCATACTTTGAATGCCTCATTATACAGAATCTGTACCTTTCGACTCTTCCTTTTCTGGGTGGTGTCATTTTGAAGTAATACATTATTAGTTTCCATCATCTGGTGATGCATTACCAGAGCACATCAGAAAAACAGCTGGCTCAGTCTCTCAATCCTTGGCGTCCAGCAACTGCTGACTGTGATGATATATTACACAAACTCTTCAGACTACCATTGTAATACATCAAAACAAGGCACTGGTCTGAAGGTGTATTACTCAAAGAAAGGCAAAGCTTAGTGAATCTGTCCAGGAGAGGGGTTCTGATTTAATTAGGAACAGAAGTTACAGTACACTGCTCAGAGAAGGTTTGTTAGCTTCAAAATTTTGGTTCATTGGTAAAATACAATTTGCATTCATACAGATTATATTATAGGAGAAGGTCACACTGTTACCCAGTTTGGAGACAAACCCCTGGAGAACCAGAGTTCTGTCAAAATTTTGCAGCATGTTGTGTATCAGAGGCTGCACGTTTTATAATTGAGCCAAGTGGGATTTGAGTTCAACTGGTAAACGTATGCACCGATTCCTATTCTTTACACTTATTTATGGAAAACACAGACAAGAACCTAATATTTGAGTGTAGTAACTGAAACAGCATCCTACCAGTGGGGTCTCGCTGCTGCCTCATTTGGTGGTGCTGTCAGCAGGTTCTGGGTGGTGCTGTGAGTCTGCAGAAAAGCAGTAGCAAAGAAGAGGGCCGGAGGCATTGGCAGGGAAAGAGCTGGAGCTGAAAAAAGAAAAAAAAAGAGAAATTGAGACAATCACCAGAAAAAAAGAAAAAATCTAAGATATTATTTAAGACTTTTCATAAGAGCTTAATGTACTGTAGCTATTTACACCAGACTTTACCTTGATGATGAACAAGAATGTCCTGTTGATCAGGACTGCAGACTTGCCATAGGAGTGTCGTAGGCTGTTAAACTGATGGAAAATCTGTTTCCACCTCTTGGATCACAAGGGGTGCAGTAGAGAGAGTGCCTACATTTCTCTCTCCATTTAACCAAGGCTTCCATTCTGTTCAAAAGACAGGAAGTGCTCCCAAAACGTTCCCTCTGGAACATCATACAGAGAGTTAGAATATGACCTACATTTTTCATCTGCAAGCCCAGTGATAACAGGTTGGGCATGATATGAAGTACAACCAGTTAGAACTAAAGCAGCAAAAAGTTCCTTGCCTCTAATACCAGAAGTATTATTTCTCAGTATTGTTTCAAAGACATAGCTGCCTCACCATTTTTCTGCCTACCTCAAGCTTCTTTTCAATAGTGCTCAGGATACCTCCTTCAGTGTATGCTATTGACTTCACATCACACTGTTTTCTCTATGTCCTTTCAATATCAGCCTTCATGATCCCTTCCTGCTCATGCTGCTATGCTCTCAGCTTTATATGCTTCCAGTAATGCCCTTAGAATTGAACACTTGCCCAATGAAAATTCTCGTAACCTTATTTCAGTCCATTTCCATCCTGTTGTTCTATCTACAAAAAGACAGCTTTGGTTGACTTTGGTTTGGTTTGATGTCTTTGGTCGGTTTGGTGCATATAAACATATGCTAAAACGAGGGCATAGTATGATACATTACTACTTGAATCTGTATCTTTTTTCTTTTCTCTGCTTTTCATCATTAATTTAGAATATAATAGAATATTTCAGTTGAAAGAGACCTGCAATGATCATCTAGTCCATCTGCTCTCCACCTAAATGTAGAGAAAACTTTTTGAGTGGGAATTGCATCATCTGGATTTACATTATTAGCAGAAATAACCCGTTAATTTCACGGTGAATTGGGAAACTGAAGGACATATATTTTTATGCTCCGTGTTTCTGTTCAATAGAAGCAGCCAATATCTAATGTCTTTAGCAGTTATTTGAGAACATAGCTGATCTGAGATGGGGACAATGGGCAGCAGTTGGTTTAGATAGCACAGCATATTATAAGCATCATGAATCAAAGATGTACTTGAGAATGAACATTTCACCAATCTGTTATATTTATTGGGACAGTTTTAACTCTTTGTTGTTATTTACAAGAAGATACAAACAGTTCTTTATTAACAAAAGAGATGTCTCACGTTGACATGCATGACAAGAGTCCCTGAATAAAACGTGTAGCAAGAACAGATTAGAAGTGTGATCAGTAGTTAATGAGAATGGACTACAACACCCACTTTTGTAAGCCTTGAAAATGGTCCAGTGTGTTATAGATTTAGTTGGGAATGTGGATGATGTGTCCTTTGCTGAAAATCTTGCCATATCAGTGTTGTGGGAGGGTGTGAGTGAGGAGTAAGGACAATAGAGACATGAGGTGACACATGTAAACACCAGTTACAAAATAGCAGGAAGGAGAGGCATTGGTTAATGGATGATATCCCATAAGGATGCCTCAGTGAGAGGACAGGTGAGACAGCTGCTGAGATAAGGAGTGCCTCAGTGAAAGAATCTTCTTTCACTAGCTTGCTGGGTTTTAAAATATCAAAGTCCTGCAGAATTCGCCTTTTCAATACAATGTAAAAGAGCAGGCACATCTGCCTGAGGTGTGTGCCCTCTTTGTCACATGATACAGGAACTACTGTGACCTCCCCAGATTTCCTTACTGATGCAGTGACTCTGTCTGTCCCAGTAGATAAGAATCTGGATTTTGTCACAGGAACATAGCAATGGCAGTACACTATAAGAGTCATAAAAGCTGTGCAGTTCGCCATTTGCCAGTGTCACCTTCCTGGTGCTGAAAGCAGAATAACAGAATATAAGGATAGTGTACTGTTTAAACACATTGTTCAAGGAAAATCAGCAGACTAAAAACTTGTACTCTGGTTGCATGTGGAGTATCTTTGTTCAGTGGGAATACAGCTGAGCCACATAATTACTTGTGATTTATTGACTGAAAGGGCTGGATATGTCCATGATGACCTGATCTAGTTGAAGATGTCTCTGCTCATTGCAGAGGAGTTGGACTAGGTAGCCTTTGAAGGTCCCTTCCAACCCAAACCATTCTATGAGTCTACGACTCAGGCCCACTGACATCAGGCTGTGCAGTACCTGGCGGAAACCACACACAGAACTACAGAGCACAGTTGGATATAACCAGCCTTTGGCCACCAACCCTCACCCGATCTTTGTGATTCAGACTACAAATGAAGAAGGGAATAATCTCGGAAAAAAACCCAACAGCACCTGAAAAGTGTACTGCACTTCACGGACAAAAAAGGCAAAGTGTCTATGTTGAGTTACTTCAGCCTTCCTCAGACAAGACAGGAAAGGTGAGGAGGAGAGATTTTAGAAAAGGAATTCATTGCTCTGCTTCTCTCTCTGGCAGGTTCTACCGAAGTATGACCTGGGACAGGTGTTATTGGGATATATGGACAAATGATGTTTTGATAAATCCTTATGTTTACACGTTTTTGACCTGGAAAAAAGTGTACCAGCCAGTCCGTAAATTCCATGGAAGACAGCATATACCAGTGAATTATGCATCTTATGACAACAACCAAAGCTAGATGGCCAGTTAAGGACCTCAAGAGGTTTGACAAAATCGTACTTTTGCAACAATATTTTCCCTGTTTTCTCTAATTGACCTATGTGATTTCAAGGTACATTGCCTAAACTGGTACCTAATAGTGCAAGCTTTCCAGAACGTAGTTTTTCTGCTTCCAAGAACCACGCCCCCATCAACATAGTGATAAAAATAGTGGTTATAGTGTACAACTGTTCTCACATATGTATTATTAAATCCATTTTAATCAGCTGAATGAACCCATTCATTAGCCCAAGGCACACCCACCCTGTAGGTCATTTTAAAAAAGCACACAGAAATTATAGACTCGAAAGCCAACAATGCTCATACAACTGAATTTTGTCCTGATTTTTACTAGCCAGTGAATTCAAGACACAAACGAACAAATCAAGCTGAACTACTTTGTATATCTTCTTTCTTCCAGGAATTCAGAACAATAAACCCTCTGAAGACGGTCACTATTTTTTTAACCTTATCTAGGAATCTCCTTGAAGTTAGTGTAGCACTTGATTTTGGCACTCTCTGCAATATCAGTGCTCCATTGTCATTTAGTATTTGGATAGCTGAGTTGCTGTATTGTTCTGTTTCTATGAAAATCATTTCTTATGTTGACTACACTTACTCTTTTCCTCTTCATTTCTATGTTATAAATCATCTTAAGCTCATCAGGGATATTATTAGTAATGTATTGTTACCTTTTTCAATATAGTTTGAACACCAACATTCCCCAGCCACAAGTGTCAGCATATTAAGTGCCATTCAGACATTTGAACATAATATACTCTGTTTCTAAGGCTTCCGTTGTATTACTAGTATGATAATTATTACAGCAAATGATAAAATACTGCAAAATTGTTTTCTCCCCCCTTAATAACATAAATAAAAGGAGCAATTAATTTCCTACAATAAAAACAGGCAATACAATAACGTACAAATGTGGAGTTTCTTCATTATTGCATCAAATTGCAAAACGGAAACATATAATTTCAAAAGGCTCATAAGCAAAAATGGAAACACAGCTGATGTTGCGTCAGCATGTAGTACAAAACCATGAAGCTTCCACAGCTCGCAGCTAGTCTCCTCAAATGAACCAGTTAATATTTCTAAACGAAAATACATAGCACAAAGAAGTTTCTCCCTTTTTAAAGGCCATACTTCCAGAATTTAAGGCAATTTTCCAGGATGTTACCTCTATATAGCTATCCACTACTGTAAGCGTATAGCATCTCCAGTTAGTTATTTTAAAACCTTTCTGTCATGCATAGCTACGTCTATAGC
Source organism: Strigops habroptila (assembly GCF_004027225.2). NCBI lineage: Eukaryota > Metazoa > Chordata > Aves > Psittaciformes > Psittacidae > Strigops > Strigops habroptila. Next base: position 19,083,523 of record NC_044281.2, on the reverse strand, counting down.
TTTATTGATGCATCTTATGACAGACAGCAATAATGTTTTCAAATGGAATCAGCATACTTCAAAACTGATACACCTCCCTCTACACCCCATATATTTACCAGATGTGTTTTTAAATCCTCTTTCCACACTGGTATTTTGGTTTGTTTGATTTTAGGTTGCTGAGAAAAGGTAACACATTTCCTTTGACATCTCATGCAATTTTACAAGTATTCAGGGCACATTCCCTGCTTTGCATGGAAAATGTATTTGCACAGTTGTCAGAATGATGGACAGGGAGAGAATGATAGGAAGGAGCACTGATCTTTGCTTGTTATTACATACAATAGCCCAGTAGGAATCATGATGTGTTGGTGAGACAAACTGTGTCCCATTCTGGAACATATTAAGTTTGTCTCTAGGACACACATGACTTCACTAGGGTGTCTAACCTCATTCATAATAGATGCTAATCTTTTCAGGGCTGACTGATGACAGCACTTCCTGCCCTTCACGGAATTAGAGCTGGGTTTTATCAAAGGACTCAAACTGCCTGCTAATTAGAGTAATTCCCTTCATCATGAATTATTTATTTCCATTGGTAACCGACCACTGTGACATTAATGGGTTCTGCTCAACTTAGTTTCATACTAATATACACTATAAGTTAAATGTTTAAAAACTCCCGATACTTCACTCCAGGTCAAGTGTATCTTCAACATAACTCTTGATGGTTTCAGTAAAGTTTTGATAATAAAAGGCTGTTAGGCTAAAGCGCTCATTGCCAAGGAAAAAGAAAATTAAGAAAAATTTTAAAATTCTGAAAACAAGTTGAGTTTTTTTCCCCAAAATGTGAGGTAATATATACAAATTTAAGATTAATAACAAGAGCCCTCTACTGCACTAATAGGGTTTCAAGGCAATTCACGTAACTGAATGCATCCCCTCAGCCAGAACATGTAGTGCCTGTGTATTTAAAATTCTCACCCAGTGCAAGAAGTTTTGGCACCGTAGTATCGAAAATAAGTTCTTAGTAGCAAGCATCAAATAAACAAACACAAAATAAATACCTGGACAGACAGCAGCACTACAGCCCAGTACTGCAGGCTGGAGAAGGCCAAAGGCAGAATGAGGGTCATCAGTGAGATGGAACTGGGAAAAACACGAAGCATCATTTTGGGATGTCTTAGCAGCAGGATCTGAGCAGGACACCAGAGGTCATCTATGCAATATATACAAGGTCTCAGCAAGATAATTAATGGCTGGTTTTTGCATCACTGTTCAAAAGTTATATTCTCAACTGAGAGAAAATCCATGGAAGAGCAACAAAAATCTAGAGCAATTTAAAAAACATGACCAATGCGGAACGATTGAGAATAATGTTTAGAAAAGAGATGAGAGCATGATGGCATTTTCACTTACACAGAAAGATGTTATAGTTAGGCTCGTGATCAGTTTCCTCCATGTCCACCACAAGCAGGATGAGAAATAATCGTTTCAGTCTGAAGCCATGAAGATTTAGCTGAGAAATTGGGAAAAGGTTTCCTAGGTGTAAGGACAGAGAAGCACATGCCCAACCTAGATAAGAAGGTGGTGGAATTCTCACCACTAAAGGGATTTTAGCCCAGACTAGATAGGCAGATGATTGTTAGGGAAGGTTTCGGTGTATATGAACTCAGCTCAGTCACAAAAATATTTCCTAAGGCACAAAGAAATGTCAGCTCAGTTACCATACCATAAAATTATCTTATAAAATTCTTCTTCAGAATGTTGCTGTTTCTAAAGAAAAAAACTTCTACGGGGAAGTTGCAATTATTTGAACATTTCTCAATTATAAGAATATTTATTTTAAGAACATTCTATATAGAATAATGTTTTAGTTTTCTATAATTTAACTGTTGGTCTTCTCCACCATCATCACAGAGAGGGAAAATTCTTTCACACAATAAATTAATGGAATTTTTGCGACTTATGCACAGGATAGTATAGTTCAGGGTGTACATTTTACAATGACATTGCTTCTTATTGTAGTGGTTTTACCTTGGCTGGACAAGAGGTGCCCACCAAGCCTCTCTATCTCTCCTCTCAGCAGGACAGGGAGGGAGAAAATAAGATGGAAAAGAACTCATGGGTCAAGATAAAGGCAGCTTAATAAAGCAAAAGTAAAGCATGTGGGGAAGAAATAAAACAAAAGAATTTGTTCTCTACTTCCCATCAGCAGGCGATGTCCAGCTACTTCCCAGGAAGCAGGGCTTCAGTATGCATAGCGGTTGCTCTGAAAGACAAATGTAATAAAACGAAATGCCACTCTCCCGCCCCCCGCCTTTTCTTAAGTTTTATCACTGAGCAGACATCATATGGTATGGAATATCCCTTTGGTCAGTTTGGGTCAGTTGTCCTGGCTACATCCCTCCCAGGATCTTGTCCACCTCCAGCCTGCTGGTGAGGGGGGTATGTTGGAGAGACAGCCTTGATGCTGTGCAAGCACTGCTCAGCAGTAGCTAAAACACTGGTGTGCTATCAACACCTTTCTACCTACCAATATAAAGCACAGCACTATGAGTGCTGTTATGGGGAAAATTAACTCCATTTCAGCCAGATGCAATACACCTATTTACCTGAACTCTTTGGAGATGAAGAGAAAACATACCGCTTGGTCACTGATGTCACTGCTGTCACTGCTGAACCTCTCCTCCTTCCGCAAAATTTAAGGACTGTCTGTATGTTACAACCTTGGGCTTAAAGTACCAATAAATTTTATACATACCTATGACTAAATGGTGCATAATCTCACTCATTTCACAAAATAAGTTTTATTCAACTTTGATTATCCTGTCTGTGAAATATCAGAAAAAAGGATACACCATCAGAAGGATCAGTAAGAGGCTTGTTTGGGGTAACACTTGTAATAACAAGGTGAGTTTAAAATAATAAACAGCAGAAGACAGCTGGACAGAATATATATGTACCTATATTTATATTATATCCCTTAGCCTAATAAAGACTTGAACTATGATATATTTGACAAATAGTCTTTCATGTGACAGCCATAAAAGAACATGTATCTTTCTAATCCATAGCGATAACACAGAAGTTAGATAAAAATGAACAGAGATGATATTCAAAAGCCTGTGTACATTTCTATCACAGTGTGAGATACTTTGGCTGTGAAAATAAAGGTGTTATTTTTCCTCTGTTGAAATAATACAGGATCAATGAGAGGCAACTGTGAGCTTCAATGGCATCAAGGGGTTTCTGTTGACATTCACAAACCAAATGAGCAGAACTCTGCTGGATTGAGATGTCACTAGAAACCCCAAGATGGCATTACAGCCTTGTTTTTGTAAGTTGTGGTTTTTTGCAATAAACACATCCAACTGCCTTTTTAATTTATTTGAAAAGCCACTTTTTACATTTCTTTTTCTTAACCTTTTTTTCCCAGGTTATCTGCCCTGCTCTACCTGTCTTCCTCCTTTCCTCCACCCCATTCTCCTGCCTCCTGCCCCCAACCATCTTCTTCTTGCCTTTCTCTCTTTTCTCATTTACCTTCTTTCTTTCTTGGTTCTCTGACTCCCCAGATCAAAACATTTCTGGAATGGGTGACGTTGCTCAGTGTGTTAGCAGCGCTCCCTAATGTCATTTCACCAGCACAAACCATTCCTTTAGCACTGTGGATAGACTATCCTATTAAGCCAACAGAAATGTCACTCATGTACCACTCGTCATTTGTATAGAACAAGAGACTTGAAGTAGCTCCTGATGCAGCAATATAAAATAGCTTTCATTTCAGAGCTAATAATACCTGACACTTGAACAGAGACTTCCATTCGATCTTCTCAAACCATTTCACAGGCATTAATGAATTATGTCTCACAAGTGTGCTCTGACAAACAGGCTATTCCCATTTCACAGATGGAGATAGCTGAGGAGGAAAGAGAGGGGTAATTTGTTATCACAACGTCACTCAGGGCCCAATTCTTCACTGTTGTATTTGAAGAGTTTCTATCGCTGGCTTCAAGCCAACAGTGAGTAAATAGCATTAAAGAGTACTCAGATGTTCCAAGCCTCAGTCATTTAATAAGAGATCCCTTCTCTTTGTATAGCAGAGTATGTTCTCCTTGCAAAGTGGTGTATAGACACCTTTGGGGATATTTTATTTCATAATTCTAATTCATAAGTTACTTAAGGAAAAGGAGATTTTGTGCTAAATTGCTCTATCATCATAAATTAAACCCAGCTAACCCACCTTTTAATTCCTTTTTAAGCCTTTGACAGTGGAGGATTCTTGAGGAGGAGCATTTTTTTAAGTGTGACATGAAAAGTGTATTCTGTTGTAAAAAAATAAAGTGTGACCAGAAATTTATCTTTCAGCATCATGAAAACCAGCTCAGACCACAAAATAAGAGGAGAGTGGGCAGACAGACCTTGCAAAATACATATAGAAGAATTTGGGTAGACTGGTAACTCCAATTTTCTTAAATTAACAATTAAAATTATGAGCGCATGCAGTGTTACTCAAACTGTTCCTGAGCTGTGCTTATCAGAATAGGCTGATACCATGAAATGTGACAAAAAGATGTCACTCACATCCTCTATAAAGGTCAGTTCTTTGTAGTTATTTTTAGATGTTTCTGCTTGTTTGACAAATTAATAGAAGAAAAATTACATGAAAATATAATTAGATACATTTTTATAGAGAGTATATAGATACGAAAGGGGTACCAAGACTTGGTGTGAAAGGCCAAAGAAAAGCAGAGTAGTAGGTGGGGCCATCAAGTACAATGTATTTAAAACAAAGAAGTTTTCACTGTGTTCATGTGCACAGTTTAAGCAGGCTAGACATGCAGGACTCTTTATGGAACAGGGATGGTTGGTCAGAAAAAAAATTGTTTGCCACTATAGAAAACCTATTTAATTAAAGCTGGTCTTGAGCAAAGATGAAAGAGCTAATCGTTGCTCCAGTTTCTGAAACTAATCGCAGTAGGGGGGAAAAAAAATGAAGAATTTTGCAGAGATTTGTTTGGTTTTTTAAATCCTGGTCACTGAAGAGTCAAGGGAGCATAGGAAAAGAAGTTTTAGTAGAGGCATGAGGTAGTCATGGGTATTGCATGGGACTGACTGAATAACTGTGTAGGATGCTAGAGCACTGGAGCAGAACAAGACAGACAGGTTATTCTGAAAGGCAAAGAGAACAGGAGAAAGTTAGTATTGTGGGTCTATGAAATCAGATGTGAGGGACAAAGAGGGAAAAGAAAGAGAAGAAAAAAATCAGCTAGGTTGAGTAGCCACTCATCCTGATTTGCTACAGCGGAGCAAAGGAAGATCACTGGAGGGGGAACAAGGGGAGCTGCACTAGACTGGACACTTTCGGCAGTTGAAGAACATAATTTGTTCCTTGATTTTTAACAATGCCATTATGCTTGTGGCACATAAAATCACCTCATTCAGAAAGGGAATTTATCTTCCCTTTTTTGTGGGCAACACCTTAAATGCGATGCTGACTGCATCACTCTTGTATTATGATACAGTCTACATCTTGTCTTAAACTTAGCTAAGTTCCCTGCAGATATGAGGTGCTATGACACAATATGTATAAATTATCCATCAAAATAAAACCATTGTCTCTAGTACCAGCTGACAAGCAAACCTCCATATGAAGCACATCTAATGCAAACACACCCAGCCATAAACAAAATAAATATAGGGGGCCTCAAGCTATTTATGGTGCTTTTGTATTTCCCATTTATTTCCCCATACAAATTACAAACTAGAAGTTGGAAAGCAAATATGCTTGCGAGTATGTAATACGCATGTGAAAGCTCAAGGGTACCCAAGTCCCCACTCCTGGTGTCTCCCACATCTAGCAGTTAGCTCATCCAGCTCATGAGGAAAAATGCTCTCCTCTTTGGAGCTGATGAGCTGGGATTTATAGACACCTGCCTAACTACAACATCCAGCTGCTGCTTTTGAAACAAAGGAACAGGTCTATGATTTGTTAGAAGCCACCTACACACAGAAAAGGCACCTCCGCAAATTCTGTCGGTGATGGATTCTTTGCAGAATGTTGCTTTGAAATCAGCCTCCATGATAAAAGGAACAATTAGACAGTTGCCACAAAATCCACATGATTTTGGTTCCACATCTGCACATCACCCACCAGAGCAGAGCCCATGTTTCACTGGACTTCTGGACATCATCCAAACAAGTACACTGTACAACAGCAAGAGAGATCTGGGATCATAAAGCACATATTTGGCTGTACAGAACACTTCCAGCCACAGCCATGATTTGAAAGCACCAACATACATTTTCAGAATTGTCTTTGTATTTGGTCATATGAGAAACAGAACCACCTGACACAAAACCTCACAGGAAATGGGTGGATTATTACAGTGGCCATTTACCAGCATAGCATGTAACCTCACCTGAAGCCCAGTGCCCATAACACTTATCCTTTAGCATGGTAATTTACAAGAGCAATATCTTTGATTATTTATTTTTTTTTTTTTTAATGTGGTACAGGAGACATCGTTATGCCCTGACAGTCTCAGAGCTAAGCTGAAGGTTAGGCACATCATGAGTACTTTGAACAAATATCCATGGGTAAATTCAGAGAATAGAAATGAAAATCCTTTCTTCAGGTCCCATAACTTTCGAGTTTTAGGAAGCTATAACAAAGAGATATCTGCTTTGTTTCATAACATCCAATTATGCAGCTACTGCTATTTCTGGAGATACTGGCCTGTGAGAATTACTCTTTCAGTATGAAGGAACCAAACAAAAAATACCCAAACAGTAAAACTTTGCTATTTATGCATGAGCAGATTTTTGAACCATTCAGTGAGTCATTTTATGGAGCAATTAACTTCCCTTTTTATGTAGATATTTTTTCTTCGTCTGCCACCTTTTTAATAGTCCTTTGCATAAATTCGTAAAATAATTTCTCATCCCCTCAGAAACAACAGCTGCATTGTGAACTCCTCAATTGGCATGTCTTTGGAATATATTATAATAATTCAGAAACTGCTGCCATTGCTGTCAAGCTTTCATTCATAGGAAGGTTGCTTCCAACATCCCATCCTCCCTCCCCCTTTCATTGCTATTGCTAATCTCAGATTGTCCAGCCACTTCCCCACCTCTCCCAACTCCCTCTCCCGCCTCCAATCTCAGCCCTCTCTCTCTCAAGCTCTTGACACGAGTCTCCTTCTCTTGCCCCTCCCTAGGTCTGGCTCTCTGTAGCCTTCTCAGTTGAATTAGACACAAATGACTTGTCTTGACTTTCAAAGCCCTTTGTGGCCTATCCGCTCACCACTGACCCTCTCATGTTCAATATCAAAAGGTCAGCTCTTGCTTCCAATTAGTCTATGAGCCAAGGTATCTTCCTCTGACTGTAATGCTTTCAAAACAAGCCCAGTCATTCTCTTTTCTCTGTTGCCCCTCACACTTGGGGAAGGAATTCCCTATCAGTACCTGTAAAGCCTTCACATTCTGCCTTTTTAAATCCCCCCTCAGATCTTCACTTTGCCTTCATAAACTGCAGCAAGAGCGAGGCTGTTCATGTGCCAGGGCAATGCAAACCAACACAACAGGAGGGCTTCCTAGGGGTTCTTCCTTGTTTGTACCTCATTCGTGTTGGTCCTCTACAAAGAAATGCAATTTTTGTTTGCCCTGTTTTGCAGCACCTCTCTGGGGGAGTTGTGGCTTATAACTTGAACTTGTGGATCCTGCAAAAAGGCAAAACATAATGAATAGGAGCAACAACAATAAAGAAAACACAGATCCTCAGTTCTTAGGGCCCAGGCTCGGCCACTACAAAGCTCACATCAACTGAAAATTGTTACTTAATGAAAAGTCCTCGTCTGTCACCTACAACTTCAGGATGGACCTTTCTCATTTCAGACAGAGCTGTGAAGTCTGGCAAAACTATCATAGTGCATGTGGTTCTAACTTAGCTAAAGTTTGATATAATTTCACAGATGTAGCAAAAAGTTTGTTTTCTTGATCAATTTCAGAGCCCTGTCCTAACTACTAAAAATTTTACATTCTCAAAAAACCAGTCACTAGTGTACTTTAACATGAGCAAATTCACCTGCCTCTCCTCAGGGTTTCTGCTGAAAATAGCTGCACTGCTTTGGTTGTAGTTGTCCCAAAATTACAGACTGAGGTATACACAGTAAAAATTAATTCTGAAAAAGGTTATAAGCAACTGAAGTTCTACTAAGGGTCTGGAATTCATTCATATGAATGACTGAAAACACGGCCATTCAATGGGAAGTTTAAGGCAAACTGATAGATAATGCTCCCATCTCCTTTATTATAAATATTATAAAGTTGTGGGTTGTTCAAGTGGAGAATGGAGATGTGTGTGTGGGAAGTAGCAGAATGGAGGTAGCCAAGTGAGTAGACTGTAGGTGAATGGCTTAACTGTTAATTTCTTTGGGTTTTGTGATTTACATTAGTATGCAGAGGAGTGGGATCTAACACTAAGAACTTTCCTGAGCAGGGAAAAATTCACACATAATGTGTTCATAACCATGTGAAATACAGAAGCACTATGTTTTGCATTACGTAATTTACTTGAAAGTTGTTGCTTGTTGACAGAAAGGTCCTGCTGGTTTTCACAACCTGGGAATGTAGCTTTCATGAGGCAAATTATTCTTCAAGAAATGAGCAACAATGCCATTTGCTTCACACCTCTGACACAATATTTAGCTCTGTCATTTAAATATAATTGCTCTATTTTTACAATGTTAGTGCTATTGATAAATGCAGATTGCAAGGAATAAGTAAATTCTCTTATAGTGATAAAGTGATTGTTTATTTTACAAAGTAAGAAAGCTGACACTTCTTCCACATTCTAGATTAAAAAACCCCAAAAATCCCAAAACAAAAAACCCCATTATTTTGGTAGCTTACTAGGGTAATATTTCAAGGGTTTTGTGCTCTAGTATTTTTAATACTCCAGTGTAATCTACTCCAGTCACCCTTGACAGAGAATAAAGACGGGTTTTCAAGGATCACAGCTTTCAAGCTGTGTGGAAATGCCCATTTCCCATCTTGAGAGTAATCACATACACACACAGAGAAAAAGACAATGATATTTTGAGTGGTATTTATAAACTGAATCTAGGACAAAGTGCATGTTTCTGCCAAAAAACAGTTTTTTCATGGCTAAATTCACTGTGTACCCAGAAATCCCATAGTGCTAGTAAAATTGCCATCTTTAATGGGCATTTCATCCCTCTGGCAATCACAACCACAGCCTTCAGCACTGACATGAAGCCATCACTTAAAAACAGCTTGTCATTTTCCAGTGAATATAAAATTTATACCGTTGTACAAATTTTGAAGAAAAATAAATCCCATACCCTCTAGCACCTATACCTATATACATATTTTTAAACAGACATAAAATGTGAAGACTTTTGGCTCCACAGTTTACATCCTCTCTTCTGTGGTGAAATTTTTTCCACGCCCACCTGAAATGTTGGACTTCAAACTGGCAATACAGCTTTGAACTCTGTATTTAAACAAACATTCCCCATGGACTGGAAGCAAGAATCTGCATTTATGACATCTCAGCCAATTACACTCCCCAGATCAGTTAAATATCATGTTCATTTTGGTGCAGAGGGCAAAGATCTGGTGAGTTCTTTGCAGAAGAAGATGCTGCTGCAGCAGCCAGAGGCCCCAAATATCTTTTGCCCTAGTCATGCGATGTTCTCCAAAATACCCCTTTCTTTGCTTCTCCCTGCACCCATAAGCACTCAGTGCCATTTGAGGAGGATGGTTCATTCTGGCATTGGGATACAACTTGGGTCTTACAGATAAGGAAAGAGGAAATTCTGCTAATATCTATGCCTGCTCTATGTTCCACTGAAAAACTGAATTGGCTTTCAAATAATGAAGCAAGATATGTAAAATATACTTTTTTTTAAAAAAACCCAAACACTTATTCAGAACATGTTTTCAAGCTTTTCTCTGCAACCACAGAAGCAACAGAATTGTTAGAATACAGGAAAAGAAAAAGACTATAGAAAGAAAGAAAGAAAGGAAAAAAGGAAGGAAAAAAGAAAGGAACAAAACCAAAAAACCAGAATAAACTAAAATTTCCACGTAATCCCTTGATTTTAGGAATTAAAGCTTTAAGAACAGCTTAGATAACATATCACAAATTTCAGTATCACAAAATCCATTAAAGTCAGATGAATTGACAATCTTGATTCATCAGGGTGTGTTCAAAGGACAGTATGTGGATCATTCTGTTCCTATGCTGTGTATAATGTATAGATTTTGCCTTACTTTCTGCTCTTAGCTTGGCACCTCTGAGAAGGACTAAGCAGAAATAAGATAGAATAAATCTAAGAGAGATCCTCTTAACCTAGGAATACATTACACAGGTTGTTTTGCATTGCTGAGCTGCATTATATTTAGCAACATTCAAACTATTCGGCTTTGATATTTAGCAACATTCAAACTATTCAGGTTTTGGTTGAAGCTCTTACTAACAGATAGTCTGAAATAAGACAACATTTTATTTCAGAACAGATAATGCAAAATAACACAATATTGCAGGAGGGGGAAAAATCATATTACCATGTGAAAGAAGTAACATAAGCTTAATCAAGTAACTCTACCTTCTCAGTGACACTGCTGCTGACAATATTCAAGGTTCCCAGATACCACATAAGTTAGTCAATGGCTGCGCAGTTCCCAGGAATGGGAAATCTGTACTTTAAAACTCACACAATCAGCAGAGACTTCTGGCTGTGTTGTGGTGTTTGTTTGGGTTTTTTTCCCCCAATAACAGATAGGCATTTCAGGAGTTTATCTTGATTTCCCAGAATTGTATCTGAAGGAAAATCACATTTTCTTAAAACAATTTAGAAAGGAAATTGTTTGGGTTTCCATTTTTAACAAAACTGAAATTAAGTTTAATTGTATTGAACAGTTTTAAAAGCTGGAATATCAGTATCTCATTTTACTCAACAAAACATATCCCTCAGCCTAAAAGTTTACTAAAATACATGGCAAAGCATATATGTAAAAGTATGTATGCATTTAAGTATCTATCTCTATACAAAAACAGTTATTGCCTTGTCACAAAGTCCTTTAAAACAAGTCCTTTCTAAATGCTACCAGAGAACAGAGGAACCCGTAGTTTTAAAAACCAAGCTTTGAAAGAAAAGTGTCAGGAAAGAGTGTGCTAAACATTAGCACACATGCTCCACCGGAAACTTCTGTTTTGTTTTTATTTTATGCTTTCCAACATGAATGTCAAGAAGTTATGCTGACAAAATCCTTTTAAAATAAAGATCACTTCAGCAGGTCTTACAGGCTCTGGCACTATTGTGTATTGTCAGCTCAATTATTTTAAGTCAAAATTCAGCCATATTTATGACGTGCTATTGGTCTGGTTTGTGTTCCTCATAAGATACTGGTGCAATTTTATCCATCTGAGACTAAGATCTAGTCATAAATACTTCATGACTTTACTATACAGACCAATCCATGATGCACCCAAGCATGTGCACAGCTGGATACAAATATACACAATGCACAGCACAAGGAGAAGCAACAGAAAAGGATGGCTCTAAAAACTAATGCAAGTTAAATCTGAAATAAATTAAACATATTTTAAAAGGCAATTCAAAACAATATTTTAGAGAGTAATCTCAGGTGTTGTGGGGGGTTGGCACTCATTTAAAATCATTTGGTTTTTTTCAGGTTTGACAGTTCCTCCTGGTTACCAGCCAGTGCCTAGGCAACTCTAGCAGCCTCTCTGCTGGAAGCTTGATGCTGTTGCATGCAGATTTAACATCATCCGGTCAGTGCCCACTCCCTCACAAAATAAGAATTGCTCATTATTTCTCCTTCCTTTAGTTCAAATCAGCGCTGTCTGCTGGCTCTAACTTTAGGCACAAGTAGGTATATTCTACCCTCCATTTTAGTATGAATGACATGACTGCCTATGTGGCAGGGAACAGATCTGGTTTTCCTTTTCGTATTTCTTCAGAGTAAAAGGGGGAATCACAAGGCTTTCTGCAGGATTATGAAAAAATCCTCTGAAGATTTCTCTTGTCTCTGACTCTGTGTGAGTCACTTTGGAAAACCAGAAAGCAGCTTCAAGACAAGACTTACATTCTTTAGTCAGTAAATACCTTATTTTCTCACTTAGGCATCTCCTGCAAATACTTAAACAGTCACATTAAACTAACCTATGGGAAATGGCTGGATCACAAACTAGGTCAAGTACAGATTACAAAAACATAGAAGTGGATCAAATGACACCCAGCTGGTGAAGCTTCATGGAAGCCTACAAGGTCAGAACTCAAAATATTTCACTTTTATCATGTATTGCTTTCTCTATTTCAGGAAATCTAAATAAATAACAAGAGAACCTACCAGGACTTTATTTGACCTTTTGGAAATAAGCATGGTTCCTACATGCCGTTGAAGAACTCCTGTATGAAGGTCAGTGCTTGGAGAATCTGATGGTGAACAGGATAGCAAAGATTACAGAGTTATCCAACACTATCCATCATCTGAATAAAGGGAAAGAAGTAGGTATTGATCAGTTCTCTGGAGAAATGTTGAAAGGCAGTCAGAAGGTCAAAACACCATCTTGGAAAGGAATGAAATCAAGATCAAATAATAGAGGTAGGACAACAAAATCTCAATCTACTTATGCACAGCATGTATATTGTAGCACACTGAAGGGAAATTTCATAAAGTGCACAAACACGAAAATACACCATGGAAATATATTGTATGTCAAAGACATGAGGCATAGGAATGACAAATATGACCTAGGACAAAGAAGAGCGAAACAGAGAAAATTTTACACAGCCATTAATGTAAAAGCCAGTTTCATCTGGATCCTGTTCATTGCTGATCTGCAGTTTCTATCAGTTAATGAACAGCATTTGTTAGAGAACAAAACCTGAGTATACAAAATATTGTATCTAAAGAAGATGAGATGTGTGGAAAAAATTGCAGAAAGAGAAGGAAACACACTTGTTAAGGCACACACGCTTCTCATTTTACTTTATAAGTCCTTTTCCTGCATTTGTAAGCTGTTGCTGAGTACCTTTTCCTTGATACCTGAGCTAAAACTTTTGGTTCTAGCTACATCTACTCAGCTCAGCACAATGTAGAGAAGTGTATCAGACATTGGCTGTTAGGCAAGTGTGCTCTACCACGAGTCCTACTGCCTTAAATGCGGTACTGTCTGATTCAAGTGAGAACTTAACACTATGACATGTCACAAATCAAAGAATTAATTTGAAAGAAAAATTCAAACCACAGAGCAGAGATAATAAAACAAACACTTGAAAATGGCTTAAACCAGGCTGGAAATCTTAAGGAAGTATTTTGGCAAAATTATGAAGCATGGGGTTATATTTAAAGCCACATGAAACAGGCTTATGTTCTTTTTTAGTTAAACAGTGTTTTAAAGACCACGTTACTCAAGAGACTGAAAAAGTTAATATTATTTCTAGAAAAATACAGGAAATCCTATGCCTGCAACATTAATTTGATTTCCTCCTATCTTTGAAGGAAAATGAACCAGGAACAATCCCATTTATTCCCATGGCTAATGACATTACAAACATCAAGTTTGGTCCAGTCATCTGTATCTTCACTTAAGCCAACAACATAGGTGAATAAGCATTTGGCAGAGATTCTAGGTTACTCTATATGTTAAATTACTGGTTTACAACTGAACACCTACTGAGAGAATTGTAACAAATAGGTGAAGCGTTTTCCACTGAACACTCTCTTCATCATCATCTCATAGTGACTCTCACCATGATTCTAATTGGCAAAATAAATCTGGCTGGTGGAAATAGAGCCACATAAAACCAAGCTAACATTTCTTTTCCTTGGTTTCACTCTCCAGTCCAGGAAAGATAAAAAGAACTGCTGTGCATGTTTGCTCCATGCTAAAAGCACAGGAAAGGGCGTTCTCACACATGCCCATAAGGGATGCACAAATACCATGCCAAAAGGGCTTGGATTGCTTTTAGCAGCACAGTAGTATAAATAACACGAGACTGTGTGTGCTTTCAAATACTCTGGATTGCTTTTTTTTCTTCTTTATGCTGCCTTTGCACTTGTGTAACTCACTCTAAGCGCATTTTACACTAACATTGTGGAACTAGTCCTGTATCTGCTCACTTCCTTCATAAAAGCATGTTTTTATTACTGCCAGCAATAGAGTCAGAAGTGATTGTGTTCAACTCTCTCTACGTCACTGCAAATGTCAAATTTGTCGTTTGTAAATCTGCCAAATTATATCCTACAACTTTCAGAAGTATGCTAGGGAATGCGTCAGCACGTGTTACTTCGGAAACAACATCGGAGTTGGAACATGAAGATGAAAAAGAAGATAATCAGAATATTTTTCTGGTATCTTTGGGAAGCATAATCAAAAAGACAGAAACCAGCACTCAACTCTTGCAGCCTTCTAGCATCACTTACACAAAGTTTGATACAAGTTTCCAAAAACATCTAACCTCTTCACTTGCCCCACAGAAGGGTGCCTTGCTCAGATCTACAGAGCTTTTTGGCATTAGCTAGCCTGCCTCAGGTGCTATAGCAGAAAGTCAGTGGGAGTTACTGTGGGATTTACAGTGGGGAGTCAGTGGCTAAATTTACTTATGCAAACCAGCTGGCTCAGACACATGCCTTTTCTTTTTACCCCAACTTGAAGCTGGGGGAGCTACTCTTAAGTACCCTTCAAAATCAATAGGAACATGATTTTGCCATTTCTGCCATTCAAGCTTTTTCTCCAGAAGCAAAAAGAGAATGAAACACTGTGATCTGAAGTGGAGTTTCCCTAATTTACTCTTTTCTTGCAGGTAATATGAGGATTTTTATGAGGCATCCTATAACTGGATTCTGCACATAAAAAGAATAAATCAATACATCGATTTTTCCTCACTAACAAAGATAATTTACCACAAACATAGTGTTTATTACAGTTCATTCTGCTGTATTTCTGCCTGGTGAAGTTATTTGTCAATTGTAAAAGAGAAAAAAAAAATGCTCTCATCATTCCCATTTATTGCCCTTTCCACCTTTAACTGTTGACAAATTCTGTCAATAAAAAAATTGCCAGCCATTCTTTCTTGTATCTGCCTAGCCAAACCCTTGAAATTCCATGCCAGTAGAAGAAATGATGCTCTCTACTCTGCTTTGGCTAAACAATGCAGGTATCACCAGAAAGCAGAAGTTTTCTCATCTACAATAGATGATCATTACATAGAACTCATCCTGCTTTGCAAATTCACATCCGAGAATTACCATGAGTTACCATGACTTACAGTGATGTTAATTAGTGGGGAAGAGTAAAAAGACCTTCCAAAGGTTTTAGCACTTCTCACTTTGGAATCTCAGAGCACTGAAAAAATAAGTACATTCTGCCTCATAAGATCCTTGCAAATTAAATTCTTATCTAAAAAAACCCCAAACATCTAGGATAGAAAAAAAACCTCAACCCCAAACCAAGGGCCATATTATGAATCCGTTCTTGCCTATGGCAGAAATGATTTGCACAGATAGACACATTTAAATTAATTGGACTATTTCAGCAAGTAGCTGCATACCAGTAGGAATAAGCAGCTCACAATTTGACTGCAATGACACCCAAAGTTCCACATTATTTCCCTCAAAAAAGGCAGTGTGGTGTAATGAGAAGGATATTGGCTGGCCTGGAATCAGAAGACAAGGACTCTTTTTTCCCAAGTCAGAAAATGTGCTAGACAGAACCTAAAAAAGATAATGTAGTCCAGACACTTTACTAAACCAGGTAATTATGCAAGACATATTTATCTAGTTTCCAGTAAAGCTTTCCCAATATCCCTGGGTAGCCTGGGATATATTGTCAAGTTGCTTTTATCATCAGATTTTAAAAATAATTGCCAGGAAAACTTCTGCTGGAAATTGTATTCACTTCCTTTTCTGTTCTTCCTCCTATCCTTTCACTTCTTCGTGTTTCTAAACTGCAAGTTTTTAAAGCAGAACTGCCTCTAATTATGCTTAAATATTAACTCACAGGACTTACCCACTTGAAGTTTCCAGATTATAGTATAAAACAAATAGTCCCAGAGAACTTTATTTTTAGCTTTCTGCTCTAGTCACACTTTCAGTTTTTAGTCATACTTAAAACAATCAGCCCTGGTCCCAGTTTTAACTGTAACGATATTATAACTGTGAAATATTACTGATTTCCTTCCATACTTTGCAGATTATTGCCATCCCTCTCACAAGACACTATCAAGCAAAACTACAAGATTTTCTTTTATCTGACCAAGAAAATGAAGAAGGGTTCTTCACTTTTATTTTTTTATTTGTTGTTAATAGGTGCTTCTGATTCACTAAAAGCTTTCCATCCTCTCATCCTCTTATCTCTTTCCTCATCTTCAGGCTTGTTCTCACCTAGAACAGGCTCTTTCGATGTTCTTTCACTACTTCAATCAGAGTGATGGTGGTACTGACTTGGAGTTACTCACCCTCTTTGGCTTGGATGGCAGTTAATTTCACTCTTTTACCCTGAATTTCACCACAGGCACCTCATTTTCTTGGTTCATCTTCTGTGAACTTCTTTTTCCAGTGATCATCACTAGCATATTTTACCTCAAATGTGAATGTAAACAATGACCCCTGAACTAGAGAGAGCACAAGAGGGGGTGAGCACATACAATAGTGAAAAAAAATGATTTTATTTCTTGCATGACATCTTTATCTCTAACACTTACAATTTAAACATAAAAGATCTGGTTATAATCTACAGGCCACAGCTGGAGATAAAACATCTCCCTTTGCAATGATAGTCATGACTGACACTTGCTTCAGGGTCAGAAAGGGATCCAAAGGTTGCTTTTGTTTTAACATGTCCTTTCAACATTTTCTATTTAGCTCAGAAATATAACAAATACAAAGTGGAAAATGTCTTTGTTTCCTCAGTGAAGCTTTTCTGGAAATTTCACTTAAATGTTTTCATCTGAAATTGTTATTGTTTATTTTAATCTCTTTTTTTTTATGATTCTTTCGGGTGACATTTTGCAAAACCAGCTCCTTCTTCCTTGTCAAGTGTACTTGTGATATGCTTAGTTTTTATTCATTTTTGGAAATTTTTAGATTGCCAAAATTATGTTACAGTTGTTCCTTCTAGCACACACTTGATTTTGAAGATGGTGCAGATTTGAGTTGTTAGAATGGGGGAAAAGAAAAAGGAAGGAAGTAGCAAAAGGAGAGAAATGCAAGAAACAGTGAACTAAAATTTTGGAATGGGAGTTGTTATCTAAAACAAAAACTTAAACTAAAAGTTCCATACGTGTTTTATTATAAATCACTCATTAAAAAAAAAACCAACGCCCAAACAAAAAAACCCCAAACCTTTTAAAATTTCAAATTTTAGCAGGATGGGAGTATTCTTCTGCATAAATTACATTGCTGAGTAATAGTTATAACAACAGTATAGCAAATCACTTTCAAATTGTCACCTTTTCCTTTTCAGTCTCTATTTTCAGGTTTCCCTTTCTTGTCCTCTCCTATGACTTCCTTTCACACACTCACCACTTCTTTCTTTCTAGGCATAACCTTATGTTTCTCATCTCTGCAAGCTTTTATAAAACCTCTTTCTATATAATAACTCTCCATACCTTGGCTCCATCACCTCTAGTATTTCCTGCTTCTCTTTGTTTAATTCCTTCTTCTTTCTCCTTGTGTCGATTTCCTAACTCCCTCAACTCAATGCTCATTCTTCACTTGAGTCTCCTTTAAATATGTTCTCAGCAGAAAACGCTGATATCTGTTCCTATTGGGACTGCCTGTCTTTTGTTACCTGCAATCCAAATCCAAATATTTATACCCTTGGGGGAGGAGGAAAAAGGGAAAAGAAATCTTTCTCTCTGCATTTGCGACTCATTAATCTGTGCATGCTCTTTTTCACATTCAAACTTACTCTAACATGGCAGACATCAAGCAAAATACCGAAGTGCAATGCTGCTGGCAGGCACTGACACACAAACAGGCTGGATGTGGTGTTGCAGAAGCACAAACTACTCAGTTGCATGCTCCTGATCAGAAAACAGCACAGAGCCTTCAACAGCAAGGAACATTACTGAAATGATGTGAGTAGGGTTCTTTCCCACCAGAGGTGCTTTGCAATGCTCTGTGCTTCATCCCTGCCTGAGTGACGAGATCCACCTTTGCTGCTTCTCAGATAGGGTTTCCTCACAGCAAACCTGAGGTTATACCAACTGATTAGCTAAGAAGTTAATTTGCAAGACCAGGAATAGACTTGTCAGAATTACTAAAGAGAACAATATGGAGCCTTTCATTTCCATGGTCAGTATGCAGAATGAATTAGGATCTAAGAGTCTTCACTTTTCATCATTTTCCTCTCTGTGGAGGATTTTCAATTTATATTTTATTTAAGTGATAAGAGAGTCAATCTTGATGTCAGTGATCTCAGGGTGGCAACATGGGACATATCTCAGTCAGTCTCTAGGTACAGTACAAATAATACGTAATGATCTTGGCAATATCCAAATTTCTAAGAGAATTTTTGGAAATAGTGTCACGGAGATTAAATGCTACTTCTAATTTTTTAATCAGTTTCTCACAGACAGCAATGCACAGGTGCCTTGACCTTAAACTTAGGTAATTATTATAATTAAAGAGCTAATACTCTGTTCATGAATGTCTGCTGCACTATCTCTATTGTCTAAACCTCATTATTCTGCATGTAGTTCCTTTTTTGTTCCCTGTTTCTTTGGAACTCTTCCAAGATTTGCTCAGTTATTGTTTAAAACCTTTCTCAGTATGTTAGTGTGTTGGTATTTTGTGCTCTGCATCCTATGGCTTATGGATTATTCCAGTTTTGGAGACATATTTTCTATATCCATTCACAGACATTATTCATTCCATATCTAGCAAATATAATACCCTTCTAATCAATCATTACTCCTAACTCCCCAAATAAAGCCATATTTTCTTTATTATGTTAAGCAAATTAGTCAAATGAATGTTTTGTAAAACTTGCTGCCTTTTTTGGTCTCTTGGCTCTCAGCCTGTCTCACTCCTCCTCCTCTTTCTTATTTTCTTTATCAGTGAGCACTACCCATATACCTTAGCTATATTTACAGGACTATTTGGTCTTATTAGTTTTATCACCAGAATGAAGTCTACACAAATGAAAGACTTTGTCAACGTGGTTGCCAAACTGTACCCTTTTCCAACTGCAAATTTCTGTCCAAATTAATTTTTAAATGGTTTTAGCTGAGGGGTGGGAGGGAGGTGTGCACTCTGAAGATAAATATTTAATTTCAATTTCAGACATTTTGAAGAAAAGTAATGTATTGATTAAAAGAAAGCAGTATCTCTCTCCTGCTTTACCCTACAGGTCATTTAGATAGAAGGAAGACTGGTTCAATTCCTTCTTCTGCCTGAGGGGTTTTGAACCATATCTCCTGGAAGAATGTTTAACTACCATATTATAGAGTTTTCATATTCTTGGATAAAGACTCTCTCAATCTCTCCTGCTGGTACTATTCCACTTGGTTTAATATACTTAAATATTCTGAGAGACAGTGAAAATGACTCAATAACCTGAGGTTTGGGGTGCTCGTGTGGAAAATGGGACCTCAGGGTTGAAGTTCTTGCTTCAATAAATATCTAAACATTTTTAAACAAAGCAGAACTTTAACAAGAAAAAAATGAAAGAAGTTAAAACAAAATATGATGCAACATAGTCTCCAAGGCATTCTCATGGACAGTGACAACTGCTGAGGAGGAGAATGGAGCCCAGGCCTTCAACAGATGAAGCAGATGACAAAGGATGGGGATTCTGTGAAACTAGTATGGACAACTGTTTTTCTCAGTTGAGAACTGTTCAGCCACTATATAGCAACTTTGCTGATAATTTTGGCATGACAGAAAATGTATTTTAGTTTAAAAAATTTGCAAAAATATTAATCAAACCCTAATTATACTTAAACTTTGGTACTCACAACGACAGTAAAAAGTGTACCCTCACATAAGAAGCTTGGGGGAAGGAAAGGAGATACTTTTTCCAAATTATATCCTCACAGGTTTGAGTTCTGTAGATTTCATTATCATAGAAAACAGCTACCAATGTGGGGTGTTAGGCAGGGCAAGAAGTGAACCCAACTACCTCTTAATTGAAGAGTAAGTATTGTTGTTTAACATCTCTGTTGCTGTTCGGTACAAGAGGTGAAGGATAGATACCCACTTTGGAGATATAACCTGAAGTTCTATTTCCCATGAAGTATAGGTCTTAAGGTGAAAACAAATACTGATTATTTTATATAACCCATATATAAACAATCTGCAAAATGACATTTGTATAATTTCTATGGAAAACTGAAAACATGCAGAGATCTGCTTCTTTTTCATAACAGCTTAAGGGCCTGCTTCAATCAGACACTTAAGAATATACCTAGCTTAAAACATAAATGCAGTCCACAAAGACACACGTTTATAAAGCTTCCCAAAGAAACACCACAAATTTTGTGTCCTACTCCATGGGAGAAATATTGTAAATAACATCAAATTGATCTGTTAAAAATGCATTTATGTCATGTTCCTGAATGTTCCTCCCTCAAAACATGGGCGCCTTTTTAAAAAGAAAACATGTATATTTTCAGAAATTATGTTTTCTTTTATTCATAAAGTGTTCATTAATTAAAGCAAGCCAATATTGTCAGTAGAGATGCATCTGTTACTCTTACAAGTCTCCAGGACATATCCTGTTTTGGTGACGTCTGTCTTACTATTGTCCTAATAGAGCAAATGGCTAAAGACAGAGTTCTTTCTGATGTATATGTGTTATATATGCAATTAAGACTTGCTATAGAGAAGAATCACTGTCAGCAGAGATTATTTTAATGGATGTACAGTATTACTTTAAACTAAGTCTTCACCATCTGTTCGTCTTAATTACAAATGCAAAACCAACATATCTTACATTAGCATCAGAAAATGGGGAAATATCAGTGACTGAAATGTCCATATATACTCTTTGTGCAATACTGCATGCATCTGTGCCATTTTTCATCTCCTCTTCCAAGCAACACAAATTGGGAAGGGGGGAGGAAAGAAGAGGGTAGAAAAGTGCTTATTCCTTACAGATAATTTTCTGGCATGGTTGAATATTTTTTCTGGCAAACATAGATTCATTATAAAAGATTTCAATATATTATGCTTCAGAATGCTTTCCAAAAGTATGTACTCTACTTGCATTTGTACCTCATTCTAGCTCTTTCTGGCTGCCAGATAAGCAGAGAAAATGAAAGAGAGAGACAACACATGCTAATGCCATCTAATAAATCCCCCCAAAACAGGTAAAAAAAATACTCAGGAATATTTTGAGTTCAACCAAAATAAGACATAATGAGGAAGTAAAATTAAAAAAAATACACCTCTCAATTTCTGACATGATACTACTTTTTATGGACCGGGTGGATTTTCAGAAAATAAAGTAGGTGAGAGTACAGTGTCAGTGGTGGAAATCCGTACCTATAATCTGCTGCAATTTGGTAGCTTGCTAGTGGATGTTCATTTCTGCAAGTGTGCATCACTATGGAAAACAGCACGACAACAGTCAAGAATGAGTTAAGTTTACTGATTTTAAAGAGTTTGCCATCCCCTTCTGACTCAGTTTATCTGCAAATTTATTGTGCTTTGTGTCAAGATCAGTAACCCAAATTTGAGGGTGCTTGACAAAGAGTCCCAACGTACATCATTACTTGATATATGGCTTGAGGCAAACTCATGAGCCAGAGAAAGAAAGTGTACCCACTGCTGTCAGTGTGAGTGGGCTGGCTCAAGAGAATTTACTGCAGTATGTAATGAAGTTTGCATAAAAATTCTTATTCTTGATTTAGCTTCTTTTGCAAATTTCATACACTATTCTGTAGGTAGCAAAATTCTGATATAACACAGATTTAACTTATAATGTAATATAAGAAAATATCTGAAATAAAACTATATATGAGTTCTAGGCCAAAATAATCCCACTGAAATCATCAGCAACATAACAATGAAAAAAGATAGTGAT
Organism: Strigops habroptila; assembly: GCF_004027225.2. Lineage (NCBI taxonomy): Eukaryota > Metazoa > Chordata > Aves > Psittaciformes > Psittacidae > Strigops > Strigops habroptila. Next base: position 19,061,457 of record NC_044281.2, on the reverse strand, counting down.
AAACAATGCCTCAGATTCCTAATCCTGGCTCTTTAGAGAGAACCCAGCCTTTGCAGTACTGGAATTTATGACACTATAAGTTAGTTTGCTTTTCTGCAAGAGGTCTAACACGATAAACAAAAACAAGGCCAGAGCTAACACAGTAATACTGTTCTCTCTGCTCTGGCTAAGCCTGCAGATACTTTTTCTACCTCTTGCATCCACAAGACCAGATGGCATCCATACTAGGCATTTTCAGTGAGAAACTCCGGCCCAGTTCCACTTTCCAGGCTTATACTGAAATGAAGAGTTTGTTTTCTCAGGCAATCTAGACATTGTTCAGGGTAATAGAACACGTATCCTCACAGGATTATGACCCAGAAGGAGGGAAACTCAGGGAAAATTATAAGATAGTGTCTTGCAAGATACTAATTTGCACCAAAAACTTAAGAAAAAACCCCAACAAACAAATCCCAAATCTTGCAAGATTCCATCACCCTCAAATTTTCGAACTAGTCCTCATCAAACAGAAGAGTCAACTTCTAACCCATCTTGTAACCAAGATGTATCCAAATCTAAAACTCTGATTTGGCACATTCATCCTGAGATATTCCATAGTATGACATAAATATATGAGAAACAATAATGATGTAACCCTCCACTTTACATATAAGAAAATATGCATAGAGCAGTCTAACTCCAAACAGAAGAGACAAGATTAGCAGACAATGCCTTTTTGTAGATTTTTATCACTAAATAATAAGCACTTTCAAAGAGATGGCTGGCATTGTGTCATTAAGAAGGATAATCAAACTCAAACAGAAGTATAGGATGAAGGACTAGCTGATATATTCTGTATCAGTGCAAGTGTTTACAACTACAGGATAAAGAAAAACTTCTGTGTAAGTCTTCAAATATATTAGCAAAAATAGGTTTGGAGAGGTATTTCCCAACAATTTTTTACTTTGAAAGTTGTCTGTCAGGAAAAGTACCACAAATGATTAACACTAATAATTTGTACTGAGGAAATGTGTACGCTCTTACATTACACTGTCTTACATAACAATATAAAATATGAAAATCAAAACCATTTTGTAATAAACAGCATTTTTACTGATTGCACATGATTATGTTAAGCAGCTTCTTCTAACGGTGTCACAGAGGTGATTTAATAGCTCCTGTAACTAATCTTCCCAGATGACCTCTCCCCTCTGCTGATGAAGCCTATTCAAAACCTACTGCCCTTTGCTCACTTTGCCATCTTTTATTTCTGAACTGTTTTGATCACACATACTTTTGGCAAAATTCTTCTTTCCTCTGACAGATTTTCTGTGGACACCTCATCCCATCTATGTGAAAGAAAACATGTCCTTATCACTGCTTTATTTCTTATTATTTACCTGAAACCACCACGTCATCTGTAAGTGTAAGAAAGCACTCATCATGTATCTGACATCTGTGTAAAGTACTGCAGCTTCCAGCTTCTTTCTTTCAGCTCTGAAAGAAAATGTGGCTCTGAGAAGAAAATTCACACAGCTTGTCTTTAACAAACGATTGAAAAGAAAACCCATCTCCTAGAAATACCAAGAGGAAGGAGAATGTTTAAAAACATTATCATCCCATTCAAATAATGTAGACAAAACTTCATATATAAACCCAAATATGCATGCACTGAAATTACACAGAATGCTGTGAAACCACAGATATCAATAATATTAAACGCAACACAACTAACCTGGAAGGAGTTAAAAAGCAAGTCATATAATTATAGCTGGAATAGGAAGAAATTCAAAGTAACTATCAAGGTCAAAAAAGGGGAAGAGCAGAGAAGGAAGAGTTCCCTAGGAGAAACCTAGGTGGCAATATTCCGTAGATGATCCGCCGGGAGGTGCAGGCAGGTGGTCACAGGCGCGGCAGGGATCCCTAGGGGGCAGTACGTAATTAACAATTGGAAGGTGCAGCCATTGTCACAAAGACAGGGACTGCTACCCAAAAACGTGAGCAAGCATTTTGTTTTCAGAGCAGCTTGCTATAACTATAAACCCTTATTGTTTGCACTTATAGAATAATGAACTACTTTCTATCCCAAATATTTTCCTCTAGGATCATTAAATTTTCTAGTAAAATGCAGGGACTGCAGAATGTATGGACAACAACCAGGCAGAATGAAAGAAAAGCAGTAAAACACTCCTGTTTGGGGATGAGGGAAGGTAGAAAGAGGATAAGCATCAAAATCATCTTGGTTATAAAGGTAAAGTAAAACTTGAGTTGATATATATATTATACATAATTATTTGTATGTAATTAAAAAAAAAGCTATTATTGAGATTATAAATCAAATTAAATCATTCATACAACAGGATTTTTCTGATTCAGCTCCAGGATTGGATGATTTTTCATACAACAGGGTAAACAAGTCAAATTTGTATTTTTGTTTCTAGATAAAAATAGTGCAATACTTACAGTGTCCGCTTGCTGAAACTATCAAATAGAGAAGTACCTCTATTCCTCAATTCCGAACTCAGAGCTAGCAATCAGAGCAAGCTCAAAGACTACTGAGAGAGTACCTGCACTATACAGGATCGCCAATCAGCAAACTGTGATTACACATTTTGAATAATGTAGGTGCCAGGATAGGGCCATCTTGTAAGTGAGCAATTTTAATGTGTGCCGCTATATTGGGTGTATATCTGCAAGTGTTGATGTTTGTTGTCTTCCTTGAGAATGCAGATGTCATAGGAATTCTGGCTATCCATATCATATAGCAGTATACACAGGAGAGACGCAAATATGACCTATTCATATGAATACAAATTCTCAGCTCTTCTTCCTGATCCCAAGTTAGAGCTGATAAGTAATGTTCTTTTATACTAAAACCATATTTTGGAAGCAAAAAATAATAAGGAAATGACTGCAACTGAACAAGACTTTATCTGATCTATGGCATTTCTTTGTTGTTATTGAGGACTCATGCCTTTAATAATTTCAACCACAACCTTCCAATCCTGTCCTCTAAGCACAGGGTTCCACACAAAGGGCTATCCTACCATGAAGGCTCCCATATTAAAGCCACTTCTGGAAACTTCACATAAATCCTCAGCTTTGCAGGCACATGCATCAAAGTTAAAATTTCTGAGGCAGGAGGATAAATATAAATTATTACCAGACAGAGTCTGACCCCGTTCTTTGTTTGAGGATGTCCATTACAAAACTCAGCAGGCAAAACAAAAGGAGGGAGCATGTTTTGATTACAACACACAGACAATCCGGCCTCTTCAGATCAGTCTTCTGGCCCACTGTAGTTGCATATGGGAATCTTACAGTCCCTTGAAAGGATACAGTGTCTAGCATGCTTAAAGGTCTTCTGTAAGGCTATTTCAGATTTTTTCATTTTTGCTGTTAAGATCTCTATCACAAGGGCGTTACCTTATATTTAGAGCAGATTTAAAGCAGGGTCGAAAATCAGGGTTGCAATTTTATGAGATTCTATTCTTCAAAAAGAAAAATTTTGCTTATTAAAAAAGATTACACATTTTCAATCTTTCCAAAAGAAAGGGCAGAGGAGTTAATTTTCAGATAATCAAAATATTTTGAAAATTTCAAAATAATATCAAGCCAAGAAGTTCAATGATTACCAGCTTCAGAGCAAAGAGCCCAGAATACTTGGAAGCTTAGCTTATGTGTTTTATATACTCCTCAAAACCAACACAAGACATTTGGTTGGCATTAGTCTGGGTTTTCTGAGTGAAAATTTGCTTTATTATTACATATCAAAGCAGCTGTATTTCATATGCAAGAGACTCCATAGAAACACCATGAATGTACCTGTTTCTAAAACGAGATTAAGAAATAGAAAAATATACTAACACTAAAGGTATATCAGTATTGCCTTCAGCATGGTGCTGTGAGAGAGACTATCGCTCATCAGATGTATAGGAATAAACATCTTGGTTATAGAATTTTGCTGATGAGAACACCAGAAAATCTTTTCTCTGCAGCTTTCATTTCTGGTGTTCTGGACTCCATTAAATAGTATTCTTTCATCATTGACTACATTTTATCATGCACTGTAAATGTAAAATACTTATTTTACTTTCTATAGTTATAGGCCTATCCCTAGTAAAAAAAAAAATCTTTGGAGCCTTTCTATTCATGTAAAAATAATCATTTAGAAATCTATTAATACTACTATTACTTTTACTGACCATATATTTTGAGAAAGTTGTAATTTTTTTATTTTGTCAGTCAAAATGGGGTAAATTTCCCATTATTTTCAATGAATTTCCAATAGATTAAATATTGTTAGCTACCTGTTACTATATCATACTTGAAGTTTTATTTCTCTGTAATGCAGATCCCATGGGCTTGAAGAATTTTGTTTTCATGAACATGCTGAGTTAATTAGAAGCAACATTCCCTGTCACCTCAGAACAAAAGCTAGTCACAAGTAACCTGGAAATTTTATATATTTCATGAAATGGTGTAAACAAAGAGCTGACAACTTTTAAAGGGCAATTGGTAAGATTATACCTTTCTTTCCTAAATTACAGATAAAGTGTGATAGCAGGAACTCAGTAGGAGCCTGGAGACATTGTTTCTAAGGCATTTAGGTTTCACCCAGTCAGTTAGCTGGTATCATATCACCTGTCTGTGAGGTGGAGGTTTCCCAACTCCCACTGAGTTTTATAGAGCCAAGAACTGGGATCCGCTGCCTCTCACAGTGCTTCTCTCAGCATTGCACCCTTCATCTTCTACCTTGGCTGCACATCATTTGACAGAGACCCCTGTTCTGTATTGGGAATCTGTGTCGTAGTTGCTGATACTGGCCTGAACCTGGGACAGGTGGCCAAATTTTGCAGCCCAAGTGAAATAAACATGAATGTTAAATTAGGATTCCTTGTAAAGAATGAGAAAAAAAAGAAACAGCAGATGAGAAAATATGCACACATGGGGTGAGACGCCTTCTTCGTTTGCTTTCTGACATGGAAAGCACTCAAAAGAACAGCCTACATATGAAACCACACAATTCACAGAGCAATATTCCAGAGTCAAAATTTACAGCCTCTGCAGTGATGGGCAGAAGAAACTACAGTCTGCTTTTGAACTTTAATCTCACTGCCTACACACAACCTGGCTGGGGTCATTGCTTGTGAAAAGCAAACACTATTCTATTGCTGGCATTTGGAAGTCAGCAATGCTATGTGAACTGTTGCAACATAAGAACAAAATGCTGCAGCAAATGAAAATCCATACCCTGAACATCTCCTTAAGTCAGGTGGCTTGTTGAACCTCCAGTGAGCTGTGAGAGACTGCTAAACAGTACAGACTTTGCTTGACACTATTTCCAACTCCAATTAAGACAGCATTGCCATAATGAGTCTCAAGAATGCTGCTGATAGGATAATTATAAAACAAGACTAAGTTGGAGTATTTATTTTTGCTTGATAGCCGGCATTCCAAAGATCTATCAAAAGTGATGGGCTAGAAAATAGTAGTAAAATGTTCACAGACTGATCCAAGCTGCAAACTACTGATCTGAATTGGTCTTTTGAAGAGCAGCCAGTGGGAATTAGATGGAAATTTTGACTGAGTCTACATTTGGTGTTAATTCAACTTTTCTAAATGTAGTTTCTTTAGGGAAACTAATCATACTTCATGCTTGCCTGTTGATTCAAATTTGATAATTTTCCTAGCTAGTTGCAATAAAAATTGAGAAGCTGAAAGGTCATAGAGATGTTAAGTTCATGCAGGTTTCAGGAAAATCCCAAACCTCACTTGGTCATGTTTAAAAAAGAAGAAAAAAAAAAAAAAAAGAAAGAAGATATATTCTAATGCCCTAATACAGGAAAGGCTACAGTGTGAAATTAGCACTCATTATATATCCTGGAACTCAGATAGGAGTGCAGCCCTGTGATGTAAATCCACAGAAAATCCAGCTCCGGTTTCCTGCTCACAGAGCTTATTTGTTTTGGTTTTTCCCATCAATGGTGATCCTTGGCAAAATGCTGGGAAGGAAGAATGACTCTTGCAATTTATCCACAAAGAACACATGAAATACCAGAACTGTGGAACTGTAGGCAGCATCAGAAAGCTCTACTCTCTACCTTAACATTAACCTAAACAAAGACACTTATCAGCAGCACTCTGCCTATAGGCTAACCTACTTAGTTTCTGTCTTTCTGTTGATAAGTAACAGGGATATTCTGTTTCATCCCCAATAAACAGATGTCCTGGGTTCAGCTATAGCAGTCATTTTTCTCCTGCTTAGTAGCTGGTGCAGTGCTGTGTTTTTTAACTTTCAGCCTGGGAACAACGCTGATAACACCGATGTTTTTAGTTGTTGCTAAGTAATGTTTATTCCAACCAAGGACTTTCTCAGTCTCATGCTTTGCCAGGGAGGAGGGGAAGCCGGGAGGAAGCAGAGACAGGACACCTGACCCAAACTAGCCAAAGGGGTATTCCATACCACAGCACGTCATGCCCAGTATATAAACCGGGGGGAGTTACCCGGAAGGCCCAGATCACTGCTCGGGTCGGGCTGGGTATCGGTCGGCGGGTGGTGAGCAATTGTATCCTCTCCCCTTGTTATTTCACTAATCGTTATTATCATTGGTGGTAGCAGTAGTGGTTTTGTGTTATACCTTAGTTGCGGGACTGCTCTTATCTCAACCCGTGGGAGTTGCATTCTTCCCATTCTCCTCCCCATCCCTCCGGGAGCGGGGGGAGGAAGAAGGGGGGGGGGGGGGGAAGTGAGCGAGCGGCTGTGTGGTTCTGAGTTACCGGCTGGGCTCAAACCACGACAGTTCTTTTTGGCGCCCAACGTGGGGCACGAAAGGTTGAGATAACGACAGATCTGACCAGAGTGTGTTTAATCATATTTGTGATAAGCATTCATTGTTACTACTCGTCACAATGGTGATTATTTGGCTCTCAGACGTGTTGCGCTTGATCTCAGAGTTTCAGCATGTTGTACCTTACTTACAGCCACTATTTGCTGTTTTAGCGTTTATCGGCTGGGGGGCCTGGGCTAAGGTTCTTGTTTCACTGTACTTCATGGTAATGACTTGTAATACAATAGACTCATTGATCATGAAACTGGTCTGGTTTGTGCTTCCAGCGTGGCCATCACCACTATACATTGGGAGGTATATAATGAAATATTTTAGCAATTGCATATCTTTTTTTTTCTCCTCGGGGGGTAAACTTACGAAGGAAGCATTCTCTTTCACCCCCCGTTCCCCCACCAGCCTATTTGCAACAGCAATTGAGAGTTCTGAAGGTTTTAGATGGCCTTTGAGTACCCTTGAAACCTGCCTGCTGATTGTGCTGGGGATCAGCATGTTGGCAAACCTACGGAGTGTATTTTACCCACGGCCATCCCGTCGTAGGAACATCCTATTTCGTTTAATGTCAAAAATTCAGCAGTATCAGGTTCGAATCTGGTCTAGGGTTAGACGACGATATAGGAGGACCACCAGGAGATTTTCCCTGAGGCTGGACAGTTATGAGTGGCAGGGTGTGTGGGATAGTATGGGCAAGTACCTAGGCCAGTGGGCCCCTCCAGTGCTTTGGAACTTCACCACTGAACAAGTGCAACATCCGGAAAAACTAGTAAAACACTTAAACGAGGTGTGCTGTCGTCCTGGTTATACCAGAGAGGGACAAATTTTGGCAACGTGCTGGGGCTTGGCCTATGCCTACAGAGCCCTGCTCAACACTATCCAGCACCTTCAAAGGGAAAAAAATGTCTCTGGATCTGATGGCAAAGCAACAGACAACGCAGCTATGCCAACTACAAGCACAGCAGCTACTCAGACCCTGACCACAACAGTCAACACAGCTACTCCAAGTACAGCAGCTACATCAACCCCAGTGACAAGCACAACAGCTACTCAAACCCTGACCACAACAGACAACGCAACTACTCCAACTTCAAATACAGCAGTTACACCAACCCCAGTGACAAGCACAACAGCTACTCAAACCCCGACAGCAACAGACAATATAGCTACTCCAAGCACCACAGCTACACCAACCCCAGTGACATGCACAGTAGCTATTCAAACCCCGACAGCAACAGACAATATGGCTACTCCAAGCACTGCAGCTACACCAACCCCAGTGTCAAGCACAGTAGCTACTCAAACCCCGACAGCAACAGATAATGCAGCTGTTGGTGTTACTCAACTCCCAAGCACAACAGCTGCACCAACCCCAGCAATAGACATTGCAACCACTCCAATCCTAGTGGCAGACACTGCAGCCACTCCAACCACAGTGACAAACACTGCAGCTAAACCAAATGTCCAGTTTGTGACAATGTCTGTTGCCCCTGTAAGCAAAAGCAAACGAAAGGCACAAAGAGCAACCCGTGAAGCGAAGAAAGATGAAGACCCAGTGCCATTACTATATGCAACAGCACCTGAACAAGAGTTACTACTACGTGGGTCAGAGGAAGAGGAAATAGAAGAAGAGGTCACTTCTCGACCCCGGACCTCAACCGAACTACGGAATATGCGAAAAGATTTCACCCGTCTTCCAGGGGAGCACATTGTCACCTGGTTGCTCCGGTGCTGGGACAATGGGGCCGATGGTCATGAACTAGAAGGTAGGGAAGCCAAGCAGCTGGGATCACTTGCTAAGGAAGGAGGAATTGACAAAGCGATTGCAAGAGAGAAGCGAGCCCTCAGTCTTTGGAGGCGGCTCCTGGCAGCTGTGAAGGAAAGGTTTCCCTACAAAGACGATATTACGAATCGCTCAGCCAACTGGACCACGATAGAGAAAGGCATCCAGTCCCTGAGGGAATCAGCCATTATAGAGATGATCTATCGTAGGCCGGATTCTGGGAACACATCCGTAGACCCAGATGAAGTCGAATGTACACGACCCATGTGGCGGAAACTTACACGGAGTGCGCCATCATCATATGCCCACACATTGGCATCAATGACCTGGAATGACGGAGTATCACCAACAGTGGATTTCCTGATTCGTCAACTCCGAGAGTTCGAAGACAATCTCACCCCTTCCATCATTTCAGCTGTGGAAAAACTGTCCCAGGAGTTCAAACAATTGAGAGACGATTTATCCGATCTATCCAGCTCTCCACGCGTACCAACCCATGTCTCAGCTATCAACAGAAGGCGCCCTACTGCTCGAGAAAGAAAATATACGAGGTACACGCCACGGGCCACCCTATGGTTTTACCTGCGGGATCATGGAGAAGACATGAGAAAGTGGGATGGAAAACCTACTTCAGCTCTGGAGCAACGGGTGCGTGAACTGAAGAGGAGAACAATGGTCAAGGATGATCCTCCCAGGAAAGCTGCTGCTCCAGTCTCTGGCGAGCAGTTTCCCAGATGGAGCGAAAGAGCTGATTTTACTCCAGCCCCTGTGATAAGGAATACTAATCCCTTTCTACAAGACAGAAGTGGAGAATTTTGTGATCACTATTAGAGGGGCCCTGCCTCCAGCCAGGTGGAGGAGAGGGATAATCGGGTTTACTGGACTGTGTGGATCAGATGGCCTGGCACATCAGTCCCACAGAAGTATAAGGCTCTAGTAGATACCGGTGCACAGTGTACTCTGATGCCATCAAGGTATCAAGGGGTGAAACCCATTTCTATTTCTGGAGTGACAGGAGGATCCCAAGCGTTAACTATGCTGGAAGCTGAAATCAGCCTGACTGGGAGGAAGTGGCAAAAGCACCCCATTGTAACTGGTCCAGGGGCTCCATGCATCCTTGGCATAGACTATCTCAGGAGAGGGTATTTCAAAGACCCAAAAGGGTATAGATGGGCTTTTGGTATCGCTGCCTTGGAGACAGAGGAAATTAAGCAGCTGTCCACCTTACCCGGTCTCTCAGAGGATCCTTCTGTTGTGGGGTTGCTGAAGGTCGAAGAACAACAAGTGCCAATTGCGACCACAACAGTGCACCGGTGGCAATATCGCACCAACCGAGACTCCTTGATTCCCATCCATAAGCTGATCCGCAGACTGGAGAGCCAAGGAGTGATCAGCAGGACCCGCTCACCCTTTAATAGCCCCATATGGCCAGTGCAAAAGTCTAATGGAGAGTGGAGATTAACAGTAGACTATCGTGGCCTGAACGAAGTCACACCACCATTGAGTGCTGCCGTACCGGACATGTTAGAACTTCAGTATGAACTGGAGTCAAAGGCAGCCAAGTGGTATGCCACAATTGACATTGCCAATGCATTTTTCTCAATCCCTTTGGCAGCAGAATGCAGGCCACAGTTTGCTTTCACTTGGAGGGGCGTCCAGTACACTTGGAACCGACTGCCCCAGGGGTGGAAACACAGCCCTACCATCTGCCATGGATTGATCCAGACTGCACTGGAACAGGGGCAAGCTCCAGAACACCTGCAATACATTGATGACATCATCGTGTGGGGTGATACAGCGGAAGAAGTTTTTGAGAAAGGGAGGAAAATAATCCAAATCCTGCTGAAGGCCGGTTTTGCCATAAAACGGAATAAGGTCAAGGGACCTGCACAGGAGATTCAATTTTTGGGAATAAAATGGCAAGATGGACACCGCCAGATCCCCACAGACGTGATCAACAAGATAACAGCAATGTCTCCACCAACTAACAAGAAAGAAACACAAGCTTTCTTAGGTGTTGTGGGGTTCTGGAGAATGCACATCCCAAATTACAGTCTGATTGTAAGCCCTCTCTACCACGTGACCCGGAAGAAGAATGATTTCAAATGGGGCCCTGAGCAACAACAAGCCTTTGAACAAATTAAACGAGAAATAGTTCATGCAGTAGCCCTTGGACCAGTCCGGGCCGGGCCAGATGTGAAAAATGTGCTCTATACCGCAGCTGGGGAGAATGGTCCTACCTGGAGCCTCTGGCAGAAAGCTCCAGGGGAGACTCGAGGTCGACCCCTTGGCTTTTGGAGTCGGGGATATAAAGGATCCGAGGCCAGCTACACTCCCACTGAAAAAGAGATACTGGCAGCCTATGAAGGGGTTCGAGCTGCCTCAGAAGTGATTGGAACTGAAGCGCAGCTCCTCCTGGCACCCCGGTTGCCTGTGCTGGGCTGGATGTTCAAAGGCAGGGTCTCCTCTACACATCATGCAACTGATGCTACATGGAGTAAGTGGGCCGCACTAATTACACAACGAGCTCGAATAGGAAATCCCAGTCGTCCAGGAATTCTAGAAGTCATCATGGACTGGCCAGAGGGCAAAGATTTTGGGATGTCACCAGAAGAGGAGGTGACGCGTGCTGAAGAGGCCCCACCATATAATGAACTGTCAGAGAGTGAAAAGCAATATGCCTTGTTTACTGATGGGTCCTGCCATATTGTGGGAAAGCATCGGAGATGGAAGGCAGCTGTGTGGAGTCCCCTGCGACAAGTTGCAGAAACTGCTGAGGGAGAGGGTGAATCGAGTCAATTTGCAGAGGTGAAAGCCATCCAGCTGGCCTTGGACATTGCTGAACGAGAAAAATGGCCAGTACTTTATCTCTATACTGACTCATGGATGGTGGCAAATGCCCTGTGGGGGTGGTTGCAGCAATGGAAGCAGAGCAACTGGCAACGCAGAAGTAAACCCATCTGGGCTGCTGCATTGTGGCAAGATATCGCTGCTCGGGTGCAGAACCTGGTGGTGAAGGTACGCCACGTAGATGCTCATGTACCCAAGAGTCAGGCCACTGAGGAACACCAGAATAACCAGCAAGTGGATAAAGCTGCTAAGATTAAAGTGGCTCAGATGGACTTGGATTGGCAACATAAGGGTGAATTATTTTTAGCCCGGTGGGCCCATGACACCTCAGGCCATCAAGGCAGAGATGCAACATATAGATGGGCTCGTGATCGAGGGGTGGACTTAACGATGGACACTATTGCCCAGGTTATTCACGAATGTGAAACATGTGCTGCAATTAAGCAAGCCAAGCGGTTAAAGCCTCTCTGGTATGGAGGACGATGGCTGAAGTACAAATATGGGGAGGCCTGGCAGATTGACTATATCACACTCCCACCAACCCGCCAGGGCAAGCGCTATGTGCTTACCATGGTGGAAGCAACCACCGGCTGGCTGGAAACATACGCTGTGTCCCATGCCACTGCCCGGAACACTATCCTGGGCCTTGAGAAACAAGTCTTGTGGCGACACGGCACCCCAGAGAGAATTGAGTCAGACAATGGGACTAATTTCCGGAACAACCTCATAGACACTTGGGCCAAAGAGCATGGCATTGAGTGGGTATACCACATCCCCTACCATGCACCAGCCTCTGGGAAAATCGAACGGTACAATGGGCTGTTAAAAACTACACTGAGAGCAATGGGTGGTGGGACTTTCAAACACTGGGATACACATTTACCAAAAGCCACCTGGTTGGTCAACAGTAGGGGATCTGCCAACAGGGCTGGCCCAGCCCAATCAGAATTTTTACGTACTGTAGAGGGGGATAAAGTTCCTGTGGTGCACATAAAGAATTTGTTGGGGAAGACAGTCTGGGTTATTCCTGCTTCAGGTAAAGGCAAACCCACTCGTGGGGTTGCTTTTGCTCAGGGACCTGGATATACTTGGTGGGTAATGCGGGAAGATGGGGAAGTCCGATGTGTACCTCAAGGGGATTTGATTTTGGGGGAAAACAGCCAATGAACTCAATTGTACGCTGTTGCCTGCTCTATAACACTTTTATAGCCCACCAGCTAGATATCTTCAGGTCACCAGCCATTGACCCTGACTTCCCTCCGATCATCACCTCAACAAAGAATGAATTTTGAGGAAACCAGATGAGCTCAGCAGTGACCAGATGAGTTTGGCGGTATCATCAGCAGGCAACAACCCAACACTATGTACCGTCCCTCCTGCCCTGAAAGACTATTACAAGAGATGGAGCCTGACATCATGGACTGGATGAGTTCAGCAATTTTACAGGGATTGGTCCATGGACTAGGGAACGATATCTTTCTCTGTGTGTGGGTGTGGGTGTATATATATGTGTATATATGGGACAGGGGTGATGGTGTGCTGAGAGATGTGGGATCTGAGCATGACGTGAATGGTATGGAATAAGGGGTGGATACTGTCCTGGGTTCAGCTATAGCAGTCATTTTTCTCCTGCTTAGTAGCTGGTGCAGTGCTGTGTTTTTTAACTTTCAGCCTGGGAACAACGCTGATAACACCGATGTTTTTAGTTGTTGCTAAGTAATGTTTATTCCAACCAAGGACTTTCTCAGTCTCATGCTTTGCCAGGGAGGAGGGGAAGCCGGGAGGAAGCAGAGACAGGACACCTGACCCAAACTAGCCAAAGGGGTATTCCATACCACAGCACGTCATGCCCAGTATATAAACCGGGGGGAGTTACCCGGAAGGCCCAGATCACTGCTCGGGTCGGGCTGGGTATCGGTCGGCGGGTGGTGAGCAATTGTATCCTCTCCCCTTGTTATTTCACTAATCGTTATTATCATTGGTGGTAGCAGTAGTGGTTTTGTGTTATACCTTAGTTGCGGGACTGCTCTTATCTCAACCCGTGGGAGTTGCATTCTTCCCATTCTCCTCCCCATCCCTCCGGGAGCGGGGGGAGGAAGAAGGGGGGGGGGGGGGAAGTGAGCGAGCGGCTGTGTGGTTCTGAGTTACCGGCTGGGCTCAAACCACGACAACAGATCTAAGACTACTTTCAAGTACAGTTAGAGGATGACATCAGTTTCTGGTTAGCACCAGTGCTGGCTGAATTTCAACAAGAGATGCAGTTCTATTACCCAATTATCTACTCTCACAGTTTTTGAGATGACAGTAATTGTCATAGGTTACTAACAAAAAATAAACTTTTATAAGCACGAAAGGGTAAGTTTTTTCTTATTTGACTTACTGAAATTCCCATTTGGATAAAATAACAAATTCAGCTTACTGTGATTGAGGACGCTCTCTTCTATTTACAGTGAAGCAGCACAACAAACTTATGCTATCTCAGACTGCATGACATCTGGCCCCAGGCTCAGTGCAGTTTCTACATGCACTGCTTCCTGTCAGAGTAATTAAGTGCATTTTTCTTGATTAACAAAAATCCAAACAAGATAAAGAGCTAATTTGCTTTCTGCTCTGGGTCCCAGTGGATGAAGCCTGTACGTATTTCTTGGGGGTTCGTTATTGTTTTCACTTCAGTATTGAGATAAATCTAATGACTTTCTTGAGAATGCTATAAACAGGTAATATTTAGATGCACCAAGATTTTTGTAATAATATATTATTTAAATTCATACTAAAGTCAATTTAGGCTTGAGGAGCTGAAAGGAAGGAGCCAATATGAGCAAAAATATTTTCTTGTTTTATCGTCCTGTAAAAAGGGAGATGTGCAGATTCTGAGTTAACACTTGCTAGCAATTCAAAGCTTCTATCAATATAAATTTGCATGAGAAACAGATGGTGAACAAATACATACAAAGCAAATCTGACCAAGGCCATTTTACTGTTAAAACTATGTGGAATGCAGTAAGTGAACACCCAGAAGGGCAGTGAGTATTTTGTTCTGACAAATGAAGGTGGAAATACTAGCTTATACGAGCCATCCTTACTTAAATAACATAGTAACTGTCTGGCAAGTTTTGTGGAAAAAATAATCTAATAAATAATTAATCAGAACTGAACTGAATAGTTGCTGCAGTTGGCAACCTGGCACAAAAATAAAGTCTGTATAGGAATGGGAAGTAGAAACACTCAATCGAACACTTGTCAAATTTAGAGACATGGAAGGTATGCCTCAGAAACTCCTCTAAAAGAAGATTTAGCAAATTTACATGTAAATCCCATTCTCTCTCCCCATCTACCCTTTTAATTTTTTTTTCAAACCCCTCCAAATTCTAACCGCGTAGGAGTAACTGCTCCTGTGTGAGGTGACGCCTTGGAATATATTAAGCAGATGGTAGCTCATCCATCCATCCACCACACAACCCGTTTGCAAAATACGGGGCTATACAACAGCATCAAATAAATCTCTTTTCTAAAGCTCTGTGTAGGTTTCTAACACGCAGAGAAATTTCTTTTTTTTTTTTTTAAATACCCTTTTTCATTTCCTATCCACATAAAACGTAAAATGTTTGAAACCACTGTAACATTGTAATAAGAAGCTTTAAAATACACCGATGGGTCAAACCACAGTCTTCCTTGGGGCCCTATAGTGGATTTGTCATGACCAGCAGTAGGCCAGTGGGTCGTACTGAGAAGGAGCCAACAATTCACAGTGGGTGAAGACTTCTTGGAAACATTAGGAATAAAAATGGTTACATTTCATATTAAAACTGTGCTAAATGTCTGGCTTAGCCTGGTCATTTGGGACACTCAGCATATGTCTCTAAAGCTGTGAGGTTATTTTTAATACTCCTGTAGGTCACCTTTAAATGAATTTGCACTTCAGTGATTATCTTTGCTAAAGCATGTATTATACCTTCCGAAAGTAAGGAAACTTGTATGTGCTGTATGGCATCCTCAGACAGAACACAGTTCATTACAGCATGAAGCTCATTGTAGTGCTCTAATGATTCTGTTAAAATTCTGGTCAGCTTCTCCCAATCAGATACTGGAAAGTAACGAGGTTCTCCAACACCACGGGCAAAGTGGCAGTAAATTAGTGGCTTATGGATAAATATGTGCTCATCAACACCCTGGTGGTAACAATATAGAGATATAAACAAGTATTCACCCAGCATATTAACCCTTTATCGCAATTTTCTCGTTTGTGTGTGTGTGCAGTTACGAAGTCTGGGAATGACCCTGTTAGCTATAGAACCAATATCGGATAGTATTTTAATTTTTTCCACCAGGCTCTGGCAGTATGTCATTTCTAGAAGTCTAGCTTCAAGATCTCTTGGACTGTGTCTTCTCTCTGGAGACAGTTGAAAAGGGTATAAAATGTAATTCAGATTTGGGTGATAGCTTTTCGTTTCAGGTCCCTTTCTGAACAGAAGTGAGTTCACCCCAAAATTACAAGATGATTTTTCCCAGGTATTTTATGCTATTTATATATAAATTAATGTAGTTATACTCTGCTTTCCTTGGAGTATACCCTACTTCAGTGCATTCTCTATTGATTCCTAATATTCTCCATGGCATGCAATCATAAGGAGGCGGTAACATCTGGACAGAAAAGACATTATGAAGAAGAAACTTGAGTAAGTATGCTTCTTCAAGTAAAACAGAGGACAGAATATTTCTTATGACTGCAGTGATTTTGTTTTTATCACCTTTTGTATTGAAATTATGCCCATTCAGACGAGGAAGAGAACAAAAAATATATTCTATAATAAAAAATTAATCTGTAAATTATGAAGTTCCAATATCATGACATCCTTTTCATCTTCCTAATGCTTAGAAAATAATACAGCATGGAACAGGGAGGATAACATGAAGTAAGATGTATCTATTTGTAAGAATCACACCTCAAAATATCTTCTGTAGCGTGGATGAGAGTTTTGTTAAAATGGTCAGTATCTTTTTTCTCTGTACATTTAACTCAGCAAATACAGGATCACTTCATGGAGCCATAAAAGTATCAAGTCAACAGGAATCTATATATCACTGGGGTAGTGAAAGTGTTCCATGAAAATCATTTTCATTCGAACACTTTATTTTCCCTACACATGACACTGTCAATCCCTCATTAGAAACTAAAATGTTTCCGTCAGTGATACGCATTCTTGGGTCACCAAAACATGAATATTTACTTCCCACAGTATGTATGTTTAATGGGCAATTAATGACCTGTTGTAAAAGGAGTTATATAATGAGGTTGTATGTTTGCCTTGGGAACAGTGAACCCTTCCTCCTCACCCTTCTTTCTATGACTTTCATCTTTGTTGTAATCCCATTTCATTTGTCTCTGACGCACCTCTTTCTCTTCAGGAAAGTCTGACTGCATCATACCGGACATCCCAGCTTCTGTTTAAAATTTCTTTTTTCTAGATTGCCTTTTTTGTTCTGCATTCTTCCCAACTACACTCCCAGTATATGTTACCCTGACACACTGACTACCAAAGGACTACACCAGCACTATAAACAGCACATCAGACTTGAGATTGCCTAAGATATTTTCCTTTTGTTTCTGATGTGTTGTTCAGCTTGACCCTTTGGGTACCCTTCATTAATTATCACTTTGCTACACCAACTCTCTATTTTCTTACTGGCTGTTATCAGTCAACAAACTCTGGCCTTGTTAAAGGTTCCTCTTGACTTCAGGATTTCACCCAGAGTGGCAGTTCTGGCATAGTTTAATCAAGAATGCTGCATTCATTTTTAGGAATTAGCAAGTTAAAATCTCTGCCACAAAGTGCTAATACAAATGCATTCACTGCAGCTTTTGCAGTATGGAGTTACCCTCATACTTAAAACTATATCCAGCAATCACATTAATTTGTATTTGGTGAGCAAGTGGCTCACGTAACCATACTTCCCCTAACATTTTCATATTCATGTACAAGCTAATTCAATGTCATTTATCTATTTTTATGCTTAGCACACAGAACTATTGAAAATTTTATTTGGAAATTTCCCATGACTGGGGTTTTTCCTATGAAAATATTCCTTTTTGCAGTGACCTTTTGATCCAGCTGTATCATGAGATTCTAAAAACTGACATCCTGCTCTCCTTCTTTCTTCTAAACAGATGTTAAATAGGCAGCTCTTGGGAACTCTAGGTAAAATTCCAAACTCAATCCAAAGATGAGTATTTCCAAATGGATTGAAAAAAGGAAATTGTCTTTAAAGGCTAGAGGTAATATACAAAGATCAGAAACTGTTGAAGTATAGAAAAACAAATTATGCTTTTCAAAGCACAGTTGTCCCAGCAATACCTCTTACAACCAGAAAGATTTGAAGTATGCTTTTTATAATATTGATTCCCCTTTGCCAACCTCATATACACTCTTTCAGGTTTCCCAAATTGCTGCGGTCTCCCACGCACCTGCTGATGGTCTCACACTATTGCTCACTTGTTGCCAGCTTGATCCACAGTACTAAAAATGTTCTCACTCATGCAGAAAGTGATAGATGAATTTGTTAAAATCTAACCCAGATAGGAAGGCTAAGCAAAAAGCAAACTTAATACCAGGTTCACTGAATTGCCAAATTTTATGGTATTTTAACAACATTTTTTTTTTGGGGGGGGGTGGGTAAGGGGGGGGAAATAAGTATGTTCAGAAATGTTAAATGTGTTTTGCTTCCATTTATTTCTTTCCTCCATCCTTTTCACTTTTTGCTGGCAGCATGCAGCAGGCAGTAGAGGAATTATGATGAGAGTGCTTTTTCAGGAAAGATCCTGCCAAACTTTATGGGCAACAGAATGAAATGTGAGGACCATTCACATCTGAAAAGCTAACTGTCATGGCCACAGTTGAATGTGCACTTGCAAAGGGATGAGGAAGGCAGCGTAGAGCTATCATCTCCAGTGTGAGTCATTTGGTCTCCTCAGGACACTGCATCCTCATCTCTCCCCGCAGTCTGCTCTGCACGTAAGAACAGGGTATCTGTTGTCCAAGTATTTGCAATAAGTGAATCTATAGCCCAAGTTTTGTCCTTTGCTATGTCAGACTTCATCTATAAGATGTCTATTTCATAGACTATAGCAGAGTGGAGAGATACCACGTAAGCTTTATGTAAGCTGCCTTTAACAGGGCAACAACCAGAACTCTGCAGACATGTTTACCTTGCTTTTTCAAGATAAATGGTAAGTGTGCAGGGACCATGAATCTGCCACATTTAGGTTGTTTCTGGTACTTGAGTCAGCTTGTTCAAGCTTTGCACTACATGGCACAGTAGCTTGCTGTACAGACAGGCTCAGAATAAATACATTTGGGAGTACTACTATTTGTAGGAGCTGTTCACATTCAATTTTTGAGCAGTCTGAAACACAGACCTAGATTCTTAATCATGTGGCAGCTTCTCATGGATGCCAAAAGGAAATGCACAAGAAACAGGATACATGAGATCTAATCATTATCTTGTAAATACTAAACTTTTAACTATAAGCATCATACAACACAAACCTAGGAATAAGTTCATCACGGTTATGTAATGCATTTCAATTTTTAAAACAGTAATTAAAAAAGCAACAACTTTGCCGGAGCTTCAGACCCGACTGAATCTGGTGCAAAAGTATGTGAAACATTGTCAAATTTATTCTCTTGGTATCTTTACCTTTTAGAGTTTATAAGATAACTTTTGGGTTTATAAGAGAGTTGTATCCTGAGATTTTATATGCACTTCTATACTGGTAATTACAACATCCTAGATACCTCATGGCTCAGATTCTCACTGTCTGAGAATTCTATATTCTTTCTGGTGGCTGATGGGCTACCATAAGAAAATGGCATTACAGATTTAGAAGATGTTCAGGCATGGTAGTTACTTAGAATATTGACATATCCTAAACACACATATTGGGGGAACTCTCCATTCAGTTAGACTAGAGATGTTAAAGAAAATCCAAGTATTACATAAATCATTCAAGACTCTATAATATTTAGAAAAGAGAAAGAGCAATTTATACATACAAGAACTACATGGAAAGGCCTTTATTACCTGGAACATACGCATCAAATCTCTTACATTAAAACCATAATTGAATCCAGCCACTGTGGGTAGAAAGTTGTGGATCATTTTCTGATGCAGACAGATTGCATCTTATATGAGTGAAATGATAGATTTCACTACACTGTAACTGCAACTTCAGTGCTGGAAAAGGATATTTATGGTCCTGCTCTATATGGTTTAAAGCATCCATCTCTGGGAAGTGGACAGCAAACGGGAAGAAATGTCTCTGAGAGATTAAAAAAAAAAAATGTGTGTGTGGAGAAATGGAAAATTTCTTCTTTTAAAATATACCCGCATAAATATTTTAATAACACTGAAACCTAGAAATGGAAAGCACAAGTTCAAAAGGTTTTCACAGCCAAAGCACACAGTGTTAAATATCTTATTCGTTCCCTGTCTCACTCAATGGAGATCATAATTACTATCAAGTTGGTATGAAACCTGCCAAATGAGCCTGACTTCAGGGCAGTGTGCTCCTTTGCAGCTGTTTTCTTTCCAGAATGCTTCATAATCTGTGTGTATTTAATCAAATTTGGACAGCTCAGAGTCTGAATGTTGTTAAAAAAAAAAAAAATTAAAAAGGCATACAGCACCTTAGCGGAGTACCAGGCAAAGAGGAACTGTAATAGAGTTGTTAAATTTCTCAGGAAGGGTAGTATATTGATCCTTTATCTTGGATCAATCCAATTATAATTCTATTATCAACATCTTTACGGTCTTTCTAACAGTCACCTAAAAAACAGAGAACTTGGAAAAATTACCTGAGGATGCTTTTTTTCCCCCAGGTGTGGCTCAGATCAAACAGGTCAAATTGCAGAATCCTGCATTTGCAGAACATTTCTATACAAAAGAAAAAAATCCACCTGTAATCAGAAAGATATAAACAACATGTTTTGAGTCTAAGAAGAAGTTCATAAAACTCATACACTTTTGCAGAAATTACACTTTTGATCAGTCAGCATTTTCAAATGAAATCATGTCATAGAACATTCCTAATCAACCTAAATGTAAAATATACTAATATATGCAGGATCAAAACTTTGATTTCCTACAGTTAAACCAAGCAGCATGAGAAGCTATTGGATATGTTTCTCAATAATATCTATTAGCAAAAAATTGTTGACAAATACAATAGAGACAACACTTCAAATGCTGGAAAGATGGTTTCATGTAAATGCACAAAAACAGTATTTAAAAAACTATATATTTTGAGGTATGAAAAGATATTAAAACTACTCAGATAAAATCTCTGCTTAGGGAAAAACTCTATGTAACACAAAGAAACCATACTAAACGTATTTTAGAGTGACCAGCTAAAAAAAAAAAATCATTAAAAGAGTCTAACAGTGCAAAATGGTAGCCAGGCACAAAGTGTGCTATTGAAGATAAAAGGACTCCTGCACTTTAGACTAATTAGGTCCCTTAATTTCAGCTGTCATTAGTAGGTGAAAAGTAGTGAACCTGACCTTGAACTTCATGTGCAAAGGGATGACGGAATGAATGGTTGAAACTCCAACTGAACCTGCCCACTAAAACACTGTCCCTGCAGTCAGAACACCACTCTGTATTGACTCTCACTAAAATAAATGTTACGATTAGAAGCCAGCTTCTAGGAAAATAGTAAGAGTCAATAATTATAAAATAAGTAGAAAATGTCATGGTATTATTTTAGTATTAAGACTATAATCGTCCTTGTGATACTTGATCTTCTCAAAAAAAACATGATTTAATTCAGCAATATAGGTTGCAGCTGTCTAGATGTGAAAAATTTGCATGCTTATTACCTGTGATGACACACACATACATAGATGAGCCAAACTGGTTCAGAGCAAGGATTCATCCAGACTAGGATGTGGTCAGCAGCAGCCACCTGAGGAGAATAAAAACACCACAAGCACATATATTTCCACTCCCCCAAATACTCTTATCATCTCCAAATATTTTCAGCTCACGAGATGCTCTGAGTTGGTTGTGTTTTGTATACATAACATAGCAGCCTTCCAAATGTTAGCATTGGTCTCCTCTTGAACATTTGGAAACTTCTGCTCATTACAGCCTTTGGAAAGGAGCTGCAAAGGCCCTTTACCCACTGCATGAAACCCCTCTTCTTGTTTTAAACCTCTCTCTCCTACTCCCTTTAGGTGTTCTTGCACTGTAGGAGACAGCAAATAGTCAATCCACGTCCACCTTTTTGCTAGCACTTGTGATTTTGTAGATCTCTAATATATCTGCTCAGGTTGACCCTCTTCAAAGACCAAGTCCCGGCCTGCTTACAGAAGCTGTTCCCTGCATTTTCGATCTTTGTTGCCCTTCTCTGCACCTTGTCCAGTTCTAAAACATCATTTCTGCAATTACATGACTAGTGAATAATCATGTTTTCTATTTGTTCTCTGTTCATTGATTTGCCTTTTTTAAAATGTTTTTTATATGTTTTATATTTTTTATATGTTTATATGTTTATGTTTTATATGTTTTCTATTTGTTCTCTGTTCATCGATTTGCCTTTTTTTTTAATATATATTTTTTTTATATGTTTTGGGTTTTTTTGACTGCTGCCAAGCCCTGAGCTGATGTTTTCATGGAACTATTCAACATAACTCACAGGTCTTGGTCTTCAGTGGTGGTAATTGTCAATTCAGAGCCCATTATCTTCTATGCGTTTGTTTTTCCCAATGTACATGTAATTCACATTTATCTACACTGAATTTCCTCTGGATAATTTTATTACCCAATCACTTTGGCAATTCTTCACAGCTGGTTCTCATCATTACTACCTGGAAGAACTACCCATCATCACCAAAACCTTGTCACTTCATTGTTCACCCTATTTCCAGGTATCTTACATATATTTTTAAACAGCATGGATCTCCTTGTGGAATTCCCCCATGATCTCTCCTCCAGTGTAAGAACTAGCCATTTACTCTTATCCTCTGTTTCTGACTTTCTTGGCCACTTATTAAGCCATGTGGCAAGTTTTTTATGTTGTGGCAGTTTCATTTCTGTCTAAGCCCCCAGTGTGAGGTTTTATCAAAAGCCTGTTGGAAACTAAAGCAGAATACATCAGTCAGACCACTCTTATCCTTGCTGTTCAAACAGATCCATCTGTTTCAAGAGCTTTTGGGTGGAAACTTATTACTGTTTCTTACTATTCATTCTGTCTTTTGGTACTGTTACTCATTCCTCAGTTTCTTCAGTTTTAGGCAGAGCTTTGCTGAGGTCCCCACTCTTGCCCCATGAGAAAATAAAAAAGGTTTCTATGTAGGAATAGCTCCAGTTTTTCTCACAGCAAACATCAGTACAAAAAATGAGTTAGCTTCCCTGGAAAGCCTTTATCCTCTGAGTAGCCATTTTGTATGCTGGTCATCAGGTGTTTCTGCTGAAGTGATGGAAAAAAAGGGTTAGCAGAAATTTTGATCCCGAAACTAGTTATTCCTTAAACTATTTTGGCTAGACTGATTGGAGTTTTATATTTAGTCTTGAGTTTACAGTCCTTCCTACTTACTCTGTTTGGACACAATTTCAGTTTTCTGAATGATCCTTCCTGTTTTTAGCAGCTTTTTTTGCTTCGCTGGTTAGCCATGCCCAGTCTCCTTTTACCCTTTCTGAAGTCTTTCCCAAAGGATGGGGCATGCTCTGCTGCTGTGCCCTTAGCTCAGTGATCTTCTTGCTCCCTGGAAAGATTTAATTCTTTTAGTAGCCCATTTTAGCTTCTTTTTAGTGGGCTTCCCTGTTTTCACAGAGTTGCTCTTTTTGAAGTTAAGCACACTTGTGGTGGATTTTTTTGGCCTTTGTTGCTCCTGTGGAGGGACTGAATTGAAGTACATTATGGTCACTGTCACAGAGCAGTGATTCCATTGTGAGATTTTGAACCAGATCCTGCACATCACTCAATACACAAACAAGCTGCCACTCAGTGCGGTCTAGTTGCTTAGGGAGCTCATCTCAGTCCCACTCTCTGCTTTGCTGCTCAGCCAGCTCAGTCACAGGTGCACGGCTCTCCAGAGGATTTGCATGTGGGTCTGTCAGAAATGGGATTAAGGGAACCGAATTGTTGTTTCCTTTAGTAGACTATGCATTTAATAAATATAGCTGAGAAACAAGGTTGTAGTAAAGCATAGTGCTTGTTGAGGTAAATTGTCTGTCATATGCACATCTTAGCAGACCCATTTTACCTGTCTTTGAAATTCAAATCTTAACCACTTTAAAAATGAAAACCCCCAAGCCTGAGCATGGGTACAGGCAGTGGCAGCCAAGATTTGGCACAAGGTAGGAAAAACATGTCTGCCAGGCAACTGCCACAAACAGCTCCTTTGATCTGGCAGGTGAAACACAGCCAATATACGCTCCCCAAAACTCAGAAACAAATTAATCACAATCCGATTTTAATACAAAATAAAGTTAATCCGAAGGGAAGGGAGGAAGGGAGGAAGGGAGGAAGGGAGGAAGAGAGGAAGGGAGGGAGGGAGGAAGGGAGGGAGGGAGGGAGGAAGGAAGGGCCCCCTGAGGCACAGTTTTGCTGCCTTCTCTTCATCTGTCACGAAAGACAAAACTGTGAAGTTCACTAAAGGCTTCCATGTCTCTTGGCATTGTGTGTGGCAAGTTTCCAGGCCCTGCCAAGAAGAGTAGCACCATAAAAACTTAAGACACAAAGGTAGACAAATAGTCCTGCTGGTGTGTGAAGGTTTGGAGACCTCTGTACCTTACTGTACTGCTTAGAGAGTCAAAGGACTTTTGAGGAGACCTGGGGTGTGTTACACATGATTCTGGTTTTATAACACAGTGCTTATTCACCTATGTGAGCTTCTGGGAATGCGCTGGCAACAGGTCTAACTGAAGGCTTCCATATATACCCTGTCCCCTCAGCACCTTTTCTCTGATACTTATAACTGTGTCATTCCTTGTCTTCTCTGTGTGAGACAGAGCACCATCTGTCTGCTGTGCAAGGCTGTAACAAAATGTTAGGATGTTCATTCTCTTTAAATTAAGAGCTTGAGTGTTACTGTGAGCAAAAACATTTTGTTAAAATATGGCATTTGGCGCACCTACCCAAAGATGCTGATTTACTGAAAAACTTCCAGCAGTGGGATTCATGCATGTGACACACTGACAATTGTGAATTTCTTTTAAAATCAGTTTCTGTCTGTCATACCTATGTAGTTACAAAATAACAAAGGCATAATAAAGCTCAATTGTATATTCACAGTTTGAGATTTCTATTGACAGATCTTCACACTGAATGCTTCTGCAAGAAAGTGTGATTATGTAGCTCTGTTAAAAGAACTGAAAACTCTCCTTTGTTACAACTCTCTTACACACCATTTCTATCATTTGGAATCTTTTAAGGGATGTGTCAAAGTTGACAGGCCCAAATTTGGCCTCCTCTCACCAAATTATATTTGTAGATTTAAAATACCTTCCATGTTGCAAAAAAATCCCAGCAGTCAGCCTCTCCAAGACAAGTGCTAACTTCTTTGCCTAACTCCAGGTCAGCCAATAAGACAGCAACAATCTACTCTTTCGTCTCACTAAATACAGGTTTCTGCTCATGTTCTACACCAGCCCTCCTTTTATGACCTACATATTAAGTTGGTACAGGGCTGAAAAATCACTCTGTTTAATCATTTACCTATGGGTTAGATGGTTGTATTAGTTCAGCTTGTTACCTCTAACCTTCTGCTGCGCCATTGAGAGCTCTATTATTTCACAGCCACAAGAGTGGCTTTTGCTTAAAATTTAAGCTTTACTTAAAATTTACAGAGCTAACCTTCTGTGTTCTCTTCTGTCACACATCATGTTGCACGGGACTAACAATGGCAGCTAGTTTAACTTCTTGGATCTTTGTTTTCTAGCCTGAAAATGAGGTCAATAACATTTTCCCAATGTACAGGAAAGCTGGGTGGTTCACTTTGTCCAAAGAAATCCCGAGTCTGTAGCAGCTAAAATTGAGAGAGAGAGAGGGAATGGGAGATTTTATAGATATATACACACACATATATATACGTAAATGCAATTAAAGAATATCTGTTTGGTTGTGCTTCACTGAGAATCCAAAAGGATTCTAGGAATGTGGAAATTTTGTGTTCTAAAAAAATACTTGAGATATTAAAATGTGAAGTACAATAGCAGAGGACTGCAAGTCTGGCTGTTCAGCTGTTCTTGACAAAAGAAAAAGAATAATTTCAGGTCAGAAAAACAGTTCATCTCTTAGACATAAAACAAAAAAATAAACAAAAACCCCCACAGAATCAATCAACCAATCAAACAAACAAAAAAACCCAAAAATCTAAACCAAACCAAAATCTGCAAAGGAAACCCTAAATTCATGGAGTTGCAATGCTAATCTTCTCTTCCTGCTCATGTAACAATCCAATAGAGATCCAAAATAGGATTAATTTTAATTCATATGCCTAGAGTAGGCCATTAGATTATAGTATCTCCTGGTCTAGATTTATCAGAGAGTTGTATCCAGAAGACTAACATTTTGATCCAAGCATCCTAAAGTAATTACTCTAAACTCCTAGTCAGTCTTAGCCACTTTTCCTTCACACACATAGGTGTATTTTATAAGAAACTAAATAACTGCAAAGGACAGACTAAGGGCATCTTCTTTGGTCCATTTCATACCTCCCCCATTCTTTTGGAAACTTTAATAGGATGCACAGAGGTGCTTTGGAGTTCCTGAACATATTATGCTTCAAACCCTTTCAAGCAAAAAGGTAGCAAGACCAGAAGTTCCCACACCTCAGCACACCATTGGGCTTTTGGGAAAGAAAGAACAACGTCTTTTTTTCCCCCCTTCAGCCAGCCAGGCCTAAAATATTTGACAAAACCAAAACTCCGACAAAACACTAACAGCAAAATACTATGCTGCAGTTATCAAACAACGCCTGTAATCCTTCTAAACTAGATTGGACATATATTGCCCTTGACTTGACAAGGGACAGGTTACAGAAATTCAGGAACAATGTCCAAAACCACATTTCGCACCTTGAGGCTCTGCATCCATTGCTTGTTTAATTTGCTCACCCTGCAGTGATTTTGTGTCTCGGCTGCACTTGTTCAGCACTTCTTGGAACCTTTCAGCATAACAGTGAGGCTTTCTAAAGCCAGGATTCAGGGAGAACTTAAAACAATATTTTGCCCAAACTGCAGGAAGAAGTTATCATATCCTGAGCATGACATTCTATGATACGGAATATCCATTTGGCTAGTTTGGGTCAGGTGTCCTGTCTCTGCTCCCTCCCGGCTTCTCATGCCCTTCCTCACTGGCAGAACATGGGAAACTGAAAAGCCCTTGATCAGAGCAAGTGCTACTTAGCAACAACTAAAACATTGGTATGTTATCAGCATTGTTCTCAGACTAAAGCCAGAACACAGCACCAGGTACCAGGAAGAAAATTAACTCTATCCCAGCTGAAACCAGGATACCAGTGTGTTAAAATTCCTGTAATTGCAATTTTCTCTCCCTCCCTTTTGAAATGTAGGTTATTGAACTAATAGTTTATACCAGGAAAATAGTTATTTAACTTTTCACATTTATGACAATGAGTGATAGTTACACTGCATTAAATAAGTGATTCGCTCTCCTAAAAAGACATGTCTAGATTTGATCTAGGATAGGTAAAGAGGATGTCAAAAATTCTACCAGAATTGACAGCATTTCTATGGAAGAGTCACCATTCATCATTAACTGAGCTAATCTAGTTACTCACAGGCTGTGGATGTGGTATAAGGATTTTTGTCCTGATTTCTAAATCCTTTTTTGACCACCAGTACTACAGAAGTGACACCACTGATTCTTCTACACCTGAAGCTAAGGGAAAGAATCAGCCAATTGAAATGTAGAGAATGCTACAGTTACAGTTCTGCGATGCTGAAGCACAAGAGATATTGTGTAGTAACTGCACGGACTTGGGCCATTGCATAATTTTCTGACAGTTCAATAACCTTGGCAGACAGAAGGACCTCTTTCCCGACTTCTGCCTTTCTAACCAATATAATCAATTCCCCTTTCTCCAGTAAGACAGCTACAAAATATTGCAAGCAAACTGTCTCAGAAATATGAATGAAGGCAACCTATTTGAAAAGGTGAGATTCAGAAATCCCTCTACATTAGTAGCAAAAGAAAGATTATGTTAAACTGCTCAGAGAGTTCGAACACCAATTTAAATCACTATACTTGTATGGTTTTAATATACCAAGTTAATGTGATAGAAAGTCAACTAATAGGCAAAACAAAAAAGTGGAAATACACAGCATTTAAGAATATACAGACTTGATAATCATCTTGATTTTTTTGTAATACTGAAAGATTATTAACACTGCAAAACTAAAATGCAAACACATATTTCAGCAAGATTACCTTGTACAGCATTTGCAACTCAGTGTGGTAGAATACTGCGTTTTTCTGTCACTGAAAATGTAGTGAAATGTAATATTAGAATTATTGCAGAATCTATATGCACATTTTCCAATGTGAGTGATATGCTAGAAACATAATTCATTCTACTACTGCATGATAATGTTGAAATAATATAACATGGTCATAAATGAAGAGAAATGAAGTTGAATTGCTTGCTGTATTGAAATACTATTCAAGAAGATCAGAATTAAAATAGGGACACTTAGTAAATACTGCAGCAATGTTTTATTCTTTGAAAAGTGTCAATTGTATCTGACAATGAAACTGCAGATACACTTCAATATTTATCACGCCAGGTACTTCATTCACATTGTAGGAAATAGCCGTATCAATGGCAGAAATGAGGTATGAAGTTAGCTTGTGTAGTGGATAAAATTATAATTTGGTGAGTTGGTGGGGGAAAAAAAAAATTGCTCTCTATAAATCTCCAAATGAAAAATAAAATATAGGGCTTCATAATGCCTTATCAGTTAGACGAACCTATGAACTGGAGGAGCCAGACAGAAAAATGAATAGGCTTAGTATGTTAGATGGTTTTTTTTTGTATTGGAAAACACCCTATGTAATTCAAACACATTACAGTTAACTGGCTGGTTATATAAAACGTGTTAAGATGAGCTGTGAGTGAAACAGTTGTAGACGAGGAAGCAGAATTGTCTCAGGATTAGAACAGGCTCTGAAAGATGGGGTCAATTAGTTCAATTCTTGCCAGTAACAGATAGTGATTTCTTGGGCAAGTCATTTAACTCAGTTTTATTTCCTCCATCTGCATAACAGATATGCTATTATTAGGTCCCTCACTGGGATGTTATGTGGTTTAATAGTCTTAACATTGAGGTCCTCGGGTGTAGCGTTCTACATAAACAGAGCTATTTCATTTTGACAGATGGCAGTACCTTTGAGCTAAGACTGCAACCAGATTCCACCTTCAAATAATTTTCCTTATAGTTCTGGCTTGGTAAGTGGCCTGGCTTAAAAACTGTTAGTTGTTTTTTTTTTCCTGTATGCATGCAGTAGTGCATCTGTTTCTATCAATAAGATTGACAAAGGAAAAAAAATGAGGAAGAAAATAAGGTGTTAGAGGGCATGCTTATACCACACAATTGAGCATGATGCAGAGTTAATGCTAGTCAAGCTGATTACAGAACTAGGACAACCCAGCTAACCTGGCTAGTTAGCCAACCTTCACAGCATTGTTCTGAAGACTCACTGCACACTGTGAGGATTCACTGTTTCACACCATCTCAGCTGGTACTACCTTGAGGAATCAAGCTACTTATCACGGCATTGGCTTCCCCGATACAGATTAGTCTGGAAAATACTAGCAGCAAATCTTCAAATTACCAGTGCTAGTTGTGAAAAGTGAAAGAAATTTGATAGAAACTTTCTCCACCAAAAGCTACAGAACATAGACACTCACTTTCCAGATGGGACAACATAAAACTACAGAGTTCCTCTGCCATGACCTTTGATAAGCCATGGTCCTTGCAGACCTTCAGGGAGAAAATTATCCTCTCAGATGATAAGGAAATCTCTCTTTGATATCACCAAACAAGAAATATCTGGAAAATGCTTAAAACTATTGAATTATTAATCCAAAGCAAGGAATGGTGCTAAAAAATGACAAGATCTTGCACAAAACTGCAGTAATTCAGCAGCATCGGAAAACAGTATGAGTATCATTAATCTTATACAGCCCATATAATAAACATTTTTATTAAGCATTAAAAATGTCTAGCTAGTCACCACATGAATGATATAAATGCAGGCCAGGAGCCAACTGGATCTTTCAGAACAAAGCATTCATCCAGCAACAAGTGTATCCTATTCATTAAGTAAAGAGACAAATGTAACGTTACAGCCTGATTTTCTGTGCCAAAGAACTTTGTACTTATCATGCCCCACAATACTGTCATCCTCCTTCAATGGAGCTGTCAGGTCTGGCAACAAGACCATGCAGGAGAGAGGCCCCAAGTGCAAATGAAGGGGAAAAAGAGTGAGCAACTGCAGAAGTCCATGGTATGTCTAAAAGGAAAGTAAATGAATTCCCACTTTCCCCCTTCTCTACAGAACCTAAGCATGTGTTGATGCGACCTACAAGGCCATTAGGAAGTTTAGCATTGGTAAACATGAGCTTAGATTGTAAACTTCTAATCTGAAGCACTGACATTTCCCTGCAAAGATGTTTAGAAACAAGGCCTTGAGTTCCACCTGTTCAGGGAAAACTTCTTGGGAAAGAATAAAATGAAAGAATGAAAGAAACAAAGAAAAGCATCAAGAGAGAGAAACCATGAGGAAATAGTAGTTGGAGTAAAATAAAAATGACAGAAGAGGTAGGAATAGGGAGACATACAGTCATGAGCAAGCATTTTGATTAAAAAAAAAAACCATAAAAAAATTCAATGGTAATTAATCGTTGTTGCCACAACAAGTTAATTTCCTTCCAGTGTGAACCCTTTGGTAGTAAACATGGCATGCAACACCTCTCCTGAGAGGCAGTAACGTTTATCACCTGGCCTTGGTTGTAAGACATGGGTCTAGGTTGCAGCCTAACAACATCACATGTTCATGGATGAGCGCAGCAGTGTCTGGTTGTTTACTTCAGGAGGAGATAAAGAGGCAAAAGGAAGAGAAAAGGGTGGGGACCTCTCTCTCCTCTGCCTTGAGGCTATGTCAGAAGTTTTCTCATTACCAGCATAAACCTAGCAGCACAGCACACAGGCTCAGCAAGGCTCTTGTACTTACAGGCCATTTAAGGGGATCAGACTACAGAGAAAAAACTGCACGTACGTGCAGTAGCACGTATCTGTCTGCATCACACACCCTGGTATCTGCAACACCTGTCTGCTAGTTCATTTGGTCCTGGATTTCCTGCACAGATATTTGGGCCATGGCCCCAAGTAAGGGGAATTTCAGCTTGTTCTGGCACAGTCTCATAGCTTCTCAGGAGAAAGCAAGCAGCTTTGGGAATGACACAAGAAGGACACGGTGAATCAGTGGCAAAGGCTGTAATGGGTCACATTGGGCAACATCCTGCAGACAGCCTTTGGATTTCCTGTGCAAGTAATTCAGACAGTTGATTCCTGCTCACCTCTAGGTCAAGTTTGGCAAGTTCAGCCTATGTCTGGGAACAAGACTGGGCAAGAAAAGCAGAATGGAGCAGGACATGGGTAGATGCATACTGCATGTGTGAGCACCTCACACACACGCCTCCTTTCCACTTGTCACATGCATTCCTTCGAGGGATGGGTGATTCCTGTTTGCTTTTTCTTTTTCTTCTGGATGTGCAGCAGGAGAGGAAGGGAGCAGCCATTTTCCAATGCTGACTCAGTCTGATCCTTGTCATAGCTCCATATTAATATGCCCAGGAGACAGTGTTTTCCACAAATGCACACTTTGCTGACAATCTAGAAAGGGTTCAGCCTCAAAAGGACTGAGCAGATGGAGGAGGCTGCTATCCCTGGCAGTCAGCAAAAAAGATACTAGGAAGAAGGGCAAGTAGAAGGGCAGAGAGTTCTTGTTCAAAGGGGTTGAGAGGAAAGATTTGGAGAGTGGAGAGAGATCCAGAAGCACAAACCTAAGTTACAGGGTGCCTAGGAGGTAGTGATTTCTCTGGTACTAGAGCAAGCCCTCACTTGCAGAAGCAAACTGTGCTGAGGCTATTGCAGAGATTAATGCTGTGATGCCTAACAACCCTCTATCACCTGGTAAACTCCTGCAACCCCTGTGTTTTAAATGGTTCCTTGTGTCCTTACAGAGGGAACCTATAGCATTTTCACACTGATGCCAACCTGAACTCCCAGACAGAATTGAGAATAGCCAATATCCAGCAAGAAAGCAGAACGTGACTGGGTCTTCTGTGAGTATTGTGGTTGTCAGAGTACTTGCCAAAACGGATCCTGCAAAAAACCCCCAAAGCCTCACACTTAACAGTCCATGGAAGTCCTTAGAAACTCTGCAGCAGTGTCACGGTAGGGTGGTTTGATTTTCATCGGGTGGGCTCCCAACTCCAGCAGATGGCACAATGACAGAAAACTGCACTGAAACCCAAGTGCTAAATAAAGGTAATTACATTAAGAAACACAAATTCCAAAAAATAACCATCCATTTACAAAAACCGTAAGCCACTACAGTCTGAGAAAAAGCAGATACAGTGAAAAGCAGCTACATGGAAAGTACTGCAGAAGGGCCCCATGATGGAGACAAGGAATACAAGGTTAGGCTTGAGCATACACTGCATTTTGGAAATGTTGCCTTAGAGCCAGAACATCACTGCTGTGAAAGTTCATCTCATTACCATTCTTCTTCCAAACGAGAATCACTGCTTGAATTTCATCTTCCTTTGGACTGAATATGGCATGGCAGCACATGGTAGGAATTAGCAAGGAACCACTAAAGAGAGCAAGGCACTACAGCTACTCTGGTAGCAATTTCAAATGTAAATATCTCAGTTTTCTACTAAAGTATTTGGGGTGGTGTTGCTTTTATTTTTTTTAATTGTTTTTTTAATAAAAATAAAAACTGTTGAAAAGCCTTTGAAATTAAATAGTTTCTTTGGTCAGAAAATAATTTTTCACCAAAAATTATGTTAGAAAATAGCCTTAGCAGTTGACACACTTGGATGAAATATTAAATAGGGCTCTGAGGCTTGAGGTTCTTGACATATGTTTGAAATTATACATTAGAACTTAGATGCTTCTGGAACTTTTTTTCATTGTACTGGTTCACTGAATCACTTCAATTTCTCTTTTTTAAAAGCAACAGCTCAATTTTACTAGAATACTAACAGTGAGAAAACTGCCAACAGCACTGAGCAGAACTTTAGCAAGGAAAATATAGACAAAATACCAGAGAAAAGAGAAATGCATCAGACTGTGCAGTATTATCTTAAGTAAAACAGTGAAACTAACTTACTTTTTCCTGTTTAAAACTGGAAGCACTAGAAAATGTACCTATCCTACCATAACGATGTCACATGGTCGTCAGAAGTAGCTCTTCCCTAATTAGGGTTTTCTCTGACCAAAGAGATCAGACACATTAAGCAAAAGCAGTGCAGCCTGCTATTTGAAAGCACCCTTCAGTCTCAGCCAGACTGCAAAACCCGCATGAACATGTGGCTCATCAACAGCACTGCAGGGGCTCACACAGTGCATGACATTGACTTATCTCTAAGAGGGAGTTGAAGTACAGCCAGACGATGTATTCTGCCTTTCTGTTCGAAAAAATACCACAAATCATTTTCATTTGCTGCACAAATCCTTTCACCTCAGCTGAGTAAACTAATATTTACTAACGTACAGAGTTCACATCTGAGTTTCCATGTGCCCCTATTCTTGCTGACTGCAAATTGGGTTTGGCTTTCTGGCACTTTCAGCAAGATGTTAAGCTTGTTTCAATTGCTAAAAATGCAACTTTTCTGTTTGTCTTCTCCAGTTTGGATTTTAGAGACATATAAATATCTCTGAGAGTTTGGGCACAGTGCCCATTTTTCACTGCTTACTTTATGTTAGGAACATGAGTGGTACAGCCAAAATAATAAAAACTGATGATATTATTTTGTAAATTATAGAACTTAGAAAAATAAAATGATAAAGTAAAATGTAATTAAATAAGCTGTGGTAAGAGACATAAACCATTAAAAACAACCTAGTGTAAACATTTTGGCCTCTGTGCTTTAAGCTTTAAAATGCTGATTTTAGAGTGAAAATTTCCTTATCATGTTGCTATTGCCCTAAGTAGTAAAGTGCTCCTATCCAGACATCCTGAGGTGAAAGATGTGGGGACCAAAGCAGGAGGATACACACTTGCCTTGAGAAGTGTGGTTACAGACTTTGGGCATAGGCTTGGATCCCTCCAAGAATTGTGCCCTTTTCTTTCATCAAAATCCCTGTCCTGAAAAAAGCTGGCAAAGCTTAGGTCACATTTAGTTTTTAATGTGCAATTGCCCATGTGGCTTTAGAGGAGAGATGATTAGTCTAGAATTTTATTCTGAAATGAAGCTACAGCTTTGAAAACAGGAACAATGACTTAAAAAGTACACCTCAACCTCATGCTGAGAGACCTAACTGATGCACAGAAATTTGTAATAGCAGCAATGACAGGTCTCCAGTACAGATGTATCTCTAGGAGTGGTACATACATTAAAGTAACTGTAGTGGAAACTTTTACTTCAGAATGTGGAAAAATCTGACCCACATCACTTAGGAGGAAGATAGGTGAGCATCACCTCACTCACATGCTGGTGTGCGGCATACTAGAAGTATATGTAAGTCTATCAACTTTAGGCAATGAACTCCACTGTAAGAGTCCTCAGGAGAAAAATGTTCAGTCATAAATTCTGTTATGAAGAAGCAGCAGGCCAAGGAACTCCATTGCCTGGGAACTCTGCTGCTCACCAGAAAGAAGGCATGGAAAGAACAGTGAGCTCTGCTTCACCTGCACAGTATACACAGCCAGAGCAGCCTGTGCATGCTGGGTCTAGAAACCAAACACCACCAGGACCTTGGGAACATATTATGGTCACTGATGTATGCTAATATTCACTGCTATCATTACCCATGTTCACTAGATTACCTTGCATGCACTTCACCTTCATTTATCTGTGCATTTAGCCCCAGGAGACTAGGCACCTTTTTACAAAGCTGAAGGCTAATCCTGCTTGCTCTACAGGAACATAATCAGACCAATTTACTCATGTGAAATCATCTTTTTCTTTTCACGTGCCTAAGTCCTAGAACAGAATGCCTCACACAGCACAACGGAATTTAGGTTCTCCCACAGAATTTTAAAAACTACATTGAAGTATTCCTTTCCCCTTCTGGGAAATTAAAAAAAAGTAAAATCTCCAAATCTCAGAATGTGCCCCATTAAGCATGCAGAAGAGAAAGTTTTTGTGCGCTTATTACCTCCCATCTTCCTACAGCCAAAACATTTACTTCTTTTCTTTAGCTCCACTCACCAGCTTTGGATCCTGTGTTATTAACACTGAAGTTGATAACAAATACTTCTCTGAGAACAGACTCATAGTATCAAGCTCAGCCTGATATATGATTAACTGTTGTATGTAAGTGTAAAGATGCATGTATGTAAAGGTGTATGGTCCATTCATGCATTATTAGTCTAATTTATAGGAAGAAATTTACACAATAAAATCCTCCCCAGTTAATGGCACTTAGAAATTTTTCACAAAGCAGCAGTGAAATGTCCGTAGTTCTGCCAGCAATGTAATAATAATCACAAGTTTGCCACAAAACACCACAATTCAGTGTTGTCCAGAATGCTCAATATTGCAATGAAAAGCATAAATGGTAGTTCAAATACATCTTCTCTATGAATGCATTGGGTCATTTACCTTGACAATGTGAACATGCTCTCATTATTATGTTCAACTTGATTAGTGTGTAGTCTAACATTTAAAAGTGCACTTCAGATGGAAGAAGGTATGAATGCATGATTGGTTCCTAATAAATTGAGCAACCCCCTAATGAACTGTGAGGGATCTATAAGAAACTGGTAGACACTAGACATAGACACTCAAACCCAGAAAAAAACCCAGAAGTGGTAATAGCAAGGGGAACACAGAGTAAAATTTCCTAAATACATTTATACCCTGTACTCTAGTGCTGATTGCTATATGAAGTAGTAGCATCAAATAGGAGGGTGTACAGTTCTAGGAGAAACACATTATTAGAAATTTGCCAGGGAAAGGATCATTGCTATTAAAAGTCAATGTGTAAATGAGCACTTTGTGTGATGTGATTTGGACCAGTGTTACTTGTGTAATGTGTATCTTGTAATGGAGCAGGAAAATAACATTCCCTCTCCATTGGTGGCCAGGAACGTTTTCTTCAAATGACACTGTTACACAAAAGCAAGTCAGAAGTAAAATCTATATGCAGGGGATTGGGCTGATTTTAATAGGTGATATAAAACATAGAATTTAGCTAAGTAACAATAGAGTATAAGTCCACAGCCATTTGAAAGGAGTTGACAGATAATTCCTTTTTATGAAATAGGAATATATGATTACTTAGCAATTAACTTCGATTACATACAAGGAAAAGTGAACATAACAAACATTGTCTTACTACGGAAATGTATGAGGCTGTAAAATTCTTCCTTGCGGAAAAAGTAAAAGTTTGCTCAGTGTGAGACACTACAACTAAAGTTCTGTACTGAATTAAGGGCGAGGGTGGAATTCATCTCTGAATTCTGCACCTTTGTTTTAACAGGGTGAGCCCTACTGCTCCCCTATCCAGGTATCAGACTGTCTCAGAAATTACATAAGATATTTCACTCTTCTTCTGCTTCTCTATGTCCTTAATCTTTGCTGTCTGGACATTTAAGCACAGCAGGTGGTTTAGCTTTTTTTCACTGTCTTCCCTTGATGGGGGGGATGGAGGGGAGGAAGTAACTAAGAGAAGACAGGTAAATAAAAGAAAGCACTGTTAGGCACTTTCCTCTCCCCCTTCTTCCCCCCCAAAAGGAGTAGCACTCCATGTCTAGAAGCCTCCACTTCAGATGGGTTATTTATACACCTACAAACCAATGTAAGACTGGACAACAGTGATCGCAGTGAGTTAGCTGCAGTGTGGCAATGCTTATGTTTTATCTCTGGCACTACGACATGAATACATCTGTTCTTCTCTAACCATGATTCCTACCTCCCTGTAACTGACAGCTACATCCTTCTGTCACTGAATCAGTAGCTATGGAAGAAGGGTTTCAGGATTGCAATGTTTTCTTTCTCTATTATATTCTACTGGTTAGCAAAAGCAAGCAAGAAAAAGACAACTAAATCCTCACATGCAAAACAGTTCTGCAATAATTTGTTTACCTGGGGGAGATGCACTTCATCAGAAGGTAACAGCATGATCATCTACTAGTAGCAGTATTTCTCATGAAAGCTGCAAATATCAAACAGGAACAGCATAAACCTAATGACACACCTGCACCTGGCCAAAGTTGTGCTTTCTCTAGGAAACAAGCAAATAGACCCTGTCAGCCCACCTCAAATTTGCAACAGCAAAACAGGAAGAAATGATATCCCTTTCAGCATCAACGGTTACAACAAAAGCTGAGAGTAGGTTTAGTACTGATGCTTTACAGCAGCATCTGTTGGTTACTGCTAGCAGAGCCAACACCTCCTTCAAAAACCAAGAACTCTCTACCATTGGGTAGAGAGGCATGATTTTCCCCATCCTGGTATGGCCCACTGAACGGGATGCAGAATTGAGCTTAAGGAAATAAGAGCCTGCAGAGACGCTCAAAGTATAGCTTTGGGTAAATTGTGCCATGCCTCAGATTTTGTGTCTGTAACTTGAAATTGTTTGAGAACCTCAACTGAAAGCAGTCAGCATTTTATGGTGCGGCTAAATGTTCACCACTGTCACTGTTACAAAGAAAGGGAAAACAGGAAAATATTTGTTGCAAGAGAGAACCAGATATTTGCAGAAGATACAACAACAAGGAGGAAGTATCTTTGTTTGGACAAGAAACAACAACTTCTTCTTAGGAGGGGAAAAAAATAGAAGGCATGAACTGTCTGAATGTTCGTATGGTGTATCATGGACATGTAAAGCTGGAGAATGGGCTACATGGCTACCTTTGCCATGATGGTGAACCAGCACTTGTAAATCCATCCTCTCCATATTCCAAGCAGCCAGGTTTCTGAGCAACTAAGGACTTCCCCCTCCCCGCCCCCCCACCTTAGAAAAGGCCAGGAATAGCTATTCTGCAGTAGTTTCCAACGTGAACAATCTATTTCTGTTACTCTGAAGAGTACCTTTTTTGTTTAGTCCACTTTGAAGTATACTAAGTTAGACTGCAGAAAGGCATTAATTGAAAAAAAAGAAAGAAAAAAAGAAAAGTCTATTGTGAAAGGCAGTGTGGAAGAGCTATTTCAATTCACACCCTCTCCTGTTTCACAAAAGCTTCCTCTGCCAGGTGAAACCTTCAGTGTTGGTGAAGCTAACAGAGAATGTCCATACACAGCATGCTGTAGAGACCAGCTGTTTCTGAAGAGGTTAGATTAGATACAACAAGTAGTTAAGGAGCAATAGCTCAGTCCTTGAACCCCCTCACATGGTAATACTCTGCTTCTCCAGTATTACATTGCTTTCAGTACCTGGCATAATCTGAGTCATTCCCTTATCACTTGCAACATTTGAAGAAATAGGGCCTGCTCTCACAGTGAAATTAGCTTTCATCAGTCTGGTAACAAAATCTTCTTTTTATATACAGCCCATGTGTTTCTGGCTGACTATATCTGCAAACTTCCTAAATAACTGCAAACATACCCACTTAACAGATTTTTTATGTTTTTTTTTTTTTTTTTTAATAGTTGAAAGTGAGCAAAAAATCCCAAACAAAATCTTGTCATGGTATCCTTTCTGGCACTCCTTATAAATGGGTATGGTTTTCTCCATTGACAAGAGGGACACATAAGCCAAATGAATAGGGTGCAACTCTAATGAGAAGATGGTAAGGACGCTGCAGGAAATTTGGCATTCAACTTTGGAGAAATTGTTGAATGCTTCAGTCTTCCTTTCTACAAGAGAAGACTGATTATGTGTTTTGGTAATGATGATGTAATGATTTTGGTAATGATAACAAGTTCTGTCTAAGGGCTCATTTTTATTGATATTGCTATTCTCAAATTAGCATAATAGGTTGGATAGGTCATGAACTCCCTGGGAAAAACAAAACAAAACAAACCCAAACCAAACGAGTGGGGACACAGGTATTCTGCCTGCCTCAAAAGTTGGTGGAGTTTTAGGTCAAGTTAACCTTCCTTTTTGTTAAGCACAGTTAGAGCTTTCACATTTCCTTGTGGCCCTACATTTCTGGATAGTTGTTGGATAGAGGCAAATTCAGCTGGGTCAAGTAACCACGACTGCTTCATTTAACTATGCCTCCCTGCCCACTACAGCACTATGGCCCTCGGGATCTTTCATCTATAATGCTCTGGGGGCTGTGGCTGCAGCTACATTGTGTCTGTTCTTACCAAACCCAGGTTTTATGACTCACAGAAACTCATTTGTGTGTGTGAATTACTGGTTTTTCAATTGACAGTGAGGGAGCAAAAAATTATCTACAAAAGAAAAGCTTATCTACTTACATTATAGTCTCACACATTTTACTATGTGTTTACTGTCAGAAGGAGTTGCAGTTAATATCTGAATCTCTGCCAGACTGCTGACAGACAGAATATGATCTATCTTAAGATATTTTTTTTGTAAAGTGACAACTGCTAGTCTGTAAATACTATGTGCAATAATAGAAACACTAATTTGACATAGCTATATGTTTCAAAAATGTTCGAGTTTCCTTACATTTTGCATTCTCTTTGCAATTCCAATCAGCAAATGCATGATCATTGATGCCTGGAGTTGCTACAGCATATTTTAAGATACACAAATTATAGAAAATATTTAATTCACAGCTGTTGTTAAAATGGTGCCTTGTTGTCTGGTAGCTTTAAATTTACCTATAATTCCTGTTAAAATCAAACACAAGGCTGAAATCTCTACACACATAACAACAGACACTGAGGAAAATCAGAACAAGGGAGCACAGTGGAAATCTGATAAATTTTCCAGCTAATTACAAGGCTTATCTCTCAATAAGGCAAACAAAAGCAAACAAACCTGAAGTAAATGGAAGAGACCTAGATTCAAGCCACACTAGAATTTTCCCTAAATTTTGCAGTACAATATCTTGACTCTTCAGGTTTTATGCAGCATGTTTAAACTTAGACATTTTTAAACTTCAAAATGATCCATATACTGCAGGGAACTTAACTGGCATGTACAAGGCATCCTAGGGCATTCTCTACCCTATTTCCTGTTTGCATCTCCTGGAGCCCAGTTCTTCAGATGACAACATCAAAATCATTACATTCTATTGCCTTTCATGGCTGTTGCAGTTTTCTCATATTCTCCTGTCTGTTTTAGAGCATACTGTGAGACAGCATTGGATTATGTAATGAACATCCTTAAAGAAAAAAAAAAAGCCACTCAGAAAAGCCTCTTTATCTTCATTGTCTCTACTAGGGTGCTGATCATACATCCATCCCATTTAAAAACAATGAAAATTATTAATTTTTATTGTTTTTAATACAGCTGTGTATGGAAGAGTATTTTCTGCCTTGGTTCCTTTAAACTTGCATGTGTTAAAGGAGAATAAATGTATGTTTGCAGGATGGCAAAACACAGCCACCAGAAAATCTGAGACTCTAGTCAGCCCTATTCAACTCTTTTTTTTTTTTTTTAACTTTTCCCCTTCACTGAGCTTTGCATAAAGCTAACCCAAACCCACATGGATTTCTATAATATCCAAAAAGAATGACAATGAGTGATGTGATGTAGGTGGAAACTGCCTGAAGAAACCTAAATTGTAACAGGAAAAAAAAAATTGACATTTTAGATTTTAAATGTTACACAGTTTTTATAAAGCTTCAGTCAATTTATTTTATTTATTCTAATGAAGAGCATTACAACTGCTTTACTGCACTGAAGCAAGCATCGATCACACCATTAATCACACCTTGTGAATAGTCACAAATCAAGTTCTAACAGCAAGCACTGAATCAGGAGCAATGAAGCATAAACTCCTTCACAATTTATGATCTCTCCAATTGCATCTTTTCAACCATTAAATTGCAAGATACCATAAATTTTTATCTTCTTCACTTCAGTCACATTATTGATTCTGCCTTGTGAAATATAGAATAGCTGTAAATCTAGGCTATTGAATTAAATTTAAAGTCCTGACTTCAGATAAGAAACCCAACACACTGCCATGGCTGTTAATTTACTCTGAGGAACAAATGATAGAAACATTAAAATTTAAATGGACAACAGGGATTTCAAAGAGCCATAGTTCTGTCAATCCTAGTCCTTGTCAACCTTGAGGGTTTTTCTTTTAGCCAAATTTTAGATTGCAAAATATAATAAAATAGAAGCTCCAGGCGGATGGAGAACAGATAATTCTTACAAACAAGTAAATGATGAAGAAGCTAAATCAAAGCTACTGAATAAATGTGTAGGCTTAAAATAACTCCACTGAATTCAGCACGATTTACCAAACTGCAAGGCTGAGGTGCTTTAATACAAATAAAATTGGCATACTTGTTATAGCACATCTTTAGTCATCAGGTCCCTAGTGAAAAGGCAAATCACCTTAATGTGTCTGCAAGATTCTCTAGGACAGCACAGGCAGGTTCTTCAGGGAACCATGTGTCCCACAGAAATGAAAAGAAAGATCCAAGATTCCACCAAGGTGGAAGTCTCTGTGGATGGGTAGGAACAAAAAATGCAGGTAGAAATGGAAGCTCCCAAGGAACTCTAAAGATGTTAAAGTAGCCCTGGAAAATATCGTGTGTTGGAAGAAAACACAGGGTGTGACCTGGATTTTCAGGGTACTGCTAAAGAAGGGGGAGTTTCCTGATGCTGTTTTGGGTTTCCCCTGTGAGAGCAGTGTCCAGCCAAGGCCAAACACTTGCTGCTTGTTCCTCATGCCTTGGCTTCTCAGGTGCAGGGATATAGCTCACAGTCCTCTACCAGCCTCTGAGGTGTCTCTCCCTGCTGCTCCAGGGGAACAGGGTTGGTCCCCTACAGGCCCCTTGCTTTCAAGGTGAAGGCCTTATGCCAACGCAGCAGAACACCCTTCCACCATTTCTGTCCCAGCAAAGGAGCCCCATCCTGACAGCAAATGCACTCCTGAGTGCACAGCTCCCTGCCCCACTTGGTGCCTTCCAGCCTCCTCCTGCATGGAGTACAAAGTTGCCTTCACACCAAGCTCAGCTTGATGACATTATCTGTTACATGGTTTATGGGATTCAGAGGCTTAAATCAGCCTTCTGGCATATTGCTTACCTAAATCCCCCTGCCCCTTGGGAAAAGGCCATATAAATACTTGCTGACGGGAGGAACAGAAGCAGAGCAGACAGCATTGAGAGGTGGTGACTTGCCTCTGCCTGGGCCTCTTATATCACGCTGTCCAACGATAGTCCCTGTATCTCAGCCTCCACAGGGCAGAAGCAGAGCAAGGGGATTTTCCCCTTCCAGGGAGGCAGGCCCCATGGCCACCCACCAGCTGTGCTGGAGAAAGGAGAAGGGACTGGGAAGGGAAATAGAGCTGAGGGCACAGCCAAGGTGAGAGCTGGCAATGCAGGCAGGCCTCTCCCCTCTCTGGACATGCAAGGCATGGAACGGGGAATTTCATTGCCAGGAGCAGTTCTGTGACAGGACTGCTGCCAGGAACAAGTTCCTTGAGCTCACAGAGATGGCTACCTGCTGTGTGTGAAGGAAGCTGGGCTGGAGACAAGGCTGGAGCCAGTAAGATGAAACTGGCAACTGGTTCAAGCTCAGGGCGATGGGGAGACTAGGGCTCCTCACCCAGGCTCTGTTCACATACTCAGAAGTTGCCTACAGGTACTCAGGTGTCTCTCGAGCCAAATCCTGGCTGTATTTAATCATTTAAATCAAATAAACTAAAGGGGTGGTCTGAAGAGTTTGGAGGATCAGGCACTGGAACTGAGGGGTAGGGTCATCCTTCTCTGACCAGCATGTACCTACTCATCAGTAACCTTCCTCTTGTTTCCTCCATCAGCTTTTCCAGCCCGTGAGTACAGTTATCTTTCATTTCTCTGCATTTAGAAAAATTTTGCAGTTGTTTTTATGCATATCAGGAGTCAATAAGAACACAGCCCTTAAGGCATTGAAAAGTAATAATTAGAAAACTGCAATTCAAAACTTATCTTTATTACTTCTTGCACAACCTACCAGTAGCACCACATTACTTTCTCAGTATAATATCATGCCATAACAGATCATATTATTTCAGGCAGAGAGGTTATTTGGCACCATACCTCCCAGAGGTATAAACCCCCAAGAATTTATATAAAAAAATATTTCATAAATTCTTACAAACCAGAGAAAACAATGTTGGTGACTTAATGTTACACTTTTAGCCCTACTATGCTAAATGCACTGTGTTCCTGGGCTGCCTTTTTTCACCAGGGAAATGAGTATTCACTGCTTGGGATTGATGTGGCCCATACTGAGAAATAAGTAACTGTGTGCAGTGTCACCATTTCCCCCAGTGCCAGCAGCAAACATCTCCATAGCGCTTTTCATCAGAATACCTATTGCTTTCTAGCCCAAGGAGAAATGCATTTCAGTACCAACTGAGCCAGTGCCCAGCAGAATACTTCTAAGTGAGGCCATGTACAAATATGAATTATTTTCGAAGTTCAACTCAGATTATTTACAATCAGATTCTCAACTCAGTTACGCCAAATAAACACACTGTTTGTTCTCTGGATTCTGTACTGTGCTAGTACCATCCAATGGACTCTGCATTCCCACTGATCACAGAGCTGCTTTGTAGATTACTGTCACTTGGACTCCAATGTTATCACTTGCAAGCCTTCCTGAATCATGCCATATCTATCCAAAACATGCTGCTGCTTCTATTACTGTATGAAAATAGTTCATATCTGAAGACGAATATCCACTTCCCTTTTAAAGTCTGGAATTTTTTCAGACCAAAGAGTAAACTTTTCTTAAGTCAAGGAAGTAAATGAGAAGGAAATTGTATTGCTTTTTCCTTTGCTCCATCAGTTATTAAATTCCATGAAATAATCAATTAGCTAGAAAACAGGGCAAAAGCAACACAAGAAACATGCTACTTTCGATAAATATTTTTATGGCACAAAGCAATAGAAATGACCAGACTTGAAACGGTCATAGGCTTAGCCTCATATCCAGAAGTTTAAGTTCTGTTTTCAGACTTACCTCAAATTTCTGTGACTTGCTTTGGACTTAAATTTGTCTTTTGAAACTGGAGGGAAGATGTGCATGTCTGAAGCCCCCTGTGCATCCTGCTTTTGCTGCTGGCAAAAATTTCCATGATACTTCCTTTCATTTCATTCCTATTTCAAGCAAAAAATGAAAAGTACAATCAACCAAAATGCCAAAGTCCAACTACGAATAAGCACAAAACTTCAGGAATGGACAGTGCTTGCACAAAAAGCCTTTTCATTTTTGATTGTAAATTAAAACTGGATCGCCATCAGTGGGGTTTCCCATGCTACTATGGACCAAACTAGTCATAAAAGAAAGGACTGAAGCCTAATAGGGAGATTGATATGTCTCTTACTAAACTCTCAGAAGCATTTTGGACCTTAAGATTTGGGTTCCTGGGGAACGGGGATAGAAGAGGAAAACCCCCAAGCTAACAAAGTTTAAAAAAAAAAAAAAAAAAGGAGGGAGCAGGAGGAGAAAGAACTCTCTAAGAGCAACACTCTTGGTTGTTCAAAACTTCTGCTCAGGAAACTTGATTATCCCAGAAATAGTATGGCTCATGGAAAACGAAAACTTTTAACAACCGAGAACTGTAGTGTGGCCACAGCATGTGCACATTATGGGGAAACTTCAGGGCCTAGGACATTCAGCTAGTAGGCGAAGACATGGCAAATGGGAAATCCTTAACCATATTCAAGTTCCTATCTTGTAACACAGATGTAATACTATATGGAAGACTCAACTGAACTTAAACATGATAAATGAACACTCTTTTCTTGTGGAAGAACACAAATGAGGAATATTTTTTCATACAGTACCTGTTATATGATATGCTTCTTGCTAACACGTCTAAAGGCCAGGCACTTGCATTTGCAAATGAAATATACTACACAGAGCTGAGAAGACTGGTATCGGCAGACAATCTTGTGATGAACAGAAAGCCTTAAATGAAAAACCAACAATAATAGGCTTTA
This sequence comes from Strigops habroptila, assembly GCF_004027225.2. Classification (NCBI taxonomy): domain Eukaryota; kingdom Metazoa; phylum Chordata; class Aves; order Psittaciformes; family Psittacidae; genus Strigops; species Strigops habroptila. The sequence goes on along the minus strand of NC_044281.2, from coordinate 19,016,707 downwards.
ATGGAGTCCTCACAAACATTTTTATTAACAGTAATACAACAAACAACCAGCACTGTGATCCCATTTTTAAACTTTCACAAGTAATAAATTTTACAGCAGTACTTGAGATCAATCCAGGTACTTTACTGAGAGATCGATGAAAAAAAACGTGATGTTCCCAAACTCAGGGCTGGGATTTGTGTGTGCCCAAGGTCTATCAGGCATAGTCTTTGAATCAGTCATTTTTCCTAACAGGACTAAGTGCAAGCTCACTGTAGCCAAAAAAAGACCTTCCATTAATTATGTGAGTAAATCCATAGCCCTGGCTCCCAGATATTCACCCTTTCTAGGTCTAGAGACCATAGCAGAATAATGCTTGTGGGTCTGCTCTTTCCCTCTGTGTCATGAAAAGTGCTTAATCTGCATATGGCCCGTACTGTCTGAATAGTAGTGATTACATTTGTCCATTGGTGTAGACACAGCATCTACAGCTGGTTTGGTTTGTCCCATGTGACATAGGATTTCATTTTGAAATAAATAAATAAAAATTCAACTTCATATTCTTCTTTCATAAAAAAAATTATGCTGCTAATTAGGCCTGCATAAAAACTGCTGGAACTACTTTGTGCATCTAAACCAAAATCCTCGACTCAAAGAGGACACACTTTCAGGAATTCAAAAGTTGGACCCAGATCTGAATTTGCAGCTAAAGCCCATGTCATGTATACTATTCACAAACCTTTGGTTTTATTTCTGCCTTCTCTTCTTCACAGCTGAACCATTTGATCAAAAAAAAAAAAAAAAAAAAATCAAAAAACTCAGTGAGTTGCTCTGAAACTCACTACAAAGCGTAATAGTAGGATCTTTGCACAAAAATTTCTTTTAAAATTATGGCAGTTTTGGCCCAATTAATCTGTATGTTCCAGAACCTCTCTAGACAGTAATTCCTACCATTTTCCATGAACATGCTGGATCTGATCAACTGTAGCCTTCTCCACTTCTGAACAGTGCCAGCAAGTCACTTTAAACTCCTGCAGGTTTTTTTTTAGTTCAATGAAAATTTAATAATCAGTACTTTTCTTTGAGAATTCACCTCTGCCCTTCCGTTAAAAAAAGGAGGGGAGGGTGCAGAAAGGTGGTGCAGTGCTCAACATCAGGAACAAATAGCTGCTGTCCTTGGAGTGAACCAAGTTTCTAAGGAGCCAAGAACCATATGACAACCCGAAACATGAAATTACGTGAGTGGCTGCTTTTTCCTGATTACGTGAGGAGGAAGTACTTGTATACTAGAATGACCTCTCCAGCATGACAGACCTCTACGGACAGCTTTAACTGTCATTTGAAAGGGGGAGTGCTCCACCACCCTTTTAATGTTCTTTCTGCAGGACACAATAGTATTTGTTTGAAGGGGTGAGGGGAAGACTGCCAAGCAATGGAAAGGACAGATCAATTGTGTGACAAGAAACTCACCGTGCTGTAAAGCAGCTGGTGCCAATGATACTACAGGGTTTCCAGTAAAGGGTGTGGTTAGGCCTTCTAGTGGCAGTGACCAGAATCAGCAGTCTGTGAAGAGCAGTGAAGAGATTCCCCGAAGTTTTCCTTGGTCTTCCAAAGGATTCTGCCTTGCACAAAACTCTTCTCAGAAAGACGGCTGGGGTTCTCTTCAGCTGTATGCAGTCTCTCCGGATAGGACTAAGCAGCAAAAGTAAATGCTGTTGGGTATGCAACTATTTTCTAAATATTTACAAGATGCATAAACCCCATGCTTCTAATGTGACCTTCAAATCACCATTTACTAAGCAACAAATTAATTAGCAAAATTATTTGGAGAATCTGAAAATCTTGGCACAGCAATATTTTAGTCAAATTTGGGGAGGATCTGTAGCAATCTGCAATAAAATCCTGACAAATAAAACCCCATAATTTCTAAGAAACTGGTGTCAGCACAGAGACAGCAATATTTATGCAGAGAACACAACCTTAACATAAAGGAGAAAAACACATCAGAGTAAAGACATAAATATAAATCCCTGGCCCAGAAGTTATACCAGGTCACAATAACCGTCTGTTGTATTTCTTGCTCATAAAGGAGCTCATTTTCACAGCTCTAGATTCAGGGTAGACCCTTCAGAATATGACTAACATGAAAAAAACAAGCAAAAACTTTTTTCTCTTCTGAAGGAAGTATCTTGACTCCAAATAATTTGTGGCCTAAGCGTTGGCTAGGGATGGCATCAGAATCTTGGAGAGTGAGAGTATAAAGGAATATGGGCAAAAGAAAGGAGATGGGATTAATGCTTGCCTTAAAAATAAAAACGTATAAGATAAGCTTGGGGTTGATGAATGGTTTCTGCATATGTGACATTTCAGGGACTGCTGACAGTAGCAACTCTTGGCAGGGTGGTGATGGTGAAGTGATGCTGAGAGCCAAAGACAGTGTTGGAAAGCAAGAAATGATGGGATCTGCTCTGCTCTGTATTTTTGGCTGAATGTACCAGTGAGCGCATGAGTCACACCCTTCACTTTGTAATTTGTGTCTGGTTGATTGATGAGAACACCAAAGTATTTCACTGAAGATAGATCTCAAGCTCAGATATTAAAAAGATTCATCATGAATGCTCATCTTCTTTGTTATACAATGTTCACTGTCTTTGTTCGGGATTGCTTTGAATATCCATTTTGTCATTCAGTAAATGTTTCCTTTTGTGCTCAAAACAAACAGCCTTTTTCCATCATGGCTGAGAGAAGATGGCATTTAAAGGTAGAGTCATTAATAAGGAAATCTTAGACTGAATGTGTACGTTACAGGAACATTTTACTTCTCAGCAGGTGTATTTCAGAGAGCGCTAAGCAAATTTTGTGAATTTTGTAATGGCTATTTGGGCAATATATATTATCTCAAAACATTTGTTGGTCACTGGGTGCAACTATTACAATTCTGAATGCTATTAACATTGCAGAGTCAATTGTACTAGCTAAATACAGATCCGGTTGGTGTAAAAGCATGACAAAAGCAGGTGGGAAAAAACCTAGAAGGCTGAATGTACAGTAAGGATGGGAAATGTGAGGAAGTTTGAACTGAACAGTCAGCAAAAGATAGAAGGGACAGACCTACTGCAATTTTACTGTGTAGATTTGGCACATGAGGCAGGATTATGAACGCCTGTAATTCACCATGAAAGTAAATTAATAAATAATATGATCTATTGATGATACAATAACTGTTATTTACTACTCAGATTTTCTGCATAGGTAACAACAATTCTTCTCTGATCATTGGTTAAGATAATATTTTATTACATTTCCCATTTCTCTACATTTGTTTGCTTGCCTAGACTTCAACAGCTGAATACAGATAAAGCATCATTAGTCTAGGGCAGAACTGGCGACTGGAAAATGAATGTTGCTATAGGGTGTGGGGGAAGGGCAAGAAAAAACACATATCGCTGAAACATGCCCTCAAGCCAGGATCATGTTAGTAAACTATCTGCCTTACACCACACTACCAGGCCCCAGGCTCTGCTTTGATTTAGCCAGCAAGCAGTGACCTTTCCTGTGTGCCAGAATTAGACTAGCAGTAACTGCAGAAAAACATTGCTCTGTTATCCTTTGCTATTACTCTCATGGATTTTAATCTGACTCAGAAATTCTATTGCAGAACTTTCAGATAAAACTGAATAAGTTTGAAATCAGACCTTAACATACCCAGTCAAGCTTCAGAAGTTATGTTTCTCCATAACAAGGTGCATGCATGTTGCAATCCCCGAAGTCTGCAGAAGTGAAATCACAGCGTGCATACTCGATGAAGAATGGGAATGATGCAGATGTTTACCCCACCATGATTTTTATGATTTCATACATGAAACGTGCCTGACTGCTGAAGACTGCTTTCCTATTTAACAGCATGACAGACAGATACCATGTTTTCCATGGCACTGTACATTTAGTTTCTTGGGAGCAAACTTGCATCACTGTATAATTAGACAGTTATATTTAAGTGCACCTGCTGTGTCAATGACTTCTCCATGTCTTGACATGTCAAACCTGAAATTAGCCTGTGCCTTCTAGAAATGTCTGTAGTGAAGGGTAAGGAGATGCTTTTCTCTAGGGTCAAATCCTGCAGGCATTGCACCTGAAGCATCGAACTTGAATTTAGATGGACTGACCCAGTAACACATCAAACAGTGCTTTCTACTGCATTGCAGGGCATACATTGCATTCTTTTCTATGCTAGCCCAACTTTAATGACAGCAAAAGGGCAAAATGGTGTTGACTTCACATTGGCAAAGAAAACAACTGGAAATGACCCCACGTACAGCCATTTTCTCTTTACCTTTCAGAAAAAATGAAACATTAAAAATAACCACCAATATCATGTTTGACATAACGACAAAAGTAGTAATAAAAAGTAGTAGGAATTGCTATCAGTGCTATAACTCTACTGTTGAATCAGATGGCAGAACTTCACCAGGCATATTTACTTACTCAATCTTTTGGTTTAACATATTTCACTACATATGGCATTCCTGAATTACAGCATAAAGCTGAAAGTGCTGACTGCTCCTAATTCCCATTGACTTCACAGTGGAATGGAACGGACACCTAGCATTTTGCAGGGTTAGAGTGCAGCATGTTCCTGTGCCTGCTTCTGTTCCTAACTCTCCTGTAGCAGAATCTCCTAATGTGTATTCCAGATGGCTTCTGTTTGAAGTGCCATTCCTTCCAAGCGCAACTGCTAATAAACTCCCTATAGATTACAGGCTGGAGGTTGGGAATTTCTGCTTCAATCTGCAGCAAGGAAACCTGTACGCACTTTAACCTGTGTAGTAATAGTTGCAGTGTTATTACATAGACCCACTTAAGGCTGCCCTTTACTGAACAGAATCCTTAAAAATTAGAAAAACCACTAATTCAACTCAGTGTATTTATTACCAATGAGATGACTTAAATTTACCAGCAGTAACTGTTTCACTAGCAATGAAACAAACACACCAAAAAGATACAATACAATTTTCATGTCCTATCCACTGTAAGAACTAGTCTCGAAATCAAATACAAATGAAACCACCTGACTGTGTTGGCTCACTTTCAACATGCCAGTCTCCCTCACTTCGCCAAAGAAATGTTCCGAGTCTCACACTGTGAACAACAGAATATATGACTCCAGTGGCCCATAAAAGGCAGAGAAAATGTAAAGCTGGCAGACAATGTCATCTACCGGCAACAACTGTATGACTTGATAAATCTTTTCTGTTGTTTCTGCTCCAAAGGTACAGCTTCAAGACCAGAAATATTTGTAACTGCACACATGCACTGCAGTTAAAATGTGCTCTCACATATTTTATTTTCCTAACAAAAAAAAAGAAAAATGGAGAGCTAATTTCACAGCTGACACACAGGTATGACTCAACAGAAGTCAATGGAACTGCCTCACTTGCTGCAAGAATAAATTTGACCCAGAGTTCTCATTCTATTCTAACTTATCAAGAGAAACCCAGTGCTAAAATTAGCTTACAGTAGAAGTCACATGGTCACATGAATAAATCTCTTCCCACTAGTTCTGTGAAGATGCCTCTGGCTGTGAACCACAGCCATCTGTGGGCAATAATCCTGTCTATCTAATAAATATCAGGCAAAGTCATATATTACGTGAGGCTGTGCTGTACATTAGAATAAAGTAACAATGACAGATGGCAGAAAGCCCATGAGGTCACTGCAGGGGTGAATAGAAGTGTGCAAAATGTAATGAAGGAACTGCTGGGAAATGTAGGTACATACAGTCTTCAAAAATATTTTGCAGAGAGTAAATAAGTAAGTAAACTTCACCTCTTCCAGGCAACACAGCAATCAAATTGGAATATGTGACATCAGATTCTGAAACTATTAGAAAGCCAGATGACAGCTAATTAAACTGGCAAAGAACTTTAGATATTGGAACTTGACTTGCCTGCCTTAAGCCTGTCTATAGCTTTAAAAATGGAAAATACCTTTGCATCTAAAATTAAACAGTCCTTTTGTAGCAAGCTAGCTTTCATTAATCAGGTCATTTTCTTTATGGACTCCAGCTTAAGTCAAGTGTATTCATATAAACAGTGTTACCTCTGGATACTGTAACTAAAGTTGCTGCTGAGAAATGGTTAATTTTGGGCCCTGGAATGCTTAGTGAAGTATCTTCATTACTTTGTACTGATAGAACTTAAATGAAAAAAGCAAGAACTCACTGTCATGGCTTCCTGCTTGTTTTGAAGTAGCTGCAATGTTCATTTGGCTCATGGAGTGCCCAAGCAAAACCATTTTTTTTCCTACAAAACATTGCAGTGGTTTGTCAACTGAACAAATAAAATCTTATGCCCTGCATAATTTACGCAACATGCATTACAAGAAAACATCTTCATGGTTTCTCAGGTCTACTGCATGGGGATCAAGGAAATCGGACATGTTCCATTCTAATCAGTTTTTCATCTGCTTCTACCTCCTCTACAACGTTAACCTCCAATCTCTTGGCTTAAAGACTTCATATTGTTTCACATATGGTTTCTCAAAAATGGCAAATACATCTATGGAAATTAAATCTTGATGGAGCCTTCAGGTTTTTCTGTGACTATTCTAGTCACTACTGGCAGATTTTGTACATTACTGACTTCCCATGTTTCTCACTACAGAACACAAGTCCCATTTACAGTACTCATAACACTAATCCAAAGGCTCTGGAGACTTCATAGGCACTGCCTGAAGTGCGAGTCCCAACATACTTCAACATCAACGTGTTTAGCCCATGGATTCATCAAGCTCTGAGTTCTCTTTATAAATCTGACAGTATTGCTTATGTGTAATAATGTTAAACACAAGATAATTTCTGCAGGATTGAGATCTCATCTACACTACAGGTTTGAATTACACATGAAAACCCAGTGTCTGCTTTCCAATAGCACTTAAAATAGTGTTATATATCTGATAATTGAAATCTTTCAGAATCCTTCTGGAAGGCTGAAACATCAATAGTTAGCAAGACTGAAGAATGCGCTATTATTACTCCCCAAAAGAGAAATAAGACATTGGAGTTTTATCAGCCTTTAAGCAGTAAACAAAACGCACTGGAATATTCAAGCCAATTTCACTGGTTGGGAGAGTAATTACCACCCAGAAAATTAGGACAAAATTTTCTGACTGAACCACAAATTAACTTCACTGCGTTACAGAGATGAGCAATTACACTTTAGATCGCACTTTACAAAATCTGAGACACTCATTAAAGGACAGGTGATGGTTTAAAGCAGTAACAAATCTCCTCCTAGGGCACAGGGATCACGTGGTATGTTTAAGTCATCTGGAGACTATAAAGGGAAAAGTTGTACCCATCTGCCCCCTATTCACACCAGCCAGCAGGCAGAAGCCAGTCCAAAGTACACACAGATATATATTAAAAGACATGGTCATGACTGCTGCTGTGTCCTCCTACTTCTGAGGGAAAAAAGGAGGCAAAAATTTTCCAAGCAAAGCTTTGGAAACTCCCAGAGTTGAGACTTTTACATTGAACAATGCATTAAGAATATCTGGGAGGGAAAATCCTGTGCTGGCAGATGGGAGGACTGGATGATCTACAATGGTCTGTTCCATTTTTAAATTCTATCATCAGATTTGTCCTCAAGTACAAACCCTCTAGGAGTTTCTTGGGGGCGGTGCATCCCTCCACAACCCCTACTGTGGGCTCTGGCTTAAAAGCCACAATAGAGTCCTTAGAATCTAACAACAAGAGCTATTCTAGGCGCTGGTTAGGAAAATGGGATTTAAAGGAAGTTTCTACTATTGTGCAAAATTAGGGCAAAAAAAATCTCCTTTCAGATAAGCAACAAAGTATATCAATTCCAACAGTTTGCTCTCCTGCTGCTGTATCCATCATGAAGAAAGACAGTCTTTCTATGGTGAATAAAGGTGATAGTCTAATCAATTAAGATTTCATAGAAAATACAGAACAATTCAGCTGTCTGCCCCACCCTCTTCCCAGGTTGAAACAGGACCTTTCCACTTTACTCTGCGTGTCACTTTTGTTAAAATGACAGCCGCCTCACAGAAAACACCAAACATACATGTAGAGAGAGGAGAATTTCCATTTTGAGATCCACCATACAAGTGAAGGTTTTTGAGCTACGAATTTGATTGTTCTATGCATTGGACAATTGCTTGTATAGCGTGATGTACATCATGTATAGCATCATTTTCGTACATATATAGTTATACTTGTATTACATTCTGATCATGATTACATTTATTCTGATTACATCAATATAAAGAAAAGTTGTTTGTGAAACTGGTTTAAAGCATGTGCCGCGCAGTACTACTGATACAATTCACTGACCTCATTATTGTCCATGACTGTTCAGTGGTTCAGCTGAATATGGTCAATCTCTCCACCAAGTGCCATCTATTTCAGGCTATCATGGACTGTGGCAGAGTATTTTTATTTTTTTTTACACTTGTTGACAAAAGGCCTTTCAGCTGAAGTCAGGAATTTGATTCCCTTTAGCCATAGTCATGTAATATATTAATCATTCATTTATCCAATTTAACTTGAAGATACCTTAGAGATTTCCAACTCCTCCACCAAAGGATGAAGAAAGCTCAAATGTTCACATGTGTTGACGGTCTTAAGGCTAACGTCACTCCACAATAACGTGAACTTCATGTTGGCATACATTTTACGCAGCATCTTTGGTTTTTAATAACAAGAATGGTGCTAGAATATAGATACATTTTCACTTTATCTGGAAATAATTTGCAAATAAGTTCATGACTTGTGACCCTTTCATGCTCAGAAGATATAAGTAGAAAAGAATATTAAATTTAGAAGGTTATTACTGAACTCGCAATACTCAAAATGTATTCTAATATTTTTTACCTGTTGCTAGTATTTGTTTACAAGGATTTGGCTTTCTAAACAAAAGAGAAAAGATAAAGACAACAATAAATTAAACAGAGCATGGAGTGGTGCCTACATGAGAAGCAGAGAAAATGCATGGACTAAAAGAAGGAAAAAGTATGCCCTAAAAATAAGCTGTAAAATGAGACATTACAATGTAAGTAGCATTACACCTTACTTACCTAATCTGTAAAAAAACCCAGTGTTTGCATTATATAACAATTTTATTCAACTTAGCTAGTATTCACACTGTGATTCATAGAATCTGTTGTACTACTGTTATGCTGCTAATGCTTTTTAAATATTGAACTTGCAAAACACATTGTTTTAGCAAAACATTTTCCTTAAAAAACCCGAACAATTAGCAAGCAAAGAAGGTGGGTTTGGGGAGTATTTGAAAATATAATTTATTTTACCTAACTTTTCCTTATTCCAGCATTTCCAAACACAAAGACTGTGTCACAGCTATCAGGGCTTCTAACTGTGAGAATTAAAAGTCACAAGATTTTAAAATTAAAGATTAATAATAACCTGGCATAGACAAATATGTTTGACAAACACGCCTATAATAAAAAACCACCAGATTTGTATTAAAGATTTTCCCCTTTACCCAACCCACATCCCCACACCTTGGAATTATTCTGGAGATTTTAAGGGGAGTACAAAGAAGGGTTGTCTCCTTCCTAGAGGTTTAAACTAAGCTACTTCAGAAAAAGCTGACTGACATTTAGAAGTGGAAATTCTCAAATGATTGCTTTATTTATCTAGAGAAGGTTGGGCTTGTGTTGACACAATATTTTCAGATGTTTCTAATTTAGAGGATTATCATTAAGTTTATACAGTGCCCTCAAAGCAGTTACTGCCCAGCCCTGCTCTTTGCAGCAGTGGTCTTTTCGTATAGATCACTTGGGATTTATCTAAGAGAAGAGCTAAAAAGGAATCTAGATGTGTTCTAAACACATGGAAAGAAAGGCAGATCTTAAGCACCCTAATGGTTGTATCTTCCTGACACAAGGCAGATATCCCTTCTGCAATTTCAATAAACTGCTATGATCTTGAAATATTGTACAGCCATGCATGTTAATAGGACTCAGTATAGTAAACCTGTGCAGCAGAGTCTCTGCAGTCATACTGTAAGATCTGGCTTACCAGAACTGATGAATACATTTTGGAGATCAGCTTGTCTCAGACTTCGATTGAATCACAGAGGTCTCTAATCCTAAGACAGATGAAAACCCACAAAACCAGTCATTAAATGCATCAGCATTTTTTCAGGAAGTACCTGTAAAATAAAAAATAGCTTAGAGTTTCCATAACTGGCAGCATGAACAAGCAAGCAAGGATGGCAGACAGAAGGGTGAGCTGTATGCCCTGTGGAGAGCAGGCCCAACAAGCCCTTCAGATGTTGCTCATGAAACAGTGATACAAAGGTAAAGAAAGAGGTAGGGGAAAGAATCGAGGGCAAAGAGTATGAAAAGCCTATTAAGGGCCTTGCCATGGCACAAATTACTATCTTATTCTGTCTCCCCATCTGGCAATCAGAATTAACAGATGGATTATCAGATACCAGGACAATTCAAGCCTAGCATGACCTTGTTCTGGATTTCAGTCAGTTTTTGTGAATTGTGTAGCAAATGGATGATCAGCTGGTCTAGCTACTCACAGCAATGCTGGCTATTGTTTTCTTCATATTTATAGCACTGGCTATCCCTCCTCCAGTACTTTTGACACTCTTCCTCTCTGATTACTTTTCATCCCATTGGGAAACTCAGGCAGACAAGGCCAATTTGCTAGCTATTCAGGATTCTCTGAGTCTAATATAAAGTAATTTGAAACATTAGCAACTCTGCTAATATTATCTCAGTCATCGCAGTCACCATATGAGACAAAACAGTGATGCTTGGGGAAGGCATAGAGGCATGACTAGCCAGCACTGTAAACAAATGCGAAACAGAAAGACTACTCACCAAGCCATAGATGTTTTACTATGTATTAGTTTATACTTTATGTGGCTTGATGATCACTACAGCAATACATATATCTCACATGAAATCTAAGAAGCTTAACGTTGGAATCAGTAGAGTGTTTTTATTTTACTGACAAATGGGCATTTGATGCCGCTATTACTGCTTCCCTGCAAAGGAAATTAATGTGTCAAACCTCACTTTGTGGGTGTTGCTATGAATTTCACTGCATCTGTGAGGAAGATAAGAGAAAGATAAGTAGCAATCCAATATAAAACTTGCTTATACAGAAATTAAATCCATGAGTTCAGATGTGCACAGTAAATTTACTTGCAACATACACCATCAAAAACTATAAAAGAAATAAAAAAAGACAAAGATCAGCAGCTAATAGGAATCACAGTAGTTACACCGACCTTTTTATTTTGTGAACAGCATTGTCCTTTGAAATCCAACCTATTGTTGGCATCTTTCTATTCTATCTGATCATATAAATCACTTGCATAGATCCTTAAGGCCCCTCCTGGCTGATATTACGTAGCATTAGTTACAAATACACTGCCAATCTGAAAAGAATGAAGCAATACAGAAAAATAAGGTTTTTAACTTCCCACATAGTTATTTCAATTGCTTTCTATGTTTGTCAATCCTTTTCTATACCTGTCACAGCCATTATCTTCAGATTTGTATTATAAATAAAACTTTGTGTAAGCACACATTTGTCCTATTATAAGAAAATTCTGAAATTACAAAGCTACAAAAAAAGAAAATCTAAGCCTTTAATGTGATGCAATTTCAGAGCTCAGGCTTGGCATTAGTTAAAAACTAATTGCAAATTCACTATAAGCAGCATACGCTTCATGAACTTTTCTTCAGGAAAGATGATACAGACTGTAATTAAGGATAATTAATGTGTCAGATTCTGATAGCCTTAATCAGAAGCTTAATGCTTTGACCACTCTTTTCATCAACAGGTACTTTATAGGCCTGGTCTGAAGAATTTGTTTTCTAGACCAGTGTGGCATAAACCGACAAATCATCACATCCTTGGGGGCATAAACCCATGACAGAGTTAAAATTGCAGTGTTTTGTTTGAGTGTTTTAATAGGTGGTTTGGGTCCAAATTCAACATAACATTTTAAGCCTCTGATTAAGGTTCCATTGAAATCAAAGCATTCACAGTATGTGCCTAAAATTCGATATTTGTTTCCATGTTTTTTTGAATATAGCTACACTGTTAAAAATCCCAAAACAAACAAACAAACAAAACCAACAAAAGTAAACAACAAAACAACAAAAGTATAATGCTGTTAGAGATTTTGGCAATTTGCTTCAAGAACTCCAGGCCAAGCTGCTGAATAAGTTAAGACAATACCATCTGGATTTCTAAAATAAAACTTCCTAAACTGTTGTCGTTATCTAGATTGAAGTACAACCAAGAAAAGAAACAAAGTAAAGAAATCACTTTTCAAATTCTCTGAGAAAACATTGTTTTTCAATCACAATTCCTGTTAATATTCCATCCAGGTAATTATAGTGCAGTGACAGAATAGACTAGTGACTTTGGTGATTTAGTGAATCTGTGATTTAGCTGAAAAGTTGGTGTGATGAGGTCCATCACATTGAAGGAGGAGGTCTTCAGCCTCTGTTACAAAGGCCAGCTCTGTAAGCCTCACTAGTGCTTCCTCCTTGGACCCTATATGAGAAGCAAAGCCATATTTGCTAATTTACTTTGTGTTAATGGCTTCAGTCTGTAGGCAAGAATAGATAAAAGGTAATTTAAAATAATTCCAATCGTTAAAGTAGAAATGAAATTCAAGTACTGAAAAAGGAAAACTCAGTGTTGGCATATTATACTATTACATAATATTCCATTTCACTATTGTGCATATCAGCTATTAATATAGACACTGATTTACATATATAAACTATATGTATACTTCCGTATGCATACATCAAACTTACGTATTCACCTGTGCATGTACAAACATATATACACATATATATACATACTACAATCTATTTAAGAGAAAGAAGCAGGAAAGCCTATAGTGCCTTTTCTTACTCTTACAGCTAGTAAAGGCATTAGCCAGATGTTGAAAGTCATAGGCATCAAACAAGTGATCATTATAGTCTTAAATCACCCCATTTAGAATTTACAATAAGCTGAGCAGAAAACCATTATTTCCACCTTCAATATAAAGTTTTCCTCAGGCTGCAAACAGAGTTCTGCAATGGACTGATGCGCCATCTGTTCTAACTTCAGAACCCTTTTCCATGAAACTTCCAGCAAGGGGAACAAGCTATTGATGAGACCCAGGAATATAAGGACATCATTAGTTAGTATCATAGTAAGATTAAAATCCCTTGAGGGCTCTCATCAAAACCTAGATGAAAAGGAAACAATGAAAGAGAAAAAAGACTGACATTATAGTAACAAACCATAATATAAGGCATAAAATTAACAAACATTATGAATTAATCATACTTAGACAATTACAATCCATATGGCTAGTTAAACTCAATCTGCTACCTGTAGTGACATAGTCTGGGTACTGTATATTCAATGCCAGTGCATTTCTCCCAGGATGTAATTACTTAATTTTGTGAATGAGAAAATGATGTGTAAAAGCCAATGTTTCCATGGATTCAATGCCCCAAGTCAGATAAAATGCATGAATGCTTATCAAATCTCATGACACTTTTTAACCCATCACACTCGCATTACCTTTAGGTGTGTAGAAACAGCACTCACATTCACACTCACTACTAAGGTTAATATAAGAAATAAACTGAGTTCAAAGTTTAGTTTTCTGCAAACAGGACTCGAGATTTAGATGCCAGTGAATGGCATAAGATTGATGAAATCAGTAATTCTTCTGAAGTTTTTTTCATCACTTAAAGTGTACATGTTTGGATTCTGAGAATAATCACTTTCATTCCATTACACTTCCATTCAGACAAGAGATTTCAATCTCTCATAGGACTTGGCCTTGAGATTCTGGTTCAGTCCCCTCCTTTGCCACTTATAGCACATCATATCTGGTGACATCATACATTCTAAAATTTGGGATGTTGAGACCTCCTCAAAAAAAAACCAAACCAAACAAAAAAACCCAAAACACTCCAACCCAAAAAACCCCAAACAACAACAAACAAAAAAACAAGCCAGCTCTCTATTATTTTAGTCCAGTGTGGACTCTATAAGGAATTTCAAGCTAATGCTTGGTCCTTCCCTTTCTTAGTGTCGAGGTCCAACCTGTCCTTCTAGAACATCTGGAAGATTCTCCTAAAACAGTTTACATTCAACATAAGTAAATGATTTGGACAATATAACAATATAGTACATCACTTTTCTGGTACCCTGAACAGACCCAAATTAAAAAAATATGAACATTTAAAGTAATAACATACATACACACACACAAAAAAGGGAGTTGTTAAATGGAAAAAAAGACCGACAGGTACCTCAGAAGTATCTCAACCTTTCTTCCATCTAATTATTCAGATCAGCCTGCTAGAATGAGGAAAGATGGTATTCTTGTATCATACAATCATATGCCCCCCAGAGGATTGGTTTTGGATGGAGGAGAGGACATCACCTTTCACTTACCTCAGAGTGACTTTCCACAGTGGAGACGGGACAGAAGAGATAGATGGCAGATGACATTCTTGGTCGTCTGTTGCACCTTTAACGCTGAACAACCACAAGATACTTAGGTTTGCTTTTACTGGCAGTCTAATAAAACATTAAATGATTATCACAAATACGTGGGACTAGTAAACCACATAGTGAACAACAACAAAAATTAAATGTTTTATGAAATAGTGAGGATTTAGCAGAGCTATGACAGCAACATGCTTATAGGTCCAGAAATTATCATCTATTCTTCCCTATTCAAATATCCACAAAGTAATATCAAAACCCAATACAGCTCTATAAGCTCCAGGTTTACTTCAGTTCTTTCATTTCAGGAACACAATCGCAAGCAAGATATTTAATTACTTTGAAACCCTGGTCATAGAAATCCAAGTTACCATGTACCTATGAGTGACAGTGCTAAAGAAATATGAAATGAATGTTTGAAATAGACATTAGTTATCCCCAGAATTTTATTACTTTATATCTTAAGACTGATGCAATCAGATACAAAATAAGTTACACACAAAACCTTTCTGGGTTTTGTTGTTGTTGTTTGGGGTTTGGCTTTGTTTTGGTTTTTGGTTTGTTTGGGTTTTGTTGTTTGTTTCTGGTTTTGTTTTTTTTTCTTGGGGGGGGGTGGTGTTGTTGCTGTTGGGTTTTGGTTATTGGTTTGGGTTTTTTTTCCAGTGGACAGGTACAAAGAAATGGAACATTTTCACTTTCCCAATCTCTGACTGGAGGGCATTATTTAGAAAATATGTTCTTTTCTTTGGGTCCATAATCTCATTTATCTTCATTATTTCTGACTTATGACACCTACTACATTATGCGATTCCAGAGAGGACATTTGGTTTCCTTCATTGACAGTGTGATGTGCCCTGAATATATTTAAAAGTTACACTGTGCTGTCATGAGCAAACTAATCCCAGAGACAGCACAGAAGGCTTTAGAGCACAAATGGAGCTTTCTTGCTGGCTGAAAGCAATGTCTTGGCCCTGATGACTATGGCCAGTAAATGTTTCCCTTATTCAATAATATATATTTAATTAAAGAAACCAAAGGACACTCTAGTCAGTCTAGAGTGATTATTAATGCACGTTTTGAATGGTTACAATCATTCAGCTTTCAGCCACATGCTTTATAATACCTTGTGAGGAGTGCTATATTCACCATGAAATCCTGTACTTGTCATGACTTATTGCTTAATTAAAATAATGTAATCAAAACCTCACAGAACAAATGTTGACTGAAAAAATTATGCTAATCTTATACATATCTACTATTCACATATTACTTTGAGCAGAATAAGTTGACTAATGTGTTAATAAAATGAAACATACCCAACTATCTTGTCAAATGCTATTTTTATCTCAGCATTTACATACATTTGTCATGAAGGGGATACATTCTGAGTAAAAGGAATAAACACTGTTATGATTAAACATGTCTGACATGATGCTCTCATCTGAGCATCAGGCAATGCCATATGCATAGGAAACTCACATTCATGCAGTCATAGGGCCAATGGACTTATATCGAAATAAAACTTAGAGTGAGCAACTCAGCTTGATTTAGTAAGGAGATGCAGCTGATTATATTTGCTTTGAATTTGGCCCTGAGCACTCAGGTGAAAAATGTGGCACAAAGCTTGAATCAAGTACAGCCTGGTAGAATTGAACACTGCATTTCACTGAGACCAGAGAAATTTTGTACAGAAGGGATAAACTGAGCAGAATCTTCTCACCCTTTGCAGCTACTTCAGGAAGTTATCAGTGTCAGGAAGCAAGGGGGACCCAGTCCCCTCATAGAAACAGACATGCTTGACTCTCTGCGCAAGGAAGGATTTTAAGTGTTGCACTTTTAAAAATTGATAGTTAAGGAAAAGGGGAAGAACAGAAAAACTAGTAAGGAAAGGGACTGGAAAAGTGGGGCCATTTGTCCCTTTGGAAAAGGCCAGATAAACCTATATAATTATGCACCCCAGCTTGCTTAGAGAGGACAGGTCTTTTAGCAGCCTTCTTTCCTCTGCTCTCTGAAGGCACTGGAAAGAGATAATCAAGACCTGAGCTCATACAGGAGTGTACACTAATGGCTTGTCTGCTTTCTCTCTTACTGCTGCTAGCATTCAAGTACAATGCCAAGAGTATTTCTCACATTCTTGCTACTGAATATGCTGGGAATCCTCTATAGTCCATTTCTAATGGATACTGCCCTGCCCCCCAAATTCTTTATGCTTGCCTAGCACCAGCATTACCAGAAAGTTTAATTTTTTCCCTCCAGCACCCATTTAGATATAATGCAACGTATAGAGGCAGATTAACTTTCTCAGAAGTCTCCTTGAATTTGCAGTTCTTCTGATGTCAACACTATTTCACATAGAAGTCTGAAATAA
Organism: Strigops habroptila; assembly: GCF_004027225.2. NCBI lineage: Eukaryota > Metazoa > Chordata > Aves > Psittaciformes > Psittacidae > Strigops > Strigops habroptila. The sequence continues at coordinate 18,999,812 of NC_044281.2, read as the reverse complement.
TAACTGTATAAGCTCCGCAGGGTGGAAGGAAAACACAAACGTGTGAGACAGAGTTGTACTGCCACCATCCTCTCACTATGCTGTTGATTATGAGAATTAGTACCTAATCCATAGATCTATCAAAAGCATCAGAAGCTTAATGACAACATCAAATTAATTAACAAGATATCCGTAAGAAATAGGGATGTTTTAGCAATCTTTGAACTTGGACATATTCAGACTTAAAAATGTAAGGGAAACAAATTGTTAATACCAGCAATAAAAAAAACAAGATTAAGAAAACTCCATTAGTAGTTCATAGATCAATAAACATTTTCTTATCTTAGATTAAAAGACCATAAAGGTCTTAGAATTCTTAGAATTTGCTAAGCACGACAGACTGATTTTATACCAAGCCAATTTTCAAGAAAAGAAAGCCTATGTGCTTTTCTAGAATAATGAAACAACAAAAAGAGAAAGGCATAAAAATCTGAATTTAGCATATACACACAAGAAAATCTATGGTAAATCTCTCTTGAAATAGTCAGAGAAAAAAATTCTAACAGAAAAGTAATGCTTTAGTAGTATATGCCATATTTTACATAAATATTTCAGATACTGGGGGGGATGGGACAGAGAGACAGAGAGAAATTTTCCAGATTGTTTTTTAAGTTAAAGAAAAATTTTACCTCTTCCACACAGTATCACATAACTCAAATTCTTAATACTGTTAGCTCCCTCACAGTCTTCTGTAATCTGTTTTGCAATGGAATATGCTGTTAGATCTTAAAGTCTTACTTGTCTCAAGTCTTTCTAGCAAACTGCTCTCATGTCAGTTTCTTGATCTTCAGCTCTAGCCGTTGCCTATTTCCTGTTAGTGGTAGCTTTACTTTAAGACCTAATGCTGTAATTCAGAAAAAAAAAAAGGGGGGGGGGAAGGAGGGCAGGGGAGAAGGATTTTTATACCCACCAAAAAAGAACTTTGATTTTTTTCTGGATTTGCTTCTACAAAAATCTGACATTTTGAATTCAGTAGCCTCACCCAAAAATCAGAAAAAGGTTGCTGTGCCGTAGGATAACACAAAAGTAAGCCTGAAAAATCACTTAATTTCTGATTTAACTTTATTCTTTGGCCAAATACTGTCCTACTGTGTCTTCCCTTAAAGTACCACAACAGAAAGTGTATCTAAAGAGGTGCAACTCAGTTCACAAAAGCATTCCTATACTCTGGTTTGGCATAAACCTTTATAGGTACTTCAAACTAGTGATGGTAAGAAAGACAAAGAGCCAGCTGCAGTGATGATGGCCCAGAATACCAAGACAGATGTTTTTGTGAAGTGTTCTAAACATAGTTCATTTGATTCACAGAGATTTCAGAAAATATTATAGGTACTTCTGTTGCTGCATATGTTAGAAGAATAACCCTGTCAGCAGAAACATTCTAATGGCACTTTGTTTCTTTTCTGATATCTATCTTGATGATAGACAAAAGGATACTTACTCGTTCACTGTGGGTGATAAGCAAGAAGTGTACCTTCCAAAGAGGGCTTCATTGTGCCTTTTAAGGCACTTACCTACTTTGGAAACATGCTATTCTAGAGAGATGGGGAAGTGGCCTGCCTTTAGGAGGCGGCTATCCCACAGAGATCCACAGAAGCATAGACACATAGAAGTATTTAGGTTGAAAAAGACCCTTAAGATCATTAAATGGACTTGCAATGCCTAGAACTTTCATGAAGAGCAAGACACCACCTCATGTATCAGACCTGAAGTATCAACTTCACACACAGCAGGCAGAAGTATAGAATCACACAACAGCTGAGAGACTTCTGAAGATCATCCAGTTCAAAGCCCCTGCTCAGAGAGGATCAGTTTGAGCAGACTGCTCAGGAATGTGTCCAGCTGGGTTGGAAATATCTCCAGGCAGGGGGACTCTACAACCTTTCTGGTCAGCTTGTTCTACTGTTTGACTTCTCTGACAGTAAATAAGTTTTTTGCTTACGTTTAAGTGGAATTTCCTTTACTTCAGTTTGTGCTCATTGCCTGTCATCCTGTCACTAGGTACCACTGAGAAGAGTCTGGCTCCATCTTCTTTCCTCCTTACCATTAGGTATTTATACATATTGAAAAGATCTGTCCTGAGCCTTCTCTTCTCAAGGCTGAATAGTCCCAGCTCTTTCAAGCCTCTCGTATGTCAGATGCTTCAGTCCCTTAACCATCTCTATGGCCTTTCACTGGACTTGCTCCAATATGTCCGTGTCTTGCACTGGGATGCCCATAACAAGAACGCAGTTTTGCTGCCTTCATCTCAATTAATTTAGTTGTGTCTTTTGCTTCTTGTAAGCTCCTAGTCCTATAAATCTTTACAATAAAATTATTCTTATTTTCTATTTCTTATTTCTATTATTCTTATTTTTATATCTGAATACATGCTCTCTGCTTAAACCAGATCTGCATTTTTATTTAATGGATGTGAGACTTCATATATCACAATTTATGGCAGTTATTTTTAATCTCCTCTGCTAAGAAAAACGCAGAATAGTCCAGCAAGAGGGTTGTTTAATGTTGTTCAAGAATTTTTTTAAATGAAACAATTAGTAGAACGAGGTAAATCATCATCTATCAAAGCAATTCTAATATTGTAATGGCTTATATCAAGCCCAGTAAAATAAGGAAATCAATTATTGCATTGCGTTAGATTCAGAAGTAATACAACTCCCTTCTTACAGTAATACAACATACATAATCTCATCAGCAACCGTGGATATATAAACCAAGAGTATACAATTAATCAATCAGACTGTTCCTGAATTAATTAGGTAAAGAAAAATCAGCAGGCAAGGGCAGGATTGTATATAACACTACACTTCTCTTTTTGCTAACGACACACTTCAAGTAATTCAGTCTGACTTTAAATTTAAAACACAAAATGCGGTCTCTCTATGTCAGGGCCAGTGATGAATTTTACCAGCATTTTGGCCTCGGAATTATTTGTGTTTATATGAGACACATATAAACATAAAGCTTCAGGTACACAGGATATAATTTTGTCATTGACCCGAGCAAAAGAACTTGTCTACTTCTTCTTTAAAGAATAAAGCACTCCTTTTGCCCCTGCCTACTCATCAGAGGAAATATGGAACAAAAATCAGTGGCATAAAGCCAAGGATACTGTGCAAATGCTAACCAAATAAGCTTCAGCAGCAAAAGTTTCTCCCTGTGTTTCTTTGTGCCACCAGATCCTGCTGGATTCTAGGCTTACTGCTACATTACTAAATACCATTACAGAAAAGGGAAATCAGGCTGTCAAAAATATTTCATTTCAAAAATATTGCAATGGAAAATTTAATGAAAATGTCTTTGTACTTCTTCTCCTTCCAAAAGCGCTATCATTGCAGTATGAGATAGTCACAGGTTGCAATACTGCCATCTTTTTTAACAATTCACTTATTGCTAGCAGGTTGCCAGAATTTTACACAATCTCAGTCAAATGCATATTATTTTGTAGTCTTATCCACTCAGAATGGCTGAAAACATAGTTACCAGAGATTAACCTAAATTCTGTTTTCTGGTCATTTCTGTTTTCATGTTTCAGCATGACTCACAGACAAATGGTGAGAGTTGGTATATTTTTCATATACTTGCAAAAACAGTCTCTATTACTTCAGTATGAATAAGAACTGAAGTTACATGACACAGGTAACTACTGAAGACTTACATATGCTTTCCAAATAACTGATTTTCACAAACTAGAAAATACCAAATGGGCAAATACTGCACTAGAATAACCACAGCTATGTATCTGTTCTCTAACATGGTCCAGCACCAAAATCTTTAGAAGGAAATGCAGCTTACCAATAAAGAGTGGAAGGGTACAGAAGAAGACAAAATTCTCTCACTTATTGTATGTGAAGTAGAACAATGGTGTCTTTGCTCTCTTCTTCCTTTGTATTCAGTAGAACATTAATAGATTTGAACTCACGGTTCATCTGATGATATTACTGCAATTTTACACACACTCAGTAGTGCCATCACTGAAAACATACCAATTATATCAAAAAAGGAAAGGTGATCTTATGGAACAGCTGGCCACAGCCACCTACGTTGTTAACTCTCTTAGGTGTTTGCAATTGCCTTGATCTCAAGTCCATGGTCAACAACCCTTCTATCGCCAATCTAATTGTAATGTAACTGCTCACAAAGACAGTGACTTTCAGTGGGAACATTCTGCTTCTACCAGCCTGGACTGACTTTTGAAACTTTATGTCTGATATGGTCTAGACAAAATTTTCGGTAGTAGTGACCTCAGCCGTATATTGCCTGTCAAATGAAGCAGGTACAAGTTTTAAGTAGCAATTTGTTACTCATCTGCTTTTGCTTCTTGAGCTAATGACATCTGGCCAGCTTGTACCGGGTGTGGTTAGGTTTTTTTCCTGATGTAAAATAAAGTTGTTCTTTCTCAGTTGATTTACAGAAATTAAGAAATGCTAGCTAATGCTCAGCTCTTGAAAAATACTTACCTGCAAGTTAGTCTGCCCATACATTTTCTTCCATACCTCCTGCTGACTACAGACTTCAGCAAGATACTCAAGTATTTGCAGGACCAGTTTACTGACTAGAAGGGAAAGAAACTTACTAGAGTAGTGTCTGTTACATAAAACAATGCATTTGGAGAAAGAAAATATCTGCCTATTGTGGTCATCTTAACTTTGACAAAATTTTAGAGCACAGAGTAACTTGGAAGTGGAGAAGGTCTCTTTAATGAGTGTGGAATAGCACTCTTTCATCTCAAAAGACAGGTTTATGGATGTAAGTGCACTGCTACACTCTGATTTTACGACTTCACTGTCAAAGGATACCAATCACGTATTTCCTGAGCACTGCCCTCATTGGCTTCACATAGCTTTTGTTACATTAGATAAATAAAACCAAGAAAAAAGAGAAAACTCTGAAGATTCATACATATATAGCACGTAGATTCTGTGTCCTTCTTTAGGTTCCACAAAAATAATGTACCAGTAGTAAACAGTGAAATAACGGATACACAATTCATTTTCTTTGGTTTACTCTAGCAATGGTGGCTTCATACAAGCACAGTCAACATTTCAGAAGTTTCTGCAGAACACTACTTGGATCAGTTGAAAAATATTACCTCAGCCAAAATAGCATAATATGTATTCTCTGGGAAATCTAGCACTTTATTGTATTTGATGTGTCTGCAAGTTCCACCCATGGCGGGGGAGGGGGAAAATCAAAACAGAAAGCACCACTAGGAAAGGGTGAGCAACTGACACCTTTGATCTTCTGGCTCATCTGGCCCAGCTGGAAGCATGAAGACTTCGTAAGAAAGAAAAAACACTACATGCTCTGGCAGTCTGAACCCAAAGCAAGCACAGCAGCCAATCCCAGAGCAGGCTTTGTGCCAAAAAAAAATAAAAAAAATAAAAATATTAGTTGAGTTTGTGGGGGTTTTTTGGTTTGTCGGTTGGTTATTTTTATCCTAAGTTGTTGTTTCCCAGTCAGGCGTGTAAAACAGAACATAGGCTAACACTTTTTGCTAGCTTAAAGTCAGAATGCCACTTTTGCAACACTCAGCTCTTAGTCATGCACTGATTAATATCCTGTTTCTGCTTTGATCTGCCATTTTCTTTAATATTGTCTTTAAGAAAAAGAGAGGGTCACCAAAAAGAGTTTTTTCCTGGTTAACCGGTGGGTACTGTCACATATGCAGACTTTTCCCACCCTCAATACAACAAAAAGCAGTGTTAATTGAAGCTATGTGTAGATTCATATGTGAAAAAATGCACAGTAAGCGTTCTTTACCATTAAAGTTGTCATGTGTTTTTCAAGATGTAATTTTTCAGATTATCACAGATGAAAAAAGTGACTTCTTAATAAATATAAATTTGAGGCAAGAATCTAAGTATGCCTGACACAGCATAGTTCCTATTGATATCAAATTAAGATCTGACTGTATATTGGAATCTTGTTTCCATTTTTAATATTCTGAACTCCCAAAGTGAGTTGGGAGTACTTTAATCAAGTATGAGTGAAAATGACTCCTCAGTCTATCACCGCAAGACAAGATACTCTGAAACAGGAATAAAAGGAGAGCTTGTTTGAGAAGCTACTGATTAACAGTACAGAAGTATCTGAGCAAACAAGTGCGTAATCATCTGGTATACCACCTCTCCAACAAGAGAAGATTAAAAAAGAAAAAAAAGTCTTTTACTGTTATCTCGGCCAGAGAAGCAGATACTTTTGCCCTGATGGCTCTGCATCCGTTTGGAGACCTCAGCTTCTATAAAAACATCTTTTCTCTTCTCCCCACATTCCACTTTAGTGGGAGGATGTTGCATCATATCACTTCATGAAGTGGAGACATAGAGGGACAACCACCAAAAATCAGGCCTCCTTGTTTTGATCTACTTAAAAGTATTGACTTTAGGATAGGTGAGAGCATGCTCTGAATCATGTTTCCCTCATTTTACTTTTAGTAAAGGTGAGATCATCCAAACAAATTCATGCAAAGGTAAGATCTTTTTGTTGGTTAGAATGGCAGAGCATCTGAAGTCAGAACATAGGAAATGTCTGCTATGAGTTAAATTACAGTTTTATCAGACTTTTTATTTCCTAACTTTAGCTAGTGCACAAATAACCTCACCTTTTTAAATAGTGCAAGGAGTACAGATCAAAGCCTTAGACAGATGTCATATCATGCTGATAGTTTTCCTCTGTATTTTGCAGTTGACCTGAGTAAGAGTTACTTTGAAGATCCCCAAAAAGGCATTGAATATCACGAACAGAAATACAAGATACTTCACACAAGTAAAATGAAAATGTTTTAAGTGTAATCTGTTTCTGTATTCAGTTGTGATCACTAAATACAAACCAACGTTAGAGAAGGGAGAGGAGAAATGGGCTTGGAAAGAACGGGAACATTTTGATTGTGATGTTCCAGAAGAAAATTCCACCACACATACACCTTCCTTCATTATGTGTTTCCATAATTCCATCCACACTGCTGTTTTTCCCAATTCTCCAACCACAAAGCTATCTTTCCCAGGAACAGCATATGACAGCAATCCCTCCAAATATAATAAAGTAGGAATTTCTCCTCTTACCACATGTGAATGCTCTTGAAGGACTCTTACCTATTTCTCTTTTTTCATTTTGCCCCACCAACTTTTCCCAGCCTCAATCGAGGCAGATTTCTTTGCTTCCTACCCACTGATATTTTTCACCTGCTTGAAGAAATTCCTTCTCCTATTTATCACTCTCTGTTCTTTCATCTCGCACACTAGCAGACACCAGTGGTTCTCCTTGCTTGCTCTAAACCTCCCAGGCTCATTAGTCCTCCACCCTTGATCTTCAGCTTCTTCACCTTTGTGATTGTCTTCCATGTGCTTTCTCATATCTGTGATTTCCTGAAAACCTTTTCCCTTAGCACTGCAGTACTTCTGCTTTCTTCCTTGACCATCTCCACATGATCCTCTAACCCTGCAGTATTTCTTGTTATTGCTGTAAACTGCTCATCTTGTACTTGGCTTGCAGGTCTGCCTCCATTGGCTTCTGAGGAATCAGGCTATTTCTTTTGTCCTTTCCTGATCAAGATGCTCTATCTTTCTGCCTTCCGCTCCATGAGTCATCCTCCTTTGTTTGTTCTTGTACACCTCTCTGACACATTGATCCCAGAGCTTTACCAAGAGATAGTTGATCATCTCTTCCTCTTCCCATTTGGTGAAATCTAAGTGACCAAACTTCTCTATCTTTTCTCATCAGCTGTTTTTACCATGTGCAAGAACGTTATTGTACTTACAACTATTTCTAAAATAATGAAATTCAATTTGGAGAGTGATAGCATTGCATTAAGCTGCCTCCTCTATTAAGTAAGAAGACTAGCATTTATAAAAATTACCCACCACAGTTTCCTGTTCAAGCTCATTAGAAACTTTTTATAGATAATGAAGAAAGAAACATGTTTTACAATTGTAATTCTGATTTCATATTTGTTCATGCTTTTAGCTTCATAGCTATTTGGAAAGTACTGAAGGATATTATTTCATTAGGTCACGCTAACTCATTAGCCATGGATATTTTTGCCCATTCATATTTCAAGTAGTTTTAACTCTTAACTTAGGGCTAAAGTGATGAACCGATCTTCATGTTTGCTCAATACATTGTCCTCTTTCTTTAGACAAAAAAAGCTAGCTATGGGACTTCTGAAACGTACACATTCATGCACAACCACCTGATTTTGACCCTAGTTAATTGGGGTTTTTACTCTGTAACAAGGCCACAATGGTTTATGGAACATAAACTCTTGAAGCTGTTATTAACATGACAGATGGTAGAAACACTAACAAGGCACCATGTTTCTGGCTAAAATATTTTTAGCTGAGCTATGCAAAGACACAAACAAACCAAGTACACCCATTCTCAGACAACCTCTTCTACCACCTATGGATGTCAACAGACAACCTTTTGTTGGCTTGGAGCAGGTCCCAGTTAGCTGGGAACAGCATGTGCATGCTCCAGCACTCAGGGGATGAAATGGTTTGTTAGCAGAACACATGGTTTTGATTAGTGGCCTAATGAACTAATGCCTCAAATCAACAGGAAATGCAGCATCTGGTCAGCATTTCAATGCTTCCTGAAGCCGCAGCCACACCTTACTACTCCCTCCAGCTCTCTTATGCTACATCCCAGTACATAAGAATGTCAAGGAAGTGGCTATTTAGAAGGAAAGAGTAGATATTAATACATTCATTGCTACAAGTGAGACGGGGGAAAGAAGTGTTGCTGTTTTCATATTCTGTGGAACAAGTTTCTGCCAACTAAGGCAAAAATCTGAGATTTTCTCTAGTTTTAACTGTCCAACATTTTCTTCAGCATGTTCTCTAAATAACTGACCAGAGTTAATGATGTAAACCACATTCATAAATCTATTTGTATCTAATAGTTGCTGGGGTACTCTTAAATATGACATTTACAGATAACATTGAGATGGTTGTATCTGTGGCAAATAATTTTACTTTTTTACAGGGCCTCCTCCAATCCCTACCCAAAATTCTAATTAATAGGGATTCCATATTTCCACACAGCTTGTCAGTTTGATTATTTAAGTACTTATTCAGTGTACTAAAGACCCTAATCACCCCTTCAAAGCATGCAGCTCTATATAAGGCTGAAATGCATAAGGATCATCATCATCATAATAGCATGGCAGCTGTGCTTCCTATAAGCCAGAAAAGTTGGTCCTGTATACAACAGACACACCTCAGCTACTGTGTGCCATCTGCCTAGTTAGCGGTTAGACAGCCACAGCAGATAGAAACAGCTGCTCCTGACAATATGAAAAACATCAGTACTTCCTTAAAGGCTTTGGCAATGTGGATAAACAATTTCAGTGAAAAGAATATTTTAAATTGCTGCAAATTTTCGATGCAACTGCTATTATGCATCACACCACAACAAAGTGATTATGCTCAGTAGAATGGATTTTGTTCTGCGACTATAAGAGTGTTGAGGGGTTTTTTGTTGGGGATTTTTTTTGGTTTTGTTTTTTCACAGTTTTACAGAATACCAGTTAACAAGGCAAAGAGACCATTGTCCTGGACAAGGAGGTTTCATGGCACATTATGATAATTTACAGTGCCTTTTTTCTATTTTATTCTTTCAAATAAAACAATTTTTACTTTCATGAGTTTATTGTGGGCTACATCTTGCACTATGTATTTAGGTCTTTTATGTAAAGACTGGATTTCTGAGAAACCTTAATACAGCAAAATTATTACTCACAATAAAGCAAAGCATTATTATACTGAACTCCTCACCATCATGCAGGTGGGAGGGTGTTTGGAAATGGGGGGAGGCAGAGCAATCGTTGCACTTGGCAGCCACGTGTTGCCAAAAGGTAAGTTTTATTATGAGTAAACATGTTAAAATACAACATGTAGAAAGATGACAGGCTACAGAGGACAGATTAATAGATATACACACACAATTCATACTTTTTTTTCTTCTCTGTTGTTATTCCTCATGAATAAACAGTAAAGCTATAGGTCTCTGACTCTGGAATGAAGTTGCCATTTGGGGGCTCTGTGCCTGCCCTCTTTGAAGGTCAGAACAATCCCTTGCCTGCAGATGGTTGCAAACAGGAGGAGTGGAAGATACAGCAGCTATCTCTCACCTGCCCAACCATGCATAAGGGAGCAGACGTTGCATGGTGTCCCTCACCACCTCCTTCCTGTCTGAGTGGTCACGGTCTGAAGATGGAGTAGCAAATCACTACAAATAGGCCCTGGAAGTGCTGAAGAGTTAAGAGCATGGAAAGAGTTAACAGCACAGACTCCACCTCAGAAATTGATAGGGAAATAAAACCTATGTGGGGGGAAAAAAAAAAAAAAAAAAAAAAAAAAGGCTGTCTGGAAACATAACACAATTGCTGCTTTATATTTTGTATGTATTAAACTTTCAAGCTATCTGCAATAGACGTGAGGTTTTATATTAATTGTGAACAGATCAGTAATTGGAGGCAAATTAATGAGAAACCTGCTGTCACATTACAGCATACATTTTTAATGGAAGTCTTTAAACATTTGGACAAAATATCTATATATATTAAAATGGTAATTCTTTAACTGGTAAACGTAATTATCTAACTCTAAAGCAAAAAATATAAAAGGACAAAAATGGATGGAATCAAAATATTCTGTCATTGCATACATAAACCACCAGAATATCTTTTCAACAAATGAAATTATTCTTTATTTTATGCTTTTAAAAATGCATTAGTGTAATTGCTCTGCAACAAATTACCTTCTGTGCTATAAGCGTGGCTACAGCATCCCTTGCATGTACATCAATTGTGCATATTGTCATGATGTTCTGATGATCACCAGGGGTGAGTTCCCCTAACAGCATGTTTATAAGGGCATTCAGTTGAGCAATCTGCAAAATAATTATATTTCAATGGAGATATTACACTGTGGGGAAAAAAAACCCCACCACTATTATATGTCAAGTGCTAAATGGAGCAGTTATAGAACCAAGACACATTTATTGGTGCTTTTAATCAAAGCAAATAACTTTCGCAAACTAATAATGGTGTTGTTTTCTTACAATTTTAATTTGATTCCTTAATAACAAAAATACACTTTTCAGCTGGTGCCCAGAACTTAATTTCAGAACACATGAATACTAGTCAGATACTGCTGTGGAATGCTAGCCTGAAACTGCGCATGTGATAAAGCAACTAGATGCTGAAAGTATCACATGTATACTATTAAACACCACTTCCAAAATAGTCACAATACATGTCATTTTACTACAGAGGGCGGGGGGGAACAGATGATGACATGACACAGACAGATGATGACACCACCTATTTGGGGCCTGATTGCATTGGACATGATGTCTCCTTCATGTCAGAGGAAAATGAAAAGCAGGATCCCTGAAACAGCCTCCTTCATCAGACTGCTATGTAATTCCCTATCCTGATGGTAACGGTGACACTGAAAAGGTGTCCCAGAGTGCCTGCTATCATGGTCCTGGAAGCCACTGGCAGCCACTATGAATGAGATTTATTCCAAGGCATCCAGACATCTTATTTTAAAACATAGTGGTTTTGAACAAAAACAGTGAAGTATTTGCTGGGTTTGGGCTTTTTTTGAGGAAGGGGGATGGGACACTGGAACAGCCCTTCTTAAGTCCACTCACTACTAAAATAACAATGAGCATGTCTGCTTATTAAACGGTTGCAAGACAAATCTTTCTGACAGATCCTGCCAAAAATATTAAGGCCCTGACTTTGCAAAGCTTATTCATCCCGTATGAAGACAGGCTGAGAGAGGTGGGGCTGTTCAGCCTGGAGAAGAGAAGGCTGCCTGGAGAACTCATAGCAGCTTTCCAGTATCTGAAGGGGATCTATAAGGATGCTGGGGAGGGACTCTTCCTTAGGGACTGGAGTGATAGGACAAGGTGTAATGGCTTCAAACTTAAACAGGGGAAGTTTAGATTAGATATAAGGAGGAAGTTCTTTACAGTGAGGGTGGTGAAGCACTGGAATGGGTTGTCCAGGGAGGTTGTGGGTGCTCCATCCCTGGCGGTGTTCAAGGCCAGGTTGGACAGAGCCTTGGGCCACATGGTTTAGTGCAAGGTGTCCCTGCCCATGGCAGGGGGGTTGGAACTAGATGATCTTAAGGTCCTTTCCAACCCTTACTGTTCTACGATTCTATGATTCAGAATCCCACCTTTGCCAACAAATGAAATCTTCCACTGAAGCAAGAAACAGGATTTTAAACACACACATCCTTAGCAGGTTGATAGAGTGTAACGAAGTAGTATAATGTCTTCTAGAGATCACCAGATTTTGCATTTAAATTTCTAAACCACTAAGGTGTCACAGATTTTATTTACACCTGAGACTTATGTCTTTTCTTAAAATTGACAGTTTTATATATTATGTGTATTACAGGTTCACATACCTACTTGTGGTTGCAGGCTTTCAGATGATTTTCAACCATTCTTCCAGATTCTTGAAGGAAATTTCAACATCCTCAGCTCACCAAGTCTCAGTATCCATCAAAGCATTTGTGTTGAATGGTCGAATAAACACTGATTTTGTAGTTTATCCTCATGTGCTGCTGCTGCAACTTCTATGATTTTTTTCCTGGAAAGTTGCAGGGAGTTCCTTCTAAATATTTTAGCCAATATTCTACCTAAAGTGAATACTATTTTCTCTAACATTATATAGAAGCGATTTATATGAAAACCATTAATAAATGTTATTAACATGACAGTCTTTATCATATTGCTTCTGAAGATCTGTCTTGCCAAACCTGCTTCCTAGCAAAATGCAAAACATAAAGAACCTGTGCAGACCAGATGACTGCATTACAGCACACTGGAGGAAAGTCAACCTCTACCATACCTCAAGGCTCTGAGTTCAAGTTGCACTGTGAAAGGCCTCCATCTTGTAAAGTACACTGTGTGATCTACCTGCTTAGAACACAGGTTCCTTATGAATGAAAACATTGGTGTTCTGCTCTTTTCACCCAGTCTCCTTTGACTAAAGAGTCCTACTTCACACTTTGGTCCTATTATTAGTGACAAGGGATTTCAGCTTTTTTTTTGGACCATAAAATTATCTAGGGAGGTGCAGATTTGTGCTCAGCAAGTCAAACTGCTGACAATAGGTTTGCTTTCTTCATTACCCTTGTAGAGTGTCATGTGAACTGCACAGAGCAGGATGAAAATAACTCACTTTTTGTATGCTTGTCTTGAATCGTGCCTTTCTATCCCTAAGCTCTAACAACAGACATATAAAAGTTTGTGAATCTGAGAGAGATAATTTTATGGAGATTTCACTTAGTTTGGAGCTCAAGGAGTTCCCTCAAATGAGGAAATCGCTACAGAACAAAAAATGGGGTAAAAAAATCCCTAAACTTCACGTTCTCTCAGTGTACTGTTTACACAGTAACATGGCTTGCACACTTAGCAGTGTACAGAACTAACTGGATTTATAATCTGTTTCCTACCACTATGAAAGGAATGATTTTGGTGGCCTACATCCAAAGACACAGCAGTGGATCACTGTTCATATTACTCAGTGATTGCATATAATTTGGCATCACTGAAACAATTGCAGCTCTGAAAAGGTTGAGCTCTTGGCTATTATGAAGACTAAATTAACTCTCATCACTTGAGTGAATGATCCATTCATACCAAGGTCAAAATCACTAGCTGAGCAGCATGGGAAAGATCACTCTATAGCTGACTGACCTGAAGTTGTGTATGATCAAGACTTTATATTTATTATTCTCTCAGACAACCTGAATTTTCTGAAAACATTAAATTAGCCATTTACTGTAAAAACTAAAAACCTCTGTGGAAAAAAGCAAAATACAACCTATCCACCTTCTCCCCACCTCCTTTGCTATGTGGGTTCAGACAAAAGTATGAGCGCTATGTGTGTGTGACTGAAGTTGCTGAGGCAGGAATTAGAGTTCAGGAGGAAAATAAGGTGAGATTTTCTTGGTTTCCTCTTGGAATCTCTTAAACTACCCTATAGATCAGACACTGGATTGCACTGGCGAGACAGGAGAATAGGGAATAAAGGAGGTTAGCAGCTGCTTAAAAGAAACAGAGACTGGGGTCTCCCAAAGAATACAAATTTATTTTTCTGGAGAAAGAAGAAGGGTTTTCTTTTTAAGAATTCTTCTTTCCCTTTCTGTCCTGCATTTGAGTTGTTCAAATATGAAATCTCCATGTGGTAGGATTATCTGATACTATTTTTTCTGACTGGCAGTTGATAGTTAAAATAGAAAACTTCTTGCACAACAAACTTTTTTTTTAATACAGCTACCTGAAAAGGTCAAATCTTTTAACTTTTGAGTCAGTATTAATCTCAGCATCCATCTGCACTGTCCTAAGTTAAGTTCTAGTCCTCCGTGGCTCACATTCTCTAGGCAGCCCATATTTCAGGTTGCACATTGCTGTGTGATTGTGGAGCATCCTGTTATTGGTAAGCGTGGCTGAACTACAGGAAGACAGCATGGTATGTCATGGCTATTCAGTCCAGCAGAGACACAGGTCCCATTGTGGAAGAGAGGGAAATAAAAATTAATATCTACAGTTTCAAGTATAGGGCCAGGGGTGCCAACAGCATGAGCTGTGGAGCTACCTGAATACTGGGACCCCTGCCTCATGCCCCTCCACAGTAATGACTCAGTCAAAAGCAGTTGCTATTTTTGATCCAGCATTATATGGTTTGATTTACTTTTCCTGACAAGAAGTTTACTGAAAGCATCATTTTCCCACAGAAGATGCTAATGTCATCTTACTATTTTTTTAGTGGAAAAAAATTTGACTAATTATTTTTGATTGTCAGAGGAAAGATGCTGTAAAATTGAAAGCATTTCCATTGCTTCAAGGTCCTTTGTGTTTCCAAAGTGTGCTTAAACCTTAAGTACTCATCTGCAAAACAGCTCTGGGAAGTAGAAAAATTCCCATTTTGCTGAAATACAAATAAGTTAAACCATTCGAGCACATAGGCACAGCTGGCCAGTCTTCAAAATAAGAAATAGTTGCTTCTCTCTTCCTATTGCACATCTGAAGCATGCATATAACAAAATCATGCTGCTGGTAAACAGGTCACTAGTAGGACATGTTTTCTCCAGATGGATTCATATGATTTTAATCATAGTATTTGCCAGCTCATTTCTGCAAAATATTCTTGGTCTATCGATTTCTAAATAAGAAGTTCCTTGAAAATTACATTGTCTTGATAAGATACTAGGGCTATCAACAGGATTTGAAATGAACTCATTGCACTAGTGACAGCAGACTTGTAATTAGAAATGGAGTGCTTGTTTCCAAGAAAGGCTAGTACAACATTAAGAGCTCTGGCCTGTGAGATTTGCTCTCTCACAGAAGTTCTGCAGGTGACCTTTGATGAATGACAGAAATTTTTAGTTCTCAGCTGTAAAACAGAGCTAATAACACTTTCCCATCCACAGGAGTTCTTATGAGGCTAAGTAAATGTATTTCCTATATTTAGAAAGATTAGGAGATATCTAGATGTACAGTAGGAAGGCTTTTCCTGTGGAAACCAAAACCTATAAAGAGTTTGTGTAAAATCCAGTAGTTTCTGTTCAAATACCTGGGGCTCAATGAGTCAAATTCATACAAAATCACGATAGACTCCCATTCAGTTTTCTCCCCTATGCAGATAGCAGCCATTGTCTCACCAGCCTTTGGAAAGTGCCCTGACTAATGAGACATTCTTAAATTCCACTTTGATGTTACCCCACACTGTATAAAACTGTAAACACTGTATCTGTGACCTGACGCTTGTGCTCTAAATCAAAGTGAAATTTTCATCCTAATATAAAAAATACAGATTTCATTTTGATCTATTGATTTTTGATCTATCACTGAACTGCATATTCATTATTTCTGAGTTTAACTTCCTTTTTTGGCAGAGGAACACATGACTTTCTAATGTAGATACATAATGACTGTTTATAACGTTCTAAATATTTGCTTAGCATTCTTTGGGCAAGCATCTTTCTCCAGGTGTTAATATAACTGAATATTTGCAAAGAGTAAACACCTGGAGACTCCAACACAGGCAAAGCAAATGAAATTAATAAGTGAGCAAATATTTTTGCCACCTGCCCACTGCTGATATTTAGCTTTCACCACTTACTAGGTAAGACTTGTTCTCTACAACAATTTAACAACTAGTTAGATTTCTAATCTAAACAGGAATTCTCTGGGACCAATTTTAATATTATTCTATATATATTACCTTTAAATGCATTACATTTTGGACCTACATATATAAATTGAAATGCTTGTTTTGGGCTGGAGGTGGTAGAGCTGAGAAGTGTAGATTAGACATTATGATGCTGAGTTTCTGAGACCGGCTGGTGGTGTCATTCTACTGTACCTTTTGTTTAGAAGAAAAGGTGAAGATTTCATATAGATGTAATGATACTGAACTTCAAATTTGTTTACAATTGAATATTTGAATTTGGACAAATTATGTTTTTAGGCTACTCAAAGAGAATGAAAAACAGATCAACATGAAGCAGGTTACTCTCCAAAGTACTCTCTGCCGAGGAATACCTAAATACAAGTTATACTGCAAGCTATTAATGAGAGTCTTAAATTATGGTGATACCTGCTCACGTATACAAATAAAGATGGAAGCTCAGGTTGGACTTTTTCTTTCACCTACATAGACTTACTACTTCTCAATGTTTGGAGACTCAACCAATGCTATCTTTAAGTTAATGTAAATACCTAAGCCACGCAGAAATTTTTAAGATAGGAAAGGATAAAGATTATTACCTTCTACACTTGTTTCTTCTATGTTTAGCAGTTTCTTCACCCCCAATCATTCATATTCCCAAAACACAATTTATTCTATAGTTCAGTTTTTAAAATAGGGTGTAAGAACAGAGGAATCTAGCAGATTCTGAATAACCGACATGTGTCCAGATCATCTCACATTCTTATAAGCCATCCTTGGAACTGAACTGGGATCAAATTCAAAGCAATGTGAAGACAGTTCAAGTCTTATAAAAGCCATAAATCTTAAATTTATTACAGACCTGAGCTACAGCCATCTGAAATCACGGAAATATACTTCTGTCCATACGTACAGCATTTAGCCTACTTTGCTGACTAACATTAGCAGAAAAAGACCTTTTACCATTTGACCTTGCCTTTTACAACAGTATGCACTGAAAAAGAAATATGCATATTTTCTTAAAAATTTGGAATAACAAGGAACTAGACCCTTACCACATTATCTTCCAGGGTCTCTGTGATTTCCACCAAAGGAGCCACCTACCCAGTAGTGTCCAAGACTCATAAGTTTCCAGGTTGGTTTGATCTCTATAGATTCCTATGAAATACCAGAAAGGTTGAAGTAGTCTTTGAAGTACAGCAAGGAGTTAGTTAACATCCACCATTGTCTGAGTCTACCTTCTCTACTGCCATTTCTCCTACTGCTTTAGCTGCACTTTTTGGTTTATCTTGCAGCTCCTCTGTGCATTTGAAGAATTAAAAAGCCCTCCGATGTGTTATTCACCATTCATGACAGATTTTGCCTTAGAAATAAGGCACAAGCAAGTCAGGAATAAAGGTACCCAAAATTCTGCAAAGCCAGGGCATAAAGACTATTGTGATCATAATTGCTGGGTTCTGAATTGTAAAAAGGTTCAATTTCTTAAGCCTCAGCTGATTTCAAATGCTTAATGATTGATTTGAAAGCAACATATATCCCAGGTCCATAGTGCTTCGACAAGCCTTCATTTCTTATGCAGCAGACAGTTGTGAACAAAAAGATAGAAGCAATGAAGAAGCAAGAAGGTTAGTGAATGCATCTTGGAGTTTGACTCCTGAATCTCATGTGAACACCAGCTGGGTAATTTGCTGCTTACCAAAGGAAAAATAAACTCAGAACGATATTTTCAGAAGTACTTTGAGATTTGGGAGTTCAATCCTGTAATACTTGTTTCCCCAATTTTTGAACTCCTTTGAGTTCAAAAACCCTCTAATGAAGGGAATTTAACAAGCTACAGGCTCCTACATAATGCAGAGTACTCAGAACAGGAGAGATTATTTCAAGTAGCAAAACACCATTCATTAGGGAAATGATCACATTTGCAAATCTTCTGAGCTCCATCTCCATGTGTTCAACATTTATTTGTTTCCATGGAGTGTTCATCCAATCTTTAATACTTGTCTATAAAATTTAAAAAATAAACAAACAGCTCCTACAACCTTCTAAGCAAAGCCTGAGGCAACTGAAAATGGAAGGAAGGTTTCCAGCTCATCAGCAGGTGAATATTTATAAATATGTATGGTATACAAATGCAACAACATCAGTTTCAAAATTTGAAACCTACTGATGCTGAAATTGAATGTAAGAGAATTTATATTCTTTGTGCTAGAATTCTGCTTGTTACAGGGAAAGAAGCCTTAATGTCATGGGTTTGATATTTTTGTTTGTTTTCAAAGTTTAAAACATTTTTCAAAAGTATTAAAATTCCAGAACTATGAACAAGTTCATTTCCTATACAATGCCTTTTCAGTAGCGTTAATTAGAGGAGAGGGCTAAAATTAACAAAAAAGAATGAACTAAATTTCAAACCTGAGGTAAGCAGATTTGACTTTTACAGTCATAAAATACATTCCTGCTTTCTTTGCGGATGAATTTGTCTCAAGAATCTCAAAGAAAATTTGATTAAGGTAACTGTTTGATACTCTGGGAAACTGAAAGCAAAAGTATATATTATTTCCCTGCTTTAGCATAAGCAATGATTCAAATTAAAACTGGATCTTTTGATGGAATTGCTCATCCAGAAAGATTAATACAAAAAACAAAGCTCTTGCTTGAACATGATCTCTGTAAAAATCACCTGGAATATATATTCAGTAAACAATGTTGCAGCACTGCTACTGTAAGTAACTTACTGGTGGGTGCTCTACACCAATAAAAAGTGTCTTTATTGCTGAGAAATTACTCCACTGTGATAATGACCATAGTGGACACTTGAACGAGACACATAACTACAAATATAAGTATCTCCCACATGTAAATCAGTGGATTAGAATGTAAAAGTCCACCCAACATTCAGAAACATATGGTTTTGCTTTGGGACTAAGGATTCATCATATTCATAACTTCAAGTCCATCTCAAGTATCCCAAATTCTCATTAACGAGAAACAATTAACTCTAACACTTCTATGTACTGTGACTGCAATTCTATTGCAATAGCAAAATCATTACAGTTTGAGATACTAAAATTAGTGTATTTAGAAATAAGCTTTACGAAATATTTGGGTTCTGTTCATAAAATGAGTTCAAACTTATATGAACTTATATTCAAAAAAAATGGAACGGTTTGTTCTTTAATAAATAAATAAATAAATAACAGGAAGGTCTCTTGCTTCCTAATCTTGTCAGGCACTCTGTTCCATCTGAAGGGAAGGAGCTTTTCCTATTCTTCCACAACAATACCTTCACCTCTGAGGTAACTGTGCACTCATGGAAATTAAAATAAATTTTGTCCCGTCCTGGAGGCTGAATGGTTTGTGTACAGCTGCAATTACTTCTAAGGAAAAGCTGATGAAAAGAGAAATCTGTGATGACCACTGAAAGGGACTCCTGTCATTCCAAACAAATACAAGTGAAGCTGGAAGCCAGATTAGTGGCTTACTCGTAAACTATATGTCAATAGACAGGATTCCGTTATAACCCATCCAACACCAGGTTTTCATAGTTCTTACGTTATAAAATAGAACTGCTGCAAAGGTTATTCTTCTAGGAGATTATTAAATGGCCATTCTGAAACCTCCTTTCTTTAGGCTAAAGAAAATACAGAGGAAAATGAAAGACAGTTGTATAATTTCCTGAAAGACACTATGAGAAACTTCTGCCCACCGGGAACCATCTTATACATCTGTATCCATAATAATGTGCATTTCGGTTTGGAACTTCTCCAACTTCAAATTGATTTGCCAAATTTCACAAAAAATAGTGAAAAAACACACTTTGTTTTCTCCTTGACGACCTCTGAAACACATTTCAGCCTCGGGTACTTTTTACAGCCATGCACAACAATTCAGAATAGAAAAAAATGTCAGATCCAGTACTCCAGCAGTGCTGGTAAATACCAATGCAATAATGTTATCATTCACTGTCAGATACTGAAAAGGTACAAATTGAGGCAGACAGTATGACACTGTGGGTGCACACGGTACTGTGTGAGGCTTTTTCTTCTCACTACTCTTCATTGCTTATTCGTGCAGACACCACTAATGCATTTCCATCCAAAGGAGGGTTATGGTAATGAACTACCAGTGCTTATTTTGCAAGGCGAGTTAAACTAGGTCTGAAGTCTAAGCTTGTAATATTGTGCAGTTCACAGACAGAATAATTTCAGTTTGTTTCTTAAATTACTTGAGAACAGAGTTCATAGGTTCAGAATACTTGGGCAAAACCTCGAACTGAATATTTCAAAGTTCCTTCCTCAATCATTCACCCCTTGTATGTGCTAAGCATGAGGCACGCTCAGAGCCTGTACTGTATCCAAGCCTGTTCTATTTAGGAGATATCCCCATACCTCTGTGGTGTTTCCTGATCCTGCCCATCCAAGAACCGAGCTGCAGGCCTGGGAATCAAGCCAGACACTTTCTGGTGGCAACACATGGTAATGGCATGCCTGGAAAACTAAATGTTCTCCAGCCACTTAAAGCTTTATTTTCCTACTGCACAGTCCTCAGAAAGTCTATACTTTCTGTCTTTTTTTTTTTTATAACAGCTTATATCCATATTACTTTGCTGCTGCTGAGCCATGTTCTGTTGCTTTAGTGCTATAAACACCTCTTTAGGTGCTTAACTAGGTTCGCACTACCACACAGGTACTGATTGTGTTTATTTCTTTGAAAAATGCTGTGAGCGTTGCAGATGAAAAGCATAGTCAGAGCATTAACTTGATTTCCTCAGAATGTCCAAGCAAAATGATCAATTCTGCCCTGAAAACTGAGTATCAAACATTTGTCCCTCCCACAAGATTTATGTGCTTTATATCAGTGTAGTGTACAAGCTACAGTTCCAATCATACATTTACAAATGTGGGAATCCTTCAACAGTCAGCCCATCTCTCCAGCATCTTAATTTATACCAAGGTGCCTCTGCCAATGCTACTGCCTGCAACTCAGCAGAATTGCTGCCCAGTGCCTACTGTCAAAGGAAGCCAGGTTCTACACCTCCTGACCCCCAGTGACCACGAAATCACCCTTAACACCAGAAAATCTTAAAATTTAGAAAGTAATGTATTTGCAGTTAGAGAAGTACACAGAAATTCTCTAAGAATCTAATAGATTCAAAATCTATGCTATTTTTTCTATTACCCAGCTGAAAACATACTGCATTTTAGACACTCAAAGAATTTTATGCATTCAAACCTTCCCTGGATGTCTATTCAAACTTGAATATCCCTCTCTGCTCCAAGGATTTTCTGTAGTTCCTGTAGTATTAATCTGGATGCTGAAGGAAATACTGACTCCCCTCACCTTACTTTTGGAAATGTTAGTGTCCTTTAGATAAGCTGAGGCAGAGCCTTTGCATATTCAAGAAGTAAAAAGAAATGTGTTAACAAGTAGCCAGATACTTTGCTTAATTATTAGTAAATTCTATAAAACACATGAAGTAAATATATTAAATCCAGCTGTTTGAAGAGGACAGTAAGGTATTAAACTCACATTTCATCACACCTCCACACCTCGGTTTCACATACACAAACCCACTTTGCATGAACCAATGAGTCAGAATTATGTCTTGATCCAGACATAGCAGCACCCAGAATTTTGACATGATCATAGCTCTACTTGGGTTTTGAGGTGTAGTGTGACATGGACCAATGCAACTTGACATGCTCCTTATTTATCACTGACCCTTAGACTGAAATAAGAAAAAGAAAAATCTTATGGACATATAATTTTTCCAGGAAGAACAACCAAGCCTTATATGCAAAAGTGATGTAAGACAACAATTGAACACACATTACTTCTCTGCAAAAGGAATAAAATTTTCCATACTGACCTTCATATCTCTTCCTGCTGTGCCTTCCCCTGAAATGCCTGTGGAGGTCAGTAATGCATAAAGCTGATAGGGGAGTGTGAATGCCAGGTCCATGCAATGTACTGATGATGGAATCTTTCCTCTGCAAATAAAGGTCTGCTCGCTGTTAACACTTCACAGGAAACTGCTGGGGTCTCCGACCATACCGCTATAAATAAATGTAGAAGTATATACATATTTAGACATACACATACACACTTTTTTTCACACACACACTTTTAAAATCATGAAGCCTGCAGCTTAATATGAAAGTGAGACAAAGCAGGTGATCTCTGACATGGACAGCTTGTTATCCAGTCTAACAACAGAAGTGACAGAGAAGAGGGATCTCAAATACAGTAAGGGGTAAGAGGAAGACAGGTTTACAGAATTATGAAAGTTAAGTGACTTGGTTTGCAGAGATCTATGTTATGGGATTCCAAGTATATTTTTTGTTTGTTTGTTCCTTTGTTTAATTAGAGGTTAATTGCTGCACATAGCCCTGTGGAGATGAATTTTTAGGAGCTACTTGAATTAGACAAGATATTTGGAGAAAAATTGAGAAACTTATTCCTGTTTTGAATATTTTTTTTCTCTCTTCTTATTCATTTAGCCAATTGTTATCTTCAGCATTTCACACACTTAGGTAAGTGGATTTGTTTCTGTCTTTTTATAAATCAAGCAGAAGTATTCAATTTACATTATTTAGAACACTATTGAAATGGTACTGATTAATAGCCCATCCTGTCTACTAAACACGAAGAAAGGCATTCTGACTTTTATCCCCTTTGCTGCTTAACAGTGCAGAGAATGCTACCATTGCTGAGCAAACCAGTAAACAAGGTTTTTCCAGGTAGATAACAGAGAAAAACAATTTGTGTATTTGGCACTGGAGGACAGATGTAAGGCAGCACCAATAACTGAGAACTGTAGCCATTATACAAGTGAATATCATTTTATGCTGCTTTATTATAAATAAAACACTAAACACCACCTTTGTCCTCCGGGGGTAGATATATAATTTTATTTCTTGTGTCTGGCATTCAAAAGCACCTAGATTAGGCTGTAAAAGTTATCTATGCACAAGTTGGAATAAGAAACTCTTGTTCTCAGTTATTTTAGGTCACAATTGGATGCTCATTAGGCACACAAGTGCATATGCTTTTTGTGTGTGCAAAGGAATAAAAGTAAGTTTACAGCAGGTAGAATTTATTACATGAATGTTAATAAATATAGTCAAAATCTGTGCATGGGTGTTTAAGCTTATCTTCATCAGGAGAAAATTTTGTTGTCTTATATCAAGTTAGTTAACTAAGTTAATGGAAAAACCTAGTTAAAAACAATTAATTTTACAGTCAGTAGAGATCTAGTTAAGAGTCAGCAGTGTATAGCACGTAACTCATCCTGTACTAAACGGCATATCTAAATGGGTCAGGTGAACCTCACCCAGAAAGTCCTCAGTTCCCTGCATTGACTGTAAACACAGTCTTTGATGACTAGTTCAGGTGTCAATAAGTGTCCTTAATTCAACCCACTGATTTATAGGAAGGCTACAAACTCTCTTGCTGCCACTTGATACTTGAATGCTTCTATTTTAACATGAGAAAACATGTTAGTCTCAGAGATACTGAAGACACAGCATCCCTGCATGGGAACAGAGCTCTTGAAGAAGGTTCATGCAGAAGCAGAGGTGCCATAAAGTCCATTTGAAGAAAAAAAAGAGCAAACACAAGTATTTAAGTTTGGATCTGAACTTTCCCATAATTTGGAAAGACAAAGTTCACAATTCAAATCTCTCACAAGTGTTTTGCTGTTTAGGGTAAGACAAAGCTTGCTTGGATAAGCATGGAATTATACTGTTCCAGAATGAGTTCACAAAAGATGACATCTCAGATCAGTTCAACACTGGGCTCCCTGCTGCCCAGAGGACTAGCCCAAGCCACACTTCAGCTGATAGAGCCTGTTGCACCAACTCTCTCTGCTAGCGCGTTCCGAAGAGGACGATGGCTTTCCCACAGCAGAAGAATAAACAAACCTCAAGCAGATATTAGACCTCTCCAAGAGGCTTTCCTGGCTTTTGTACCAGGCAATAGGCTAAAACAGCACCTCTGCTCTTGCCAAAGTTAATAAAAATTTGGGGAGTCTATCTGTGAAAAAAATTCAAGCAGCGCAGCTACACATAGCTTGACATACGCCAGCTCTTGGGAACTCTGGGCCCAGTCCAGCTTGTTACAGTTCTTTTCTGTCTGGACCCATCATGGTATAGCATGGTGATCTGGATTGTGTTCTGTAGTGACAGGCTATGACCAATTCCTTCTGAATTCAGAGGAAAATACTCGCACACATCTGGCAGCTAAAGATCCTGGCTCTTGGGTTACCTTCCACTTCTACCTTTAAGGCATTTATTTTTCTTATTTAGCATTTCTGTTTTCCATATGAAAGTGTAAAGACATTCAGGATAATTTGACACTCCCTCCTAGCATTGCTTTTCTAGGCCAAGGGGTAGTAAAATCTTTTTCAATTAGGATTTGGGATTATATTTTTGAAACCACAAGAGTGATGCTGCAAACTGAGATTCTTTTATAAAGAGCTTTCTTCTATATGCATTTCCATTATAGCTCTTGCAAGTCTAAGCAAGGTGAAAATTACAGTAAAAACTTAAGGGTTGCATTTTGGAAGCAGATACCTTTACTAAATTCTACGTTCTTGCATTTAACTATTACAAGCATACGTATTTATCCAGCATATGTTAACTCACACATAGGCAAGGCAAGAATAAAGGAAAGCAAAACTTCTCTTCCAATTTCTTCATGGAATGCTTACCACTGTGGTTCAGAACTCTAGTTTTTCAAAAGGTTAAGGAAAAAAACCCCAAAAGTTGAAAATGATATGGCATCATGGGAGAAAGATCGCCACCAAAGAGCATATTGATTTGTTTGCCTAGCATCTGTTTTTTCTTATTTTGTATGCTTTGCAATCATTTTTGTTTACATGTTCGTAAATAATTTAGAGTTGTGCTTTGAAATACACTATTATTCAAATGAGAAAACAGGGTGCTTTTTTTAAGCAAGCAGTAACTACAAGAAAGTAAAAAGAAACTAAATGGAAGAAATTTTCAAGGGTCTTTTTGCCTCTTCTCCTCTTATATTAACTAAGGTGTCTCTAAATTCAGCAAAACTGAACAATAACACCTGAAATTCTCTATCTTTTTCTCTTTGGTAATATTCTTCCTTCTCTTTCTATAAGCGAGGAGGATTAACACCTTTTTCCCCATTATGGGAGAGGCCTAATTCTTGAAAGGCCGCTATATGACACACAGACTTCACCAGGGTAGCATTAACAGAGAGCTGTTTCAGCCATCTTTAATCTGGAATATATGCTCCAGAAAGATGTAGCTGGAAGCACTTTCAGCTCAACCTGCCGCTTTGCAGTATCTTTGTGAGTCTGCGCAGAAAGAATGCTTTATCTTCTATCTTCTATCTATAGAATCTTCTATCATCTACCAGTACCTTGATACTCACTGCGAGAATGTTTTATGCTTTGTCCAGAAATCTCTCTTCTTCACTTTTTCCATGCTTTTTTATCATTCCTGGTTGTCTGGTGGGAAAGCTAGTAGGGGAGGTAGGACATCATGCTTAAAAGAAGAACCATTGAATGGTCCTAGAACAAAAAAAATAGGAAAGAAGACCACACTGAAATATTTGGTCAGAGGAATTACCTGTTATTCCTTCTAGCAGACACACAATGTTCCTTCCATTAAAAGTAGCATGAATTCTGCTGGAGACTTGCCTGTGCCTTTATCATAGTTAGTTCCCTGATCAAGAAACAAAGCTGTCCCACGCATACGTGATAGGCTTATACCCTACAAAATGATTGCAGTTACTGTGCTTATCCGACAAAGATATGGCATGTCAGACAAATCCTGCTAATTCCATTCTGGTTTTTAAGGGAATCCAAAAAAGAAAGAGGCTAAGACTTGGCTTCGGGCTTGATAAATTTCTCCTGCCAGGCATATCTAGCTTGCAAGGCACTCACTTGGCTGAGTAGCTGTAAACTAGAATAGCATAGCCAGCTCTCCTACTGAAGAAGTATGTGAAAGAGTGAGGAGATACAGACTCCTCACCACCCTTTGTCTGGTGGATCCTCTTAATATTTACAGAGGTTCTCAAAGGTAGCACCAAAGAACAACAATGAGAGCGCAGCATCCATAACCAGATAGTCACATGCTTGGGTTGCCTTATGTTCCTGTCATAGGGTGGAATGAATTAGCATTAGTCAACTCTAGAAGGAACATTTATGGAGAAAGGTTTTTCCTTTAAATGCAGAAATATTGCCTGTGAGTGACCTTTCTGCTGAGTCCACCTGAGGTAGATTCCTTCCCTATTCCAAGTTCACCAACTGATTTGCAATTAGCACCTGTATGTGTGGAAAACACAGAAGATCTGAACCATAATGAAAATAAAACAAAACAAAACAAACAAAAAAAAAACCCAAAAAATACCCAACAAAAAACCACAACCAAAACCCAAAACACCAACAAAACCAAAAAACAACACCCTCCCAAAAAAAGGCACCAAACCAACCCCCAAACCTCTGAAAACTCAAAATAAGTAAAGAAAAAAAACCCACCACACACATCACTCATTGACCCCTTCCCCCTTATTTTGATCTATTCCACAGTCACTGAGCTCCTCATGCTCAAACAACACTCCAGTGACAAATCAAAGGACAAGGAGAGAACACTGATAAGAAATAGATTTCTAACTTTGCTCTCAAGTTCATTACTAGCCTGCAATTAAAATATATTTTAGAATCATTTAAATATTTCACCAACAGACTTTTGAAAGAATACAGATGGATTCTTTATTTAGTTCTTGATCATGGCAGAGAAACAAATGCATTTTTTAATAATTCATTGGTTGCTGATGTAAGGATGAGACTTGTGAATTTTCCTCAAGGCAGAGGTCATGAGAATGGACATGCAAAATGCAATGCACTCAGGTGAGCTACTCGTTTTCTAAAATTTATTTCTAGTTAGGAAAGCTCTTCTTGTTACGTTTTTCATTCCCACATTGTGGAATACTTGGGAATATACCTTGATAAATAATGTTGATGTAGTTTTTATTTTGACTGTAAACTGTGGTTAGTACTCCAAGCTATTGACAGTGACAGATATATCATAAGGTTCATAAAATAATGGTTATTTTTGTCCATTCCTGGAAAGGAACTTGAGCATCAAACCTAAAGATAACTTTTTTTTTTTTTTTTTTTAAATCTGTTTCTAAATCCGTGCTGTTAAACCTGAAAGATGCATCTTATTTATCGAATTAGGGTTCCTCAGAGATTAAGCAGGTAATCCATGGAGACTGTTTCATAGCTTTTGCTTAGATACCATTCATTAAATATGTGCTACTATGAATTGTTTCTTTTTTAAGCACTCTTTTATTTCCTTTAAATTTACCTAAAACTTTATTAGATTCAGTCAGTACAGCCCTGATAGACAGCCCACATACATTTAAAACATTCCCAGTGAAGAAGCATAAAACATTTAAAATCTATATTTGATCTGACAACAACTGCACCATGTTTGAATTAGAAACAGATTAGACATAATTGAAGATAAAGAGGACACAAGCATCACTCCCATTTTGGTGGAGTGGGCTTTAAATTATCAGATTCATCCAGAATACATTACTGAGAAACATTGAATTGTTATCTTTAGACAGCCTTTTCTAAGAGTTTACAATTTCTCAGTTCAGTGAAGCTTGCCACCAGCTTGTTATCAGAACAAAAACCGAAAAATCATTCGGTTCAGAGCACAGAACTGATCTCACCTCCAAAAGTACACATTTTCTTCTGATAACAGACACTTCTTTGGACTATAAAGGTACCACTTCATGCTTTACAGTGAAGGCACTCTTCTTAAGATTCTTCCGCTTTTCAGGTAATTCCTAACAACATTACAAGTAGATATTGTTTGTCAGTTTGCAGAGCCATCAACCTTCCTTACAGAGAAATACACATACATGTACTTCCATTGTCCCTTCCTCCCCCTGCTTTTTTCCTATCTGAAATATGTTAGTTGACTTTGTATCATTCTCTTCCCTATGTCCTTATGTGGTAACAAACATGGACCCATTATTCAGGGTAACTTGCAAAATGTAATTTATGCAAAAGACTAAAGTTTTTTTAGAATATCATGCATTTTCTAGTTAGAACATGTTTATGTATATTAAATTTTGAAATAAGTCTCAGCAATATAATAAACACCCCACTGATGCAACTCACTATAAAATAGTTTGATAAATACATTATTACTTTGACCCACCTGTCAGAAGACTGCAAAAATGCACATAATGACAACTTAGCAACAACTAAAAACATCAGTGTTATCAGCATTGTTCCCAGGCTGAAAGTTAAAAAACACAGCACTGCACCAGCTACTAAGAAGGAGAAAAATGACTGCTATAGCTGAACCCAGGACAAATGTATAAGCAAGTCCCAAACTCAGTGTTAAGTGCTTTCGCTTAACCTGTCTGGCTCTTAGCAAGGGTGTGCTTGACCCTAGTCTGGTCCCCAGAAAAGTCATATTCCTTATATTGCTTTTAGAAATCCTAAAGGCTCATGTACTCTACAAGATACACTTGTTGCTGACTAAAGGTCAGCCACAAACGTAGTTGAATATGGACAAAGGACTTGCTCACAACATGCACAATTAAATGCTTTAGTTTAAAGGCAACTACACAAAGATAAATAGGTTTTTTGTTGTTGTTTGGGAAAACTTACATAGGGCTGTTGCATACATTTGTGTTCATTTTGAATATCATTCTACATAATCCCACAACTCTGTGGCACAGCTGAACCTCATTGTCTCCTTGCAAGTCATATTGCTCAAAAAGGTTTCCAATCACTATGTGAAGCAAGTTGGCTAGAAGTTTAATAAACACACTAGCAATCCTCTGAGAACGTATTCATAAATAAGAACACAATGAAAGATCTGTCTAAAATTGTACTTTAAAAAGGCTATTTCCATGGTGAACTTTTTCAAATGCATTGACATGACAGATTAGAATTGAAAATGAAAGAAATTATTTGGAAAGATTCTCCGTTTTCATATGCAGTATAAGTCTTTACACATCCTGAAAATCATACTAGGGAAAAAAAAAAAAACAAACTACAGAAACACTTTTAGTCATTGGAAAAATCAGGTTGAAAGCAAAGCTCTGATTCATAAAGAACTAGGGTTTTACATACTAAAAAAGTCAAATATTATATCAGTGCTATTTTTACTGCTTCAACTTTTGTTCTGTCAGCACTTCCCTAATTAAAGCTGTATTAAAGCGCATGGCTCAAATTTTCAACAAGATTATCTTCAATTTGCATGTACCATCTGAGACCATTTCTGCACCTCTATGTTAAGACATATAGTCTTCAGGGAGAAGCAAGGGCTGGCTGCTTCCCAAGGGAAGGTAAACCAAGAGCAGAAGGTCACCCCGGCACAGGCAATGCCCTCATCAACCAAGAACACAGTCCCCCAGGGCCTTAAGCATGGCAGCAGAACTGGGTGCTTGTTACTGGCTACATCAGTAGCCTCAGACACAGACAGCAATGAGTGTGGTCCTGGGTCCCTCCAAAAAATCAGAAGGGGTAAGAAGGACAGGAACAAGCTACAGCATTACAGCTGTGGGGGTCTGCCCAGGAGAGCACAGGTCCAGATCAAAATCCAGGTCCACCCTGGAGGCAGGGCGGGAGGCAGGGCCGGAGGCAGGCTTGAAGACTGGAATACCTGCCATGTAGCTCAGAGAGAGACTAAGGGCCCAGGGCTGAGCTTAAGTGGAGTCCTTGTTCTCGGTGTGGGGTGGAGCCCCCAGATGGGGCTAGGCAGGACCATTAAAGGCCTATTAGTGAACTCAGGACCCTGACAGTTTGCACACAAGCAAGCTGATCTACCTGTGCAAACAAGGACCCTGCAAGATAAGACTACTCAGCAGATTTTTATAGGATCAGGATTTAACCTGCCCCAGGTTTATGCACAGAAAAAACTTTTAATTTCAGGGAAAGAGGCAGAATTGAGGCATTTTCAGTAGCTGTTTGCCAGGTCTTATTTATGAAAAGTAAAATAAAATGTACCCTGTGAGTTTCTTAGGTAAGATCAGTTGGAAAAGAAATTTTCATTTAACCAGAAATGTTCATGTTTCAAAAATTATTATTGTCCCTTTGGGGCAATAGACAGAACCAACCTTTTAACAGTTTTTGTTTAAAAGTATGTATATATCAAAATGCAGCAGTGGATTACCCCGTGTTTCATGCATTCATCTAGAATGTGAGAAAGCACCAAGACCAAGATTCTGCTGTAAATCAGACTCTGGATTAAGTCCGCCATAACTCACATCCCACCCCTTAATGCCTTGACTAAGAATTCAAGTTTAACTGAAAAGCAAGTGCAAACACAAAAATAAAAGTAATATTTCCAGTAAAATGTGCCTTCTAGGACACATTTGTGCAACTTTGAAATCCTATTTTGTGGAAGGCAGACCAGATAAACTAATGGTCCTGTCTGGCCTTAAAATCTGTGTTTCATTAATAAAGGAGATTCATAGTTTAAAACTGCCTTAAAAACTGCTTTTAGCTTATGACTGCTTGGATGAAGCAGTCCCACTGACAAATATTTTTTTTCCTAAACATTTTAATTGATTCCTAGGAGGACAGTTTTGGTACAGCATTGATAAACATTTCTTATTCTGTATTTTAAAATTGTATTAAATTGTATTAAAAAATATGTCAGTAAAAAAGTGTCCAAGGTAAACAGCCCTTAAAAAAAAAAAAAAACCAAAAAAACAAAAAACCCCAAATATAAGCTCATTTAGGGTTATTTTTACCCTTGCTCCTATTGAAGTATGTGCCAAAGTTTTACAGAATCCTTGCCCCTAGTTTTGGCAGCTGCTATGTACAAGTTCTCAAGAAGTCAGTTTTAAGAGTTTGAAAATGTTGCCTGTGGATTCTTGGTCCTGTATAGCCACTGGATGTCCCATTATTTCACCCAGAACTGTGCACCCTTCTCCTCACATTTTCTTAGCCAGACCTGTCTCTGGTTTCATAAATGAATCTATCCATTCAGTAACACTAATAACCTGTAATGTAAGAAAATGTTGAGTAATTAGCACAGAGCACCTGAAAACTTAAGCAAACCATACACATTAATTATATTAATGAACAAGTAAATGCAATCAAATCAAACATAGAAGCATTGTGTCGAGGCTTGGTTGGGGGGCTCTTATTTTTTTCTCTTTCTAAATGAAAGAGAAATGTATTTCACATGTATGACAAGATATTCTTGAGAAATATCATGGACACATTTACTTGATCATCTCTTCCTTTTCTGCATCTACTGCACATGGCCCAAGTAATAACCCTGTTCAGATTCTCAGTGCTGCAGTATCAGACAGCAGGGGCATGCTGTTTCATAGTGGGAAATAGTTCAGGTGGGCATCTGAGAGGATAGGCAGAGCACTGTGACCCACATTCATCTTTTAAAAGAGCCCAGGATTGCCGCTAATTTTAAAGAGCTCTTCTTCCAGAGAATGGATCTTCTAAACACCAGCTGTCATGCTCCAAACAGTCCTGCTTTAGAGCTTTTCAGCATGGTGAGAAGTGACATTTTGAAGTGCGTTTTGAATATAAATTTGTGCCAATGACAACACAGAAATGTTAAAAGCCCTTAATACAGCAATGAGTAAAAAATCCAGTCCATACCAGTCAAAGAAAAAATAACTATTTAGAAGATATTAAAAAATCAACATTTTTGTGAACTTGATGTATATACAAAAGAAATTCACAGACAAAAAAGTTATGCCTGTTGACTCGAGGAAACATCCAAGGCAGCACTGAGACCAAAGTCTGCGAAATACCTCTATTGTTTCATAGCTAAAAGGGATAGAAAGGACTTAAGGAGATCCTTTGGTCCATCCTTCTGAATTTATACACAAACAGAGAGAGAGAGAGAGAGAAAGAGAGGAAGATTACGTATATTTTGTGTGTGTATACCTAAAAATATATATGAAACAGAAACCAGAAAAGCTTGTCTAAACCTGAGCTATTTTATTCAGGTCAATTTTTCACTTAAATTCACCAATTGTATTTATAAAGCTTATGGGTCAACTTGATTTGACATAACTATCAAAAAATCCTCTGATTTTAAGATTTACTGATTTCTTTAGAAGCTTCCCTCAAAAAAAAAAAAACCAAACAAAAAAAACCCAAACAAAAGAACCAAAAAAACAAACCTGAAACCAAAAACCAAACCAAAAAGAAAAAAAACCCCACATGATGAACAAACAAAATAATGTAATTATTTATATTTCCTTAATGTAATTATTTATATTTCCTTAATAGGCACAAGAAAGAAAAGTAAAGAGATCTCTGCAAAAAGTGGAAATGCCTGTTCTTTAAAATGCACAAAGTCTCATGAACATCTTGGAAGCTCATAATTTTCATAGAATTCCAGCTCCCCTTTACTAAGAAATTGTTCACAGAGCAGAAACTGCTTCACACATCCAATTTTATCATCCATCCATTTAATACCACTATTTGTTAAAGTGTTTCTCCAGAACATAAACATTGATCAGGTTCCCCTTCTTCATTGCTACTTGACTTATTTCTTCCAAGGTATCCATCTCATCTGTATCATGCTAAATGAAGACTCAGAAGTGAAAAAGCAGGGGTGGTAAAGATTAAATTGAAGAAAGAAAAGATGTCCTTAAAGCCAAGTCACATGCCAAGACCAAAGGTATTTTACTGATGGCAATGACAATTATAACTTGTCACTTAGCAGCATGTTTCCTGTCTGCTCCTAGAAACAAGTTAATAGGAAATGACTGCTTGGATACATATTTCTTAAGTATTATAATTTCTGCTTCAGACATCATACTAACATAAAAAATTCAAAGTACCTACTGTCATCAGCCAGACAGAAAACATTGCAGTTGTTATTACTCACATCCTCCAACGTGTTGATTTAACTTACAACACTTGCTAGTGAGAGGGATTGTGATTCAGATCCTCATGACTGTCACTTTCCAGTAGAGCTCAAAAAATTGGAATCTTGAGTCCAAGCATCTACACCAAGAGTTTTCTTCAGGCCATGAATATGTTTCTCATCCATGGAGAGATGATGAAAATATCACAAATGGATGGGCTACTATGGCAAGTAGAGAGTTCAGTGCTGTGTGAAGGTATTGTTTTGCAGGCAACGTAATGGACTCACTAAAGCTCAGAGTCAAAACTAAGGCCCCTTCCTGCTTCACAGTTCATCCAGCTGCAGACTTCAGCGAGTATTAGAAAGGCACTTTATAGAATCATAGAATCAACTAGGCTGGAAAAGACCTCTAAGATCATCGAGCCAAACCGTAACCCCAGGCCTGCCAAGCCCACCACTAAACCATGTCACTAAGAGCAAAATGATCTCCGCTCAAGATCTCCCATTAGGGCTGCCCCTCATGATCTCCACTCACAGCCACCCCTCATCTGCCTCTCATAGCAGCCCTACACTATATAGTTGCCTCCCCGACCCCTCATGGCCACCCCTCATCTCCCCTCAAGATCTCCACTCATGGCTACCCCCATGGCCCATGGCTGCTCCTGCTCTCACCTCACGATCTTCCCTCTAAGCTACCTCACCTCTCCCCTCATGATCTTCCCTCATGGCCACCCCTGCTCTCCCCTCATGATCTCCTCTCGCCCCTCACGGCTGCCCCTCTCCACCTTTCAACTGGGCAAGTGAACTGGAAGAAGATTTAAAAAAAAAAAAGTTAGCCAGTATCATTCAAAGAGTATGTGCTTGTAGCTGATGGAAATGGCTGGATGAAGAATATGACAGCTCACAGTGAACAGATGGAAAAAAGGCTCGTAGCCTCTCTTGAGATGTTAGCCTTCTTGGCACAAACCACTGGATAGGGGTGACTTGGCTAGGAAAACAACTACAGTTAAATGCCAAGAGGAAAGGTCAGTTGTGACGCTTTTTAATAAAAGGAAGGAAAAGCAGTAAAAGTAACAACACCTGAAAGAGGTCTTTCCCAGGCATTTGGCAAATCTGACTGCAGATGATGCAGTATCAATCATAGGTGTTTTTGATTAGTCCCTCTAAAATGACACAGAAATCATCATCGACATTAAATCCAAAGAACGTTTAAAAGTTGTTCCACTGCTATGAAGAGCAAGCTGCGCTTCAGATGAAGGAGTGGATTTAAACGTTGTCTCAGTGTTTTCAGACAGATAGAAGAACACACTTGATAGCTTTGAACAGCCCCATCTATAATCATGTGGTCTATGTATTCAGTTTAGAGTTTCCATTCATCAGAAAGAGGATCTGCCTGGAGCAACTACTGATTGTCCTGGAAAAAGTAATTTAGAGAATCAGTAACAGGGGTTTAGAATTGCTCTTCCCAGTGTGGATTTCTTATCCTGGCTAACTGATCAGTCCAGGAATAAAGGAACTCTCACTTTGATGAAGAAAAGCATTCCCACTATTTACAACATAATTACCTTTTCATTGTAACTTTTACAAGTACATCTGGAACTAATTACTGAAAGCTATTTCCCTTTGGAGTTAGATTTACATCAGCAAGTGCAAATATTTTAAAACAACCTTAGCTTTTACTTAATCCTGGTTTTCCTAAGTATTTACACCTATTTAGTGACAATAACTACTCCCAGGACAAAATATTTGCTGAGCCTACTATCATGCAGACTGTCTGGTGGATCTTTTCTGCTGTTTCTTGAATCATACTCCATAGTTTGAACGTTTTCTTTTTCTTGTCATCAAAGGACAGAATAAAGAATTTCAGTCTTTTTTTCTTGACAAAAAAAGGGTATGACTATATGACATCCAATTTCACATTATGCTTGAGTATTCACATTCTCTCATCCACATTTTAAACAAGGTTTTCCTCTCTCCTCATTAAAGCCCCAGAGATCTGCACTCTGTCAACTCATATGCAGGCATCAAAACTCTCCAATTCATGTATTCTACTTTTTGCAGCAGTCTTCTTCAACCTGTGGCATAGCTTTGTAATTACAGTTAAATTGGCAGTATGAGTAAGAAAAACTCTTATTCTTTTCAAGGCTATCGGAAATATTTTTTTATCAGGTTCCTTCCTTCTTTGTTCCATCTATTTAGTCAGGAAACCCTGATAAATCAATTGTACCAAAACTGAGTTTACCTGTTATGCTGCAATAAACTATTGTTCTTTTTCCTTAGGAAAAGAAGAAAAGGACAAAAATCAAATGTAATCAAATTTCTACTTTTAAAAATATCTAGTGCCAGATTCTCAGTGAATTCAACCTTGTTCTTATTAAATCAGTAGTGTCTGCATCCTATTTATACATTAGTAGAAAACTGGCTTTCAGCATAATCAAAATGTGCCAGAGTAGCCTGTAAAACTGAACACTTCTGGCTCTCCATGAGATGGATGACTGGACAAAAGCAGTACAAGTTTGCCTATACTGCAGCTCCTCCTTTGTCTTTCTGCCATATGTTGTCTGTGAAATACCTAGATTTTAGCACAAACTGGTGCAATTCTGAATATGGACATTACCCTGTTTCAAACTGGATTGGATCAGCTTGTTGCTCTTACATAACAATCTGTTTAGACCCCAGGAAAGTCTGTTTTACTGGCTGTCCCTGTGCAGACTAGAACAATCCGGACTAAAATCAATCCAACATCACAACTTTGATGAAAAAGGTACAAACTAACTTTTACAGAAAAATCTACTATGAATCAGCATGGAAGAAGCCCCATTAGGTGATTTTTTTTCTTGCAGGTGAAGCTGCAACGCTTCCAGTCAGTGCTCAGTACAGTAATGACAGTAGCTTTGTCAGTATTTATCACTGGGAACTGGATTAAATCACCAAAAGATTTTATTCCAGTCCCTGAAAAACATTCTGTTCAGCCTACTAAGAGAAGTTTCATAATCTATTACTAGTCTTGTAAACCACTTATGCTTGATTCCATAAATTTCCTGAGGGGAGGAATTAGTTCTGTCCACGCATTTACAAATTAATGTATTAGGAGTCAGCCTTTTGTGTTCAAGGGAAAACATACATACACTCAATAAGGCTACATTGTACGATTAACTACAGAGTAACAAACATCCAGCAGACAAGATAATTGGGAAGAATAGTTGAACAGAGTTTGGTTTTGGTTTAGTGTAGTTGAAGATTTGAAGAGATTATTATGGTTATGTCAATTTTCTAGTATGTCTTCATATTCACAAACATCTGTCAAAAAGAGTCTTCTTTATTTACCTTGTAAAGCTTGTCTCTCTTGCATTATGAAAGCACTGCAACTACTTGGTGTTCATGGATGTTGTAAAGTCTCCAGATACTCCCCTTGGAGAAACAGCAGAAACCTACAGAATCACAAAATATTTTGTTATTCAGAAAAAGGCAATCAGACACTAACTAAAAAGCTTTCTGAAGTTACCACGTCATGAGTACACTGAAGCAGAATTTGCATCAGCATCCTGAAAGCAAAAGCTACAAGTCTTTGCCATCTGTATCCTACAGTTCTAATCTCTTCATTTAGATCTCCTGTAAAGTATCTTTTTTTTTTTTAGTTAAATAGAAATAACATTTATCTTAAGCCACTAATACTTCTCAGGGAACAGGTGTTGTAGTACAAATACACAATCCTGTTACACTTTTTTGTATCCTGAAGTAAAAGTTCATGAAATCTGATCCATAACTTGTGCTTATTTCTAGAACAAAAGAGAATTTTTACCATAAAACAAGATAATTGCTAAAACAATTAAAAGAAATAATGTTATGTAAAAAAATTTACTAGTGTTACTTTCTGATTAAAATTACTTCATACTGTCCAAATTCCAGAGAATGATTAAATTGAGGTCTGAGGTACAGAGAAAGTGTAGATCCTGGGTCTATCAGAAGTACATTTCTTCATTATAACAATCCATCCATTCCAATGCTCTCTCACAATTTTGCAAAATAGAATTTGTTTCCTCTAGCTGCAAAATTCTACAGAGATTTCACCTCAATGTCATTTCTAAGTACACGGTGCAGCTATAACTTCAGAAAGTGCCTGGAGTGTTTTAAGCCCCATTGTACAATGTTTTACAGCAATACTTACAGATGATTGATGTGCTTAAAATGTGTTCTGAGCCTGAGAAGCCTCTTCTGACTCCCAAGACCATTTTAAACTGCCTGTAGTCACTAGCACGTTTTTATGAAGTGCATCACCTCCATTCCTTAACTTAAACAAACAGAAACATTTATGGTGACAGACTGCCAGTTTTACCATTGTATGAGCTGCACATAAAACACCAATCCGCTCGCAGTGACTAAAGACATAGCATCATCAGATCCAAAACACTCTATTTCTGGGCAAAATACCCAAGGACGCCCTGTGACAAGTTACATTGGGTAACAGAGGAGCTTTGGGTGATCCACAGAGATGCTTTCATTCCCTACTCTGCGAAACATCCTCTGATCTAGAAAGAAGGTGGCCTTCTGCTGACTGCAGGCAAGACCAGTGACTGTTCAGGAATCCCAGTGTTTTTTTGACAGCCCATAGAAAGGAAAACGCATTTCCGAAGCCTGGAGAACTTCAGGGTGTTCCTTTGACAAAGCTTCAGCAATAAACGTACGGATGACACTAAAACAGTGGGATGCAAACACAGAAGCACACTGTTGTATAGTCACAAGACACATGAAGAGGAGAGTTCTATCAGATTTTATGTGGTTTGTCACCATGCAGATCTTGAGCCTTATTTTAAGAGCGTTCTGAAATCTGATTTCTGCTGTAACTGCCAAAAAACCCAATTGCTCTTTCTTCAGATTTTTGTTACAGGGAACAAATTTCCTCACATTTTGTGGAGAAATTTTGCTCTCTTTCCCACGATCCCTGCAGCAATCTAAGAAATCAGGAAAAAGAAATTCAATGAGGAGAATACTTACAAGTATGATTGTACATGATTGCTCTTGGAATACTTTATAAAAATTAGAAAGCATCCTATAAGAACTTCATGAGCATGTTTCCATCTTTGCCAGTCATGTCAAAGTACACCTGCACATGCTTATATAACAATATGCAGATCTTGCCTGTAAGACAAGCAATAGAACCAAAATGTCATGGGCTACATCGGCTTTCTTGTACATCTATGCAATTTCTGCTGCAATTATTTTCCACTGGGATTCTAAAGAACTGGATATGGCCTGTCAAATTTTTGTCTAATTCTATTTTTTCTTTTAAGGTCTTTGCTTTCACTGAATTTCATCAGAAGGTAATTTGGTTGTGGAATTAAAAAAAAAATTAAAAAGAATTCTGAGCATCTGCATGTTCATTTTAAAGTAGAAGTTAACATAATTTGAATTTCAATGAAATAAAATGAGAAAGTGTTCAGATTTCAAGTATTTTTAAATTTCTCTTCAGCACTTCAGCAGCCTCCAGAACTTGTGTATTGGTTCAGAAGAGCATCTGCCTTTTAAAATCTCCCTGTTTCCTGCTACTATTGCTACGCTGCAAAGTTCCTTTTTATAGTATCTCCTTTTTCAAATACTAATGCAGGAAGACGTGGTCTGTCACGCTCTCAAGTAGAAGTACCTCATTTCCACACAGGCAATCGCTGTCATTACAAACTTGATGAGTGAAGAGAGAGTTTAAAAATATTTAACTTCCAAAGCCTGTATTTTGGCCAGAAGGATTGGCAAAATACCACAAATCCTCTGAATGGTACAGGAATTCTCCTCAGAATGAACTAAATCATAAAATTCCCACAAAATCTGTGTGTAATCAAGCTAGAAAAACTATGAGAAACTGCCTGTCTTATGACATTTCAAGAATTCCGATTCTGATGTTGTTTAGAAGCCAGAAGTGCCAAACCTGACAATGCATGAAAATGAGCAATCATCCAAATGCCATGGCAACATTTTGAGAAGATCAGCAAAAATCCACTACAGGTTTATTTTGAATTTTCTTTAGCTTTTTCCAAAGTAACTTGGCTAATTTGAGTACATGTGGAAGTATGTTTCCTTACTTTCTGATTACTTTAGAAACAGAGTTATTAGCCATACAAAATTTCATCTCTTATGCCTTAGTAATTGCTGGCTTGAAAATGAAGCATATAATAGATACACAAATAGATACTTGCAGAACAGCAGTACTACTAAAACCACTGCATAACCTTTGGAAGGGAAAGAAGCCCTTGGAACTAAACTTCAATGCAAATATAGCAAGTGTCTAATGCTAACAGACAAAATCAGTAGGTATAGTCCAGAAAACAGGCAAAGAAAATTACTAAGTATCTGAGACTGTATGCAAAACTGTAAAGAATATAAAAAATATAATTGAAAATATCTAGCTAGTTGCTTAGAACTTCTGTCAAACCCCAATCCAGATAAAATATATCTCACTAGGGAAAAAATTATAATTCCATTAATTAATAACACAAAATAGATTAATGGACTTAATGAATAATAAAATAAATTAAATTAATAATTAAAATAAATAATAATTGAAATAAATTAATAAAAGAGGGGAGATATTTCCTACTTACTGTCTCTGATTTTCAAAGATCTTTTTGTATCAGGTAATTTCCTCATCAAACATTGACAGAACAGTAAAATTGGGATAAAAGCTGGAACTGGTGGCAAGCCTTTCCAGTAGGTTACTAAATAACTGTGAATTTACAGAAAATCCATTGAACAATAAATAAAGAACCGAAATTTTATTCTGAAACATCTTACTCTAAATCCTGAATTTTCTCCAGAAGTTATTTTTTTAAAAGAATTTCTAAATATTTAAATACTAATTAATTGTTTGGGGTTCTTTTTTTTCTTTTTGGCTTGAAAAGTAAACTAGGAATTGCATTAAGGGCTGTATATAGAATCTGATTTTACAGTTACATTTATTGCCTCTTCATAAGCAAGATAAACAGTTTGTGTGAAATGTAGTGGCATCGAGGAATGATGGGAATGAATTTAATAAAGCTATTAAAAATCAAATATAGGTAAATAAAAATAATAGAATAATCTAGATACCTTTTGTATGAATGGAACAAAAAGGAACACAAAAGAAAATACAACTGTTTATATATATATATCAATATGAAAGTAAATATATGAAGTATTTCTATAATTAGTTATTAGAATAAACTTTGTTGTTACTCCATTGTAGGAGTGATTCTGAGAGGCAGTTAAGAATGGTAGCTGGAAAAGCATATCTTCTACCACTGGAAATCAGACTAGACAACATGCCCAAAAAATGCCTTTTAAGAAAGCATGAAGTACTTAAAGTACTTAGGGACCCACTGTGGACCCATTCCAAAACATAGGACACTGGAATAGTGGCCTATAAAAGTAAGGAAACCCTTTGAAGAAACGCTGTAAGACAGTACTGTAGCCTCACAAGCGGCATTGGCCAGGAATTTATGCTTTTTTAGACATTATCCTCAGTAGCTCTGAAATTACAACGATGGGTCAAAAAGCCAGTGGCACAAAGCTCCGAGGAAACTATTCTGGCACAAAAACAGCTGTCTTAAAACATGGACAACCATCACCCATATTTTGTTTACATACTCAAATAATTCCAGAGATCTCGATGGACTGAGGCAACAAAAATTCTTTTTCCTCTGATCTGCTTGCACTTTTCAGTTAACATCACTTGGAAAAAATGCTATAGGAGGTAATCATAGAAATTCTTCATTGTTGTGCAAGTGCCTGTTGAGTTTGTGACAATCCATTTTGTTCATGGGAATACTCACAGTCCTAAATAAGTCTTCTTATTATGTAAATGTAATTATAATTATTCCCATGATACTGTGGGAAATGGTACTGAAGCTACCACTGCTTCAGATATCAAGTCTGGGAAAGACAAATTGCAGATGCATTGTGGACAAATCCCAGAAATACAACCAAAAAGTTTATAGTGTGATTTTATACAATTTTCCCCAATAACATGTTTGCTGTATTTGAATATGTATTACCACCAGCAGCCTCAATTTCTGGCAGTTTGTGGTTAAATATCCCATAAAAGCTAACTCACTACTTGTATTCTGAATTCACTACATTCATGCTGACAACCCAAATTACAGTATTTTATTATATTGCATCTTTACTGTGTATTTTATTTATCTCTGTTGTGCCTTCTAGTTTTTGGCATCTATTCAAAACCTTTACCTGTGTTCTCCTGCTGTTCTGGGTTTTTCTGTAGCTTCTTTTGCTTTGTACTCAGAGAGATATCTTTTACTTTCAAACACTACAAAGTTCATTAGTTTATAGAGAGCTTATGCAGTCTCTCAATGACACCAAATTGTGCTTCTGAATTGCTACACAGGTGCAAGGGTAGCCTGTGTATTAAATCGTCAATTTTGACAACCTGTGAAACACTGATCCTAAATATGCACTTTATGGCACAAGCCAACTTAGTTTAGCAGTTAAATTTTTAAGTGAAATGACACAGTGAATATATATGTTACCTATACGCAATGCACAATTCAAATGGTTTGCACACTTTCTGTTTACTGTTTGTTAAAACTTCATGTCTTGGTTGTTTATGTCTCTTCACAGGTTCCGATAATAAAGCATCCATAAAAATTGGAACGTTTCATGGGGCATCTAAGTTTGCTCCATTTTTTAACAACTACATTGACTTCATTTTTTCTGAATCTCCTTGAAAGAGGACATTTTCCCTAGACTTGAAAAGCTTTAACAATTTATGGCTTCATTTGGCAATACATTACATTGTGTAGCTCTTAAGAGTAAGTACTTTTTCTTCAATTAACTTTGGTTTTCCTCTAGAGTCTGAGATTACAGCCCAGTGTCACCAGAGGCATAAAACAACATGCTTCTATCCACTTCAACAGTTGCACAGATATGAACAGTTAGTGAGCTTCAATTGGTGACAATTAACTTTATCATTCTTCATATCCATTGCAAAAACTTGTCTTCTTTTTAATATTTGCAAAGAGATTATCAACAACTTTTCATTTATTTGCTTGTTTCTTTGAAGACTGTTTCTAAATAGCAGCTTTTGAAGAGATAGCTTTTATCTATTTTTGTTTGGGTGAGACTTCTATAAGGGTCATAAGCACCTGTGTCTTGTAAAACTAAAAGGAATGTTGGTGGCAATATTAGGCCCTCTCTTTCTTCTGAAACTTCCTACCACAGGTTTGAAATCTTATATTTCAGAAGTGAATCAAACAGAACTTGAATCTTATATCAACACTTCTATCAGAGAAACTCCTATGTTTTACTATAACACTTTTATAGGACTAGCGAGTTATTTTGCTGAACATATCTGTTGGATAAAAAAATCCATCCTGTACAGAGTTAGCTTCTCCCTACACCGATTACATTCATCAGAATCACGCTTCTTCAACAGAGAGTATGTGCTTCCCAGGTTGTTCAATCAGCCATATCCTATCAATCCGCTGCTTTCTGCCCCAACCACAGTACAATGTCCATTTAGTCTAACGTTTTCCGACACCCCCCAACCCACCCCAGTTCTCCCTTCATTCTGTCTCTTCTCCATTACATGTGGTATGTTTGTATGTTTACACAAGCTCCTTCTCCCACCTCTTAATTTTACGATGCATCTACTTTTATGTTTGTTGTACTTGTTGTGATGCATTTGTACAGCACCAATAGTAAACCTCTTCTGTCTCAGCAGGAAGCTGTTCCTCACAGCTATTACAC
Source organism: Strigops habroptila (assembly GCF_004027225.2). NCBI lineage: Eukaryota > Metazoa > Chordata > Aves > Psittaciformes > Psittacidae > Strigops > Strigops habroptila. The sequence continues at coordinate 18,956,981 of NC_044281.2, read as the reverse complement.
CTGATGGCTTTCTTTCCATTTTTCCTTCAGCTATTCAAGAAATTGTATTTTCTGAAACCCTGTGAATTCTCCTAGAGAGTCTTACATAACTCAATGTATTCAACCATTTCTTTTCCATCCATCTTCTCTTTTCCATCATGCTTTTCATTTTGTTAGATATTTGGCTCATTTACTCCTATATTATCTACTCTGATACTTTATATTTTCCCCCACTATTTCAATTGTTATTTTCTTTAAAATTTCCAGAGTTTACATGAGATCAAGGTACACAATTCCCACTGATTTTATTAACTCCCATTGACTTTAATGTGAGTTTTATGGCTAACTCGCTGGCAACTCTGAAAATACAGGGTCTGGTGGGTATAATTTATTTTTTCTACCTTCTTTCAATGGGAGTTTAGAGTCACTTATTTAAAGGAATAATCTTCTAAAAGCTTTTTCTGGTTTTGTAATCTCATATTATCACTTTCAATAGCTGAGGGACCAAAGAAGACATTTCCATGCAAGTTAGAGTAATTGAGCTCTGCATGTCCAGATTCAGAAGAGGTAAGGAAGACTAGTCATTTTCCCTTGAGTCACAGCCAAATTTTGCCCTTGCTTTTATCATTGCAGTCTATGGTGGTCTTGTCTATTGCAGATGAGCACACATCTTGAATAATGAATGAGTCTGCCATCAAAAATATGCAAATCTTGTTCTTCATTTCAGTATTTGGACATATCAATTTCAATTTCCTAAATCCTCTCTTCTAACTTGAGCTATTAATGATGCTAAGACAATTATCTAACTCTACCAGACTGCCTATTGTTCATCCAACAGAAAATCCTATTTTCACTAGAATGTCAAACTGTTTCTGTAATTGTTCACATATAATTTCCTTGTTTTTCCACAGTGTTTCTGTATCTTAACTAGTAGCCAGGGTGTCTACAGCTATAAGACAAGGAAGCTTTGTCTGAAAAAGTAATGTATTCTTATAGACCATCTAATATCACCAAGAACAGATGAGCTTTTAGGCTCATCTGTATCTTAATCTTGTGTTCTTTCCGACAAGACTAGCATCACACTTCAGCCATCTAAAGAAAATTTATTTTTCTTCCAAATTCTTCATGTATCTCCAAAGGCAGTTTCTCCAAACCTGGGTATTTTTGCACCCATTTTTCATTCCAGACATCAAGCTAATTCTCATATAGCTACAATTTCTAGTGCAATTGAACAGCAGGTTTTAGCTACTTGTCATATTTGCTTTTAAAGTCAATCCAGCAGTTTACAAAATATGAAACTGAACATGTAGAAATACCTACTTTAAATGAGAATGTGAAGTCTTCATTCCAGGCCAGACTGTGATTATCCTTTATGTAATTTCAAAGAAGAAAAAAAATAATAGAAAGATTTCATATCATAATATACTGGAAGCCAGCTGCTACTATGGTCCTGAATACTTCCTATGAAGACTGAGGTATTGGCAGAGCCCTGAGTCACCTTCCAAGACCAGTAAGAAAGCTGGCCATAGAGAAGAGATTCAGATTCCAAAAAGCCCAGGGTACTTTCATGCACAAAACTTTTTTCATCCCCTGTTTCAGAGAGGTAATACATACAGTTTCGCTTACCATGAGCAAACAGGTTTGTATTCACTGTCTGCCATTGCTTCTTAGTCAAATAAGATATGGCTGGAGTCAGGGTCACCACAAGTCCTGCATATAAAGTGACTTGCAAACGCAATGACTGATATGATATGTATCTTATCTTCAAATTATGCAAGGCTGTGTTGTAAAGAGATTTTCAGTTATCTTTATCATTGATTTTAGTTGGGATTGATGAGATATCTTATTTGACCATATTTTTCAGATTTTCTTCCCCCACTTTTTCTTTACTGAGGAGATATTTACTCCACGTGAAAGAAAGCTTTATATAAAAGTTGATATCATTTATCAAGCAATAAAAGTCTTGGGCATTGAAAAATGAGTATTTGCCAAAATTATTCATTTCCCAACATTTCAATTACAGGAAGGATAAAAGCTGCATGAGAACCAAATACAAATAAATTTAGAAAAACAAGCTAGACAAGTACCAAAAAAAAAAAGGGGGGGGGGGGGGGGAGAAAAAAAGAGAAACCCCCCCAAACCTGCGGGTGTGGAAAACAGGTCAGCATGGCAGCAGCATGATTTTTTGCATTCTGCCACCCTTATTCACACTATGTCAAATTTTAGCTCAGAGTCCTGAAAATTGCTCCAGGCAGCAAAGTTTTCATTGGAGGTCTGCCTGGAGCATTTTTCAGGATCAAGGCCTGCCTCATCAGGTGGTCCCACCAACATGAATTACACTTGTTCAAAGTACAGTTCCAATACAAAGTAACCACAGCACATACTCAAATATTTATCAAAATGTTTCTCAATCTAGTAATTTCAGCCTATAGAATTTTGAGATATGAAATAGATTAAATTTTACCTTAGAAGATTCCAGTCCTTTCGACTCTTGAAACGCAGGATTTAATCTTGTTCCTAAGTGGTGACCATTCGTCTGCCAACTGAATCTCACATCATGAGAGAACTCCCTGCATTACAAATGTACAGAAAGTTCTACCTCAGAATTCAATTGCAAGTATCAATACTTGCTATTCAGAGCAACAGCTCCAAAATAAAGCTCTTTAATTTCAGATTATAATTGAAAATGTAACTAAATTATTGTATACTCTGTTGCTTTTTGCACCACTGACAAATACGGGAACTAATCCTTTACCTGCTACTCACATTAACACTAATGCAAGTAATCCCATTCAAATTAAGAATGTGTAAGTAAAGATTATTCACGTAAGTATGTAAGTGAAATTGAATGATAAAATCCATTTATTTAGTTTCTGTCTCTAAGGTATGTGGTTTCACATGCCCAGTTGGTGCTGAAAGTACAACTGAGAATACAAGTCCCTAAAAAGACAGTGCACAAGGTGCAGTCAGCAGCCCTGATACCAGTTGGTGGTCTTATGAAAAAAGCAGCTCCCAAGACCTCTCTGCATCCCTCAGTTAATGTTCTTCCACGTGCTCATAAAGTCTAGGGGTTCCTGACTCAAGCATAGGGTGCAACCTTTTGAACTGTTACTTAAGCAGGTATAGCATACTGCCATGACAATCCCATTAAAGGGAAACAGACAGAAAGAAATGTTGGCAGGATTACACCTAGAATTTTCTTCTCTATTCTTCTGCCTCAGTTTTGCAGATTTTCACCTCACCATTACTCCGTTACAGCACAGATGGCTTACTGAGAAATGGCATTATAATCAAGATAATAACATCAAAGGGCATCTAAGTAAGAAAAAGTTTTAAAAATCATATCACTATTTCCCTTAAAAAGGGCTGAATAAAAATGCTATGAATAAAAGCCAGTTAGATTTGGACTACAGTTTTCCAAGGTGCCTTGTACTTGCAAACATTTGCATGCTTAAAATCTTCTCATACGCAGCTCCACAACCAGTAGTGGACCATTCTAACACACTCCTGGCTGCTGCATAGGCAGGAACGTGATGAGCACAGCTGAGCTGGTGAAGAGAGAAGTTCACTTGTGTGGACCCAGAGATTACTTCCGAGCCAGTTTCCATGATTTCCAGTCACCCTGAGCCACCAGTCGTGCTTCGATCTGCCTTTGTAGCAGCTGGACTTCTTGCCAGTCCTTACTAACAGACCAGTGCTATGCGAAATCATCAGTCCTTCAAATGGCAAGGTAAATGCAATTAGTCTGTAAGGTTAAAAGCGGAGTTTTGGCAATTGACACCCTAATCCATGTCATCACTTTCATAAGCAGAAGTATCTTTATACAACTTGTTTAAAAAATAAGCAAGCCATATCCAGAGTGAGCATGTCTTCTGTGCAAGAGTAATAATCACATTTCACCAAAAATTGAATAAGTCTATTGTGTAAATGAAGGACTCCCTAAGCACACATTAGCAAGAGAGACCAGAGCAATCTATCATTTCAATGACCCCTGGACAACAGGATCTGTAAGTAATTTTGATAGAACAGATTGTGACAGCTTCATAGGAATTATTACAAGTTCCATAGGTAAAAATCTATAGAATAAAAGGAGTCAAAATAGGATGTAGGCTACTGTGTCAATTCACAATATGATCAATTCATATGTGATTAAGCATTGAAAGTAGCCTTGCTAAAATAAGTGAAAGAGTTCACTAGAATAAAAAGATCCAGTGATGTTAGAGGAGCGACTAAAGTGTCACGTATCAGCTAACCATACTGACAAAACCAAACGCAGATTTTGCTGTTAAATGAAAATATACATAAAAAGATTTCATCTTTCAGAAAAAGCAAAACTGACCACTGTACTCCTCATCATATATAAAACCAGCATGCACATATATCATATATAAAACCAGCATCCACATGTGTTTATTAGTTTGACTGGCCTCCCAGTCAACCTACCAACCCTGCAAGTTAAATGTGTAAGAACACAAAAATCTGGATCTTTGTATTTACAAGATAAACCCAAGTTATTAATGCATGGCATAGTCTGGTACAGGTGGAAGTAGGTCTGCTGTCATTATTTGGGTTATACATGTTTCACTCTCACCTCCTTTGTTCTTGTATATCATCTTACTCAGAGAGAGTCACAAGAAATCTGCCAGGTAGGACAATGTTAGAAAACCATGCTAGCCTTCTCCTTGAGGAACAATTCTGGGTTTAGGAATTTTTGTCTCTATTTTACAGAATAATCAAACAAGACACAATGCAATATTTCAAAGACCATGAGAGCAGATAGCAAAATAAGTCTCTCTCCTCTCAGCTTCTCTGGAAAAGAACTAAGAAGTTGCTGCTTGTGAAAGTGAATGAGTGGAATTTATCTGCCAGCCCATTCCAATGAATAGTCAGAAAAGAAATAAAGTAGAATAGTTTAGAAAAGAAATAATGTAGAATAGTTTAGAAATTCTCACCCATGGTAATCCTTCATTGCCAACACTTCTTTTGCTACTGACATTAGTGTATCTTGTCAATAGAACTGTGTTTACACTTTGACAATTTTGTGTGCGTAAAAAGAAACAACAAAGTTAAACAGGATGAACTGAAAGGAAAACAAACGTCAGTATGTCAATGCCCTAGAAAAAGGTCATTTTTGTACTTACAATGTGCTGCCAAAATTTCAGCATCTTGATGTTACATAATACTTCATTTACGTTCCCTCTCCACTGCTTAGGGATCACTCCTTGCGTAATGAACAAAAGCAATTCAGACTAATGCAGACCATTTAATCAGTACTTCATTGCGCTTGACAAAAGCTGGTAACTGAGCTTTCTTCTCCCTCCTGCTAAGTTCAGGGGGAACTTTGAAAGTTCATGGGAGTTAGAGGTGTCTCAGTTCCCAGCACTGTTGCGAAGTACAGGTATGGTTTACAACAGCTTTAATGCATTACAGGAGATCTAGCTCACAAGATGGTGTTCTGAATGCACATTAGAAGCCAAAAACACCAAATCCTAACACACCTTGATAATGACAGATTTACCTAAACAGTAACACCTCTTTTACACATTTTTTGAAACTTTTATTTCCCTCAGTGTTATTGATCACCAAATTCAAACAACTTCTATAAGTAAAGCAAACTAAAAAAGAAAAAAGGCATATAACTTCGTAAAATGTGATGATAATAATAAAACATGATATATTGCACGTAAGAGTTACCTCTACAGAAAGAGCTCTATGGAAATGTTACAGCATTTGTATTTACTAACATGTTATAGTCCAGTGGGCTGTGTTTACTTTTCTGTGCTTGCCTTCCAACGCCCATGAAACTCTTCCCTCATGCACTGAATATCTTCACTGAACACCTTTCCTTTTTGACTCCCAATCACTATTTTCTCCAATCGAGAATGTCAGTAGCTGGTGTGAAAAGCTTTAGGGAACAACAGAGACATCAAAGCTTCTTCTATCCTCTTTCACCAATAAAATGTTTAACTTTGGTGACCAGCAAAAGTGACTTCAGTCACTGTCAGTGGCTTCATTCAGGTGCCGCCAACACTGGAAGACATTTTCACTTTTTTTTACCCAAGAAGTAAGTGTGTTTACTAAAAAATGCAGATTGAGACAACCCAAAACTAACTGCCCATTTAGTAAGCAGTTTGGGCAGCTACAAAATTTTTACTTTGGTGCTATTTGTAAAATAGCATTAGTGTTGGCAACTTACTCCTTGTACCTTCTTTCATGTAGAAACTCAGAGCACTCAGTCAGGAATTTGCAGGTATTTGAAGTCACCTATTTGTCCCATACTTGCCCTCTTCAGAGAGTGCCCTCTCTGAGAACTTTTTCCCCACTCTTTCCCTGGGATTTCAGGTGAGAAATTTCCAGAAATCAATTGTACTTCAATGACTTTTCTTCCATTAAGCTATCAAAACTCAAAATTCATTTTCCTAATTGAGTCAATCTCCAATACATTTACAAAATTTAAATCTAATTGTAATAAATACAAAAAGCAAAAAAGGTGAGGGCTATAGAACGCAAACCTGACAGTGTAGTGACTTTATCCTGCTGAAGAGAAGTATTACATGACACCAGGTCACAAGCTCAGTGCAGACACAAAAGTGAGACCACGGCAGTTACGGTCAGACTCAAGAACTTAAGTCTTCACTGAAACACCTTCACTGAAAATCCAACTGTGTTTGATTTCCAGATACAAGTTCTTCCACTCTCTGTTTCAGGGCAGTCAAATGTAATTCAGCTTTGGTCTAAAAACCCCATATTGTCGCAGTGTATATTAGCTCAGGAAAAAAGAAGCACTAAAACAGCTGTGAAGCTTTTGGACTGAAGTTGCCTTCTGCCCAGAGCTCAGCAGAACTTATGTCTGCTAAAATCAGTCTACACTGGCAGAGACAGCTTGATTCACTTGTTTATTGTTAATGATGTTCTTTCCTGATAAATTTGAAATCAATTTCACTGTACTAAACCTATTCAAAAAACAAACAAACAAACCCCAGACAAAACAGACTGTAGCTACAATATGATTCTGGGACAATTTTGATTAATCAAATTTCAACTGCTGCGAACAAACCATTTTCAAAAGTAGAGTCCTTCTCCCCGGTAACTGCCAATTACAGCCAAAACATCCTGCCTTTCCTTATCCCAGCTGAACATACACATTGCTTTTCTGACTATTCAAGCAGCATAGGCTGTGCTATGTTCCTAGTCCACTGCTTTTTAAAGTACAAGACAACAGATTGTATTTAATTTTGCATACAGCTCAAATGTTAAAGTGATTACACTAACCCAATATACAGCAGCATTTCAAAAATTGCATTAAACTGAGAAAATACCAGTGCAGAATCAAAGTCCTACTGTTTAACAGCTCCCCCCTTTTCTAGGGCTTTAAGGAATTGTCACCTTTTAAGTATAAAAACCAGACTTAAGACTTCTGAATGGATGCACTTTGACAGAATTTTTTGACTCCTTCTTCTAGGTCTATTTTGAAAATCTCTGCATAAGCACATTTCAAGTTCTAAAAATACATATAATTATTCCCATAAGTTTGAAATCTTGCACTTCTATACTTCAAAATACAAGATTCCACTTAATCATACATATAGCTGTGCAATATCAGCCTGGATAGTAACGGTATCCCTGTAAAATAAATGAGTAAAAATTGTTTTGCTCTGCAGAGCTTGATGTATAATAATTAATACCCATTTTGTTAGAGGTGTATGAAATACAGGAAAATATATAAATCCTGACAGAAAAAATCACCAGAGATACACGTGCATTACTATGACAGTCAGGGCAGATACTTCGTGGTATCAATGAGATCTGTAGTAGAGTGAGCTGAATAAATCAAACAAATTTCTAGATCAGGGAGGGAGGCAGAAGCAGCAGCATTTGGATTTTTGAGGAAGATCTCTTGAATTAAAAAAAAAAAAAAAAACATGGATTGACATCAGCCTGAAAGTTCTTAATTCTAAAGATTTCTGTCCTTCTTTTTCCAAATAAATGAAAAACGTCATTAAAAAAACCCCACAAACAAACAAATCCACCCAAACCAAAAATACCCAAAAGAGAACAATTCAGCTTTAGGAGGAAAAAAAAAATCAAAAACTGTGGTCAAATATTCAACATCAGATGTTCTGACTTCATTAAAGTTTGCTTAATTTTTTCCTGACAAAAAAGCTTGCCAGTGTTGATCAGAAGTTAGCAATGGTTTGAATTTTTCAAGATCCTTTTATGATGCGTACACTGTGAAGAGTAAAACCCATCATCCTACCCTTAGAGCTATCTTTTCCTCAACATCGTGCAAGATGTAGTAAATATTTACATCCTCACGCTTCATTCTAGTCCCCTGTATAATGATATGCTGCCATACTTACACTGTCTTTATGTAAAGTCTGATTCATTAATGATTGTAAGGCACACTGAGGCTCACTTAAAAGCATATCAGAAACAGCTTTTGCAAAGAGCATCATAAATGAAGTGTCATTATAATAAATTTTAACTTTTCTATAAGAAAAGGTACAATTACATTCATATGTATTTCTAAACACTAAACAGAATGATATCAGAAGTTTTTGATCAACAAAAATGCACTGCTATCCATGTTTAAGTACAGAAGAGATCATTCAGTAACAATTCTATTTTTAACATCTCATATTTGTGATCTGGAAGCCAAGTATAAGAATAGGCTTGAGCTGATCCTTACCAGACACCAGACAACTGAGGGTTAAAATCTGCATCTCTGCTTTGTTCCTGCTCTCCTATGCCAAGGTGCAACAAAGAGGCCTAGCTCCAGGTGATTCAATGTGCCATATGTGCTGCATTTCCTGCAGACTGTAGGAGTTGAGAACAGCATTTCCAGGTTTACAGCTAGCCCGATTTTCTTGCTTTTCATCAGTTTAAGCCTGCCCCCTCCTGTTGTTTATACATTTTATTTAATTTGTGCTCTTTTTTACTTTTTTTAATACCAGGGACAATTAAAAACATACAACAAAAAGGCACACGAAGGGAAAATGGAAGTATTCCCCGAACGACTTGCAGCCAAATTCAGCCCTTTGGAGAATCTGCTCACAGAAGCATGAAATTTTCACAGATGTCTGGGTAGTGCAAGGGTAGCATGACTGACGTGTTCTGCTGCCCTTGCTATTCAGAATATTTTTGTGGGTGGCTCTGGGTATGGAAGGGGCTTCTCTTTCACTGTGTTTCAAAAGACAAATCAGCATAGCCATTTTCAAAAGGCTAAAAATGCTAAATATACTAAAAGCTTCATATACTAAAAACGCTGAGCTTTAGCCCCTCTGAGTGGTCCTGCTGATTTTGAAGGGGCCATTCACATGCGAAAGGTACAGCATTTGGCATGGGCTCAGTTGTATGGTCAGATTTTAGGACATAGCCAGCTTTGATGAGGCTCCTCAGACTGATAACTGGTTCTGAGCTCTGTCATGGAGGGGCAACAATGAACACAGGAGACAGAGACACTGTGGGTCATGCTGCAGCCATGCTCTACAGACCTTCAACAGCATTGATGCTGCAATGGAAGGAAAACAACAGGGAAACAAGACCATTCAGACTACAGTTTTGAGGTCATTATTATAGCTGCCATGCAGCATATCTTCTATGAGAACATCCTACTGCAACAGTAGTTCCCCTCACATAGACTCTTCATGGAGCAAGCATATTCACCCAGGTTTGCAGAGGCAATAAGATGGGAATCACTGGCAGTAATTGTCCCCCTGCTACCACTTCCCCTTGGGATTTGGCACAGTGATGGTCTAAGCACTGCCAGAAACAACAGAACCATGAGATTAGTCCAATGCTGCAGACTAATCACTTCTCAGATTAATTTGGAAACTAAAGGTCTACAAAAGCATCTAGCATTGGTAAACATTTTGCATTTGTTACAAGTACTGTGAACCAGATTTCCCCTTCTCCAAATAATTCTATCCAAACCTCCCCAAAAAAAAAAGATCTAAAAGTTTTTAAATAAATTCCATGCATAAGCCTATTTTTAGCAACCAAGTGATGTATCTACAACACCAGGACTTGGGTCAACAGTCCTAATCCAAAAAGTCCTGCTTAGAACAAAACCATGTACTTAACATCACAATCCTATTTCTACATTCTGGTCTATAAGACTGTTTTCTAACCACATTCATGAAATTAAATAACAATGAATGTCTTATTAAATACAAGGTCTGATTCTCATCTCACAGGAATTGATAGCAAAGTTGCTAGCTGAAGTTTGGAACTGATCACACTCTGTTTATATCTAACGTATATAACATGCTAAGGTTTTTTTTGTTTGCTTTTTTGGGGTTTTTTTCCACAGGAAAAGATCTGGCAGCATACATCTGTTTCACAGTAAAAACAAGATATTAATATTACCCAGTCATTCAGCTGCTTCCCAGCCTTTGGGCAAACTTCGGTGAAGTAAGCAGGCTCTCTGTTTTCATACTTGTTAATTCTGCCAGCTTCCTCATAAGGAATTTACATGAGAATATGTTCATTTTCATGCAAGTTAGAGTCTGGGTTGGTTTTTCCTTTTTTTTCAAATAGCTTTCCAGAGTAATAAATATCATCTGGTTTTAAAGCTATAGCCTGCACTATGAGTTAGCTGCTGAGTGCCTGTTTAGTAAAGAAAATGTAGTAAACCAATATCATAATTGCATAAAATGGAATCCAGATACAATTCCGGTAGGTTACATTGAATGCCGATCACTAAGGAGAGAAAAAATAAGATCTTTCGGATAGTGTATTAATAACTCACAGCAACATTGGAAAAAATAATAAACTGTAAATTGCTTTTTGTATTGAACACATTCACTACCAAAAGAGGAGGAAGAACTTTCTTTTCATAGAAACTTACATTGCTGTAGGAAATACACCTTCTGGAATTCCAGCTGAAAGACAAAAAGTGAATGATATTTTCTATTTCTCCCGGGAGACATCTTTAAATTACCAAGGTAGGGACTCAATAGGAAGCTCTTTAACATACGAGTTTTATTGATCCTATCTGCCTTTGGAGTGAAATTTTTATCCTCAGCTGCCTTGATTTCCGCCACTCCTGACTCTCCTTTTGCCAATTCTCAATCCTTCTTTCAGTGTATCAGCAGAGGTCAAAAGATGAACACAGGCTTACGTGCAGTACTCCCACACTTCCAGTTTGGAACATGCTAAGCAAATGCAACATTTGTACTGCCAGGGCACTGGAAAGAGGCCTTTGTGTAAACAAAATTCAAGTCTTCAAGTTATGGCCTAGGGAAGACTTAAATAGTGCTGACATCTCTGAGATAGCCTCCACGGATATCCTTAAACTGAACTCCCAATGTCTTGTCCCAGCATGCACAGGATTCAGAGCTGGCTGCCTGAGAAGACAGTTGTTTCAATCTTCTAGTCAACAGTTTGGGAGTGACTCTGACACAGTGATAGATCTTGAGAGCCAAAGATTCACTCTTTCAGTCGAATGAGTGAAAATCACTTCTTGAAACCAGGACTACAGATGAGCTAAAATATTCACCTCTCAAAAAAAGTGAGTAGTGTTCTCCTTTAAATGTGATGGTGCATACAATAGCAAAGAAGAAAAAAGGGGGGGCGGGGAGAAAGTTTGTGTGAGAGAGATTCTGGAATACACAGAGTTAATTGCTCGACAAGAAATCCTATCACTGTTCAGAGTATAATGTAATATGCTCCTCTTAAAGGAAGTTGTCAGTGTCTGATGGGTTTTTATTACAATTGCTCACCATAAAACGCACTATTTAATTACTAGCATGAAAGTGATTCTAGCATAAAGGAAGAAGGGGAAATGAGACCTCTTCACCTTTTCAACAGTTAATGCACTTGTGCACATAAAAATACAATGCTTTTTCATATGTATTTTTAATGATGCATTGCATTTTCTTACATCTGTGGGATGTAATTTCTCTGTTGATGTCCTTAGATATGATGCAATACCTAAAGCAATATATGACTACAATATATAATTTAAATAAATCTAAAATTCTTAAGATATTGGTCAAGAAAAGATTAGTGATTTTGCACCTCACTTGACAGTCCATTAAATGGCACACAGCTAAGTGCTCAGCTTCTAAAATACGCCATCTTTCCCAAGGCATTTCATGTTGAACTTCTAAGACCAGACAACTTTCTAAAACGTTGAATTAATGTTTCTGCAATGCTGTGTATAATCTGGAACTTGCCTTTTATTTTTTTTCCTAACTAGCCAACCAGGTTTCAAAACATCCATTCTTGAAGATTATATAGATACTGTAATAACGTAATTGTCAAAATAAACAAACTAACACAGAACATAATGACAGAAAACACAAATATTTTTAACAGTGAGCACCAGATTTTAAACGAAGCAGAGCACAAGTCACAGTTTCTGACAAACAGTGCTTTTTTGGTGTGCATTTTGGAAGCTACAAACTGTAAGTGTACACGGCCATTCAAAATGTAGATGCACTATCAAAGAAATAACTGATCATAATGTGAATTTTCCTTACTCTGACTGAAAACTCTTGTACCAGGGCAACCATATCCATTGGGAAAGCAGTATTATTTGGAAAGAGGCCAGATCAGACAGATGGCAGAGAAAAGGGGATCAGTGAAATGTTCAGTGTTTGGAAAGTTTCAGTAGCAATGTAACATTTTAAAGGACAAAGAAATTGGTTGGTCTCTTCGGCTTCTGATATTACTAAAAACAAATGTATGGCATAAACAAAACACTTTTTTCTAAATTAAACCAAATAAATATAATCACCTGTGGTTTTGAGAAAAAGATGTGAAATATTTCTTGAAACAAGGTATCAAAATGCATATATTTCATAAAACTTATGATTCATATATAATCAAAGATATTTTCTTGTGTTTTCTAAATGAGTATACACTGTATTAAGAAAATCATGCCTCTTAGCTTCCTTGATTTTTAAGATAAGTTTTTGAAATTAGGGCAATCTGATTATTGTTTTCATGATCTGTATGACCATCTGTAACTTACGACCTTTTAACTATGATAAAAACTTGACAGATACAGTTCAGGTGTGTGATCAACAGGCTATTCACTTCAAGTCACTGCTCTTAATTTGATGTACTACTGCACACAAAAACCTGAGATCAACAAACAGACGCCATCTGTTTTCATTTCTCATGCACCGAGTTTATGGATGCCCAGTGAAATCCTAAAGATTTAACTAGATCTAATCAAGCTATCAAACAATGATTCAAGTAGATCTGTTCCTGTTGCCAACAACAAAAAAAAAGTTGATGTGGCTCCATCATCCAGCCGCTTTGACTCCCACCCAAGTGACTCTGGGAGACTGGTAAATTCGGGAGTGAGACTCTGACTCCTACAACTGCATCCATAGTGCTCAGGGAGGTAGGTGGCAGCTAATAATGCAACAAGCATCTGCTCAGACATCAGGGGAATCCTGGCGAACTACAGTGAAACCAGTTATCTTTTGCAGACCCTCTGAACCATTCAGGGGAAATAATTCAGATAGCCACACTATCGGGTGTCCTGCAAATATTTTTGTATTAAACCCAAGGCATGTGTATGTACATATTCTTTCTATTGGCTCCTATCCAGTTCAAACACATGGGCAATATGGAACCCACTGTGACAGTTATCATGCTATACAATTATTTTCATTTGTGCTGCCACAAATAAAGAATTAAAGATAAAAGTGGTACCTCTGGTATGAAATCTAGCTTTTGTTGTTAAGATTATTTCCTTGCCCAGTGACATAAAAGTGATCAGTATGCCATTATGTGGATAAAACAATTAAAAAGTTTCTCAGAACTAACTCTGTCATCTTGGACAGCAAAATTACTGCTGCAAGGAGCCACCAGCACATTTGTTTTCATTATTACCAAATGTACCATCCTCATCAAAATGATAATTTGACAGGGGTTTTTTTTGTTCAACTCATGACAATTTATCCATGTCAGTGTTTATTATCGTACTGTCATGAAAGCTCCTCTGCAGACTGCCAGTTCATTATCTATACACGACTTTAAAGCAGTATTTTGCCTGATCAGAAATGCCAAGCAACTTATCATTTTGCATTTGCCAAAATTATTTTGTAATAAGTCACTGTTTCTTTTTCCTTAGAAAACAATCTATACTGAATCTTTTCTTAAAACATTAGATAGCCAATACATCTACTAGATTAGTATAGTTTCATTGGAGTACAGTGCCATAGTTTCAATGGAATATATCTTGGAAAAAAAATTTTGGCTAACTAATGAAAATAAGTATCAATTCTTAACCATATTTTCCATTAAATTCTTGTATCAATTCTCAGATGTCAGGGGTTTTGTCCACTTAGAAGAATATAAAGCTGGAAAAAAGCAGGTTTATTATTAGCAAAACAGAAAGATTCATAAATGCTGAGTCTCAGAACATTTTACATACTATTCTGGAAAATCTACAAAGACATAGCAAAATATAACAACAAGATATAGCCATGTAAAGAAATACAGAAGACTACATTAGTGATCAGTGTTCAGTTATGAGGGAATTGGATTTCTGGCTGCTGCTTATTCCTTCAAATTTTAAGATCTCCTGTCTTTAAAAAACCCTCTTATAAACTCTGTTGAACATTTCCTAATCACCACTAACCCTCACTATGTTCACCTTCATATGATGTTGCTATGTACATTTTAAAGTTGTTTCCATTTTTTCTGCCTGAAATTTTTCTGAGGTAGACCAGCCCCTGCCTCACTCAGTTGGCCTCAACAGTCAGCATCACTCTTCTTGATGCCCTGTTCTTTCTTGACTTGAGGTTTAACATTTTCTTTTACTTCTAGTATCTGCTTGCCTTTGCAGGGTGTATGGAGAAATCCCTGTGACTGTGCCCTCCAGCTTGCCAGCTTTCTATCAGGTATTTTGTTTCCTTGCGCTCCCCCATCCACACCCGAAATCTCTAACCTTACACCTATGCTGCAACTCCTTTGGGCCTCTGTCCTTGGTTAGTCTTCCCCTGAAAACTCCAAACATTACCTCCTATGACTTCAAACAGAAATTCCACTAGTGCACACTCCCAACACAAATTACCTCAGTTTCCCAACATCTGCGTCATTCTGAACATACATTCTCATTCACTCTCTGAAAGCTCCTTCTGGATCACTAGCTGATGATCACTGTGGCTGAAATAGAGCTGTTACCCTCCCCACCCTCACTCTCTCTCTTCAAGCTAACCTTGCATAAGGTCTTCTGGCATAGCCACAGTGAATAATACTTCCATCCTGCCCATTGCTCAAACACGTAATCCAGACAACATCTTCGACTTAGACTTCTCTATAGGTCTATAGAGCCTTGCTGGTTAGTGCTTGAGATAGTTTTCCCACCCGTCCATACAGATAAAAGTCTTCTCCAAGTTCTCATCATCTCACATCTTGGCTAGTCCAGTATTGTTTCCTCCAATCCTGCCAAATGCCACCTTGTTAGATTGTCAAAGGAGAACACATGCACTTTATCCTACACCTGGGAGGAGCTTTCCAGAAATACCTGTGCAGGATTCTATCTTCAAATCATTCCCTCAAACTCTCTTTTAGCACCGTGCCAACTAAATGCTGAGAAAACTGCTATGCTATGCTCCCAGACTCGCACTGTCATTGGGTCCTTCCACTTGCCTGTCTCCATGTCCACCTGCTGTCATCTCATTTTACACCTACATTGCAAGGTCTTTGGGTCAGGGACAGCCTCTTGTGTTTGTATAGTGCCACCCAGAGCAAAGCCCACTTTATGACTAAGAATTCTGGAGAACATAGACCAGTACTGCAAACCACAGCAAAGTGTCACTGTGGTGAGAGCAGCTGTCTCTGTCAACATAGCTTTCCTTACCGCAGAAGGGAGAGAAACCCCAGTAGACCTTTCTTCCCACACTTGTCCGCTTGCAGCTTCTCTTAACAAAACAATGTCTGCTTGACTCTGAGGCAGTTTCTCCAAGGGACACATCAGTGTCTCACACTTTGAAGTCTGTCTAGCAGCCAACCAGTCCTTTTCCCATCTTCAGAGAACGAATAAGGTAAAGCTTTAAGAGATACAGCAAACAAAAACAGCGTCAAAACAAGCAGAGGCCAGATCCAGAACCTATTATATTTAAAGAAAAAGCTAAATTTACTTTAATGAGCTTTGACAAGGGTCCGCTTTTCTAAAGAAAAACAGGCTTTTTGCTGAAATTAGTCAAGTCATCACAGTAAGAGGCAGAGCTCTCTTCCAGTCCCACCACTGAGTTATTCAGCCATTCCCAGCCACCTGCTGGCAGTTCACACTCCCTCTCCGGGCTGCCTTCCTGTAAAACTAACATATTCCAGCTGTTCTGTGGTCTCAGGCCTTAACCCTTGCCTCCCCTTACTAAGTACTTACTGTCTTCCTTTGCATCTTCCCTTTTCCCAAGCAACTTCAGGTCTCCCTCTTTATTCAACTCTGTGATGAGGCCTAAGAGAAAGGTGAGCCATTTAGATTGCAGAGTAAAACAAACAAGCAAACGAGATCCAAACTGGGAACTTCTTGCTTTGAATTCAAGCGTGCTAATTCTGTAGGGGTGAATAAGATTAAAAAAATTAGCTCTGTTCTGGATCTGAATATTCTGCAACCATTTGGTATTCTAATTCTAATGGGAACATAAAAATAAATTATAAACAGGTCTTTAGCATTGCCCTTTCAAATTAATATTTTAGGAAACAAAATTAGTCCTTGACACCCAAGTTTATATATATACTCTATATATACTTTTCATATATGTATGAATATACACTTCCTTGTTCTAGTTCTATAGAAAAATTGCTGCCTTGGTATATTTATAATATGATATTAAAGCAGATACAGCCTTAGTACTGTCAGATACAGCCTTAGTGTTGTTGCCATGTGTTACTGGTCATCATGAGAACAAAGTCAAAGAAAAAACCCTGCAGCTTCTTTGTGAAAAGGAAAAAAAAGAAAAAGAAGTCTTATTTTGGTTTCACTAAACTAAACAAAAAGGTATGACGACAATTTCATATGTGTCTTCTTGTCCTCCACTTCTGTTCCCAGACACTATGGTTTATACTGATAATCAAATACAGCACACAGAATGAGTACTTATTCTTCAGCTCCATCCGTGGTTCCCACCTATTAGGGGAAGAGTAAACAAGATCTTGCTGCCATTAATTCTTCAAGAAGATTGCCTTACTTTGCTGCTTTTCAAAATACGTTTTTACATCCTCAGGCACTGCGTGTGGCCAGCCATCGTAACTGTTTCAGTTGGAAGGAACATCAAGAATCTGTCAACAGGAAAGTAATTGGGGTTCTAAAATGTGAATCTGGGAGATGGTGGGGGGAGAATACTTATACTTCTGAAAGGAACCTCTCAGGAATAAGAGGTACTGTACAGACACCAAGATAACATGATAGCATACATTTATAGGTATAAATATACCCCCTCACATTCCAGCTGTTCACATATGAAGAGTCAATTTACATTCTGTCTCTTCTGTCTGTTTTGTGGCAGGACATACACAGTTCCTATTACAAAGTCATTAGCTGACATACCTTATTGCAGAACTAATGTACTCTGTCAAATTCCTACACACGGAAGCACTTACGACTGTAAATAAAATATCCATGACTGGTAACATTGACTTGCACATTTTCAATCTTTAAAAATTGTTTTTAAATTATATATTACTTCTAAAGGCATCAGGAACTGGACGGCATGGAAAGTAATTAGAGCATTGCATATCCATAGGAAGTACTTTAACAGATGTAGAAAAGCAGGGATAAGATGGATTATCCTAAAGCATGCAGGAATTGGTTCAGAGATGTCTCAAAATTTTGCAACTGAATTCTGAAAAAGAATGAGCAAATATGGGAAATCTTATGCAAACCACTTAAAATAATCCTGTGGATGAGGACTTGTCTTCTCTACTGAGCTCATATCCAGAGGCTTTTCCCTGCCTCTAAGGAAGATAATCAATGAGATATGGAATCTGTTTTGGATATTTATTTCTAGATGAAATATAAATTATTCCTTGGTTCCTTTCACCTTTTGTAACTTGGGAGCTTTAGGTCCTGCCTCTTAAGCTCTTGAAACTCAGAGTCCATTTGAAAGCTTTCACTATGATATGAGTACCTTGTGAAAGAAGAAAGCCAGTAATGTCTACCAACCTAAATGACAACTGACTTTCAAGACAGTTAAATTGACAGTCACATGGGTTCCAGTATATGCTTCATTTGAAGATGCTAAAATCATATGTCTAAAAAGTGGGAATTTGAGAAGTACTGATTTAAACCCTGAGTTATGCATCTCTCTGATTTATTTTTCTATTTGACTCTTTAGGAAGATTTATAGGGAAACTGAAAACATTTAATTTCCTACTCGAGCTTCTTTTTATGGAAATTGGTATCTTAGTAAAATAGCCTTCAATTGCCACACTCTTAAAATAGCTGCAGGAAGTCCAAGGTATGGGAACACAGGGCAAGAGGCATAACTTTGCCTGTTTTCTCTTTACCATTTTTAGTAAATGGTGCCCTTACTATAAGCAAGGTTGATATATGGTGATGATTACATCCTTCTAATATACTGCACGACAATGAAGTTTAACAGAGATGCTTTAGCAAGCTCTTGCAAAGCAATGTATCAACTTCCAAAAGCAGAAGCTGACCAGTATTCAAAAGCATAGTAATTGCTATTACAAGTTGCCAAGTAAGGTGAGTTTAAAAGTCCTGATCTCTGGGCTAGCTGGCATTTTTCTGAAGATATTTTCTAATCTTTTTCTTACTCAGATGGCTTCAAATGGTGATTTGGGCAGCTGGAACCTGGGGGCATATTTGCTTCATTACATACATTATTTTGTCAGCTGGAGCCGATTTTTTGTTAATATACAGATGGACACAGAAAACCTTCAAAGACTTTACAAATATATTTTGTTTTAAATGTAAATACCACCCTGGTATCATTAATAGCCAAGCTAGCTTGTTTCTCTTAGCATTCTATGCCTTATACACCAATAATCTCAGGGCTTTATTTTGCCTGATATAAATTTTCATTAAGCCTGAGGAGGGCTCTTTCTGTCTTTCCTGACTGATTCAGGTTTAATTGGCCTCTAAGGATAGTAAGCTGCTTGAGGGTTCTTTCAGAATCTGTGTTCCTCTGCTGCTTTGCCAAATATTTTTTTTTTTTTTTAATTTCATCCAGCAATTTGTTTCTATCAGGTTCTTTCCCCCAATTTCCCTGCCAGAGACAAAGCTGCTATGTTTTTTCCTCTCGTTATATTTTATAAGCATTCTCCCCCATCAGTGTTCTCAGAAGAAATGCTGTTTTTCAGGTAGCTCCACCTTTTATTTCAAAGTCTATTATGATATGTCCTAAGAAAAGGTTTAGTCAGGAAAATTTTGCTATCTATCTCTACTCCAGTCTAACTGAATCTCCATAATAGATGTGCGGGCTGATCATGCTATTTAACCTCTTTCAAGCAGGGCAAAACTGAATATAAGGAAGTCAGAACATAATCAAATCTAAGATAGAGGAAATATGAAAAATAAAGAAAATAAAACCCCCCCCCCATACATAAAGAATTGAAAAATACACAGAAAAGCACTTTCTTTTCATCTTTCTTTCTCTTTCTTAATAATCATATAGAATTATTGCAGCTTTTTTACTTTCTTTTTAACAGGGATGACTAGGATTCTTACACAATTTCCTTTAAACTGAATTAAGAGGTTTGCTATCATTGTGTGTTTTCCTCACTTTTTGTTCTTTTCTGCATGGATACAGAAGTCTCCATTTCAGCAACATATCATTTCCATAAACAGTACCGGATCTATTATTTGCTTGCTGTACCTCTAATTTCACTTTCACAGTTTCAGAAATAGTCCCACTCTGCAACTTAAGTAGCAGATTTCTAAGCTGGTAGCTCACAATTTGCTTTCTCAAGCTGTCTTTGCAGCCACTATTCCTCTGTTCCTCTATGCAGCTTTATTTATTTAACAAATTTCCAACCATAAAGTTTGTGACAGCCAAAGCCATCTCTCTTTTCATATGGCTGAACACTCAAAGAGTCAAGCTTAGCCTGAGATGGATTCTGATCTCTCACAAATGATACTTGGGTTTTCAGTAATGTAAACTACAAATTTTTAACCACAATGTTCTCAGATATGCTCTCATGTTTGAATCATTTTCATTGTGTTCAAGAGCCTTTAAAAATGGAAAAGACATCTATTCCAGAATTTGGTGAAGTTCTGGATAGTTACAGAAGAAATTGTAACAAGAGGAGTCTAGTAAAAGTCAGTAATTTACTGTATAACATTTGTTATGCCTAAGAACTAAAAATTGCACAGAAAGGCTAAAAAACGTATACTGAGTACTATTCTCTGACAGGGAGAGAGGGCAGAGGAAAGACTCTAGAGAGATAAAGAGAATGGGAGAGAAATGATACGGAGGGGATAGAGAAATAAAACATTAAGACAGAGAGAGGAATGACAGAAGCCCTCTGTTTCTGACCCAAATTAGGCGGATGCTTCCTATTAAAGCAGCCATCTCAAATTAACAGCTTGAATTAAATCAAGGAGAACATGATTCCATCACAATCTTTGAGATAAAACCGAACAACTGGATAGATGTTCAAGACTGATGTTAGAAATGTTTTCTGTAGTCTTTCTTGAAATGAAAAGAATGAGAGAGAAGAGCATGGAAGTAAATAGTTAAACGGTTTTATGCAAGTACTTATGTTTACCTGGCTGAAGAGAAGCAGGAAAGCATGTTCTCCCAGCTCAGATGCTTGCTTGTAAATAGTCTTGGACCCTTTCACTACCTTCGTCTTCCTCAAAATATGCAGAATTTTCATGCTCCAAGAAAAAGGAATCTAAAATAACAAGCAATAATATTTCATTGCCTTCAAATGATTGCATATACAAAGGGTATATAATGAAGGATAAAAGATCCCTTTTATAAACAGTGAAGCCACACTGACCCGATAGCATCAAATGCTGTACCTGTATCTCAGCCTGTTTGGGAAGTCTTGGGATTGCAGGACCACATTTCACTTGTCTGCTATGCACAGATCTTCTGCACACACTAAACTAACAGATCACAAACTGTGCTGCCAGACAGAGAAACTAAACAAGAAAAGAGCAAAAAACTTTTGGCCTCTGTGGTCTTTTCCAGTTATTGCTACTTCAACCGTTTCTTAGACTAAGCGCAGGTTAAAATATACTCGGAGAGAAATGTCATTTTAAATTGCAGGGATCACTAAGATGTACTGAACAGTGCACTTGAAAAACAAATCACATTTTGCATGCACACACCAGTCTTTTAATATTCAGGTTGCAAACTGTTTCTATTTGACATGTCAAATATGTGGGGGTTTTGGTGTTGTTGGTTTGGGGTTTTTAACTTACATAACTTTATCAATTTTTTTAAATGATTCTGTTGTAATCTTTTACAGCTGTTTACATGCTCTGGTCCTGAAATCTGCAATCTTCTCACAGTATCTGGTGCTGAATTTCAAAACTAGTTTGTTTTTAAAGTACGAAAAAAGTCATGTACATTGGGAGAAATTTATTCAAAATACTTACTCAATAAGTGTTTCACTTGATTCATTTTTTGTTGCATTACACTGACCTGAGCTTTACTGTGGCAATCCCTCACTCTTGTCTTAAAGTAGATGTAAGCCTCACCAAAACAAAAGCATAAAACTTGTTTGTAAGCAATAAATTATTTATGAATTTGCACATTTAATCATATTTTTTATAAAAGTAAGAATGAGGGGTGTTTTTCTAATTGTATAGACTTTATTGTATGAAATTATATAGACTGTGATACGTGATGACTGGACAACAGACATTCAGAAATATCTCTTTTACCTTACTTAACATTCGCAGATGTAAAGGTCCCTCAAAGTGACACCAGGCCATAATTAACTCTTTTCCCCCTTTTACGTGTTCAACATTTGAGAGCAGGGTCCTCATTTTCTTCACACTGCCTCTCTCATAAGCAGGACAGAACAAAGTTTTGAGCATTTCTACCCCAGAGCTTTCTGCCTCCCACAAATAAACAGACAGGAAACATCTGTTGCTCTTGCTCGTAAGAGGCAGGAGGAGCAAAGGGGCTTCTAAGAAATTTGGAGAGCTGCGGAAGAGGCGAGTGTTAAGTGAGGCTGAAAACAAAAGCAGTGAGAGGTTTAACGTTGGAAGTGACAGTTCACCTCCCCTACTCATCCATGACTGCTCTGTATTCCTATTCACTAGGGTTTGACATCGTACACGTACCGAGAGGCAAAACTGTAAAATATGCCAGGTCCTTCAATCCTCCCACATTTGAAATACCTCTCATAGCTATTCCTTCCTCTGAGTCCCAAAATGACATTAAGTACTGATATAATTTTAAAAGCTGTGTTATGTACAGAAAAGACTCGAATGGTTCCTTTGGAAGCATTTCAAGCTGCTAAATAATCATGTATTTAAGGCACACTACCTGTAGTAAAACCAGCTACAAACGTACATGGAAAAATTATGAATAAATCCCATTATGTCAGACAGCAGCTTTGCCACAAATAACCCTAGACAGAATTACGCATTTAAGCCAAAAACATAAGGCGCTGGCCCGCATATGACACCCCCTCACAGCCGCAATGACCCTCCTCACTGCCATGGCAGCGCTCTGACCAAACATCACTTAAAAACGAAGCCCAACACCGACCAAAGGTCACTTAAAAACAAAGCCCAACACCACACGCTCACACCCTTGGCCTGCACCACAGCCAGACTCATCCCACCCTCAGCCCCTGGTCACCCTTTCCCTCCTCAGCCCCACATGCTGCCTGTAAAGGGCAAAGGGGGAGCGGGGGGATCCTGGGGCCACAGTGCCCACCCCACCGCTAGGCTGTGGATCCCCTGCTGCACACAGGACCTGGGCCAGCCCTTTGGACCAGACTCCAAAATAAATAATGTTACTCAATTTGTGCTCTCTGCGTGTGTGTACGCCTGCGGAGATGGATGCAGCTCAGCTGCGGCGGTGTGTGGAGGTCTGTGGGTCCTCTGCCTGGCACGAGCGTCCCTGTGGTGTCCGGGTCTATGCTGCTGTCACAGGCCAGCTTCGGCTGCCTTATGTGGCAAGAGAGCTATGGAGACCAGCTCTAGCCACAGCAGGCAAACAAAGCTTTTGTGGCGGGGGAGCCGAGAAACAACCTTCTTTCTCAGTCAACAAATAAAGCTGACATGCGAAAGAGACATAAAGCCAAGAGGCAAGCATTGATTTTGCCACAGGACCAAGCCCCTCTCTCATATTTAGTTTCCAATTCAATTCCTAAACGCTGATATCCCTGTATTTAAAACCAAAGGACAGTATTCAGCCAAGACACCGCTCAAGCAACAGTCCACAGTTCAATTTTCAGCACATAGCTGTTTTTACCCATCATAAATCACCTTCAATAGTGTATATTACCAGGTATAAGCTTGATTAGTCCTCAAGTAATAATGCATATCTGTGGCAAACCTCCACCTAGCATGTGCTCTCTTGCTGGGTTTATGGTATGTGGTGACCTGTCAGGAGAACTACGACGGGAAAGAGAGATGCACAAAGCAATAAAGAGACAAAAAGCAGCAAGGACTGCTATGAAAACATCACAAATGCCAGAAAGCTTTATGTAGCGCTCACATTTTGCCTTCTGGCCCTCTTTCCTTGCTTTATCACATCTCATCTGATCCATCTATAGCTCCCACTGAAGGGCTACTTTCGCACTTGTCTGGAACCTGGACCCCAGAAGGTTTCAGTGGAGGGTCCAGGGATTAGGACCCATAAACTATACGAACTCTCACTGTTGTGCATCTCCACAGCCTTCTGCAGCCCTGCTCCAAATCACTTGTGAAACACATCTGTTCATAGCTCTTTCCTGCCATCCTCGCTTGGTTCTAATGTTCACAAGTCTTCCTACCAGCCCATAAGCTGTGCCACAAGAGCACTCTTTTTAGTAACTTCTCGTTCAGTGGCTGGTACTAACAAGGCGCTTGTTACCAGCTCATTTACCTCAGCTCTTACCCACTCCCCAGGGCTGCTCTTGACAAATATGGCGGTGCTGCCACACAGCCCTCTATCTGCTGTAGCAGGGGTCCCAACAGGGGTCTCAGGCTTCCACAGTAAGGGATACAGCAGTGCCAGATTAGCTTGTGCTCAACACCTCCAAAACAGGCAAAGAGTGTGACCTGAAATAGCAGGAGCTCGGAGAAGCTGAAGGGCTGGTGGAAGCTCCCAGTGCAGGCTGTAGCCAACCTAAGAACACAAGATATGTCTTCTTCACTTTCAGGAGCCATCATTTTCACCACTAAAATTTCCAGTAGTACCATCTGCAGTACTAGAACCAGACTCTAGTACCAGGGAAAAGAATGGTTCACAGAATACACACACACAGAGAAAAAGTCTCCAAACCCCACAGCAAGCAGAAGCAATAGGATTTCGTTGCATTCAACTACCTACTGACAACGACTCACGCAGTGGCCTTAACAGAAAGGATAGAAAGCGAGAATCAATTTAACCAGTAAATGTAGATAAGTCTCATCAGAAACATCATCATGACATCTCCACCATGGAGTGAACATATGCAGAGAATCCCAGTGATCTTCCCTGCAAACCTATATTATGGTGTCATTTCTTAACACAGAAGCAATGGTTACTTGCAATGTGGTGGAGTAGACTGTTACTCTCCCAAGTGTTTGACTGCCAAATCAAAACACAATCTGATAGAGGAAAAAAAAAATCTAGTTAGGAAGTATCTGTGATGAAATAGCCATTTGTGGGTTTTGTGCATAAATTATGAATAAAATTCTGTGAATATCTTGCATAGAGGAGTAAGTTCTACAGAAACAGAAGGGAGAACTTAAGAACGTGGGTGGGTGGGTGGCCCAACATATGTGAAAGTCAGGGACTCCTTTGGATAACATAACATTTCAGTGATACTTTATCCACACCTGGAACCCAGCTCGACCATCTCTCTGAGGCTTCTTTTCTTGTCACGGTCCTTATTTGAAAGACCTTTTTGGAGAAAGGTGTGTTGGAATATATGATACCACTTATCAATTAATCATTAGTGCTTGAAAATTACTTGCTACAGTGATCTAGCAGCCTATAATCCTTGCAAAGGTATTGTTCTTTAAGTAGTTCTGTGAAAAATGCATGTGTTTTAAGATATATAGAGAAGTAAATCTTGTTCTATCTGTGAGGCTTGCCACTAGCATGCCCAAGATTTGAGCTTTCAGAGGGAGCTGGAAAGCTGTGCACAAACAATAGTTACAAGTCTTGCTTTGGAACTTTTTCCTGCTGGTGTCCCTCTCAATGTCTTCAAACTCTGTGCAACTGGTCTTTTTGAGAAAGCATAGCAGGGGAGGGAAAATTATTTCCTTGCAGATAATTTTCAGAGCATTCTTCTGCCAACTCAGCAATGATAGTGCTTGAGAATGTGTACCAACTTGCCTGGACAGAGGCTCGGTCAGTGTCAAGATGCAAAAAGTGAGTTCTGGAGTTACAGAGAGACTCCGGTTTGAGTCAGAAATGCCTTTTCTTTGTTTCAAGATTAAGTAAGCCTATGAAGAACCCCTTGTATAAAATATTCCTTTTGATACAATCTTTTAGAAACTAGAGCATAGAATAACCTGACACAAACCACCAGTACCCCACTGGTGTGGACAATGGGTATGATTCTTGCCTATTAGAGACACTAGGGGCAGCACAGGGTTTGTCTCTGCTGTGTGATCAGAGAAGGGCAGCTGACTTTGTTTTATGCTTTCCTTAATTTCAAAATAAGCAAACCTTAAACCTTCTTTGTATGGGCAATTTTAGGTCCCAATGACCACTAAACCATGGGATTTACCATACAAAGTTTGAAGCTAACTATAACTGTCGGAGAGAGTGGAGACTTACCACTGAAGTCACAGGCAGGAACATTTCTGCCTTCTGGGTGAATCTTCAAATAACATACTACCTCCCCACACGCACATATACAGAAAAACATATGTAAATCTTGTATCCAACACAACACATCCTGTATGTGGAACCTAAAAATTAAATTATGCTCAGATTTTATACATAGTTATTTTCCAGGTAGAGAGTCTGAGGCACTGCAAAAAAGGCATGCAGCACAATTCTAAGCTGGGGGACAACTTGAACCTTTTGATGGCTGCAAAACCCCAGAATCACACTCAAGAGCTTTTTACTCTTACCTTTTTTTTTTTCTTTGCCTGTGGTCTCTTGGTCATCTTAGGAACTGGGAAGGACCAATGAATCCAGACAAGAGATGAAGGCTCCCACACACCACTGCTTCACTGCCAGGAAGTGGTCACAGGTTCTTGTGATAAATTACTGATCCCATTTGGAGCAATACTGCAAAAAGCACCTACACATCTGACTAAGATTCTAGCAGACGTCCTACAGATTATAGATACAGATTACAAGAAAGATGTACCAGAATACACTGAAGTAGTAATGAACAGCAACTCTGGAGCACCAAAAGGAGGTGGTCTTTTTATAGAAAGTATCATCTGCTAGATAAGATTTGAGCCAGCCACATCAGCTGCTTCTGCCCTGTTCTACAGTGCATGCTCCACACTTCTGGTCGTAATGGTGATGGTAAAAAGCTGGAGGAAAGACAGCCACCTGCTCGTTAGTTCTTTACTTAAAGGAACTAAGAGCCACTTAACAGCTGACTATTAGTTTCATTCCCCAGCACCCAAAACAACTAGTCAGAGAATATACCAAAGCTTCCCTGAAGTCGTTGGGAAGGCTGATCTTTCAGATTCCAGCATCTCAAAATGCCTCAAGCCAAAACCTGATATTTCCTGTTCAGACAAGCTGAAAGAGCAGCTCTGTGCAGCCCCTTCCCAGAGGAAAATCTGAATCTTCAAACCAGAAATCCTGCTCCTCACCAGCGTTTCAGTGATTATATCTTTCTCATTAGTCACACTGCCCCTTGGCCTAGTAAATAGCAATGATTAAAACCTCTTGTCCTCTACAAGAATCAGTAGTATTTTGTAACTTGCAAGGGTTGAACCATCAGTTCATACAGGAATGAGGCCAAAAATACTTATAGCAAGTTATGTACAGGCCTTGTACTTCTGAAAATAAGTACTCTGACTGTTGAAATTGATAACATGGACTGCTCTCAAGCTCATGCTCCCTTGCAGAACCAGTTTTAAGGTCTTCTTAATTAGCAATTACTTCAGACTGCAAGAGATACAAACCATCCAAGAATCTAAAGACTACTGTACCGAGAAACCATACAAACCAGGAAGCCTAACATGAAAATAAATATGTAAAGTGCAATAGAATCTACCAATAAGAAGCAAGAAGCACACCAAGCAATCATCATCAGGAACCCAAGCAGAACTGATTCACAGACAAACTCGGAAAGCCTTCCATAGAACACATAATTTTGTCTTGGCATCGTATGAGTTGCTAGAGTGACAATGAAGAAAGCCATAAGGTAGCAACAACACAGATACACCAAAGATCTTATACTTTGGATGGTGAACCTTTGCCCTGGAGGTAAGCAGAGATATTTCAAAATTTACTATCACGGAACACGTGAACACATGCAGCAGTGTTCTCAACACTATGACAGTGCTCTGTCATAGAACACTATAACAGTGTTCTCAAAAACACTATGGCTATGAGCCATTAGGCAATGGCCCTTAGACCACAGGCTTTCCCTCACTTTTTCGTACGTATTTCCAGAGTTACCTTCTTCCAAAACTTCTACCTTCTGAAGCTTCTTAACAACAAAATATCCTTCCTAAAAAAGTGTCACCTAAACATTAATTAATTACTTGAAGCACTTAGCCCTAAAGTTCTGAGAAACTCAAAACTTTAATCTCACCTTCAGCAATGAAACATCAAAACCCTCGGCACCAAAACTGCTCCATCCAGATGCACGTCAGTGAAAAGTGTCATTCATAAAACTTTTGAAAAGCAGTTTCATTAAGAAAGTATCCCTCTTCCCTCCCTCTTAAAATAATGCACTAATATAGCTATAAATGGCTAGAGATATGAGGAACATAACCTAAATATTAGCAATTGAAGTAATTTATACTAACATACCCTGTGAACTAAAACAACTTTTGGAAACCAAGCCTACTCACCTGTCTGAAGGAAGTGGATTCAGAGTATATTAAAACATTGACAACATCCATGGAACATTGCAAGTCTAAGCAGAACTGTCTTCCCTCCCAAGCTGCTGCTTTTGTGACTTCCCAACCAATTTAATTCTCTTACTATATTGAATAGAAGGTTAAGCTGATGGTGAATTAACTCCCTTTTCTCTGTACCTGTTAATTCCTTTGCTCTGAATCTCAAAAGATTTGCATTACATATTTTTTCCATTAAGCTGCAAATGCAGAAAATCTTCCCTTTTTTCCAGTTCTCTCTTTTCTAGGCTGAACGCTACCATATATATCCTAAATTATCCAGGTCTTTCCTCTGGCCATTTGATACTCCAAGACTTCAGACTTCACAAATAAAAGCTTTTCACTTTCATTACAGCATCATATACAACCATTGCCCTCTTCAATCTCAGTTCCCACTGGTCTTTCTTATTCCATGTACAACATCCCTTTCAGCCACAGTTCCCTATCAAGCCTGTCTGTATTGTGGCACGTAAGCATCAGAGAGCTTAAATGTAACTTTATTTTCATATTCTATAGGACAGGGCCTGTGTTTCCTAGTGCCCTGCTCAGCATAAGGTCAGAAAAGTCACCACTTTATATACCAATGTAGTATACAGCAACGCGTGTCTGTGCACATACAGGTGGGGTTTTTTGAGAGCAAGGAGGTGGTGTATTACCATTTCCTCACCCACAGGCAAAGGAAGCACCATTTCTACTTCCCACCAGCTAATGCAAAATAATAAAACATCTCAGGCTATCAAGAGGCATTACGAAATTACACCTCGTTCGTTAACAAGAAGTACAGTAAACATAAGTCAAAAGAAAAAAAAAATAGTGTTTTATTAACTACCACACTGTTATAATACACTTTAAACGTACAATAAGGTAGCCTTTAAATTTGAGGTGGTTTTAAGAATAACAAATGAACAGATTTCCAAATGTTTGTAAATAGGTGAACTGCAGTAAGTATTGTTGTACATTTTTTGAAAATGGTATAGCACTTACAGACTGGCTATATAACTTCATTTTGTACATTTTTCTATAATTGAAAATATAAACAGTAATTAAAAAATAAAAAGAAAATTCAGCATAATAAAAAACATATATGTTTATCAGTTAAATGTACTGGATACATACAATTTTTAAGGGAAGAAGCAAAAAAGGAAAGATGGCTGATATTTAAATGCAGATTGACTAACCAAAAACTAAACAACAAACAAATAAAAACCTCATAAACCCCCTAGTTCACTATGACTATATCCATATGTTTGGGAGTACTGTCAATATGGAAGTGATTTTTCTGTTGTATTTGCATATGTTATATTTTACTGGTAATTTACATAATGGCTTTTAAGGCCCTGGCAGACAGATGTTTTTTGGAAAAAAAGATTTGATAAAAATCACTGCTGAGACACAATACACCTTATTTTTGGTCCTCCAATGTTCAAAAGAAGGGATATACTTCACTATAACATTTGCCTTACCACCCAAATGCCTCAACCTATACATATTTATTTCTTTAACATTTTAAGCTTTTCAAACATTGGTTATATTGCCCACCTTGGTTATTGAAAGAATATTACAAGACATCATTTTGGCAAATTAAATCTTAAACATGGCTTTTCAATAGGATTTAAAAGGTGACTATCCCTAGAGTTCCATGTTAAAATGTAGTTTTCAAAATCTTACAAGAGTAATGCTTAAAATATTGTACATAGTTAACCTAATTAAAATAATTAGCTTCAAAATGACAAGTTGATGAGCTAAGTAAAGCCTACACTATGTAACATTTGCTTGGAAACTTGATTTGTCAGTTATGCATAATAAAAATTCCAGTCATCAAGAAAATTACAAAATTTCTTTTATCATAACATGATTTCTTTTCACCCATCAACTTCTTTTATCTTACAATAGATAAATACCAACATGTTCTCATTTTTTACACTAAACCACACAGGATTGATGCATTTGGTTAGACTACCATTTCCATCGTTAAATTCCTTTTTTTTTTTTTTTTTAATATAACTTGGTAAAATTTCATCTCTTCTAGATTCCAAAAGTACCTACAAAACCCATGCAATTTTACCATTTTAATATACTATGGAATATCATACAAAGTAAGGCATTTCAGTGTCATGTATAACCAAGTTACTGTCAATCCAAAAATTTTTGCACATCAATAAAAAGATATCTAAGAACTTAGGAACAATATTCTTCTCACTACTGTATAAAAATAACCACAATTAATAGGTATCTTGTGTAATATTTACTCCATTGTCTCGTTTCCCGAAACTGTGACAAGCTGTAAAGGTATTTCAGTGTTGGTAAGAATATCCTGATTGCTGGTGCCAGATGTATTAACAGTTCCTATTCCTGAAACAGAACCTTGTTGAATATTTGCAAGGATAAGTGTTGTTCCTCCTGCAGTAATCAAAGTATCATCAGGTGTTGCTTCTACTGATGCCAGCACTGTACTGCTAGAGTGAATACCTTTTTTATTCTGATGTGTTTTAATGTGTTTGGCAAGGTGGTCACTTCTCATAAAGCGTTTTGAACATTCTGGACAGACAAATTTCTTCTCACCTGTCACAGAAGATAAGAAAAAAATATGTTTTCAAGAATATTAAAAATATCACATGTGCACCAAAAACTGGGATAACTTACTGCCTTTAACAGTCAGAATTCTAACATCATCTATACTGAAGAAAAAAACAATTCAATACGATAAACTTCTGTGTTAAATTTCTAGACACCCATACTTTAAAAGAATTGATTTATTTTTCTGTCTCACCGAGCTTGGAGAGATCTTTCAGACAAGCTAAAGACTATTGCCATCTCATATTCTCAGGCTGCTAAGTTTCACCGCAATTATTATCAATAAATAACTTTTAAGAGGAGAACACAACCTACCAAATGATGGACAGGGAAGACTATATGAGTTCCTGCAGAATCATGCTTGAGACTGATAGACAAGATTATAGAATGCTTTGGGTTGGGAGGGACCTTAAAGATCATCTAGTTCCAACCCCCCTGCCATAAGCAGGGACACCTTCCACTAGACCAGGTTGCTCAAAGCCCTGTTAAACACTTCCACGGATGGGGCATTCACAACTTCTCTGGGCAACCTGTTCCAGCATCTCACCGCCTTCACTACATGCCCTTGTAAAAAGTCCCTCTCTAGCTTTCTTGTAGGCTGCTGTAAGATTTCTGAGAGCCTTCTCTTCCCCAGACCAACAGCTCCAACTCTCTCAGCCTGTCTTCATAAGAGAGGTGCTCCAGCCCTCTGATCATCGGTAATTCAGGTTTGAAGGGACATCTGGAGGTCTCTAGTCTGATCTCTCACTAAGCAGGGTCAGCTATGAAGTCAGACCTGGTTGCTCAGGAATTTATCCAGTTTCATCTTGAAAATCTTTAAGGATGGAGACCGCATAAACTCTCTGGGCCTCCTGTTCCAGTGCCTGGCTGTCTTCTGGTCTGAATCTCTCGTTTCAACCTACGTCTGTTGCCTCTCATCCTCAACCATGCACCACCATGGAAAGTCTGAAGTCTTCTTAACGGTGGCCTTGCAGGTTATTAAAAGGTTGCTATTAAGTTTGCCCCTGCCCTTACTGTTCTCTTTGTACAGCTGAATAAGCCCAGTCCCCACCGCCTCTCCTCATAAGGCAAATGCTCCAGCTTCCTGATCATCTTGGTCACCCTTTAGTGAACTTGATCCTGTTGATCAATGCCTTTCTTATATTGGGGGCTGAAAACTAGATGCAATACTCCAAATGCCATCTAACCAGTGCTGAGAAGAAGGGGATAATCACTTCCCTAGAACTAGTGTCGCTGCTTTTGTTGATAAAAGCCCCGGCCATCTTTGCTGCTGGCTCTTGCTCATGTTCTGGTTGTCTATCAAGACTTCCAGGTACTTTTCAGCAGACCTGATTTCCAACTCTCAGTGCTTAGCCTGTATTGCTGCAAAGGTTAATTCCCTCCCAGGAACAGTACTTTGTGTTTATGCTTGCTGAATTTCATAAGGTTCCTCTCAGCCCATTCATTCAGCCTCAGTCCTCTGAATAGCAGCCTTGCCCCCAACTGCATGGACCAGTTGCCCCAGTTTGGTGTCATCTGCAAACCTAATAACAGTGCACTCTGTTGCCTCCTCGAAGTCAGTGATAAAGATGTTAAAACAGGTGAAAGGATAGATCCCTGAAGTTCTCTACCTTTTATTGGCATGCAGGTACACTAGGAACCATTAATTACACCTCAAAGCTGGATCATTCAACTAGCTTCTTTTTTTAAACACATCTGGCTGTCCATACAGATGGAACATAACATCTTGAACATTGGGTTCAAGCACCCAACATGTCTAGTAACAGCATGCCATTAGGTACGAAACATAAAATATTTTTCATGGACATTGCAAAGACATTTTTCTAAGCAATGTAAATGCTGATAAGCACTTAAATTATTTATCTATTGTCACTGGGTTTTTCGAATTGTCCAATTTTAAAAGGTAAGCATCCTGTAGAATGTAATTATGGGTTCAGTTTGTAGGAAAATAGGCAATCCAGACAACAGATTTGAAACAAACTGCTCCTGGAAAAGATGGTAAATCTAGACTAATTTCTTTTCTTTGTGTTAGACAAAAGAAATGTGAACCTGGAGTCCCTAATGGGGGGTCTAACCATGAAACTAGAAGATGCAGAATGATGCACCACCACATTCTCTCCCTTAATTTTGTGAATAGCATCTAATCTCTTCAACGTCTAGTCCACTGTTTTTATTTTTCTTTTCTAAAAAGAGAGAAAACTATTGAAGTTTTAAGCTGGAACAACAGTTCAATATGGTTCAAACAAATGAAACACATTGCTGAACCTGAATCAAAGTATTCTGATTAAGCTATATTAAATATTAGCTTAAACGTCAGTTCTGAATCAAATAAAGGTAGCTGGTTTTCCTCCTCAGACCTACCAATGACACCAAAGCGTGTACACAGCTCTAAATATTACCTGATTTTAGAAAAGTCACAAAACATTAAAATCAACCCAATACAAAGATCTGTTCTCCCCTTAAAAGCTATTTACCCAAGCCCCCTCCATGACACGTCTTTAGTTAAATACACCAGAAAGAAAGACTGACAACCTGTGTGCGTTCTTCGGTGCCGCTGAAGCTCATCGCTGCGAGTGAACCTTTTGCCACAGAACATCCAAGTACAAACAAATGGACGCTCTCCAGAATGCCAGCGGAGATGAGCTCTCAAATGTGAGGTTTTCCCATATACTTTACCACACCCTGGTATGTGACAAATATGTTGCTTCTTTTTTCCCAAATTGGAGCCTCTGCAAATAAATAAATAGATAAATAATTCCTAAATAATGGACATACATATAAGTGAGGTAACATACACCAACAGATCTGCAAACAAACCTGAGCAGCTTCTCGTTTTTATTTCAAATACAAGCAGAGTCCAGTACACTCCATAAGAAGCTGGAACTAAATTCTATAATTCTATCCCGATTCTGCAACAAACTACAAATTCATCAGCATATGAAACGTAAATGATAGAAGTGTAATGAAGCATACATGAAGTTGGAAATAGAGTCGTTACAGCAGTTTGTACCACTTTGATGCTGAAGAGCCCGTATTTTAAATTTCCTCAGTTTCAGTTTTTACCGTACCAAAGACAGTTCTGGCAAAGAAAAACACAAATGATTGTAATTGCCAAAACGGAAACTGGAGATTTTGGCAACTGGGAAGAGAACAGATGGGATTTTTGGCATCTTGAGGAAACCTGAGAAGCAGCTT
Source organism: Strigops habroptila (assembly GCF_004027225.2). NCBI lineage: Eukaryota > Metazoa > Chordata > Aves > Psittaciformes > Psittacidae > Strigops > Strigops habroptila. Next base: position 18,923,101 of record NC_044281.2, on the reverse strand, counting down.
GAGGTTGGAGGACAAGCGTACTAACCTGAGTATTGCCATTAAAAGGAGTGGCAGTAAACCAACTGATCTTTCTAAAACTTAAATTAATTCCTTGGTATTTCAGGGGGAAAAAAAAAAAAAAAATCTATCCAAATGAACAGGCCACTCACAGTATAATCCAGCCCACCAAGCTCGATGCTTGTTTTCAGATGCTGTCTCACTGAAACGGTACGTGATTGATTCAGGGGAAGCACCTAACACAAAAGCCTAACATTTTGTTTTGTGTTGGCAGTTTTCTTGTTTGGTTGGTTTGGTATTTTTGGTTGATTGGTTGGTTGAGATTTTTTATTTTTAAAAACAAAAACACAGATAAGAGCCTCTGAAGACCCAGAGAAAGAGCCCAGTCAGGCCAGTGCAGGACACCATGAAGGATTTTAGCCCATTTAAGTGTTTGCTGCTGATGAAAGTAGTACCCCAGGGAACAGATCTGTCTGACAGCGCAGCTATATGAATGGTAAATGCTGGCACAAGGGAGGAGATTGGAAAATGCAGCCAAAGATCAGGCTATCATATTCGTCAACAATGTTAACTTAGAACAGCTTAAGTGGATTCTGAAATCACAGTCTTGGGCACTTCATCCTCCATGGCTGATTATACAATTTTCCATTGCCTCCCCAGGGCAATTTTTTTCCTTAAATTGAGTGTTCAACTTCTTAACCATCCAGTGCTGAAAGATTTGCCAAGCAACTATTAGACCTAGATTCACATCCCTGTATTCAGACCAATTCTGGTTTACATATAATGAGGGTTCAGTTTAAAATGCACATACACTTTTAAGGAGCTAGCACTTGGAACAAGCATCTCTGAATAGGCACAGAAATTAATTCACTCTAAAAAGTCACAGCATCTAAAGGGAATTCCAACCTAAGCACATGTGAACCTAAAACATTACAGACAGTCCAGAAAAGGAGATAAAATCCAATTAAGTCCTAGAAAATGTTTCTAAGAAGTCTCAATATAGAGTGATCTTCATAGTGCTTCTTTAGTCAGTTTGTCTTAGAAGAAAAAACTATCACTTTTACATACTAATTATTTGCCATGACAGTGTAGGTTTTGATTTCAGAACAGGTTCAATGGCAGTAGAAGTAGAGAGTCCAGAAGGCTTTTGAGCCTGCTGTGGTAGCAGTAGACTCATATGAGCCTATAGATAAGGTGACAGAAGAGATTCTGCTTATCTATCTGTTTTGGTTTGGGTTTTTTATCTATTTTATTTTATTGCCACCCCTCAATCCTTAGCCTCACAGACAGTTCACCTGGGCCTGTTTTATCCAGCTTGTTTCTAAATCTCATGCAAAAAATTCTCTGACATCTGACCTGGTATGTTAAGCTCTTCCATCATTATTAGTCTTGGCAAGAATACTTTGGACTTAATTTTCCCTTTCAAACATCCCAAAAGATCACTTCTTTGGAACAGGACAAACAACTGCCCTTTTTACATCACCTACCTGAGCTGAAACACCCATTATTGGTTAACCTTTGCTACACCTAAACTGTCAGATTCACACTCTTCCACAGCCTTCCTTCAAGCCAAGGTTAGAAAATAAAATTAACTGTAATGTCACGCATTTAACTTTGTACTATGCCACCTACACAAAAGCTCAATATTCGTAAGTTTCGAACATTCAGACAAACTCAGGCACTTAGCAAAGAGTCTTTAGATTTCCCCCTTTCTTTTCTCATTTCTCAGCCTCTGCATATGCCTGGGCCACCACACAAAACACTGTACCTGTAACAGTTCCCGTGGCATTCATCTACAAGCCCAAAACTCCCAGCTCCTGGGACTCCAAGGAAGTAATTTTCTGTATTACTCCTTTTGTCCTACTACAACTGTTTCCACAGTTCTCAGGCTCTACGTTCACCTTAATGATTCAGTTCAGGTCCTCTTGTTTGGTGGCTCAAGACATTCAGCAACTGCAGTGCAAGGCAAAGGAACACCCATGGTCTTTCTCCATTATACAGTCTTGGTAACGGAAAGAATTCTCCAGAGGATCCTGCTGTTCTGTGTCCTTAATTGCCTGTCCAACTCCATGTAACCCTAAGGAGTGCTCAGCTTTATAACAAAATGTATTTCTGCATTTGAGAATCTATTTCTGTACATATTTTTTTGTATTTGGTGTTTCATCCTCACATCTTCTCCAAATATATTAGCCTTCCCCTCCACAATAATCAGTACAAATATTTTGTAACCTTGCATTATACAGTACATAAATGACATGACTAATGACATGAAATCACATCAAAATTCCCCTAAAATAATTTTAAGGTTCTTAAGTCAATCACTTGTAGTTGTTTAATTGCACCTTTAGTCTAGACTGAAGGAAACCAAGGTTCAACTCGTTGTCAGCTTACTGTGCATAGGAAGCGTAGCATATGTAGATCTAAGCACTTCACCTAACTGGTGACAGAATTCCTTAGCGGACTTCTAAGTTCGAAGTAAAGGGAAAGTTAAAGATCCACAGAATGAAACCCACAAGACTACTGTGAATGAGTAACTAAGTGTATTTAATCTATATAGCTTCATGTAGGCATCTGCATGTTTGTTTCATGTGTGCTCTAAACTGACTGGATATGAGCCAAATTCTATCTGGATGCTTTGCAGCTGTGACAGTCTGGCACTATGCCCCGACACATCATGCTAAGAGGCCTTTCTTGCTGCGCTGGCCAATAACCATCATCACTGAGTAAAACGATACGACTCAGGCCTACTCCTTGACTAGAATCTTCAAATCAATTAATATTTAAGTATTTTCATAGTACATTTTAGCTTTATAAAGATCAGAAATCATGTTTCTCAGTAACCATTCAGAATGCAATGGTTTCAGCAGGAGACAGCTTCTTTCACTGAGAAACTGGACTTTCAGTCCAGCAGTACATCCAGAAGGAACATGAAGTATTCCAAGGTTAAAACACAGACCTATGAGTTATTTTAAGAATGCGTATTTTAGAGTTGCATACCTGAAGTGGTACTGAGAAGCACTGTTTCTCTACAGATCCAGACAGTAGTAGTTACATCTCAATGTAACTGCAGATGTAACTGAGGGGAGGCTGAACTTTCCACGTAACTTTAGACACTCTAACTAGAAGCTTAACACAGTCTGTTTGGGATGAGAGTCATTGTTTGAGGTACATATATCTCTCTTTCTCCACTTGCTTATCGCCCATTTACAATATAAGCTGGAGGCTACAATGTTTTAATTTATGTATCTAATACATCATCCTCTTCCTTTCCTATCTTCCCCCTTGCCAAGTAAGGTAAAGATAACAGCCACTTCCTGCTTCAGAGGACTGGTACAAATTGAAATTCTTTGAAGACTTCAATGTAGTCTAATTCCATATCGAGAATCAAAAAACACCCAAGAAAAGCCAACATCAAAAACCAGAAGGAACTGTCCTCAACTCCCCTTGCCATCCAGAAAACAAAAAAGACAAGAAATACCAAAACTAAGGTTACGCAAAAGATGAAATTATGATGAAGTCTGAATATGCAAAGTCATGCACTACCTTTTCCTACCCCATTCAGTGCACAGGAGGGATAGTATTCACTGAGTGAAATGCTATGCATCTTTTTCTTACTGATTTAATGCAATTTTCTTGTCTTACTAGTTAAGTATTATTTAAGTACTATCTTAAATACAGAATTATTCAAGCTCCCCTGAGGTTTTTTTATCTCATCACAGGCACTCACAAGACTCAGTGCCTAAGCAATTCACAAACACTAATGAATTTATCATCTTGCAACACTCCTATGTAGTGAACTTGAACTAGTACAATCATTTCGTACATCCAAATCTGAGACAGAAAAAGATTAAGGCCAAAACTGTCAAGCAGCCACCAGTGTGAGGCGTCAAGTTCAAGATAGCAGAAGCATATTTTCTGAAGAGTACTGTAGATGTTTGCAATTCAGCTCAATCCACTTATTTACAAGAATGAACTCAGAACTTTTGAGAAAAAGGTGGGGTGGATAGACAAACACCTCAAAAACTTCAGAGCCCTGTTGCTGCAGTCCCATATCTCATTTCCTAAATGCCTTCCAGTTTCTGCAATTAGTGAAGCAGGTGCCAATTGCTACGCAGCCCTGATTCACTCCCTGTGCATCATCCATCCCATCCACTGAATGGCAGTGGGGGTCATATGAAAAAAATAGTATGCAGTCATGTGATTAGAAACCAAATTATAATGTATATGCACAAGGGATTAAAATTGCCCACGATATCTTAACTTTGGCATTTGCCAACTTCCAAGTTTTCGACTTTGCAACCTTTGCACCATTTTAAGAATTGTGACTGCTATCTGAAGAAATTCATAAAAGCAAATGTCCTATTATCCAGAACTCTGCGAGTCATCAGCAGATTTGAAAGACAAATCAAAAAACTCAGAAATACAGCACTGGAGATACAAATAACTGTAGCAGCTATGGAATGTGATCAACATATATCAGAATGAGAAGGAAAATACTTCTCCAAATGGGCTTACTCTTTTTTGCTAGACTCTGAAGGAATTCTACATTCTGGTGGGAAAGTTGCTCTAGCAACTGTAGACACTTTCACTCTTTTTTTGTTTCCCACCACTGTCTCCTTCATTATCCTGTTTCTATTCCAGTTCTAATTCTTCTCACATCCTAACTTCCTGTCCTACTTTTCCTACTTACTTTGTACATTTGATGTGTTCAGTCCTTCCTTTACAGTGGATTTAAGTTTCCCACCTATCTAAACTCTGTTCTAGCTCTTATCTCAAATCCTTCCCAAATTCCTACATCTGAATTTCAGTCAGACTAAACCCTTCTTCAGACTTTATCATCTCAAAAAGATTCTCTCTTGGGCTTTTTCTTTAAAACTTGGTGTTACAGCAACTCCAGTTAGGAGGAAGACGATTTTAAAGTACAGATGTCTCTAGATTAAAGACACTATAGTTTGGAATAGAGCATGAGGAAGATGGAACATGTGAAATCTCTGTTTTCTAAGAGGATGGCCAGTGCAAATAACATTTTCAGAGTTCTCGCAGACTGAAGCAAATCTCAACCCAGGGTACACTTTGGGCAGATCTTCATAGCAGAGCCAAGGTTCACCACGAACTTAGAAATGTCTGTGCTAGGTTTCAGTGAACTATATATGAGGATTTACGAAGAGGAAATTGATAGACAAAGATGCTGTATAACCTTAACTGCAGATACTACCACTAGCTTCGTGATGTAAATGTTTAAAAGTGTTTTGTCTCGAACACTTAATATTTACTCTGCATAGCTGCCTAAAGATATTACCTCTCCATACTTGCGAGGAGGGTATCTAGGATATACAGCAGAAACTCACAAGAGTTTTGCCAAAAAGACATATTCAGTACTATTAGAACTCTTAAAGCCATAGGACACTGACAGGTTCTTCAAAGAGAACTCCGTAATTTGCACTATAGTTCTCATACAAATAAAGATTTCCGTTTTAGGGAATAAACTACTCTCAAAATGACAAATTTTAGTGTACTGGAAAGAAGCCCCTGTCAATCATATCAAGAAACACACCTAAATATTTTCACTTGTAAAAGGCAGCCTATTATCCCCACCTCCTCTCTTATATACATAATCAAAATGTTTAAAACAAAGTGTTTTGGAATAGAATAAAATCTTTATAACAACAACAAAAAGCTGGAGAATACTTTCTTAAGACACAGAATAATAAAACATGTCTTCTTATGTGGCCCTGAAGTTTTATACGAATTGGAACTTAGTACCTCTGTTAGCCACTGACCCTCCACTAACTCCACTGACTGAAAACAATCAGCCAGTGCAAAATTTGGTATTTAGAGTTATTACACAAACCTTGTTTTTCTTCAGAAACCAATGAATAAGAAAACCAGGATAACTGTATTTTTATAACACTCTCAAAGCAATCAAACTGTGGAAAAAATGCTCAATCAGTGAGGAAATGCGGGAACACAGGATTTAATCAAGTCCTTGACATATGATAGGAAGCCAATCACGGATGTGCATATTCCAAAATATTTCATTTTCATATTATTTAGGGCAATGTTCTGTTCCTTCTCACTTGTACTAGGTGGCATCTAACTCCAGCTTTTTTCTAATTAATCTCAATGGAGTAACTCAGAGAAGATGGAATAATCTGTTCATCCATCTGCAAACTCAGAAATAAAGGTGTCAGTCCTTTATTGCATAAGCTCTTTTACATAATCCTTTAGTTTTCTTTCTCTGCAGACAATTGCTGTTAACTAAGGCTCCTTTTTTCCTCACTGATTATTTGTTTTCATCATTACATGTATTATACGACAGTGAACATTACGTACCTTCCACCACCTTCTTTGCAGTTGGGACATGTGCAAGCTACCCGTCGCAATCTTTTTGCCTCTTGATGTGGTTGGTCCCCTTCCTCATCTACCACCTGTACTCTCAAATGTGTTAGATCATTGGTATTCAGTGTAGAATCACCACTGAGCTGCCACTCTTCTGGATCTGGCTCCTCTTCTTTAATCCTAATATCTGAGGAAAAGAACAAACACAGATCCATAAGTAGCCCATTAAATAGAGAGAAGGAAACCATAACGATCAAATCTTTTTTACTGTTGAGAGCACTATGTCAGTCAAAAGTCAGCATCCTTTAGTGCATACTGACGTTGCTCCTGTGCCCTTGTAACCTGTAACGTATTTAAGAAGTTTATCTTACTATACATTTCAAAGTTGAAGACAAGCTATAATGAATTATTAAAGTTTAAGTTTGAACTGTTCTTGGTAGGGAATGCTGTCACCAGGAGGATATTGCTTGCTTGAAACTTGGGAAGAACCTGAAGAAAAGAAGTTGGACAAAGGTTGGGAAAAAAAAAAAAAAGTAAATGCATGTTTCAAATAATCCTGAGTTTCACATAATCCATTTATATTTCCACAGGATTTCTCAATCTGTGGATTGGGTGTTGTAGTAGAAAGAGCTTTTCTTTTTCAGAAGTTTTCCGTCTGCACAGTGATAGGAGAAATCAATTAAATAAAAGGTTTTGACCTAACACAGAAAAAAAAAAAAAAAATTTATGCTTTTGTTCCATTTTCCCCTTCTCACCTCAAATTGATGCCTTTTCCACCACACATAGAGAAGAAAACATTTAGGAAATAATGTTATTCAGCATTAGAGAGAGGTGAGCAACACACAATGTACTTCAACATTTTGATGAGCTAGTAGTTAAAATATGTCTTTGCAGTTTCATGGATGCAAAAAACCCTCTTAAGGGGTTGCAGATGCATGGACATTTGCAAGTATGTGTACCCTGTCCCCACAGAGTAGTCATTCAAGCTAATCCAAGAACTAATTACAGCATCATAGCATGCTGCAAAACAACTATTTTAACAGATGTACATTTTAATAGGATTTTAAAAGACAGTTTCTATATATCATTTCAGAAAGCTGAACCCCAGCCCCTTCTTTGATTCAGCAGAGTAGCTGTGTGTCTTTAAGAGGCTGCTTTCTCTGCAGAACAAACTCAGTTACCATGTAGATTTTTATCCTTAACTCAAATCCCACTGTAACACCAAAACCTTAACTGAGGGCTGTAGCCACTCTAAATTCTTTCTGCGAGTCTGTGCATAAACCATCATCTGTATAATGAAGACAAATTGCATGAAGAAAACTTAAGAAAAACTGCTGTGTCAGATCATGAACACCATCCTGTCCCATTAGAGATCAGGAAAGAAATTAATGATAAAACATGTAAAGAGTAATAGCTACCTGGTCTACCTTCCTAATCATCTCCAGCATTCATCAGACACAAGGGGTATAGCTACACACAAAAAATTTGCTTGTTGTTAATAAAGTCCCAGTCCAGTCACTCTCAACACCACAGTCTGCCTTCCTTTTACTTGCACATGTATAACCATTTGCAGGACTGTGCTGTAAACTACATCACTGATGTAACTAAAGTTAAAATAATTCTCTAGGAAGTCACTGCATTGGGAAGAGAATTCCATGTTAGAAACAGGGAAGTCTAGAATATTTATCTGGTTTGGCTACAAAAATCAATGCTAGCAAATTATTTGCATTAATATGACAGGCTCTGAGCTGTGAGAATCCAAGAGCTGCCACACTCACTTTTGCTGACTCTCTGCACATATAGCAATGTCCAGCAGAACTACTGTGGTAAGCCTGTCCAAAGTCACCTGCACACTGAGCTTCACTGTTAGCATAAGAAGTTCACAATTTCACACAGCAACTTAACAATTATCTTCCATGTGAAGACCTAGAAAACCTGTGGTTACTTCCAGACACCAAACTATCTTTCCTACCAAATTAAATTATCTTCTGACACTCACCTACAAAATAATATTATCTGTAACAATTTGACTATACACATTATGTATTAAATTTATTTTACATAAGCCAAGATTAAAACACTATATAACATACAATGAGTTATAGAATTAACCTTTCAAATTTGACACTATTAAGCATACTAATACACTCACATACAGTAAGTTTAGAAAAAGGCAAAATCCTGATTTACTCTTATTCAACAGGGTACATAACAGGAATTCAAATGCAGCAAAGTAGCAAGGCTACCAGCACAGGCCAGTTCAAGCCTCCAAAGTAGCTCTTAAGGACTGAGATACATTACGCACCATACTCGAAGTTCTTTTACGAATCAAGTGTTCCACAAAACATACACTGCATAAATTCTGGGTTTATTTAAAATACGAATTAAAGTAATGTTAATAAAACACTGAATTAAGAAGATAATTTCATTATGAATTTACTAACATTAGACATGGGCATATAATGAGTTTGTAATGTCCATAGCTGAATCCAGTTAGCACTGCACACACATAGTACAAGAGATATCAGCGTGTCCCAGCAAAGATGAATGGATCAAATTAAAGTACGGATCTGTGTTCCCAAGAACCAACTCCACTACTGAAGTCAAGCATTCCACATCACATATGACTTCTCCTGTTACACCGGCACACCCAAGTCACACTCTAATAACAGATACACCTAACAATAGAAACACCTCCAGAACATCTACTACTGCACGCCAGTACCTAGGAACTTCTCCCTTCAACTCACGCAACGTTTGTTCCACTTCGCAAACTTTCATCATGACTTCCTTCCACTTTTTTTAATCAATATCTCTATTTCCAGTTACTTCCAAACACCACCATTACTGCAGCAGCACAAAGGCTCATAATAGTTTTATAATGGTGGAGGAATAAATGAGAAAATTATTTGAACAAAAAAAAAAAAAAAAAAAAAAAAAGAGGGACACGTAAAACCCCTGAGAGTTGAAGATACTGGAGAAAATAACAATTTGCATAGACATATGATAGTTTACAGTACTATTTTAAAAAATGCAAAACCAAAATGAAATCAAAGTACTGTGTTTGTAATTTTGTGCTGTTTCCTGGTTATCCTAATAAGGCAGAAAGTGTAGCTATTGCTTTAGGTATTCCTCAGAAGGACCATCTTCTACTCCAGGCACACAAAGTACAAATGTGAACTGGCAATTTACAGACAGGACTTTTTAATACTTAATTATGTAGATTATACTTTAAATAGAACAAAATTAAAAGAAGTATCAAGAGATGAAGTGCTTATATAAACTCCCCAGGATGTAGTACAGCAGAGAGTGGACTGTATCAAAACCCGTAGTGAATGTGATTGCCTATTTTGGGGGATGCCGCTGTAACTTTGAGAACAGTAAGAAAATGAAGGAGTAGAAGGGACAAACCATGGAGAAAAGCAAAAGTTAAGAGTCATCTCCAATGTAATGGAACTGGAGATTATGCAAATTCATATAGATGGCACCAACTCTGCATTTCTCCCTCGGCGTTCCTCTGGATGTGCTCCATTCTAATTCCATCTCAGCTGACAGAATACTAGGTTTTACACACACTCTGCAAAAAATTTGGCCTAAAAAAGAAATAAAAATTATATAATCCCTAAAGCCATGACAAGTTGATACAAACACCAGCAAATTTGAGGCAACTTTTGTTTTCTACCAACTAAACACAGGCTAAATGAAGGTTACATTTTCTTTACTATTTTATTTTCATGCTTTCAAATTTCTATATGCCCTTCTTAATTAAGTTCAAAACTTAGTACTAGTTAAGTATGAAGGGGAAATTTTGACAAACATACTGTTCCAAAATGCCTACAGATTATGAAAATCATATATTCTGTTCAAATTCTTCTTAGTATCTAGTGAGCTAGATTTGTTTTAGGTTTTACTTTCCTCTAAAGGATGGATATTGGGATTTTTGTGTACAACTTTGTTCCAAAGGTAGTATTTCATAGGCACAGAAAGCCTAGAAATGGCTACAATATGAAGAAAATTTAAGTGTATTTGGCAAATAAAAACAGTAACTAAGAGATTTGTTCAAAGTGCTTCAGAGAATAATAATTAAACTGACAGGATGAAACTATGCAGGTGTAAATGGAGTTTAAACTGTTCTTGAGTACATTTCTGGTGTCAAGAGAATTACTGCTGCCCACTGACACACCCAGTCATTTACCTACTTGATCACACAAGATAAATGCAACAGTAAAGCTTCACGTTCTTGGGTCTGTTTCAACTAGAACTTTAAGAAAATGCTGTTTTCTTCATCTATGAGAAAAGTAACTAGCTTACCCAACAGCCACAGAAATAGGGGTAAACTGAGAATGGAGGAGGATACTGTGCAAAAACACTTCCTTTGAGGACTATGCCACCACTTTGGCTTTTTATGTGTCTGCCTCTGCAGAATGTCATGTAAAGGCACTCCGAGTGTTACCTCTCTCTCGAAACTGCAGGCTTCTAGTTTAGCTGTTTTCCTAGATGTTGAAAGCCATCCTGCCTTTTCACTCAGCTAAGCTTTACAGGTTCCTGATCTGCAAAGCAGAAATATAGTCTTTCAACTGAAAACAGATCTGCAACAGCACTCCACATACCTTCACACCTATTTCCTCACGGCATCACAAATTGGCTGACTACAGTTTCAACGTCTTGTAATCAGTCATGCCTATTCATTTATTTTTCTAAATAGATGCCTCTCTTGCCACCCCTCCCAAGAAAACAGATATGAACTCCCATCCCCTTTCCATCTTCTCTTGGTAATTTTGTTTTCAGTTTTCTCTACGGTGCAACCCACATTCCCTCAGTATCTTGACTCACCTTGCCTTAATCTCTGTATGTCAGGACACTATAATAAAGATGTTCAAATTTCTTGGACACTGTCCTTGTTCATTCCCATCTAAATAAAACCTCCTAAACTAAACTATATAAATTAAACCCTCCCTATTAGTTGGCCAGCTGTGTGAGTCTTTCAGACATGAAACTCAAAGTTAATGATTTCTACTCTGATTTGCCCCCTAAAACTTTTAAGTGTAAATTTAGGCATTTTCATTATGTAATAAATTACATGGCAACAGAAGATACACTACAGAATGTCATCTTGAAATACCTGTGAACCTCAATTCAGAAGACTGGCATTTAATTTCAACAGTTCTAAATCAGATTTTAAGTTTCTGAAGAAAACAACTGCTGTGTATAGGTCTAAGAACAGGACCTCACAGTGTTGAATATTTAAGCAATACCACCAAAGGGATTAAAAATAGGGTTACAGATTTTTTTCTTGCAAGAAATGCCACATACTGTATTTCCAAGTGATCCTATGCATTAGTCTAAGTTAATTATTTAAAAATTTGCATCACAGAAGAATTTAAGCCAATGCTACCACAACATGTATAACGCATCAAAGAACAGTTACTTACCCTACAGTAACTGCAGTTCTTCGAGACGTGTTATCTACAGATACACAAGATTTTAGATTCTTATGGACAGTTATGCCTTTAGTTTTAACTTTTTTCCCCATAGCTGAAAATCTAAGAGAGGATAACTAGAAAGGGGGAAGAAGAGTTATCATGCTTGATATAGAAGCAGCCAGGAACTGCTGAAATAGGTAAGGAAAGCAAGATGACACAGAGAAATCTGTGACCAGCAGGGTTAACTATTCCTACATAAAGGAGTATTATATTGCTGCTAAGGTCAAACAACAGAATTGTCAGCAGTAATTCAAGAAGGCAGAACTGTTCAATAAGTATTTCTGTTCTGTATTTAGGTACAAGCCAAATAATGGTCCTATCACTAGATGAGAATGAAAAGCTTCCCACTGATAGAAGACAGGAAGATGTAAAAACAGCTATGAAATAAACAATAAATCAACAGATTAGGATAATTTTCATTCAGTAATTTTAAGAGAAGGCTGAAGAGCTCTCTGCAGCTTTAATGTTGCAAGCCTTTGGCCATTTGAATGCTCCAGTGGGTTAGAAAAAAGCTAGCACTGTGATAATACTGAAAAAGGGTAAACAAAGACTCAAAGAAGTCAGGAAAGAATTAATGACACTCAAAATGGGATTACAGGAACAATTTGATTCAGAAGTTGTTTGTTTGGGTTTTTTTAAATCAATAATGACCTTGTTGTTGATATGATGAGAGTTCTGCACAGCAAGTGACTTACTGGGTTACAGTAAAACATTTTGACTAAGAAAAATGAAGTACAAAACATACGTGGAATACATGGATTAAAAACTGACGTGAAGTTTAAATGTAGATTGAGAACTATCATTTCGGTATGATAAATAACGATGACATGTCACGGACAACATCCTTAAAAGTTACTACCTTTTGAAAAAATGTGCTTTCTACAAGCAGTGAATGACAACTCAGTGTTATATTCAAGAGGGCAATAACAACTAAGATCCTGGTGAACATTCTTGGCATTATGAAAAGGCTGTCGTTGTCCTTGGTAGAAACTTTAGATACTATTTATGAGCCAGATGCACTGAGAATTTAGCTTGAGAGATCAGAACCAAAGCATGTGATCCTGCCAGGAGGTTCAAAATGCAAGAAAACTGCACAGAACCTGAAACAATGGACCTAAAGTGCTGAGACTGCAAAAGACAGAAGATGAACTTCCACACTTCATTAAGTTGAAGCAGTACTGGAAATAAAATCCCTTGCCTCTTTCACTTCATAGGTACTTGCCACACACCCCCACAGATTTAAAAGAGTCCTCCTTTTGGTTCAAGAGTATCTTGTAAAAAAGGGTATTTGAAAAACGAAAAAGGAAGGAGTACCTGAAACTGGGTAATATATTCTTTCGTGAACATCCTGAGGGTATCTGAGCCTAAGATAAGTCAGGCTACCCTCTTTAACCTTGACAGTCTAAGTTGCAGCATCAGACACTCCGCATACATGACAGAATATTCACTTAAGAGTAACTCATACACCGAGTTACACCTCACTACCACGGGCTGTAAGAAAATGAATTAGACTCTGAGCTGTTTTGGAACACAAAGCAGAAAGCACACGAAGTACAGACACAGAGGAAGGATGCGGCAATTCCATTTTTTCAAGAATTTAAAAAGCCAATTCTATTCCACAGCAGCAGATACTGCATTAAAAAAACCATAATCAGACTGAAGTTATGCAAACTTTCTTACACTTTAAGTGAGGTAATTTACTATATGCTGCTACAAGCAAGATTGTGAAACACATACAAGCATGCTGGTCTAATTCTTCCATAATTTATTAATTTCCTTTGAAAATTATGAGAAAATAAGGAATGTAATTTAAGCATGCTGAAACCAAACTATTTACACAAGATTGGTACATAAATAGTTCTAATTCCTGCACCAACTTAAATTCGCCAGTTTCCAATTTAATTTTTCAAATAAAAAAATAAAACAGTGGGGCAATTATTTTTAAACTATTTTAACTTTATGACATGCAAATTAAATGCCTCAAATGTAAATGGGATATCCCAAAACAGATGTTCTCAGATGAAAATATTTACTTAACATCGGTGCTTCAGTTTACCTCATGCATTTCAAAAGCCTTTTTTTAATAATCAGATTCAATTTTATAATAATACCATGACCTTCTTTCAAAAGTTTGGTATAAAGAATGCCTCAGAAGGAAAAACTGCATGACTGAAAGTAAAATTAATCTGGTTAAAAACTGGAACTTAAAAAGAAAGAGAAAACCCTAAGTTGTTTAATACTGAAAACCAGCCAAAGCTTTTTATAAAGTTCTAGATGCCAGAAGAAAGCTATGCTCAAAGTAGCACTACTTCACCAGAAGCATTAAAACACTGAAACAACCACCCCTGCAAGTAAAACTGCAAATACTCCTCTTTTAATTTTGTTTGTTTGGGGGTTTAGACTGTTTTACCTAACAGAAGTTAAACCAAAGCCTCACAAGATACCAGCAGATGAAAGACAAGTTGTCACATGGGCAACTATTTACCTTGAAAATTGCCAGCCAGCTTTTTGGCCAAATTTTGAATAGCTAAATTACTGCAGCATGATAAAGACTTCAGGTTCTGGCAGGACTGGAATGAAGTCCCCACCACAAACAGCCAACCACTCCCGCTCGCTATCAACTGGTGTAAGCTGATCAGCAGGCATGACTGTAAGCTTCAACAGCAGCAAGCAGATGAGTCCATTCGGTAACGGGGTATACCCCTGCAGAGGAGGAACTGGGCACTTTGAGCCAACTCTTGAAAGGATTCCTTTTGACTTTGTTCCAACTGTAGACCAACACGGAAAACTGTTTGCAGGGTTTTTTTATTTTTAAATAAATAAATCTTCCAGCTGAGTGTGGCTGGGTTGACAAGCAGCAAAGTCCCTTCTCAAGCCAATGCTACTTTCTTTCAGGCCACTTGCTAGTTTCTTCAGATGCTACTGGAATTGCCAAAAGAAGTATTTAAAAAATAACAAAAAAAAAAAAAAAAAGAAAAGGCATTTTTATAAAAAGTTAAGCAACCCAAATAAGACCTGGTAAAATCAGCTTTCTTTCCAGGAAATAACAAATCCAATACTGTGATTCAATACATTATAAATTAGCTGAGACAATACTACAACTAGATTTTCATTAACACTGTTAAACCTGGACAACAGCCTGGGGGGAATCCAGTAACTTAAAAATTCTTTCAAATTGACAAAACTTACAGGATCAGATACATGAAAACCAAGCTGGTACATTTCAGTACCCTGCATTTTTCCAAAAGGAATGCTATTTCTATGAAATGTTTGAAGAAGAAATCTATAAACATGCTAATAGGAATAAATACCTTTCTTGAACATGTAAGTTGCTAAAGAGCAATGGGAACTGTGAGTGCAATTTGTTACACACAATGCAGTATTTTATTACAAACTGCTAACAGAAGTAGACTGCTAGAGAGCTTTCTCGGGTGTAACTTCATCTCGAGCCCAGAAGATTGAAGCCAGGACACAGGTGAGGAAGATACCTCTTTGCCCGAGTTTAACATGTAGATACTATTTGATACAGCTTTTTCTTCCGAAAAGCGATGTAACCAATACCCTTCCCTTCTCCACTGCAAGACACCAGTAAACACAATGAGGAGGAACATGAGCTCTAACAAACATTCTAGCACGCTCAGCCAAGACTTTTCAGGACAAATTGAGTGCATGGAAGTTTCTGGCTATGTACACCAGGCAAAGCACACGTTTTGGCAGAACTGTAATTGCTGGTCATTTTTCAAAGAAAACTGTACATTTACTGGGCAAAGCTGCTAGCTTTGCATTAGGGTTGTGCTACCTTTCCATTACTTAAACAAAATGTAGGACCTAGGTAAACACATTGTTTCCTCTCACACACTCATTCTGTTGCTTACCTGGGAAGCAAGGCTTGGAAGAACACCTCTCACACAATGGGTTGTAGCTACCAAAATCCAAAGCCTCACCCACAGCTCTCACAGCTACATGGCTAACAGAGCAATCTATGTTATTTGGACTTCAGATAATTACCAACCATCTGAGACCCAAGACCAGGAATATGTTCTTTTTATTTTTGCCTCAGGTAGAAAAGTTTTGTTAAATGAAAACAAAGTACAGCCCAATTGTATCTGTTGGAAGGAAGCACATTATCTGGGCTGGAGAGAGAAAACACAGGGAAACCCTTCTTAACTTGCTTCAAAGCTTGTCAGTAGTCTGCAGAAAAGAGGAATCAAGAAGCCTCTCACCCTTTAGGTTTAGTTTCTCTCATTCTGCTGTCCCTTTCACATATTTTCCTCTTTCAGTATAAAGCTAAACTGGTTTTCCTCATTTGCAGATCAGAACAACAACGTATTTTTGACCTGCAAAAAAAATTTTATAATTTCATTACCTGCTGCTAATTGCATATTTGTTCTTCAACCTGAAAAAAGGGTGCCACACATATTGTGGAGAGTTATAAATAAGGAGAGGAACATCACTGAAGATTCTCTCAGACAACTTCAATATAGACAAAATACCAGATGCATATGGAAAAGACACTGAAGGTCAATCAAGATAATTCAGTCTGATCCTGTTAGAAGCAGTTTCACATTGATTGATACTTTGGAAAAGTGAGTTTCTTGTAACATAAAGGAGGGACCAATTAAATTCTTCCCAAATTTAGGGGATGGCAGTTTAATACCTTCCAATCCATTTACTATTCCTGGACAAGTAGGAAAAACGTCACTATAATTCTCCACCTTATCTTTAATATAGCAAGGTGTTTATAGCTGTTCAGGCAATAGTTTCTGCTATTCATCTACTGCTTCTGCCTATTTAATCACATTTTATCACTATTACTCTTTTCCCTTCCCATGTGAAATTTCTCACAGGAAAATACAGTTAAGGAAAGCCTGCATTTTATTATGAACCACCGTTAAAACACTCTCAATGGCTGCTAATAGACAAACTAATGCACACAGCAAGCTCAACTCTTTCATGTGTCTTTTTGTGTGGTTCCTCCCTCCTTTCCCCTTCTGTCTTCTCAGTTTTATGCTATGCCACTCCACAAGCAATACATTAGCTGCATGATCGCATACCAAATAGAAGTATCAGAAATAAAAAAGTTTTCATCCTCCTTGAATCTTACATTAGCCACAGAGCCCTTTTTCCACAAGTTAGATTTTGGCATCTGAGTTTAGCTGTATTATCATGCACAATACATGCTTTTTGTTACTGATGTCTATACCCCATGTTCTCATAGGTAACAAGGTGTGATGGAGACAAGGCCAAGACTTGCTGTGGTCACTGGAAATAGAAAATTTAAGAATCAAGATTGTCCCCCCAGAACAAAGGCTGTGAGCAGTACACTCATCTGTTTGGTGCTGTTGCCTACAAGCCAGTCAAGAGTAGGCTTACCTAGGTGTAGGTAATTTTGTCTTGCTAATATAGAACTTGCTTCCAAAACAAAATGAACAAAAAACCTCATCCCAGCTCATCATTTTAAATTCAAATTTTAGATCACAAAGGGAAAGTGAGCTTCCTGATGTAGAATATACCAATATCAGTAACTATGTAAGTATTATAATCAGTATGCTTCTGAAACGAAGCCGCTTCAGTGGCTCCTCTAGGCATTTTTCACTTAATACTGCACTCTTCTCACATGCTTAAATAGGGATACAATACAAAATATTTATGTTTGACTTAAACATTTATGCTTCAGTATCTTAATGAATCAGAGTCTTGGATCACATTATTATAGTAAAGCAGTTATTCCCAAGCTACTTTGTGCAACAGTGTTCCCTCCCAACTTACCTCTACTGCTCACTCTTCCCCTCATAACTAGCCTGGGCACAACCCTGCAATGATGAGATTAAATGGCTTCTGGTACAGCAAAATGTCTTGAACCTCAATCATATCTTATCCTTTCTTTTAAGTAGCTACACCCTGAAATTTGGAATGCACTGTATCACATTTAACAAAAATAAACAGGCATGTTTATTTTTTCTCACATTAAGAAACACCTATTTTAAGAAAACATCCTTTCTTCTCTGCTTACAGAGATAAAACACACTGTGAAGTTTATCGTTAACAATTGCACATTCTGAAACATAATGTAAATAAATAGTACTGGAAATTTACATACGTTCTTAAGCACAGCTTCCATTTTGATTATTACATGCTTGTTTCACTTCTGCTTACACAAGTTTTGTACATTGTAGTTACACCAATATTAAACCAGTAGGAAACGAATTTAACAAAACAGCAGATGTATAACAGCACCTCAGGGGGTTTGAAAATTTTCAGAGGAAAAAAAAAAAAAAATTCTATCAAGGGAAATGTTTGGATTTTCCATGAAAACTTCATCTATTCAGGACTGGGAATAATGGGGTATGCTAAAGATACTGCTGATAGTCAGATGATAGTCAGATTTCCCCTCTCCCAATTTAGTACACAGGTCTTCTCCATGGTAAGACTTTTAAGTACCAATAAACATTGTATTATAAGTGCTGTTAACCAATATGACCAGCTGGGAGTTACAGGAGCTTATACTAAAAGAAGCGAGGTGGGGCCATGTTCTACCATTACAGTAGTTTCTAAAGGAACAGTAATTTCAATAAAATCTGTCATCATTATGTTTAACCCACTGTATTTTGTAAGCTTCTGCAGCAAGACAATAATGTTACTATTATCACAACCACACACAATAATAAAAAACAACTTTCTTCAAAAAGAGTAAAATAAATACCTGCAGGACTGCCAGCATTTTCTCCTTGATGCAGTTGAATACCAGCAGAATCTATAGAGTTTACTGTAACTGTCTGTAGATTTGGCAATTGAGCAGTGCTTAGACTAACTGGAGTTGACGTCAACGCCCCACCTGCTGCAACTTGACCAAGAGTGAGAGTCTGCACAGGGGTTAGAGTTATTTGTTGACCAGGTGCATTCTGAATTTGCAAGTTCTGCAAGTTCTGAACTCCTTGCACTTGAAATGTCTGCCAGGTTATCTGCCCAGAAGGGGTCACTGTTTGTGCCTGAATTAAAAAAGTTCCAGGATTCAGCTGCAGTTGCAGATTTTGAAGAGCCTGTTGAGATATACTTTGACTTGCTTGCACACCATGGATTGTCTGTTGCGCAATACCTTGTACAATCTGGGCTTGACTGGTTGGCTGCTGAGACTCTTGAAGCTGTATGTGTTGTACAATTGGCTGTGCTGTGGAGACCTGAATATTCTGAGCCTGCGTGTCATCAGAGACTGATGTCTGGATGTAATTTCCCTGAAGATCAGAACTATGAACCTGACCACTAGTTGTGGTCAAGTTGTTTGCATTTTGTTCCAATATACTTGAACTGTCTATGGTAACGGGCAACTGTGATGAAGATGATGTTGGCACGAATAAGTCATTATCAGTGGCGGTTTCTGTGATTTCAGGAGAAACTTGCTCACCAGTCCTTTCAGAAGTATCTGAACTATCCATGGCGTGTCCAGTATTTATCAAGTGCCCATCTGCATTAATGCCTGCTGTCATGGTTTGAGAACCACTGCCAAGTCCCAGAGAATCTAGATCAACACTATTGATGGGTACAAAAGTAATATTTCCTGGCAGTCCAAGAGGGACGTTAGCAACTACTTGTGCTTGGCCAGGGAAAGACGAACCACCAATTGCAACTCCCTGAACCTGGACTTGACCAGACTGTGATAAGATATTCTGAATATTAGCTGAAGGTGTTCCAGAGGCAATGATGGTTTGATTAGAGCCAGGAATGATCTGAATTTGACCAGTTTCTTGATTTATACTGCTATTATCAGAAGAGGCTGCAAAGCCAAGTTGAACCTGCTGACCATCCGCTGTCTGGATCTGGGGTATTACTTGGTATTGTACGTTAGACACTGTACCATTCGACGAATCTGATCCTGGTGCAACAGAAAAGATTTGTTGATTTTGCAAACTCTGAATAGGAAGGACATACTGCCCACTTGAAGTTACTGTGGCCGCACCTGGTATCTGTACTATATTACCAGCTTCATCCTTTATAGTGGCAGGAGCTGTAGACAAGACCTCCCATCTATTTGGAGTTCCTGTTAATTGCACAGAAGCCAAGTCTCCTGTCTGAATAAAAAAAAAAAAAAGAAAACACAAAATTAAAACAAGAGATGTACAGACTACATGCTAACACAGTCATGCAATTCAACACTAGGGAAACATGCAGCGCAGCCCATATGAATAACAGCAACACAATTAGAACTATGAAGTACGGATATTGTAAGTGAGCTAATGCCTAGTTCAGGGTAACCAACCTGTGGGTCATGAGCTGCATGTTGCTCGCGAGCAGGCCAAAAGCAGCTCCTGTGCCATGGCTATGTCAGGTGACCAGCAGCAGGGTTATTCTGGTGTGGGGCTGCTGCGTAATCCAAATCCCTGGCTGTGGGAAGAAGGGAGCTGGCGGGGGCTGTTGGGAGCTCTCATCACCAGGTTACCCTGGGACTCAGCTACACTCCTTACCTAGCCCGGCACCTATCACACAGAAGTGAAGGAATTGCCATGAAACCAGGGTTGCCTGTATCTCCTGGAGCTTCACTGCCTTCTGACTGACTCTGTGTTATATATAGTATAGATGTGCATGTTGTGACTCTCAGGAGTACAGAGAGTGTTAAGAGGTGACTTAGTCACACAGTTGGAAAGACTGAATAGTCTCAGTTTAAGTTACACATTAGACAAAGTCCTAGTATTTATAAGCTTGTATGAGTTACTGTTTCACTAGGGAAGAAGGCCTCTAAACTTAAAGGACTTCTACACTGAAATCACAGTTGGATTAGTTATATGCATCCGTTAGGAGACACACACACAAAAATACAAATCTATCTTCATTAAGTTGGAGTAATAGGAAAGGTCAGTGTTTCAGAACAAACCCCCGAATGGTTAAAGAACCAAAGGACTGATGTAGTATGCTTTTGTTTCTTATTCAGTAAAGGTAAATTGCACTTACCTTTCTTTACCAAAGCAAGCTTTTTCAGAATAGAGTATTAAGAATTAGGTTTAACATCCTGCAATGCTTAGCACAGATCTGTGAGGTCAACCAACTTGGTAAGTAACCACCAATCTAAAAAAGATGTAGTTAAGTTTCTCCTTATCTGTTTTATGGCACTACAGTAAACCAATGGAGTTACTTTGTACCTAGTAATAAATAAACAACTTGTCTTACAACTCATTCAGCTCTGTGAAACAAATTTTGTCTCTTTGGCAGAGTCCACATGACATAAAGCTCTAGTTTGTCCTTCTCCACTGATCCTGTGATCATTCCTGGTAGGAAAGTTACCAGAGCATACCGCAGCTTCCTTCTGATGCTGCACTCTGACTTCCTTTAGAATAAAACTTGGACATGCAAATTACAGCACATAGCTTATTCTTCTCTAACATTACATTGAGACTTAGCCAGCCTGAATGAATCTTGTGGCATGCATCCGAGTGAATTTAGCCCACAGTGTAGGCTGGGACTTTCCTAGTTTCACTTTCTTACCCTGTTCCAAGCTGTAACACTAAAATGTTTATGCATACAAGAAAAATACTCTGTTTAAGTCTGAGTACTTATTAAAAAAATAGTTTTACTCTGCTTGGTAAACTTCATTTCCAGTAAGGAAATACACATCTTGGTTCCAAATTCCTCTGTACACATAATAACTGTGAATAAAAAAAAAGAATTCTAGCCACCTTTTGCCTTAAAGATACATATAATCTTTCAGGTAGTTTATTAGTAAATAGATACAGCATCACCAGAACAAAACTAATCTCATGGCCTTAATGCTTCAAGGATCAGAAAAAGGAGTAACGGTAATTCCATTTTATTATTTTATTTTCCTCTTACACTGATCAGCCTTTCATTTAAAGAACATATTTAAATCCTTTACTCTTTCAAGCTCTTAATTTATGAGATTAGGAAAAAATATGCAATACTCCATACCACACCATCTTACCTAGAAAAAGGCAAAAAATTCAATTTTTCTTTACTACCATATTAGCTTTATACTCTTACATTTACACATAGGTATCGGCTGCTGAAATGCTGCTAAAAAGGTTGTAACTACTCAGTTCACTAGTATAGAAATACTTATTAACTGTAGGTTTTAAAAACTGAAGGTTTTATAAAGTATCAAAAGACACAGAAAATTCATACATAAACATCAGTCAGAAAATACCAAAAGCAAAAATATGATTGTTACATGTTTAATGTGTGTCATCGTAAAATGAATGTATAATATAATGTGGTTATACTATCTGTTAGAACAAGAGAGAAAGAAAAAGTAATGGGAACCATTACACGTCTAATATAAATTTCACACTAACTTAAGACTATGTACAAGCAAATGTTGAACGTTTAGGCTATAGGTGGCCTGACCTAATACCTCATAGTATGTCTATCTCTACCCACATGTATAAGAGTATAAGAGTATCCTCCACAGAAATAAATCAAAGGGAACCCGTTTCCTTCATGATATGGAAATGACCTGCCTTATTCTTCTCCTCCCCAAACATACATTAATTTCCATATCGCCATCCAATGGCTTTTGCCTTTTTCATGTTGGGCACACATCTCTCCTCACCTTTTCATGATCTGCTGAAATCTTCCCTCAAATGCTATTCTGTAAGGGTTTTAGCTCAACCGAGCCTCTCTTTTAGTAGATGCACTTGTCAGTCCCTGGAGGAGTTCAGGGTAGCCATGGACGTGGACATGAAGCTATTGCTACACATAGCACATGAAATGCCTGTTATTCACACATTGCTCTTACGGTTGGCTTTATCAGACACTACCAGATGAATCATGAGGAGGGAGGGGCAAAAAGAGGGTGAGGCTTTCAAGAAGCTATCTGGCAGCTATCAAAATTACTAGTTTTAAAGCATGAAAAAAACCTGTATGGTAAAGAGTATTTGAGGATGATCTCTAACCTCAACTGGTTATCAATCTGCCGTCACAAGTTTGACTTATACCCTTTCTCAAAGTCTGCTGGGGTAGTAGGATATTTCTTGGACTCCTTTTCCTACTGAAAAGAGTAGTAACTTCTCACTGCATCCTCAGCAATTAAGCATTGTTGCAGTAACTCAAAGTTCTACCACTGATGTATGAGCAGCAACATCTGCAGCCCACTCACTGATCTTTACAGTGCAGTCATAGTAGACCAGAGTTTGCTTGTTGTCTATTAGCCATCCATCAAAAATACTAGAAAATTCTACTAGGGTAGAAATAAAGCAAGAGATCTCTTTCTTATCAATTGATACTCAGATAGCAGTTACATGAAAACTGTTCCTTTAAGAGAAGGCTAGACGGTTGCAATCCAAAGGCTCTGGGACAAAGATCTGAGGAAAGTTCAGCATTAGCACTACTCTGCCAAGGAGGACAGAACAGGAAGCAACGGGGTGTTCACTGGTAGCAGTATCAGGAAACAAGAGAAAGAGACAGGAACAGAGCAGAGAGGCTCTTGCACAAGGCATGCAAAGAATTAAAACCAAATGATAGGTCCACCTGAAGAAAGGTCAAGTACCACCAAAGAGTGGAAGCAACAACCGCTGTTCAGCGTCTTTTGATTCTTTAACAAGCCTTGTATAATTTCCAGTGGGGTAAAATAAAAAGATCTCCCTGAGCCAAAATTCTCATCCCTGAAGAATGAGGGGTCATACTAAACAAAAATCTAAAAACTGTCTTGTTCAATACGTTTAGAGAAAATTAAAGCGACATTAAGTCAAATGTGGAAGGAAATAAGAGAAACACGCACAAAGGATAAAATACCTTTAGAAAGCAATCTAAACCATGCTGAAGGATTGGACTTGGAAAAAAAATATAACATCCTTCACCAAAGTAAAATTGGAAAGGGGAGAAACATCCTTGTAAGAACTGATATATGTTGTAGACACCTGCGTTTGACCATGTTAAATGTGATCAACTGGACACATGCCATTACCCATCAGTATTTTACTGCTAAAGAACTTTTTATCTGTGCTGATCTATTGTGGACTGCTTTTTGCTGCACTTTTCAGAAAGTCACTTTTGCCCCATTTAGTCCTGGAGCAAAAGCATCAGCAAAATGAGCAGAGGTGGACAGATAATGAGTCATGAGCTCCTAAACATTTAAAAATCACATACCTAATGAAGAAGATTGGCCACTGCCTCATCCAAATTGTTGTTTTATGAAAGAGTTAGGGCTCTAATGCATGAGCTTAACACCATGCGTTTACCAAGCTACAGTAAACTACCTGTGCATTCTTAGGTCATTACAAATATAAGATAAAATGCACTTGCTTCAACTCTTTCATTAAGGTATGAGCTAATACATTCTATCTTGTATTTGCCATAGGTTAAACACATGTTCAACATCAGTCACTGTGGTTCAGCTGACACAAAGCTGCTTGTTAAGGCAAATTAATTCTGTTGCATGTTTTCAGCTGTCTTACAACGAAGCACTCAATTCAGAGAAATACATTTTCCCAAATCAAAAGTTTAGAGAATCAAAGAATGTTTCAGGGGAAAAAAGTATTATCTGGGGCTTCTTAAAATGTTATTTTAAAAGCCAATTCCAATCTGGGGAAATGTATCTAACATTTAATTGTGTCTCATTTAAGGAACATCTACATCTTATTGCTTGAGATGGACAACTGGACCCAAACCTTTTACAGCTTGTTCTAGTCAGCAGAAGTTCAGAACCCATCTAAACTAAGACAATACAACATTGTTGACATCAGTAAAGCAACAAGGAGGCATTTTTAACTAGATTGTATCTAACTTCATTTGTTTATTAATTATTAATCTATATACGTGTATTCTTCTCTATATAACTCCATGCCAAAACAGAATTTTGCATAGAAGTTTGTGTGAAATGGTTTGTTTTCCTTATGCCTTCAACTCAGGTGCTGAAGGCTCTATCAAATAATCAA